>NC_086285.1:130039683-130667814 GCF_963924245.1 Chroicocephalus ridibundus | reverse complement strand
TTTTGCATGGTGGACCTGTCTCCAGGAGGTGTCATGACACCGGGTGACAAAGTCGTTCTGTTTTACATGATCTGATCACACCTGCCCAGCCCTGGCCTGTCCCGCTCCCGTCCCACGTGTGAACTGTCTCCATCCCTACTGCATTGTAGACTTTGTGAAGTCAAATGTGACTCTTGATTAACTTTGAAAAAAATGTAATTTGATGTCTCCCCTTCCATCCGTTGTTTTAATGTTTTTCCCATTGCATTTAAAGGAGAGGAAAAAATGTGATTTAAGGAAGAGTGAGAGGTAATTTGCACACCCACTCACACACACTAGAAAAGGAAACTAAGAGAAAACATCTTGTTTTCTTCAATGTTTTTCCCAGCTTTAGCCTTACTTTTCTCAGTTGAAAGAGATAAAAGAATCCAAACAATGAAAGTGTTTAACACCCGTATGACTTTTTTATTGTTGCTGTCACTCTTTTCTTAGGAAAATCATGAGCAAATGTAACTAAATGCTGAAAATGGTCTGTCTCCTGTTATTTCAAGCAACTACAGAAATAATTGCATCAAAATTACATCTGGAAATACAGAATTATTACTTTTCTTATAACAGCTGAGCTGTTTTTGTGAAACTATAATTCCAAGGTCAGTGTAGAATAAGGAAAGGAGGTTTAGGGGGTTAGAGAAGGACCTGACCATGCCTTTTAATTCAGCTGTGCTGTGGAAGACAAATTTACTCTCTTATTATTTTTTTTCTTTTTAAGTACTTAACGATCAACTGGCAGGAATAATCTGATATTTAACAATTTTTAAAGAAATTGTAGTATGTGTATCTGTGTATATATACACTTACGTATAAAAAGAAAAGGAAGAATAACCTTTTTTGCATGTTGGCTTCAGATTATAGTAGGTATAAACAAAGCAGAAGAAGCTGGCAGCATCGTTATGTCATATTGTATGGTGTTTTTTTTTTTAATATCTCACTTTGTGGCTGGTTAGCTGCCAAATGAAACCTGCTTGTGAAAAATAGACAGCAACACCCATTTCTTGAGGCAGCCAGGAGTCACTTGAGTCACGCAGGTAGCATGACTTGGCGGGGTCATTTTGGTCCGTCATCTGAACGAGAAGCCAATAATGCGTGGTATTTTTTTTATACATGTAGCTGGACTCGACACTGAAGATTTTATGGGCAAAGAAGTACTTAGAGTCCACAGACTGTAGAGTTGCAAAAGAATGTTCTTTGATTTCAAAGTAGTTAGTGTTTTTCAAAGAACTGGACTATATCACAAATGGTTGCTGTGAAATATTTAACTCTAATGTTAATAACGTACGTCTATTTAGAGTATTGTCTTCATCGTGGTATCGTTGCACATTTAATACTGCATCTTTTTAAAAGCTGAAATGCTTTCTAAAAAAAAAAAAATCTTCTGTCATGTTGCTATGATATACTGCTTCAAGATAGCATGGAGAGGGAGGCACGGCCAGGGGCTTTGTCCTCACAGCGTTAGGTTGCCAGTGTGAGAGCGGGACAAAGGCCAGCACTGTGCACCTCTGGTTGGATGTGTGGCTTCTCTCACACGAGCTGGATGCGCTCCCTGGGGTTTCAGAGCTGCTCAGGCAGGAAAGCAGTAGCATTGCTGGGCTGGGGGGTGGCTTCTTTCTCTCTTCCCTGAGAAAGAGAAAGAGCCGGGGTGTGGATACGCTCCGTGAGGCCAGTGCTGTGCATGTCTGGGTGGTGTCTGTCACCCGCAGGCTCTGGGGCAACTACACGTTCCATCAGCTCCTTTCTGCAGCTTGAGCTGTGGATGTGAGGTGCCCAGATGTTGCTGTGCAGCAGCACCCGTTCCTGAGGTGACAAAGCAAAAGGGGAACAAAAGGAGGTGAGAGCGGGCCCACGCCGAGAGCTGCCAAAAGGTGCAGGGATTCAGAGCAGGAACGGCCTGACTTGAAAAGAAACATGTAATAAATGAAACGGCTGTTTCTGCTACGAAGTTTTAGGCTCCCCGTGCTTCAGGCGGCTGGGGCTTCCCCTGCCTTGCAGGAACATCATTTCGGTTCATTGATCTGTGCTGAACTGAAGGAGCACCCACATCCCTCTGCTCCCTGTGCCCCGGAGGCAGGGCTGCTTTTGGGGCAAGCATTGCCATTACGAAACGCTGCTGATTAGCACAGCCGAGGTAGCAAGAGGCTTTAATCCGGGGAAGAAGCCATGTAGGGGGGAATGGGGGAGCCGGGACCAAGGGGTCTAGGAGTGGAAGAAGATCCTCTCTCGGTGCCTTGTGCTGCTCCATCCTTCTCCGCGCTGCTAACCCTCGCCGCATCTTGCGTTTTCCCATATTCCGAGCAGTCCTGGGAGGCAGCACAGATTAACCCCTCCAGGGTGTGAGCCTGATCTGGAGGGGAGAAGTGGTCTGGCGGCGCGCCGGAGCGGTCAGATGCGCACACCGCAGGACGCCTGTCAGTCAGGGCCGTGGGGATGAGGCACAGACGGAGTGAAATTCAGCCTCCTGACAGCTGACGCGGGGCTGACAGCTCTGCAACAGACACCAAAAGTAATTGTTAGGTGCAGCTTTGTGGAAGAAAACGATCTAAGGCTGAGCGAGGCACAAACTGTCACACGGAGCGTAATGTCGGTAGCATTGGCTGTCCCGCCGTACAGCTCCCTTCTGAAAACTTTGCCTCAAATTCTGTCAATTTTTTTTTAAAATAAAACCACAACAGACAGTATAAATTGGGAGGTAGGTTCCAGGCAAACCTGAGTTCATCTGCTGGAGGCTGAATCGTAGCTGAAAGACTGTCAGATGAAGAAAATGGTGGAAGGAAACTTGACAGTTTTGTACCTGCTTAGAGAAGTAGAACAACCTGCTTGTGTGGAGGATGGTCCTGGGCAGCGATGGGATGGGAAAAGCAACCCTCAGACTTGCTAGGTGCGAGAGAGATGTGAAAACCAGGGGAATCTCCTATTTGCTGCTATTTTACTGACAAAATGGGATGTGTGAATGTTCAGTGACAAAAGAAATGGTTGTGTGGTTATAGATAGGTGTATTTAAAATATACTTTTAGTGGGAGGACTTGGATTAGTATGCTGTTCAGTCAATTTCTCTTTCTTCTTATCCTCAACCTCCTTTTGTATCACTTTGTGGCACGTTTCACCTTGTTAAGACTGATTTAAAAAAAAAAAATTGAATAAAATACTCCAATTTACATTAACTGAGCAAATAGTACAAGTCCAAGGTTTTTCCATGATCTCTACAGAGGTGGACATCTAACTCACTTAAGGATCAACACTTTAGGCTGAAGATCCTTCACAGCTAAAATCTTCACATCTTTCAAGCCCACATTTTGTAGGTGTAAATTTCTGCTGTTACACAAAGAAGAACTGAACTGTGGTATTGGACGTAAATCCCATACTTTCTCTACAGTTTAGAATTGGAATTACTGTTTGACTACCTCAGAATAGGAAGAGAGAGAAGAAGATGACAAGATCTCGGGTAGCAAATATAGCGTGATGATCCAACTTTAGATAATGCTCAGGTCTGCAATTCTGGTTTGGGAAACTTGGCAAATGTGCATCTTTTCTGGATGTACTCAGATTCGGAATTTTGGATAAAAATACAGAACGTGTAACTTCTTGTTAGGAATCTGTTAAACCTTATGGCTATTGATCCACTGCAGTTTTGTTTAAAATAGAAGTGTACATAAAGGCAACAGTTATGTGCAAACAAAAAAAATTAGGGTTTTTCAAAACAATGAATCTGAATTGAATTTAAAAATATCCATGAACAAGTTGACATGATTTTCAGAGAAGCATCCCATGTTCTCTGAATGTTTATCCTTCCTCTAATCCCTGGAAGAGTGGCTGCAGACTGTATATGTTTTATTTTCAAAATGTGATGAGACCAAGAAGTTTAGAAGCAGAATAGCTATTTAGAATAGCTTTCAAATTCAACACATTTGTATGCTTCGCACAAAATAAAGAGTCCTTGGATCAGTAAGAGGGATCTAAAACAGGAGAAAGGGATGGTTTTGGTGAAGAACTGAAGTTGAGCAATACTGTTCACTCTGTAATTTTTTAGTTTATCACATCTTCCTATGTGTTGTCTGCCTTGATAGATAGCAGGATGACAGACGACATCTGCCTGCATCTGAACACAATGTTCAAACAAGCAGATGCACTCAGAAAGGATCCATTTCAAGGGTGCCAGCCCTTGAAAACCTAAAAAAAAAACCCCAAACCCTGGGGCTGAAACCAAAGCTTTAAAAAAAATAATTTACTGAAATATCTTAAATTATAGAAATCATGTATCTGTACAAGACAATTTATAATTTTTTTGTCTGATGATTAGACATGCTGGAATGACTGGATGCCTTGCCAAAGATTTAGCACAGTCTTTTTTACTTCTATTGGTTTAAGTGTTTCACAACCCTTTTTTATGTGGGCCTTATTATCACCACTTGTTTTCCCTTACCACTTTTCTCCCCTGAACCATTGCAACTGATTTCTTCTCCATTTCTTGCACTCCAGTCTTACATATTCTTGCTCTCTTGCCTCACTGTTTATCACGACATATATTTTCTGCCTCTGTTTTGACTATCTTCTCAAAGCAAAAAACCCAACAAAAAACCCAACAAAAAAACAAACCCACCCCAAAACCTTTTCAGTCTTCACAAAAATTCTGTCTACGTAATGAAAGTAGCTGTAGCATTATTGTTCTTGAATGGTGATAGGACAGTTCCTAGGGAACAGTCTTTAGTGAATAAATGAACCTTGTATCATCCCGAGCTTTTCATAATCAAGACGCATACTGCCAAATGTATGAAATTAAATGGATATATTTTCTACATGGAATAAACTTTCTCTTTAATTGCCCATTTGGAGTCCTATGGCAATAATAGAACTTGCATTATTGAATTATTATAGATGCCAGACTCATAATGAAATGATTATCATGGACTAGATGGACCCAGGCAAGGGAGACAGACTACATGCACCTTCTTCCTTTAGCCCTATTTTCTGTGATTATACAACCTGTGCAAACCAGGTAGAAAATTATTGAACCTAGGGAAGAACACATAATGTTTCTATGCAAATGTTGATCCAGGTGCAAGACTTATGCTATTACATAGCTCATGATTTCTCTGGAAAGAGAATCAAAGTATCATGCAGGTTGAAAAGGATACCTGGAGGTCATCTAGTCCAACCTGCTGCTCAAATCATTTTACAAGTAGTAAATAAAATGACTTGTTGCTGTTTTCCTGGTGATCCAAGCAAATACAGAATCAAAGAATAGTTTGGGTTGGAAGGGACCTTAAAGATCATCTGGTTCCAACCCCCCTGCCGTGGGCAGGAACACCTCCCACTAGACCAGGTTACTCGAAGCCCCATCCAGTCTGGTCTTGAACACGTCCAGGGATGGGGCATCCACAGACTCTCTGGGCAACCTGTTCTAGTGTCTCACCAGCCTCACAGCAAAGAATTTTTTCCTAATATCCAACCTAAATCAACACTCTTTCGGTTTAAAACTGTTACCCTTTGTCCTGTCACTCCACTCCCTGATGAAGAGTCCCTCCCCATCTTTCCTGTAGGCCCCCTTTAGGTACTGAAAGGCTGCTATAAGGTCTCCGCAGAACCTTCTCTTCTCCAGGCTAAACAACCCCAACTCTTTCATCCTGTCTTCATAAGAGAGGTACTCCAGCCCTCTGATCATCTTCATGGCCCTTCTCTGGACTCACTCCAACAGGGGATGTCCTTGTCCTTCTTATGTTGGGGGCTCCAGAGCTGGACACAGCACTCTAGGTGGGGTCTCAGCAGAGCGGGATAAAGGGGCAGAATCACTTCCCTTAACCTGCTGGCCATGCTTCTTTTGATGCAGCCCAGGATGCAGTTGGCTTTCTGGGCTGCGAGCACACATTGCCAGCTCATGTTGAGCTTCTCATCAACTGATACCCCAAAGTCCTTCACCTCAGGGTTGCTCTCAATTCCTTCACCCCCCAGCCTGTATTTGTGCTCAGGATTTCCCTGACCCGTGTGCAGAACCCTGCTTGGCCTTTTTGAATTTCACGAGGTTCACATGGGCCCACCTCTCAAGCCATATCAAAAAACGATAGTTGCTTCATTATTTAGATTAATCTCTTATATTTATGAGGCAAACCTTAATTATGGCATCACTCCATTACACCTGGGCACACCTCAAGCAGATTGACAAAACTTTTTCCGATTTTATAGGCATTCAAAGGTTCAAATGAATACCAAAGTTAAAATTGAATAAATATTACCTGATAGCATTTGTCAAAATGTTAGCCCCTTTCTCCTCCCGTGAATGGTTTGTGATCTCATTTTCATTTGCACAACCGTATTTCTTATTCAGGAATATTCATCAAATAGTTCATACAAACAATTATCTTAAATTACCTTTTGCTGTGTGGATGATTTACATCACCTGGTATTGCAGACACTCTTGATTGCATGACTGAAAACCAAAGGTAGAAAAACACAGCATGGCAAAGAAAACATAATGCCACATGGTACAGTCAATTAACAGTCAGAGATTCTGAGACAAGACTGCAACACACAATGTTTGTTCAAATATCTAAGACCTCCAAAGAGCTCTTGAGCTAATAAACTTTGTAGAACATCTTTGCCATGCCTGAGGTAAGAAATTTTTGTCAGTTATCTAACCAAAATCTCAGTTTTGCTGCTCTCTAGGTTGCATGTGATGGAATTTTTTAAAGATATTTTAGATTTCTCGTATAGGGATGGCTAAAGTTGAGAACAAAAGGAAAAAACTACTCCTAATGTTCAAATAGATGTCCCAAAGAATTTTATAGTAAATCTCCCAAAGGCTTTGGCTCAGTACTGAGTGAAGACTCTGATGTTGCCAGAGTTCCTCGTCCTTCTACAAAATAATCCAGTGACTTAAATCCCATATATTCTCATGGAAGTAGAAGAGCAGCATTAATGGGTCTAAATTGACCTAAAGTAATTCTAAAAGTTTCCAGTTACCTAACCATTCTCTTTTTGTTTTATCATGAAAAAAAATCCATGTACCGTGGTTGTTTAAAAATGAAAGACTCCTGATTGAGCTATTAGAAGTCAGTAACAATTCGTAGTGAACTTGAAAAAAAAATTCTGTAGAGGTTTTGCTTTACAAATTCTTCAGAACATTAATTTCACATCCTGTTCTTTAAAATGTGTTCCCTTTTGTGGTGATAATTATTGAGGATGTGAGTGAATCAGAGTCTGAATCATTTAAGACCTCTACATCCATGAATAATGTTCACCAGTGACTATTTCTCAGCTCCATATTTATGCAGTAATTCCAACAATGAAGTCTTGTTGTGTTTCAAGAAAATAAACATTAAAGTAAACAGCTTGTTCTGTATTGAGATGATTAGAGGAGGTATTCATCAAAGACTAAACTTCTGTCAGTCCAGTTAGGAGTTTATTATCCAAAGCTGTTGCAATAACAGTGTTATTTCAGTGGATACAGGCTGTTCAAGTTTCCTGGGATTTAAAGGTGAATTCAGGTCATTCATTACTTTTGTTGGCACTGTAAATCTCTAGCATTAGGAAGGAGTGGAAAGAGATAAATATGCTACAAATAGTACAAATAAAGATGGAAGAGATCACTTTAACGCCCTACTGCTTCCTGTATGAAAATCTTGCTCCTCTCCTGCTGGTATCACAAAAATAAGATGGAAGAAAAAACACTGAATTTCCTTTTCCAGCTCTACCACATACACTTTCTTATGCATGCAGGACATCCTCTGAAGCCTTCAAGCTTGTGCGCTCTGTGGCTTTATGCTGGGTTCTTTGAATGGTGGAGTTCAACACCACCAGTGTGAACACCAGAGAAACTGGGCAACTTGCACAATAAACTAGTTCTTGAAGACTGTGCTGTGATTTTTAACAACTGTACCATATACTGTGAACACTCCCCAATTTGGATACGACTTGTGGAAGAAGCTGTGTTGAAATTTGTATTGAGGTTGCAGGTTGAGTAGATCTACTCCGCAGCAGCCTTGGATTGAGTATAGTTAGACATGTTCCTTCATCTTGAGTACATTCCTTTTATTATTCCTGAAGGAGGTGAAGGAACAAAAAAGGCACCTTTGTCCCCAAGTTTTCCAAACTGACAATAGAATCTTTCTATTTCCTATTTTTTCCCCTTAGACAATTTTTTTACCACGAAAAAAATGTTGAAAAATCATTTCCTGTTACATGGTGACTAGATGGATAACTTCTAAGCAGACTGATCTTGCTTGTTCATTGCATTAATTGCTCCCTTTTGCTAATTTCTTTGGAGTTCTTCTAATTATAGGATGAAAGCTGTTTATTTCTCTTCCTCTGATTAGCCATGGTAGAGTCCTTATCTACTTTGTTATTCTCAGTATAGGGGAAATGTCTGGTGGATATCTAACTGCTTTAGGTGTTTGTGGAAGGCTACAGGACTCAACTCACCGGAAATTTCATGCATGGAAATGAAAGCTAGGTTTCTGTCAGGAGCAGTGTTAGTACATCTCTGGTTTGGGATCTCATTTAATCATCCTCAGATATGCAAATGGTCAAATGTGAGTCTTAGGAGTGATGGAACTGAGTTTTGTTATAAGGAATGCAGGTTGGAGTTGGTTGTTCCTTTTCATTACCTGGAAATCAACTTGAACTTTGTAGGTAGTTTTTCAGGGTTTTGAGGTTTAATGCCATCAGTACTGAAGATTCACTTTGAAATCTTGGAATGGTCATCATCCTAATTATTCCGGCTTAAAGGTGCAAGCTCAAAACACTTTGCCCTTTTGGGATCTACATAGTATTTTCATTATCAGATTGTGGTGTATGATATGCTTGGAAAGGTTCTAAAAAAAGGTGAAGCATCTGTCACTGTCCAAGTAAACATAGGTGGATACTCACAAAAATATTAGAATACAGAACAGAAATGTCCTGAAATCCTTTCTGTCATGAGCTGTTTTAAATGAGTATCCCTTTTAGAGTGTAAAACAAGGATGCTCTTTTATTTGTAGGACCCAGTCTGAAAACTGTTTGAGATCTTAATTTTACCATTATGTCCCCTGTCTTCAGCGTCTATTTTCTAAAGGACTGAATTCAAAACAAGGTGCTGAGATGAGATGAGATGCGATGAGACGAGATGAGAAGAGGTGATGCAGCCAGTCAACCCCCCTGCCCATAATCATCAGGGGACACACTTTGAAAACAGTTTGAATGCTCAGCTTCCCTCTCTTCTACTCAATGTGTACAGAGCCTGGCAGATGACACATTCACTCAACCCTGTGCTTACTATTAAACACCTTTCAACAAACACACACAGAAACACTCTGCCGTAGTAACACTAACTCCTACTTCCAGTGAAAAGCTATTACAGTTACGGGGAGGGAAAGCATCAGCTGTGTGGGGAAAAGCGTGCCCTCCTCTGAGCATAGCTGCTGTCAGGATGGTTAGGTGTCTAGCAGGAGTGTTTGTGCAGGCTGCACTTCAGCGCAGCTGGGAGTCCTGCTGCCCGACGAGCCCCTTTAACTGCGGAGAGCACCGGCTGACTGACACCCTTTAAGGCAAATGTAGAAACTTTGCTGTAAAACCTGATATAGTTTTTGACATTGACGGGTATGAATAGTGAGAAATGTCAGTTCAAGCTGAAAAGCTACTGGTGAAACAGAGTCCTCCAAACATATTCCCATGATACCACGGCAGACTTTAGCAGCCTTGATTTTCTTGACGTGGAAGCTGGTAACTAAAGGTCTAGATGTAGTTTCAGTCATATTATTTTCAAACATTTGATGGAAAGGCTGTAGCTTGATTTGGAGAGCGCATTTTCACTCCTAGGTCAGAGGAAGGTTGCTTTTGTACTGTCAGATACATGGAATAAAATACGTATTTATGCATGTGTTAAGGCATGTATGTATGTCTGATTTTAACATCTAAGTACGGGGGAACAGGACATGCTGCAACACAATATTCTCTTTCATCATCTCACTTTTCTCTAGTCAATAATCCAACTGCCTTGGTAAGGGTACAGAAAGATGCCTATTCAAATAGTTACAGATTTTATTTCTTTCCTTAATATATGAAATTTTCTCTTCAAAATTATACTCCCCAGGACTAAGAGTATATTAGTCCCCAGGCCTGAGACCCAACAGGCTACATGATGCTATATCATGGGCAAAAAGATATTCTTACTGTTACCACGAGATGCCTAGTATCAGGGTTTTGCCCTCGGAGAGATCTGAGATAAAAGTTGAGGAAAAAAAAAATTAAAAAAGTTTTCTGTTCTGTTTTGGCTGATGAATTAATTTTGTTTGTTTGCATTTTGCTTGATTGTATTTTTCCTGTTCAAAAACATCTAGGCATTGGCTCCTGACTTGTTCTGAGGCAAGCAGACACTTTTAATGAACACCTCTAATTTATCAGCAAAGTTTGCACAGAAAAACTCTAACCAATCCTACCTAATGACATTTTAAGTTATGTTTTGTTACAGCACTTGTTGTTTTTAAGGAATAGACTTTGAGCCCTTTAAAAAAAAATATTATGCTTGGAGAGATTTCTAAAGGTAAAAACCTGACTTCACATACAAAAAATTATGACAAATAGTCCTCAGAAAGCATCTGAAAATTCTTTAAAATATTTGTAAAGCTTTCCTTGTAAATGCTTCTGTTACATCAGTTGTCTACGTACAGCCCATTGTGGTATAGTACAACAGTTTTACCAGTCAGAGCTTGCAATACAGAGCAGTTATTCCAACAAGTAAATCCTGCATATCTATACAACCTAGTTGTATTTATACACGTTGATAAGATCTCCCTGAGCTTTCTTTTCTCCAGGCTGAACAGGCCCAGCTCTCTCGCCATATCTCAGATACACTGGTCCCTGAATCATTTTATGGCCTTTCCCCAGACTCTTGTGCAGGGGGGCCAAAACCCAGTCCCAACAGTGTCCCACCAGGGCTGAGTAGAGGGAAAAGATTAGCTCCTTTGACCTGCTGGCAATGCTATTCCTAATGCAGAGCCACTCCTCCCAGTTTTGTATCATCTGCAAACTTGCTGAAGTTTCATTCTGTCCAGGTCATTAATGATGAAGTTACAGGACCGGACCCAATATTGACCCCGGGGGTACATCACTGGTGATTGGCCTCCAGCTGGACTTTGTGCTGCAGATCACAACCCTTTGAGCCAGGCAGTTCAGCCAGTTTGGAATCTACCTCACTGTCCACTTCCCTAGTTTATACTTTGTTTTGTCAATATGGATGTTGTGGGAGACATTGTGTCAAAAGCCTTCCTAAAGTCAAGATAAACACCATGCACTGCTCTCCCCTCAGCCACTGAGCCACTCATTGGATCGTAGAAGTCTATCAGGTTGGTTAAGCATGATGCCTCCTTCACAAATCCATGCTGACTACTCCAAATGTTTGGACTGTTGGAAATGACTTCAAGGGTTAGTGGTGCCATCACCTTCCTAGGGCTGAGGTGAAGCTGACTGGCCTGTAATTCCTCAGATCCTCCTTCTTGTTATTCTTGAAGATAGAAGCAAAGTCCAGTCCCCAGAAACCTCCCTGACCACCTCAACCTTTCAAAGATAATTGAGAGTGGCGTTGTAATGATAGCAACCAGCTCCTTCAGCACTTGGGATGCATCCTGCCAAGTCCTGCACAACCATTATGTAAGTTTCAGTTTGTCCAAATATTCCCTAACCTGATCCTTCTCCACCAGGGCTAAGTCTTCCTTGCCCCAGACTTTCACTCTGGTGTTAGGGGCCTGGGATTCCTGAAGACCAGTCTTACTGGTAAAGACTAAGGCAAAGAAGGCATTTGGTACCTCGGTGTTTTCCATGTCCTTTGTCACTATGTCCCCTGCCCTCTTCTGCCACCTTTGCTTGACTTCCTGAACATGGGAATGACTCATTCCTGAACTTGTAGGTGGTGGTTCCTGAAAATCAACAATCTCTCCTGCACCTCGCTAATCTCCAGAGCTTTACCCCATGAAATTCTTCCACGCAGTTCACTCAAGAGGTCTGAGCCTGCTCTCTTGAGGTCCAGAGCTGGAGATCGTGCTATTTGCTTTGTTTCCTCCTCTCAGGATCCTGAACTCCATCATCTCCATGAAGCCAAAGCTTCTCCCAGTCTTCACATCCCCAACAATCTCTTTCTTGTTTGTAAGTATAAGGTGCAACAGAGCGTGTGCCCTTGTTGGCTCTTCGATCACCTGTTTTAGGAAGTCATCAATGCCTTCCAGAAACCTCCTGGAATCCTTGAGCCCAGCTGTGTTGCCCTTCCAGAAGATAATGGGGTAATTAAAGTTTTCCAGGAGGACAAGGGCCTGTGAATGTGAGGCTTCTTCTTGTTTGAAGAAAGGAACATCCTATGCTCTCTAACAGGAAGGTTGCACAGGTTCTTTTTTAGAACAAGACATGTCTGCAAACTCTTTTGGTTTCGAGATAGTATATTTGTTTTTGCCAAAAATGCCATGCATGACCGGCTTGATTTCTGAGATAGAAAAGTTCCTGTGTGCAAAGACACATGACTTTTGAAAACATAATTATTTCTGGTGTACGTGGCTGGGATTCAAAACCATGCCATCAGTGCTCTGAAGGTAATCCAGAATATTCTAGTCCATAAACTCAAGGAGTGAAGGATCAAACTTATCTCTGACTTTGAGTTCCTGTTTGACATGTCCTATGGCTTTATTGGAATGTCTCTCCTGGACGACATTATACACCTCTGGCCAAAACCTGTTCTTTGCTACGCAAAGCGATTTTATAGGAATTTACCCAAATCTCCTGCATTCGGTTACAAACTCTTTAATCTTTTTTTTCTTGGATAACTTACATCCCCTACACCAAATGTGACACTAGAGGGTGTGGACTATCTCTTGTTTTGTGCTGCCATATTCTCGGAGTAGTTCATGAGAGGCCTTGAACCTGCAGGATTAAACTTGCATTTCTGTTGCCACTGCATTAGCCAAGATTATTCACTAGGCTAGAGTAGTTCCGTCACACCACTTTTTATATCTAGTACAGTAGTGTAGCTAATATTCTCAGAAGATGTTCTCAACCCTGCTACCTCTGTCTGGGCTTCAACATCAGTCTGGCTTGAATGGAGGTCTGTGGATGCAAAACAAAGACTAAAAGTCTCAGATACCAGGCAATGAAAGGCCTTTTGGGGACATCTTTATTTGTATTCTACCTTAGAATATTCTTTTTCATTGTGCTATGCCATCAAAGATTTCACTGCCTACCTTACAGTAATATACTGTGACATTCTGATTTCTCTTGCAGCAAGTTAAATATCTTTATGAATTTTATTAGTAATTCTTAGTTATATCTATTTATTTTTATTTAATGGCTCATTTTAAATTAAGATTACTTCAGTGATTTCATGAAGATAATTTTTCTTGAGGTATTAAATTCACATTTTAGGTTTGGGGGTTTTTTTTCTAAAATTTTCCAAAATAGTAGGCTTAAACCACCACTGAGTTTTATTTAAATACGCCGATAGGGTGACTGGTATTTTTCAAGACACAAAAATGTGGGAAAAAAATCTGTTCTCAGGACTTTATGATCAGACAGAAATTATTTCATGAATTCTGAAATAATTAAATTACGGTGTTTGGATTTTGTGCCCTCTCTTCAGGTTCAATTACTTGTAGTTGAAGCCCTGGTTTTAATCCTGTGTTGATCCCATAGCTTAAAAACACATGCTAATAAAATACTAAAATGGCAGATGACGTGGCCTTTAACATTTCTATTGGTGTATCGAATGGGGTCACTTTTGAACTGGGTTACTCTTGAGGCAACACTGATTTCTGTAGCCGCACTGTAACTGCAGTACTAGACTTTGACCACTGAGTGTCAGACACTGAATAATCTTTTGACATGGTTTGTTTAGCCTTTTCGTTTCATCTCTTTCCCTCTGCAGCACAATGTTAGAAAAAGTTATGGCAGATCTTCCTGGCCCTGTTTTAACCTCGAAAGCATTACCATTATTTAATAGATTAAATTCCATAGCTGAGACTAAAAGAGAAGAAATTTGTGCTCACTAAAAGGAGTGCTTTACGAGACATGCTACAGAAAGAAGATGCTTTGTGCGATTTAGTGGTGGCACAGCATAGAAGAGAATTGTATTTTACTGATAAGAAGTTACACAGGTTATTCTAATCCTTTTCTTTGTGTAGCTGTTACATGGTGCGTACTCTTCCTCAGAAGCAGAGGGTAGAAGTGACCATAAACTACTTCTCAGGATTATTCTGGTGTTCATTATTCTGGGACTGTGAGATGAGGAAATCGTGCGCTGCTTGGTGACTGTCTCTGTAACATGCTAAGGGTATGCATCTGTGCTATAAAGGCTTGTAGGCAGGTTTGTGAGCTTTCTCGGTGGATACACAATTTAAACAAGCAATAACTTCTTTGCTAGCATATTCTGTTTCCTTTTCCTCTGCGCTTTCAACTATTGCAACTATAAAAAGAAAACATTGAAGCATAGACCAGACCTTATGGCACTATTGTTGCTACCTTGGGGAACCCATTAGCACGAAATACAACTGAGGCAAATGCTTAGTAACAATGAGATAATTGTCACCTTTGTGTTAAAATGAAAAGACACAGTTGTGGCAGCCAACACTGCATCCACTAAAGACAGAGATGCTAGCAATACTGTCTACTTCAGATTCCCTAACGCTATCAGCTGGTCATAGCTACTGAACTTACACACCTGGTCTTGCTCTCTTGGTGCTTCCCCTCAACGTGTCTGCATGATAAACGGAGGGATCTGTCACACTGGATTGCAGAAGAAATGGTAGAAAGGCAGAGGCTGGAAAAAACTGTTTGGAAGAGCCGGTAGGGACTGAAAATCCGAGCTAGCCTGCAGCAAAGAGATGATGATGACTGTGGCTAGGAGCAGAGGGAGAAGCTCAGGGTAGATATGAGAGGTCCAGGGGTGGGGGACACAATTGTTAGCTGTGTCTACAGTGGACGTGAAACCCTCAGCATTGCCTCAGCTCATACGGAAGGAAAAATACAGTTCTATGCAATGAAACTTACTGTAGAGAAATACTTAAATCAGCATTGCCTGTGCAACCTTAAGTCAGTCACTAATGGATGTGAAGTCTCTAGTAATGGCATTGGTTTGTCTGTGTTGTGCTTTAACCCCAGCCAGCAACTAGGACCACACAGCCACGTGTTCACTCCCCCTGCTTCCCATCAGCAGGCAGCCATCTCCAGGAGAGCCGGGCTCCATCATGCGTAATGGTTACTTGGGAAGATGAACGCCATCACTACGAACGTCCAATTCTTTCTTCTTCCTTCCCCGCTTTATATACCGAGCATGACGTCATATAGCATGGAATATCCCTTTGGTCAGTTAGGGTCAGCTGTCCCAGCTGTGTCTCCTCCTATCTTCTTGTGCACCCCCATCCTGCTTGCTCGTGGGGTGGTGTGAAGAGCAGGAAAGGCCTTGACCGCTTAGCAACAACCAAAACCATCAGTACGCTATCAACATCGCTTTCATCCCAAATCCAAAACATAGCACTATACCAGCTGTTAGCAAGAAAGTTAACTCTATGGTTTCAACACCATGACAGTCTGTAAGATCATCTCAGGAATGTCACTTGGACAACTAGGTGCGATCTCTCTTTTCTGCTACAGAGTTAAGATGTTATACTGCAGGACTTATACCTATGACATTTGTTCTAGGCTTCTCTGCCACATGATGTTGTAAAATGTTGAACACTTTGGAAAACCACCTGAAGGACAATCAACTAAATCTAACCCAAATATCCCTGTGCGTCAGCTTCCCTTCTGCAAAGCATCCTTGATCTCATTTCTGGGGCATACCGGAGAGACAAATTCATAATGGCTGTGGATCAGTTGGTGTGAAATGACATCATCACAGAAATTTCCAGGAGGTAACGAATAACTTCATACTTGATAAAATATTGCGCTGTGGCACTGCAAATATTGCCCAAACCATCCCTTGAGAGAAGGTACACAGAAAGCTTGAATAAGAGTTTGCCCATCAGTTATTCCACACATGCCTGGGATGTGATGCTGTGGCCATGTCACAGTATGTACTCTATGTCACACAACAGAGTATTTCATCTCGCAATGCTCATAGACAAAACAGTTGGATGAAATTTGGACAGGCAGTTTTTTTCCTATTGTAAAATACTGAGTGCTTGGTTTTTCTAATTTTAATTTTCTTTTAACACGATTTTTAATCTCACAACCCAATTTTGAGAAGGCATCTTCTGCTTTCCTGAGAACAGGTTGTTAGTCAATTTACTGTCCAGTGAGAACAAATGTTTCTGACAATGCTCTCTTCAGTAGGGATCTCTCTTCCTTTCCTCTTTTCCCCATCTATCAAACGCTAGATAAGTTGCTTTTAGAAATGCAGGCTTTCAATTTATCCTGGTTTATGCAGCACTTTCATCCAATTTTAGTCCATTGTAATCTGATCACTTACAAAATTGCCCACCGAGGCACATTGCTTCCAAGAAGTATGAGTAAGATGCCTTTATGAGGATCTAATAACATAACGTAGAGTTTTCACTCAAGAAGGAATAGTCTGGCCTGACCTGGGAACACTGTAATAAATAGTAAAACTTACAATCAGTCTAGTGGGTTTATGGGTTGTAAGGCTTCAAGCTAGTAGGAGAGGATGGAGAGAAATGCTGCTGGACTACAGGTTTATCTCCCTGGTGAGAAGAGTTTTGCATATAGTCTGCCACCCATCTGGAGGCTCAATATGCTTACTTCATTTGGGTGGTTTTGTGGCCTCCCGCTCTATAAGACCATCTGCATCTTGCCTTGGCACTTTTTGTAAAAAGCTTGCTGCTTAGTGCAAGGTAGAGTCCAAAACACTCTGTGCGGTCCCCCAAAAGAGACTGACCCTCTGTTGCACAGCACTATCTAGCTTCTTTCCCTTTGAGACAGAGAGGGCAGCTGAGGCAAAATGTAAACCTTAAAATGGGCAAAATCATTAACTGAAAAGTAGAAAATTTAATTAGGCAGGAACAGGGCCTTAATGGAGAAAGCCCTGCCTGCTAGGCCATCTTCTGACCGCTCTGGTTGCCGTGGGTACAATGACAAGGAAAGCAGTGGTCCAAGGGTAGAAACGGATTACATAGACTTTTAATATCTGAAAATGAACTGCAATGCTTGCTATCACAGGATCAGGCCTGTTTTCAGCAGTGAGCTATAGAGCTAATAATAGAAAGCTCCTGGTTGAGCTAAGGAGGACTCAGTTTTACACAGATGCAGTTTTGATTGAGGTCCACAAGCTATTGGTCCCCACTGGCACCGCTAATCTTTACCTCAAGATCTTGGTGGTCTGGAAAAGGTGATGCAGACCATTGTCCAGAGGGTGGCACGCTTACACTGGTGGTGGGGGAAATCTCCTTCCCCAGCTCCCCCGTTCCCTTAAGCATCACGTCTGGTTAGAAGTTCTGCTGCTTAATGCAGGGTTGTCTGGGTCTGTGAGCGCAGACATAGCTCTTTGGAAACAGGAATGCAAATAGTTGAAGCAGTGAACACAACAAGCTCTAATCAATTTAATCAGGAGACTGTAGGTCTCTATGGAGTATTTCTAAGAGATCTCAGAGGAGAGCTTAAAAAGGCAGCTTTATTGCCTGGAGGCTTGACAGAAGTTAACGCCTCTCCTTGAAAAGCGCAAGTCAAAAATGATGAAAATTGCTACATGTAAACCACGGATGAGCGAGTTTGGTGGAGAAATCACTAGGAAAAAACTTTACAAACTGTTATGCAATAGGACAAGCCTAGAGAGCTCCCTACTGGCTTCTAAATAGCTATGAAGATGGTTTTTTCAGTAATTGTGAAAAACATGATGATGATGATGTAGAGCCAATTATACTTTTTTGCCTTGTAGCATGGGAAAAGCCATGTAAAACTCTAATACTTATGTACTATGGACTGCAAAAAGCTCCATATAATAGCATGAATTATGCCTAACAATGTTCAGCCTGTAGTGAATCCTCTAGGTATGGTTTTACAGGTAGGTAGCTGAGTAGAGGAGCTGAAGTGGTTTCTTCTGGGGTTACACAGAAAACCAGCTATTGGTGTAGGAAAAGGCAGGAAATCTGTCTCGCAGTCCCCTCTGCCTTGTCTTATAGCTCTGAACTGTGATGCAAGAGGGTACGTGATAACAGTGTGAATGTCTGAGTCTTAAGGAGGGAGGAGTGACCCAGCATAAGGGGCAGGATGATGAGCCCTGCAATCACAATCCTGCAATTTTTCCTCCCAGGACCTCTCTGGTAAAGGCAGGAGGCTGAGCTTGACAAACGTGCAGGATACTAAGGGAAAAGAGAAAGTAGCCAAGACTAGGAATGAGCTACCTTGGACCTGAGGGCTTGCAAGGAGCCTCCTGCAGGGTGGGCTGTGAAAGCAGGAGGAGATAGGAAGGGTAACTGTGCTTGGTGGCTGGAGTGCCAATGGTGGTTGGACATCTTGGGGGATCCCCAGTGGGGATTTTATATCTCCTTCTTGCCATTTTTTGCGGCCCTCTTTCTGAATACTGTGTATGCACGCTAGCCTCTTCTGGCATATCCCGTGGGCAGCGGAGCCCACTTGGAAGCGTCCAAGCACCAAGCCAGAGGGCAATGGTGTGACTTTGTTTGCCAATGGGTTGGCAGCCTCCGGCAAATCCCATTAGCCTGGGCACTGAGAGGGATATTGTACTGTGGGGTAAGCTGCATGCCTTGTAACACCCAACCAGTGCTGGTAAAGGATATTTAGTACCTTACAGCTGATGCTGGCTGGCCTCTTACTGTCTGGGCAGTCATCTGCTGGAAGAAGGACTGATTTACCCTGAACATGTTCTCTTATGTGTTTTATTTGACTTCCTGTATTTTTAATTAGAAATTTGGGGATATGTGGTAATTAACAGAGACTCAAGCTATGGTGGTAATTTTAAAAGTCCTGAGAGATCTTCTTGTATAGTATAAGTTACAGGGGTGAGCAGGGAGCATACAGAGAGATTCCTCTCATTGCTCCTCTCAAACACTGGCAGGTCTGCTTCTTTTTTCACTTACCAGCAGTTTGAAGTGTTACAATTTCTGCTTTCTGGACAAGCTTTTTAACTTTGGAAGTATTTTCTTTGCTATGTAACTAGCTAACATCCAGGAAACAACAAGAATTGTTTCTTCTGTCGAATGGTATAACACTTTGGGTCAGTGGACTCTGGACACAGGACACTGTGTCTCAGTCACATCATCGGTGTCCCAGGAGAGGGGATTGATGCACAAAAACTAGAAATGTCCAGCCTAAACCTGTTCCCAGCCCAAGTCTGTTCCCTGGTCATCTCCCCTCCCTCCACACCAGGTACCCTGCATAGCTCTGAGTTGCTGCTGAGCAGAGGAGATTCAGGAATAACTTGTGGATCAGAGTTAGGTTTCCCTCCAAGACCATTTCCTTTAGAAAAAAATTCTGCATCTCTTCACAATGTTCTTGTCTAGAACAGTCTAAGAAATTGTTTTCTTGTCTTGTGAAAGTTTTTTCAAAGTTTAAACGAGGATGAAAAGTTATACCTTTGAAAATTTTCACCCACTCCCATTCAATCTTCCTCAGCTGGTCAACAAACCAACTCAGAAAAACAAACAAAGGCCATTAGCATTAGGTGAATTCAAAAGTGCTCGAATGTTGATTTTTTTAAACTTTTGAATTCTTTGGTGTGCAAATAAAATCAAATTCCCAAACAAAAAATTGTCCTTAACTTGGGAATAAAATGATTTTATGCTAAAACCTGCAAAAACAAGATCTTAGAGCAGTTTCAAGATGGGAAATCTTCCAGAGATCAGAAAATTTCTAAAACTAGCTCAGGTTCAGTTTTGTCTATTCAGTATTTTATAAACAAAAATAAATCTGTTAACACCCTCTCAACTACCTCTGCTCACATTTAGCAGCCGGGATTAAGTTTTTTCTCCTACTAAATCTTGCTGCTGAAGGTGAGATACCATGTGGCAAGAAGCTGTGGGCAGATGTGAATTTGGGCTCACAAGAGTTTTTATTAATATGAGGCTCCTACTTACCAAGATTATCAAAATATAATTCTCATTTACAACTTATCCTGACAGTTTCCATAGTAGAGCCCACGCCTGAGCAAAGGTAATGTACAGAAATACCACAAAGTCGTTATGAGGCTCCATCAGACAGACAGGCTAGGACAAAAATGGCTTATTTTGCAGTCGGTTAATTTGAACAGAAAAATATCTATTTTGGATTGAAATCTAATCAAGTGTTTGAGACAGTTCTGTTTGGAAAGGGCAGATGATTTTCACTTTGAATTGCTTCATTTCAAAATCTCTGCCAAATCATCTCGCTGGCAAGACGGAGCCACCTGGCATTTTTGAATGGCTGCTGGGGGTGGCTGCACGCCAAAAATTTGCCAGACTGCAGCGATTAGTTTTAAAGAACTTGGCCTATGCTGTTTCTTCTCTTTGCAATGCCCTCGGGGCCCGGAGCCAGGCAGATTCCTGCACGCGTACCAGGAGAGACACGGAGCTTTTGAAGTTAGGGATGATGCTCTTGCATCAGCGGTTCTGGTCACCAGCAGGTAACATGGCAAATGGCACAGGTGTTCCCAGCAATCTCCGTGCTTTTTGCCTTCAGTCCGCCACTTCAGAAGTATTTGTTTGTTGAGAGGCAGAGGTTGTGTGGAGTAATTACACTTCTGCTTGTGCTGAGGGTTACAGAGGGACACGTGTCCCTGGAAGAAAATGCTCAGCCTGTAAATTATATGTACTATTTACTAACAGGACTTTTATTGTTCCCTCACTTTGCAGTCCAGGTCCACTTGTGACACGCAAAATGAGTTCTGTGTTTTGGCTTTGAAACTAGAAAGAGGTTTCTCCTCAGAAAAAATCATTGTTCACATTTCGATTCATTGCCTTTCTTAGAAGATAACTGTTCTCTAGGTGCAAGTGCTACAGAGATGCCTCATCCAGTTTTAAATGCAGCTGAAGCAGAGTTTGTTCTGACTCTGCGGTGTAGATGTAGTTTTTACGTGTAAAGCAGAGACTCAAACGAGCTCGGGGTACAGAAAGTGAACGAGCTTTTTGCTTCAGAAGTGATTGCTTCAAACTGGGGTCAAAACATTTTGCCAGCGTGGATGGAATGGGGAAACTCGTGATTACGTGTACTGAATTTATGGTCAAATAGAAGACTTCATTCTCTGGATATAAGTTTATAAACACTTCAGAAAAGACTTCTTGTCTTTGTTATGCATTTTAATATGAAATTACCCTTACTCCTGCTGTGTTCTCTTTTGTTTAGGGGAAGGGAACAATAGCAGGGATAAACACGAATAGTAATTTATTCCAGAAATAGTCCAGTAGTACCGGTGGGAGTATTTTTGGCATAAATTACTGCTCAACCTAATTTAATGATGTCTTGACTTGGTCAACTAAAACTGAAGAGATAGTTCAGGCAGTGAAATGATATTCAGTGTAAGTGAGAGTGGCAGATCCTGATCATTAGTAAGAGTCTCTCTATTCTCTCTTTCTTTTCAACCAGCAAATCAGTGTTAGGTGCCATCCAGACAGTTAATTATAGAGCTAACTTCAATGATTTAGGTGGCCTACAGATATCAGAAAACTTTCACTAGCTCTCTTTTCTGTTAAGTATGTGTTTCTATTGTTTGCTGTTCACACTCGGAAACATCTGAGTTTATACATAAAACTGTTACTGAGAAAAGCACAATTCCGAGTCTGACATAAGATGGGTGCAAGCCAATATATAGCCCTCCCTTTGTCTCCCGGGCAGGGGATGAAATACCCTACCTGTAAACAAGGTTTAGAGCCAAACTGGGAGAACTAAGACAGCACCTGAGGCACATGAGCCTGAAATTGAGTCTGGAAAAAAACATCTGCCAACCTGCTACCCTGTGGGTCCTTTAGCTGCCTCTCTGTGCGTGGCGAGGGCTGCCACAGGCCTCTCCATCACCTTATGGTGTTTAGTAAATAGATTTTCCAGCTCTAACTTGGCTCAGGGGCTCTTTAAGTAGGTGTTTTCAGATGCCACCTGATATACTCTGATGGTATCAGACTTCTCTCAAAATAAAGCTGACAACAGTTGTTTTCTTTTAAGACAGTGGTAATGCTGCCCCACCTTTTCTTTGGTGTGAGAACATATGGAGCAAGAGGAGAGCCAGCCACATGTCTCATTTTTCGATGGGATGTACACTTATGGTTCCTTCAGCAATACCTTAAGCAAGGACTTCTTACTCCTGGTTGCTCATGTGGAGCAATGAACAGATACGTATGCAGCTTGTCTTGTAAGTCTGATTAGTTTGTACACCTACAAAACGTATACATGTAGTTGTATAGAAGCTTATGAAATGGTGTTGCAAAGGCTAAGGAGGTTACTGGCATGACGACTGTATTGTTTATTAATACTTGCTTCTTGTGAAGTAAGGGGTAGCTTTTTCAGGCTGTGTTGCTTAGAGACAGAACTGGGTTATGCTCTTGGTCATATTTTTGCAGCCTCTTTTGTGTTGCTGTTGCTTACTTTTCATTCTCTTCTGAGGGCTTTGTCCATGAGTTCCTTGCAGATTTCTCCACACCTGACATTGTTTGCCTATCATCGTTTGTAAGTTACTGCCACGTAGGGGTCCACGTGCCCATAACCCTTGCAGGGTGCATTTGCCTGTCCCATCCCTCTAAACACTGCACAGCTCCTGCTGGGTAGGAGATGGATACCTGTAGCCATAGTTGGCACGTTTGAGCAGAAGACCACATGGGGTGGAGATAGAAATGAGAAGGCTGATACGCTGAAAGGCCACAATGGGAGGCAAAGGCATTCTTGGCTGTAGATCCATTGTGAACACTCCCAGTGAAGGGGCTCACGTGCCACTGATTAGGAGCCCCCTTTGTTGCAGGACGTTTTTCCCTTGGCAAATATGTAGGTTTGATAAAGCTCCCACATGCTGAGTAATGAGCTGACGCCAAGCACCAATTAATAGTCTAGTTTATAAATGGAGAAGGAAACAGAATCTGCCTTTTAGCCTTTGAATTGCAAGCCTGATTTAAATGGCTTGACTGACACCTCTTTAAATTCACCTAGAAGATCTGGGGGTTTTAGCTCATTCCCTGCACGGGTCCTTTGCACTCACAGGCAGGTTTTCCAGGACCTTGGTGTAAAAGAGGCTTAGGCCTGCTATTTGTGTGTTACTGAAAGTTCTTTCAAAACTGCTGTGACAAGTAGAACAGCACCATTATAAAGCAAGAATTTTGGGAAATGTGCCTTTGGAACTTTTTAGGAAGGAGGAGGAGAGACCATCTGTTTTGCTTGTCACAATTCTTGTTTGTTTAAGATGTGAATTGCCAGAAATGTGGAAAGATTGGGTACAACGACAAGTGATAGAGTAATTTTCACACTGGACTTATGGGAAGCATGTGTTGTCCATCTGTGTGATTCTCATTTTATGCAAATTTAGGAAATATAGTCTTATGTCTAATTGTCCAAAGGTAGTTCTGAACATTCAAATGGAGGAAAGACATCATGCCATATCGTTAGTAGGCCTCCCTTTGGCTCTGTAACACACCAATGCAGAATGCTGCTTGCTTGAAACTACAAATCATAATAAACATTTATATTTAGAATCCAATAAACTAATGTTTCAGGGTCTGCAAAACACTTCAGACCCATGCTTGGGTTTTCCTGGAAGTGGAAGAGGATGCCACAATTTTCCGGACCCTCCTAAGCAGGTGTTACCAACCTGCCCAGAGCCACATACTGATGCCTGCTGGTTCACGATGCTGGGGGAATACTAAAAGAGGCTGGTGCGAGTCTTCGGGCTGAAAAATACACTGCCGTGTGCAGTTAAAGCTTATACAAGGAATATCTGAGCTTCTGGGAGGAAGCTTTGATTTAAGGTTTGTTTTGGGGGAGTAAAGTGTTTATTTAACTTAAAAAAAAAATCACACTCCATAGAGGGTGATGGAAATCTTACCTGGAGCATATTGTATTTTTCAGAGCTGGTGAAAATGATACTTCCCCTTGCCTACCCTAGGCACTTTCAGTGAATAGCTCCCAAAAGATAACAACTTTTTTTTCTTTTTTATTTTTTCAGGTCATGATTTGTCTACGAGTGCAAATGATTCTGTATTTTTTGACCCAGTATGGCAACTGTAAATTTGACTGGAAATAACTCTTAATTCCACTGTCATTGAAGTGCAAGTATTCCCATTTTAAAATACACTTTTTGAGAGTGTTCAGTCAAGGAATGCTTCAGTTCTCAATCATTATGGAAAGAAAGACAAAAGAGATCCAAACATAGTAAAACTGAAATTCAGTTTGGAATTCTTACCGGGAGTTCCCACAAAACGTTTTCCCTTGTTGCTGATTCTTTAAATGGTACAATGCCAGTGACACCAAAGATTTAGGTTTGTGGGATGTTGGTTACTGAACCCTCTTTAGCCAAGCACTGTGGTTCTACATACAGGCTTCCTGATTGTCTTAACTTATGTCTTCTTTCCATTGTTGCTGTTTGGATGATTTCGAGGCAACTCCCATTTGTGACTTCAAAATTATTCTCTTTTATGGTGTGGTGTATCATTAAGGCACAAAAAAACCCAACAAACAAGAAGACAATCCTTTTTAATGAACAGCAATATAGTGATGGTAATTCGTAAAAACTCAAGATGAAACACTGATTCTGACCACTTACAATCTGGCTGGCCTTTGGGGTCAGCTCTGTTGGGTGTGTGGGCAGAGTGGAAACCTTGTTGATAAGGCCCATGAGTCACCTCTGTGATGGCTGATGTTGGGAAGTCTGTCTCTGGATGTTGGAAGGACAGTTTAGCTGGACCCTGAGGTTTTGGCTGGGTCAGGAGTACTGCTGTAATAAAGCTCAGAAGCTTTTAGCTGTATGAAGCTAAAATGAGGAAGGGGAAATGGACTAACTGAAGAGAAGAGAGGGAGTATCACAACCAAAGAAAAACCAAAGAAAATGAGAAATTAAGCAGCCTCCTAGCTTGCTGTGGGTCTCGTATGGGAGGGGAGGGACAGAAGGGAGAGAAGTTGGGTCTTGTGTATCCAGCAGGACAAGGGAGAGCAGCAGGGAAGAGGAAGAAATCCACACTTCGTTGGCTGAGGTAGAAGGCCGTATTTCATAGAGCAGCCCATTTTTCGGAGAGGACTCTGAGAGAAGGGGAACGAAACATGCCTCTTTTGTCCTGCAGGATTATTTAATCAGTAGGTTAGCTGGCTTTCAGCTGGGAGAGGCTGGGGTAATGTTTCAAGTCTCTTTCGGTGGCGATAGCGAGGTACTCTTTTTGGTGGCAGTGAGAATCAAAGATGGAGGAGGAAGAAAGGGAGGAGTTGAGGTGCAGAAGAAGAGAGATGTTCCTGTGCAACTCAAGATGGGTGGACTCAAAGGAGAGGAACTGCAGCCTTGTGAGATAAAATCTTTTTTCCCTGCGCGTTAGAAGCTGAGCTCTGTGGCGGCCTCCTACTGAAGTGTGTCTTTTACCTGGAGGAAAGACTGGTCCAGACTTAGTCAGCTTGGGAAACTGGAAGCTCTTTTTCTGTTTCTTTTTCTGTCCTAGAGTGCTTGCTCAATGCATCTCTGTGGTGGTACATGGATAAGTACAGTAAAGATTATAAGGTTCTCAGATATGTGTAATTGGAGCTATAAATAGCAAGTTATCTGAATACGGTACAACCAACTGTTTAAAAATTTTATATGGAACAATCAAGTATATTTTATATATATCAAATACATAGCAGGCCCGTTAGAAACAGTGCCATAATTCAGAGGTTTTTTTCTGTTATCTAAGTATGCAAAATATATTAAAAAAATACTTAAATGTCATTTTATAGGTTCCAAGTTTAAAGAGGAATTAGTATCTTTAAGCTAAACGTGGCAGCCACTTTGCAATAAGCAATGACTTACTAATGTCCCTGGATACTGAAAACTTGGCATCCGAGGAAGGAGTGAACTGCAGTACTAGTTCCGCTTCCTCCTCTGAATTATATAAGGATGTGTTTAAATTCTAGCTGATTTACTGAAAACCCCGGATTTTCTTTTGATGCTTTCATCATGCATTACCTTATTCATGCAAAACGAGCAAGGAATTCAGGAGATTTGAATAAACAACTTGTAGCTGTCCGTGTTTTCTGCTTGTACGTTTTAATCAAACCATCTTGAGCAAAATGTTGCCATGTCACTGCTTTGTCTTTGTCTGCTTGCCTTCAACAGGACTAATTATTCCCAAAGCTGCGCCATGCTCATGCCACACTGCAATATGCTCTATAGCTGCGTCCTAAGCGAGTATCTCTGTGTTGTAAACTGATTTAAGAAAGCAGGAAAGAAGAGGTACACCTCCTCTGTTCCACACCCAAAATATTGTGGAATCTGCAACAACTTCAGAAATGCTTGCATGTTGCTGGAGGTGGTTTCAGTTTTCACACCAGAAGTAATTTAATTTCAGCACTTGAAACCCAAAAAGCTCCAACATATTGCTAGCGTGCAAAAATTCCATGTGTGCTAAAAAACAACAGCATATGGTTGGGTGGGGTGTGACCAAAATGAACATAGTTATCACATTGTGAACTTTCTTTTTACAGACTTGATTAAATAAGTTGGGGGGGGGTGCATCTAGGACGAGAACCTGGAATCCTCTGAGAGTCTGCTTTTTGAAATGCTGTGTAGTTAACGGAGAGGTTTATCTTGCATAAACTGCGGCTTAAAATAGGAGACTGACATTTCATCTGAACATGAAGAACACACACAAAAGCAAGGTAGAAAGAAGGCCAGATGTCTCTGGGGTGAACCATTGGAGGAGAACGGTACAGAGCGCAAGCTGGAGGGGAACTTCAGCCCTCACTGTTTGCTGTTAGAATGAAGGTAGATTGGGATCATTTGCTTTTTATTTATAACCTATCACCTGGTCTGGAATTGGGTAGAACAACTTTTAAGTGGATTTATTTGCTGGAACTGCATGTTTCAGGATGTTTAAACATTGCCACCAATTCTTCTCAGCATACTTTAGTGCTGAAGTAATTGTGGGCACAAATAGCTTAAGTCATCTGTGATGGTGACTGTATAGATATATATCCACAGTCATTTTTTTGACTCAGGTCTCTTTTCTGTTGAGTTCAATGGCACTTAAGGCCTTATCAGGTCCTCATATAGGAGTATCTAAAAATTGAGCAAACCAAAATCAGAAATACTTTTGGAAACTTAAGCCTAGATGCTTGACGTATCCTTCTGAATCTCTGCTGGAAAGGTTGAGACCCTTTAAAATAGTAATAAGAAACAGCTTGGGGACTAATACTAATGTGCAGTTGTTTTGTGTGACTATGTGCTCGCACTTAAAGCCACTCACCTGAGTGTACCTCTCTTGGGCCATTGTTAGTGTAGGGTGTCTGCTTAGTTTGCTTTGCTCTTGTCTGCTTTTTCTGTGCTCTTCTGGATGTAAATATATCTGGAGAAGGAGAATCCTTATTTTCTGGCATATTCAGCTGTGAATAGGCCAGAAGACCAACCTTGCCAGGTACTGGCTCTTTGCAGGCTGTTTTACTGCCAGGTTTTTGGCTATCTGCATGACGAGCACCAGTCATCCTGTGGGCAGCCAGGGAAGATGTCTTCTACTCACATTCCCAGTCAAACTATGTCATTTCTGCTGCAGAGGCCAAACACCATCACCAGGCCAAGTGAGCTATACCAAGCAAAATGTGCTTGATTTTCTGCATGCATGTCAGATGGTTAAAAGTGAAAAAAAAGTCCTAGTTTGACTGCATTTTTTGAATAATTGGCAATCTCCATGAACTCTGTAATCTTCTCTGGTTTCTAATGATGAATGTTTTCACACTTTGTGTTGTTCCCCTCGTCTTCTCAAGTGAATGGTCATCCTTGAGCAGTCTTAATGATTAGAGCTTAGTCCACTTTGCTTCATGTTCTTGCAAACCGGGTTTTACAAACAACAAAATAACATTTCATGTAAAAGGATATTTTTCCAATTTCAAAGCTAGGAACTGAAAATGGCTTTGGATGCCTTTGCAACTTTGGAAAAGCTTTGAATATTAAGAGCTTTACCCAGAAAGGCCATTGCTCACGTTAATTATGTTAGCCAAGACAAAGCGTCTTTTTCAGAATAAAACTCAGGTTACTCGGTGGAACAATAGGGTCTGTCAATGTGTGACAAGGCTTTCATATCTCGAGGGGAGGATCCAGTTGATGCAACAAAGCGTCAATCAGGATGTAGAGCTGCAGGAAGTTAACTCATGCGTACTCCAGGGTTGTCCAGATCAGATGAAGAAAGTGCCAAAAGGGGTTACCCTTCATCACCAGCTGAGAGATGAGCTATATATGAAAGACAGGACAGCTTGAAGGGCCCTGAATGGTGATCTCAGGAGATGTGTCCCTCAAGAGACAGAGACATGCTTCATGTCCTTGTACAGTCACTTGAGCAACTTGACATGAAAATACTAAATAAAACATACAGAAACCCCAAGAGGGCGCTTCACCAAGGAGCCCGAATGGGAATTATCCAGCCTTTTAGCAGGTGTAGGGCCCTGCCTGAAAGTGGCATCATAGATGTCTCCTGAGCCTTCCCAGTAAGCCAGTAATGGATCTGCAGCTTGCCAGATAGTCTGTCATAGGTTGTCAGCCACGGCTGGGAGGAGGGACGGCAGCCTCTTTTGTTCCCATGTCAAGCATGCAGAGAAGAGACTACTAAGTAGATAATTCAAGGGGAAACAGCTGCTGAGTTCTCAATTCTCCATGACTCTCTAATTTTGCCTTCTTCTCTTAATGTATTTGCCTGCTGCTGGATGGATGCTGCCTGCTGACAGGCAGACAAATAGAAAAATGCTGTAAAACTTCATTGAAAACTACTGTGAAGTGTGGCTATTTTGATGAAAGTTGAAAGGCTTTCCTGAATGGGTGGGGTCACGGATGGGTAATTTTAAACTCCTATAAAAGGGCACACTAACTTGATCACCCTAGTCCTGATCTTTTCAGTCAAACGAAGTATTACAAAGTCTTCTGATTTTGTGATTGTGAAGGGATTTTTTTTTTTCCCTTTTAAAAAGCCCCAGCGCCTGACATCACTCGTATATATAAGAATCAAACACTTCACTTAAAAGTAAATAAACATTTGAATTGTGGCTTGAAAATGGAAAACCTATAGGCATAAAAAGCCAGACAGTTTATAAACAAATCTCCCCACCTGATTAATGTCTAGTTACTTTTAGGCTAATATCAAGCGTCTTACTTATAGGTTTTGGATATTTTGGTTTAATGTGCTTCGGCTTCTTTATCACTTAGCATACCACAAAAGCGTTCATGAACTCCCGTACGAAAAACTTTCCTTGGACGGTTTGTCTCTATGAGAAGCTAACCGGTATAGCCAGAGCTATATAAACATACCATTGCAACCTTGCAAATAAACCCTCTGTTGCGCTTGCCTGCACCGACACTGCTGTCTGAAGTATCCCATGCTTCAGTCCTGGCCCATATTGATTTGTAATTTATAATTTGTAACTGTAATTGTTCTGCGTCTGGTTAGCTCTGGTGCTAGGGCTTTTCTGGGACTGCTAACTGATCACATTATGTAGTAGCTGAATACGGTACGGGGCTGTTTTGCCCTCCGCCCCCGCCACCAAGTCTCTAGGGAATGTTCGCACCCATGTTTTCAGGGAGGTAAAGGTAGGGTTGGGGGCTGCCTTTCAACTTTTTGTGGCTTTACCCACGTGTCTTATTCATTGCCTGATTTCGGGGTGCCGTCGCATGGGTTTCCCTCCCAGCGGTAGCTGCGGGGGTGTGGAGGGCGGGGGCCGCCTGGCCGGACCGGGGCCGTGCCGGTCGGTGGCAGCCCGCGCACCGGTCACTAGATGGCACCAAGCGACCGGGCTGGGAGCGGGGCTGGCGGCGCGGGGACGGGGGGAGGCAGGCAGCCCCTGCTCGGTAACGGCGAGGCGGGGGGCAGCCGGAGCCGGCGAGCGTTTCCCCTCCTGGCGCTGCGCTTGGCCGCGCCGGGGGGGAGCGGGGCGGGGAGCGCGGCCGGGCCGGGGGCTGCCTCCGGACCGGCGGGACAGCGGGCCCTGGAGTCCACCCTGCCTGGCGTGAGCTCGTTTCACCGGGCAAGCCAAAAGCTGAAAGCGTATGAGAGCAAAGTGCCAAAAAACTCCAGGAGAATGAAATGGGCCTTCATTCCCCTACACGTCCATCATCACGCAGGTGAGGACAGCCACAGCGGCCGGTTTAGGCTGCGTTAGCCAGCTTATTTATGTATGATTCAGAGGATGTAAGGTTGGAGGCCAAAGAGCGTGTTCTTATTGTCAAATGATGTGTTTGCTCCTGGACTTCTGACAGTCTACACGACCAGAACCTCTGTTCCAGCATTTTAATTTAGATCATGAGTAGATATTATGACCTTAGCATGTTTTGGTGCACACCACAGGGTGGTCTCAGAGCACACGAACTGGTTTTCTTTAGGATGAGATGAAGAAATCCTTATGCAAGAAGCACAGAAGACACATTCACGCACCAGACACACATTACCTGCTACAACTGTTAAGGCATTTTAGACGCCAGGCAAAGATTAGAGACTAGACTAAAGAACCTCCCTCACCCAAACTTTCAGCGTGGATGCTCTTGGCTCCAGCTGTTTCACAGTATGGATCCACTCCTATCGGGCAGTGATATGTGCTAATTTTAACATAGCTTAAATTCACTGTAGTGTCAGCTGAGAAAGATGGTGACCCATAGGGGAAACTGAATGCCTCCAATTTAGGTACCAGTGTGTACCTCAAGCAGGTGTTGTGGATAAACCTGCTAGTGATGAAAGGCTTCTGGTTTCCATACACACATAGGCACTGTGGGCATCTTGTTGACGGTATCACTTGTATTTTGTGCTGCTGGCTGTTCAGAGAAGAGGTTCAAGAAATAAATATTTTTTTTTTTCTTAGATGTTTCACTTTTATGGCGCGGTCTGAGGCTTTCTGCACACCCAGACTGTTGTTTCTGTATGAGTTATGCTGAGTTATGCCAGTTTTGAAGCCCTTTTTCACTGCAGTCTTAGGCTTGTCACTCTTTTAAATCCAAAGCAGACAGTGGAGACCCACTGAGATATTAGTTCTTATCCCCCTTCCTTTGCAAAACAACCCCAAAGTACAGAGATCTTGACAATGGTGGTGGTTTCATTCTGCAAACTGACATCGCTTACTAAATCTGGTATTTTTTTGTTATAGTAAACCCTCAAATATGATATTTCTGGAAATAAAATTTTTAGTTGCTGGGTAGAAGAGAGTTAATAAGGCTTCATTTATTTAAAGGTTATGTTTTCTATATTCATGAAAAATTGTACTCAGTGGTGCATAGAGAAGGGTGGTAAATGCTACGAAGCATCCAACAAGTTGGTGAGTGGGCATCCAGCACCTCCTTTCTAGAACATATCCCAGCATTGTTGCTGAATACATTCGAGGCAATTTGCAAAGTCCAAAATCCTGGAAGCAGGAACTACCAAATTTGGGTTTCCTGCATTACTTTCACTCCTGCTGTCTGAGCTGTCTGCTGCAGTCATGGGTGGGAAAAGGATTTTGTGTGATATTTCCATGACTGTGCTGCCAGTGCCGCAAGGAGGATGCAACGAGGCTTCCCAGACAACTGTGATTCTGGCATGCTCAAACTTCTTCAAGTGTCCAGTTTTTTACTGTAGCTCTTGATCTTTCAACTGAAGGGCTTTGGGTGAAATGTCATTCTGTTTTTAGAGAAAAAAAAATCATAATAAGCAGTTAAAAAAAAAGTTTCAACCAGATTTCAGCAGGACTACTTGTGCTGAAAATTAAGCATGTTCATAAAACATTTTTGAATTTAACCTTGCTTTTTATGCTCTGAATGTTTTTTTATTTGAAATTATATTGACTGACGTTTTATTGAATGATTGTTTCATTGTAATGTTACTCAGCTTTTCTATCCAGGTATTTTGAAGGAACACAGTAAATCCAGAAAAGAGCCCTGTGTTTAAAAATCATGCTTAAATAGTTAAGCTGTTCTCTGTGCTCCTTTATTTAACTGGGTATCTTATCGGCATGGCATTGAATTGCTAGAAAATGAGCAAAAAATGCTGTCATTTTTCTAAATGTGTTGTTTTTAGTGAATATAAATTGCAAATGAAATCATAGCCTCTGAGCCTAATTTGTAATAGTCAAGGATATGCGACAAAGGGATTGTTTAAAAAAAGTTTCTTGTGTTTTATTCTTAAAGATGGATTGAAGGAAATATGTTGAAGGCAAGTTGTGCCAGCACTGCTTAACCTGCTAGTATCTTTGAGATTATTTCTGCTGTCTTTGTGGGTCTTTTCAGTGTGATCCTTGAAAATGCTAATTAATTTCAGGATTGCTGTGTGTGTGATACGCTTTGACATACACAGCAAATTAATAACAATATAATAATCTTTCTAAAAGAATTTTGAGGGCAATTTATAGTTCATGCCAGATGTCAGTTGACTGAGTAATTTAACACACTTGTGTAACTGAAATGTAATAGCTTTTGCGAGCTTGCCATGCTGCTTATGGATATAAATGACAAAATTTATGGGGTTTTAGCTGTGTGCATAATCCGAAAAATTCACTCCCTGTTGCAGGGAATAAGCAGTATCACAAGTGAATGTGTTTTAATCATCTGAAACATATAGCCCAAATACTATTTTATTTGTTTAAACCAGGAAAAGACATAATTCCTCTAAAGGAAGTGCTGTGAATGCAAGACCAAGAAAATTGTTTTTGTCCTATCAGTAGCTGCAGAGCCGACATCTCCATAAAAGTCGTTAAAGCAGCAAAGACAGCACTGTCAGCTTAGACGTTGCACTAGAAGATCTACCTAAGCCTCTGGCCCTGGAATCAAAAGTGTTTCTTCCTATGTTTGTTCCCAGTGTAATGGCCCTGAATCTTGCAGTTTTTAGACCTCTTTGTGACCCTGGAATGGGGTTTAGGGAAACTGGGGATCCATTTTGCCAGACTTGAACTGCCTGAAAGCATTCAGCCTGAGCTGGACCTCCTGCTGAGAGTATACAGAGAGACAAGCATCCCTGGGAGGAGGTTCATCCCCAAAAGGTAGGTAGATGGATGAATTGCTTCTTGGAGGTAACCAGGTCTAAGTGAGATGAATATCTCTGTCCTTTCATGCAAATGTTGGTAAACTACAGAATTGAGTGGAGGGTGTTCCCTTTACCTCTCAGGAAAATGATGGTTTCACAACCATCCTGCAAGTTATGACACTGAGCATTTTTAATGTGTTCTAATTTTACAAGAAGTGCTATACTTAATTGTTTTTGTTTCACCCTTTAGAGCAAGGCAGCTCCCTCAGCTCTAGGTTCTTTATAAAGTGTCTTAGAATCTCATGTCCATAGTGCTCTCTGCAATGTGATGATTTGTCCTAGCGTATTGGCCCATGAAAGCCCTCTTGGCTTTCCACTCTGCTGCCAGCTCCACCTCCTTCACCCTTGTTTTTCTCTCTGGTGTCCATGCAAGGTGTCATTAAAGTTAACAAATGTGGGGCTTGTCAAGCTAAATTAAATGGAGTAACCACTTTGGAGTGTAAGGAAAGGAGTTACAAGTTCAGTTCCTGCCTGACTGTCATTTGTTTCCTTCAGTTGAGACTCTGTAATCCCAGCTCCTATAGAAACTGAAGTGTGCTGGATTGAATCCTGGGGTTTATTTTCTTTCTCTGTTTGTTTGTGTTTGTTTTCTTGTTTATTTGTTTTTTTAAAGTGTGTTTATGCTTCCCTTTTAGTCTTAAAAATAGCAGCTAGCATATCCTGAGAATGTTACACCCTGGAATTTCCCACGCGTGCAGCTAGATGCTGAAGTAAATCTTTGAATCAGAAATCAACAAGCAGAAGCCAGGGAAATTGAGGGGAGGAGGACTGGAAGTGAACTGGTTTAAGCAAGAAGGGATTGGTACAAGATCACATTATCTGTTCCACCTGCTCTCCTGCACTGAAATCCCACTGATCTAGAAGAGCTGTTACTCAGACGCGCAAGCAAGAGGGCACATACTGTCCATGACGTCTCCAAGAAACCTTACAAGGATTATGAATGTGGTGGGTTGTGATTGCTATACATTTACCATAATTTCCTTCAGCTCCTCGCAACTTTTGCGTTTATCGGGTTTTTTTCAAGTCAAGAGGCCCTTGAAAGTAGCCCATACACCCAGCGAGGGACCTTGGCCTTGAGGACCTTCCATGGCTGAGGTAAAAAAGAACAGTTACAGTGTGTCCTCAGGCTGTTTAACAAGTCACTTTCCACTTTTTCATAGGAGACATTTGATGTTGTTATCCTATTGCCACACGCTATGGCAAACCGCAGGACTTTCGGAGGGTTGGCTAGAAAGCAGCGTGTCTCATCAGTAGCCAGCAAGGAGCTGATGCTCTATAAGGCATCACAGTCTATACACGCTCTATAAGCTGATCACACACAAGACCTAGGCGTGCATTCCCATACACAAAAGTGAGGGTTCAATTTGGGAAAGTAAGAGTAATCTTGCAAATTCTGCTCAAATTTTATTGTCTTGTACATGAAACTGGTCTCGGCACCACAGAATGAAGCAGTCTGTCTTATTTCTTCTCCTAAAAAGCTACGCTCCAGAGAACGCAAGTAGGCCCTGCGCATAAGCACTGTAGATCTGTAGTGCCTATAGACCTTTTTATTTCTCACCATACCTGTTGGACAGATTGTAGTGTTTTCGGGTGAGATTATCTAGACATCATTGATAAGAGAGACAGCTCTGACTTCTTCTGAGGTTTGCCAGTGTCACAGTAAAGCTGAATAACACCTCTGAGGCAAGAACTGTCTTTGATTTTTATTTGGGATCTTAAATACAGCTCAGAGGCTCCTCTCATGAATGTGAAAGAGGTATACTGTTTTTTCCTGTCTGTCTGAGATCAAAAAAATTAGGGAGTAGATCCATATCCTACAGGCAGGGCTTTGGTTCGCTCATGTTGCTCCCGACAGCCTTTATCTTGTTTGTGTATTCCTGCAGATTTGCCTGAAGTCAGTAGAGATGCCTGCAAGTACATCAGTGCAAACTTTCTTCTGCATAACAAAGACAATCTAAAAACAATCTTCATTCCTCGTAAGAATATCTGTGTTTGATTAAATTATAATGTTGCAGGACTCATGTTAGACACAACATGGTCGATAGTTTTGATAACAGACCTGAAAATCTGCCCGATGTAAGTCATGCCATTATTCTGACTTGAACCGTGTGCTGTGGTTCTAAGAAGTAATTTGCTTATTTATTGTAAGAGCCCATTTAATGGAACTTTAATGAAGAGCAGTCCTTATGGCAATTTTAGGTTTCATGTGTGTAGGAGGAATATTGGATCGACATCATCTTTAACATTTTTAGCTTAGGATTTTTACTGGTGTGTTAGTAGAAGGGCTGTGTTTCCAGTCTACTGTTGTGGAAGTGCCACAAACTAAATGCCGTTTCTTAAGAGACAAGGACTTGCCAAATGCTGTCCTTGTAGCGAAAGAGGCTACGTGAATAGCTGCAACATCAGACTAACCATGGCTTGCAAAGGCGTGCTTCTTTTTTCACTTCTGAGAGGTCAGAGGCTGTGTTGGGTTTGAGAAAACTAGTAGCAAGACTTGGCAGGAGTAAGGTGCTCCCTTGGGTACATGCATGTGTGTATGGTGGCTCACTCCCACCCCAGTAAAGTATGAGAAGTGTCATTTTTTCCTCTGATATGAAACAAGCATTTGGAAATATTTGCACTTTTTTTTTAAACTTTCTGGCCAGCCTCACTTTATTAAGCTAGCATATTTGTACCAAACGGGGAATTCTGCAGTTGATTAGGGATATCCCTAAGATCGCCGCTGCCGTTATAAAGCTAAAAATCTAAAGGAGGATAAATCCCTTTTACGTGGCAAGTAGAGCTGGTGAGATTTACATATCAAATGTATTTAGATCTTTTTTTCTTCTGAGCACTTCTGAACTAAGCCTGTTCTTCAGGGTATTTGTTAAATTACGCTACTTAGGAGCTTACGTATAGTTCCTGGGCCATTGTGAAGTGTGACCAGTTATCAAGCTTTAATATAAAGTCCTATCTGCCTTTTCTCAGTAGCAGTGTTGCCTTTTCCCCATCCCCTTACACTGTTCCATGTTGCATATTCCTTCCTTGTGCTTTTGTACTTTTTCTTGTGCAAGTACAACTTGTTGTGGTACTATTTGCTGAACTGTAGGAGCAAAACGGCTGGGTTTCATGAGAACCCTGCAAGTTATGGGTGGCCCCTCAAACAGGAGATTCCCATTGCAGCTCCAGAGCTGAGAGAGCAGTGGGAGAGAGGGAGTGCACGGCTGGGAGCGCTGATGGAGAAAGTGGAAATGCCCTCACCCTGATACTGCCAGGAAGAGAATAATATCTCACGCTGTGCTGGAGTGCCCCTGGGGTCGTTGTGGTGAGGGTCAGGCTGCGAGGCTGGTAGTGGTGGTCCTCCTCCCATGCTGCACTGGCCATGGACTGGACTGCTTCCACAGCCCCTCCACTGCACCACTGCTGAAGAGCTTGGTCACAGAATTTATCCCATTCTTGTATTTCACACACATGCTTTTTGCAGAAAAGAAGGATAAATGGTGGAGAGTGTTTTAGGAAGATCTCTGTTTACACTCAGGGAGCCTTGTGTGCCTGAGCTTTGTGGAAACAGAGGGCACTTTGCATGGGTAAACACCGCCTCACACAGACACACACACAGAGGTGTCCATGCTCCTATGCACGTACCGGTTGTGATCGGTTCCAACACCTATTCACAATGCAATCAACGGTTACAGAACCACGGCAGCAAACTAGAAGCTAAGTTGGGTGTTGCTATGGATATAACGGTTTGCCTAGAAGAGTGGGTCAAGTTTTCCAAAATAATTACTGATGTAGGGTGCTCAGAGGATGACTCTTTCATTGTGAACCTGATTTTCTGAAGTGGTGTGCTTCTGAAAATGAGGCTCTTCAAAGCCATCTTAAGCCTCGACTATGGAACACGCGGAACCATCTTTCCATATCCTACTATTTGTCATGCTAGTGGTAAAAATGGAGAAACATGTGAACGAATACGAGAGCAGCACTACATTGTGAAGACATATCAAATGGAATTGTTTATTAAGGAGTGTTTATTAATACTACTTTAAATTATTAGGCTGATTCAAGAAGTCACTTACCTTTAAGAATGTACTTAAGTGTATGTTTAAGGGCTTTCCTGAACAGAGATGTTTTTCTGAACTGATTCAGTAACAAAGGAACTGGATTAAAACTAAAGGTAAACACCAAGGATGTCTAAAGACTTCAGTAGGTTAAATATAGTGGAAGCACGTTTAGAAGAAAAGATAGAATGAAGTATTTTGGAGGATTTTTTTATCTTATTCTTTTATAAATTCAGTATTTTAGGGGTCTCTAGACCCCTTTGTTTTAGTAGATGTGTTATAGGTGTATGTGTGTGTATATACACACACACGCATATATATACACACTGTATGCATATGATGTCCAAATGTAACACATGGGAATAAAAAAGCATGTAGCCTGCAGACACGATGCTGTAGCCTGAAGAGGTGAGAGCTGACAGGAATATTTGGCTATATAGTAGCCAAACTTCCCAACAGCATGCTTGACTAAGTTTTCCAGATCTCCCCTTTCTGAACCACTTTCAGCCACATTAATAACAAAAAACGGAAAAATCACAGGCTACCCAATTTATCCCAGTGCTAAAGTGGACTGCGTAGTGATAAGCATTAAATACAAATTTAATTTACATAGACTGCAGATAAATTAGGAGAGTTCTTCACACCGAATATCCAGATTTTCTCATTATGCACATCCCAGTCCCCAGAGCCCTCCTTAGAAGTTCGTTAGCAGCTCTGATCCCTGCAGAGCTCTTAAGCTCCATCTCTGCCCACACAGAATTTAGAAAACGTGTGGCTTTGGATAATTGCCCATACATTAGACTGTCCTGATTAAGCTGTCCCTACTGTCCCTACTTTGCTATAAACAGAGTTGCATCATGTAAGTAGTAGAGAACAGGGGAGAGAATCACACAAATTATATCCTGAAAATGTAATGTTTGTAATGTGGCTCCTCTGCCCTACCAGTGCTTGACCTGCAGAAATACTTGGTCCGGTTTCTTCTTAACTGCTTCCAATGAGTGAGCTTCTGTAATGAACCTATAATGCTGTAACGTCGTTACAGCTTGCTTTCTTATGCTGGGAACTGAGAAGCTTTAGCTGGAACTTTAATAAACTGTACTAGTGCTTCCCAAACCCTGGCACGGGGGACACAACCTGCTGAAGGGCTGTGCAACGTATATATACATATGCTTATCCGTTCCTGCCAGGGTAGGCAGGTCGCAAGAGCTTTAGAGTGGTAGTCACTGAAGTCTAGATTGAGTACCAGTACTGAAATACGGGCTTACCAGCAAGATTCTATCCCTGGAGTTCACCATGATGAAAACCAGATTTTAGATGGAAAATAATAAATATTGTTGAATTTAGATGCTAGTTATTTGTCTGGGAGTTGCTGTGTCTGAAGTTGCTGGCATGGTTCTGCAGTCCTCCCGTGCCGTGTTGTCTTCTCAAGGCCTGCCAGGAGCTGTCTGGAGAAAGGGTAGTTAAGCCTATTGCATCTTATTCACGGGGAAAAAAAAGAAAAGTGAGTAAACAAACTTCTTAAAATTACTTTTTTTTGTTTCAGTAGCTGGGCACCCCTGAGATGGTATATTGAAATAATAAATTAAGATCCTGCTCACAAAGCTGTGATCTCTTTAGAGATGCAGGCTTTTCCCATAAGCAATGATGTTTTCCAAAGGCTTTCTAAATAATTCATAGTCAGAAGCCATAATATAGGAGACTTTTAGGAAAAGGGTGTCAAGCCACTTTCCCTTATTCATCTTGGTCATATTCTTGAGTTCTTGCTGTGCATTTTTCAGGGTTGTATTTTCCTGAAGCTGCTTGTTTGGGACAGCTCGGACAATTTTGGCGCTGTAAGAATACCTATTTCATTAGATTTTCTCTCACTGTTCAGCAAACTGAAAAAGTAGGAAATTCAGTTCTGCTAAACCAGCTCTCCAGAAGCTCTCCAGAAGCTCTCCAGCTCTCCTTAGTTTTTTTCTCCAGAACCTTGAGAAAACATGATCCATTAGTGCAATGTCTGCCAATCCCTCCCTGCCGTTGCAATCACTTTCTGCATGTGCCGTGTCTCAGTAGAGATGGGAGGGCATGGCAACTCTGCGTGCAACTCGGGCATTGCAGCTCCAATCCGTCTCACGTAGGGGTAGAATCCAACTTTACTTTTGATGCTGAACAGCGTTGATGGTTAAAACCCCACCCTGTGGTTCTCGGGCAGAAGAGCAGCAGTTGCTAGTAGGACAGTTTCTAAAATTAAGGAAAATGTAGGAATCGTGTACTATATAATGCAAACTCTGAAATGCAACAGGGAAATGCAGAACTTCAAATGGGGAACATAAGCAATATTGTTGTGCATTGTATTGATTTGTGTTACATTAATTTGTGCATGTATATGTAGCACAATAATGTTTCTGTATAATTCTGGCAGATACAAAGCCAACTTTCTACTGCTTATTCTGTAGGGATTTTTCAGAAGCATTTCAAAAGATCAGCCATCTTTCTCTTTCATTGATAAGGCTGTTCTAATTTATCGCTGACATTTGTAATTGCTTCACAGAAGTTGTTATTGCCTTTTCCTGCCTGGATTCAGTTACTGCTCTCCTTTACCGGTCTTCCTAAATTCCAATTCTGGATGTACATAAGCAGAAGGAAGAATTTGTCCTCCTGTTGCTTAGAAGCCTCTCATATCCCCTCCTTCAAGGCAGGCTTTGGGCTGAAATCGCAGTCCCAGTGCTAAAGGTTTATCCCCGCTCTCCATCTCCTCTGCCCTTCATCCTGTTTCATGTAGCTCAAGGGAGAAATAACGCTGCGTTTGGGAATCCAACAGACACAGTCTCCTCTGACACACTCAGCAGATATTTCAGCTTTCAGCAGAAAAACGCTCTTCGAAGGCATTCCTTACTCACTTGAGACCTGTCTGTGGTTCTTGCTTGCTGAACAGAATTCTTCTTACTTTCTGAGAGGACAAGTGCTTGAATAAATTGAACAAAAACACGTGTGTGTGTAGACATAAAAATCTAGTGATTTTTCGGTTTGCCCACAAAATGTTAATGTTTGCTGGAAGTAAAATTGCTTGCACAAATGTCTTAAGCTGAACCTAAAAGGGTGAGTGTACACAACTGAAGAAAATGCATTATAAATTTTTTTTAAAAAAAAGGTAAGTAATTTTCACAGTTCTGTTGCTCTCTGAACTATTTATCTCCTTTCTCTGCTTCTCCATATTTCGGTATAAACTGCTGAAGTTGCAGAATTGTTTCGCTTCAGTTAACTTTGTACTGAATCTCAATCCTCATTTCTACTCAGGACGAGTTGCAATCTTCCTAATAAATACTCAGCTTCTGTATGCCCCTAATATTCCAGGCACTTTTGCAGTTTCCATGCAGATGAACTTGGGTAGTCTTTCCCGTTTGCTCCTTCTCATCTACACATGAGCCATAGAACAGCCTTCCTCTTGCAGGCTCATGGATTATATTGGGCCACGCAGGAGCGTTTGTAGTTTAAGATGGTAAAAACAGCCAGGCGTTTTCAGTTCTAACCTCCTGTTTCCCTGTATTTAGGATTTCCTCAAACTTTTGAATCCTTAGGTGACTTTTCTCCAGTGCTTGCTTTGTCTCCAAAATTGAGGAAAAATAAAAACATTTTTATTATATAAAGGTTAGGTATTGCTGAAGCTTGTAACATGCTGTAACATGCCTTTATGGACTGGTAATTGTTTGAAAATGGATTAATGTTAATATAGTTGATAACCTGGGCTGTATTTATTTATCCAGATTTTTGAATCTATGTATGCCTGTGTGCAAATCACCATGCAGGCAAAACCAATGCTCTGATGTGCGTTTAATCACCAACATCCAGGAACTGTGTTCTTTGATTGCTTGCAGTGAGTAGAACACAAACCTTGCTAAACACTCTTCTGTCAGTCCACCAAATCTATAAACAAATTATCTTTGCATTTTCCTTCTCCTTTTGCTTAAAGTCAGAAAAAATAACAAAGTGAAAATCTTTTGAATCCCTTGATTTAGAGAATTTATTTCCAGCAATGTTAACAAAGCCGTAACATACCCAGATTTTCCGTTCCTGTAAGCTTACGATAATATTGACATATTGAAGTCTATCTTATTATGCAAGTTTTGCATAAAGACTGAGGGAACACTTCAAAGAAGAAAGCGGGTTATTTGTATAGCAGTGCATTTAGGATTTTTTAATAACTTTTTAAGGAAAAAAAATGCTGATTCTTTGAAACATGGTGAAACAGTACATTTTGATAAATTACCCGATTCAAAAATGCCTTGAATTAATGGATTTAAACACCGTGTTGGGAACACTTTCTTTTATTTGAAAATATTTCTCTTTCCTTCCCTTTCTCTGTTTCTCCCTGTTTCTCTTTGATTCTCCCTGTTTCTCTCCGTCTCTTCCTCTTTCTCTCTTGTTCTTGCTCTCTTTCTTTCTCTTTGTCTCTTTCTCTCATTCCCTCTTTCTCAACAACCTTTTGTTTTGCAACTGACATAGATTCCGAGCATATAAATACATGTGAAATATCTTGCTTGATTCAGGCTGAGATCTGTTCTGGTTTTTTGCTTCATTTTTTTTTGTGATTTCAACATGTTAGAAAAAAGGATAGGAATAATCTTCCTAGTAAATGAATTCAGTTACTCACTCTTAAAATCAGGTTTTTTCCTCCTCTGCCAGCTTATGAAAAGGCTGCTTATGAATTTACTTCCCTTTATGCTTACATTAGGGTGTTGGGGTTTTTTTTCAAGGTAACATTAGTGCTAGCATCCTGCAGTACAATTAGTTCTTTGCCTATCCCAGTGTTGTTTCTTCTCGGGTATTTGCCAAGAGCCATCATACCTCCCCTCTGCCTTCACTTTGCTGAGCTGACAAACCAAGTTCTTGTGATCTCCTGACGGACCAGAGGTTCTTCAGCCTCTTTGCTGTCTTGGCAGCCCTTTGCTTGACCATGACTGATGAGGCTGTACATAACGTTCCCAATGAAGGCTTGCCTGCACCTAGGGTTATAGCATAAAATAATTTCCTGTAATAGCATCCCACTGGCCTTTTTTTTCTTGGTGTATATCACACAGCTGGCATACAGATATTATGCAACCAAATGATACCCCAAGTCTTCTTCCTCCCACTGCCTCCAGCCATTCATAGTCCTAACTGACAACATGAAACAGGTTCATTAATTCCAGAGTGTGCTCTTCCACGTTCTCACGCAACATTTAATGCCATTTCTCTTATTCCTGCTTTTCAAAGTCATTCTGTTTTTTCTTACACAATATTCCAAAAGTCCTACGTTTTTCATAGTTCAGGAAAAGTGTTTCTGGGCCATCTCTGCTATTATTATGCGTTTCTTCTCTTAACGCAGAATTAATGCTCTATTTTGTGCATATATGGTATTAGGAAGCCCGTGGATGCATTTCATTGGCTGCACTACACGGCCTTGGTCGTACCCTTTACATGTGTGAGTAGTATGAACCTTCAGCTCACATGGATTCAACAGTGCCAAAGTGTCTGCCCTGTCCTGGCAGTTGGGGGGGGCTCTGAGCACACGGGGGCTCTTACCCCCGTACGGAACTGCAGGGGCCTGAGTGCAGCTGGGGACCGCACTGTGTGCTGCAGCGCCATCTTAAATCAGGGCTTCATGTAGGGAAGGATGGAATTCTTTTCCAAACGTGTATTGCACCCTATGTCCTTCCAGCCTTCATCCTGTGTGTTTAAATGTTGCTTAAGAGCGCAACATCTTGCTAAAAAGTCAAGCTCGCTAAAATCAAGCTTGTAAATGTTTAAGTGCAGAAGATCTGTCTGAACAGGCACATAGGTTGTTTTGATTTTATACTGACCGCGATATAATTGTCACTTCTTTCTTCTTACGTGACAGGTTAAAAAGTCAGGATTTTTAAGTATTTCTTAAGTACTTGTGACCTGAATCCTGTCCCTCGTTTCATTGGTTTGACTAAGGCAGGGAATCTGACATTTTGATTGCTTGAAATGCAAAATTGCTTGAATTGGAAAAGAAATGCAAAGAAGCAAAACTCTCTGATTTTTCTGTTTTCTTTTGAGGTTTCGGCACTCTTTTCAAGGAAATTATTTATTCTCATTGGCCTTTAGAATCCTCTCCAGAAGAGAGATGAGGAACTGTGGAACTATTAATCTTTAAAATAGGTCAACATCTCACTAATTATTGCTTTAATTAGTGACAGCAACATCTTTTTTTATTATTATTATTTTGTTCAATTTAATAGGAGTCTCCCACTTTTGCTAATTTGAAAGAAGTTGTGCCCTTGATTTTTATTGGACTTCACCCAGTCTGTCAGATTACCTGGAAGTGTACATAGTAAAAAATGTAAAGGCTGTACCTTTAGTTTTCCTGTCACAGCTGCTCTTTTAATTTTATCCACAAATAGTAGTAGATTGAACATATGGTCTAAAGAAAGAACAAACAGCAAAAAGTTCTGAATTAGGTTTGAAAAACCATAGTGTGAAGGTAAGAGCTTTTTACAGTGACCTGTACGCTGACTAAAAAAAAATATTTTCTCCGTTGATTGCCTCGTACTCTGGATGTATACAGTAAATCAAATAATAAATCTTTAAATGGTCAAAAAATACTGAAAGTACCTCGAATAGATCTAGTTTGTGATACCAGAATGGTGTGTGGAAGAAGTTTTAGGCTCAGAAAAGGCTGATCAGTTCTTTTACGCAGGTTATATGAAATGACATATCACAGTGGTGTGTCATAACCCTCTGAAATAGGGAAGACCTTTGTATGTTAGGTTTTCCCATGTTCCAAGCGCTGTAAAGACGTCTTCAAAGAATTCTGTAATTCTCTGCTAAAATCGCTAAGAAATTAATGCTGTTGCCTTGCTTACTAACTCCTTTACCAGCTGCATTCATTAAGATCAGTTTAAATGTATACTAGTTAGTTGCTGTCAATAGAATAATTCATTTTGTATTTTCTTGTACACAACAGTTACATAAGAATCGTTTATGACAGAGTTTGCAACCTTAGATTAGATTTGAAGTAATTTTGCATGAGTATTAAGTGTGTGTTTAAATTAATATTATTTAACATGCGACCTGTACTTTCACTGCCTAATAAACAGAATTATTTTAACACAGCAAATGATAAACAAACCTTAGCATGAACAGTACATGAAGTGAATTTGGTAGCATCCTGATGCTAATTGAATTGTCCTTAAGTTACATTTTCAAATATTTTATAGTAATGGAGTATTTCAAATTTTGTATATCTTCCCTGTTTTCTGATTGTGGGACTTCTCTAGTCAGATTTTTTTAAGACTACTTCAGACACACAAATATTTAATGTTAAGAAGTGCTGTCCTCTTAATACCCACCATGCTATTAAAGCAGTGCCTGATTAAGAGAGAATTAATTCACGTTAGACTACAAATTACTATCTCTGTTATCTCACTCCTTAGTTATTGCAGTAATTTATCAATATCAGCAGAGCTAAGCAATACAAAAGAAATGTAAGGGGGCTTGTGCAGAGTGCGAAAATGAATCTCATGCCATACCTGGCTAGCTGGCTCGTCCGCTCTCCCGCACTGTGGCAGTCGCAGTCGTGAACCAGGCCTTGAAGCGCGGAACGTGATGCTTCTCCTCTGCGTCTCTCAGTGGTGGCATCGGGGAAGATCCTGTTCCTGGAACAGGCTCTGCGGGGTGGATGCAGTGGGAGAGAGCTCATTCTGCTGGAGGGCTTGCTTTGCTTATCGCCTGACTTACCTGTGCTCTGCGCCTTTCTTCGCTGCTGCCTTGAATGCAGGAGGCCGGGTGAAACAAGATGAAACATTAGTATTGAATCAGCCTGATTCATAAGCTAAATTAAAGGCTTTGTTTTAACTTTCTGAAGAAAGCTGGCTTGTCCCTGTAACTGAGCAATACCCTGACTTTGCTGTGGTACGACCGTTTGTCCCTGAGTGAAACTAATGCTCCAGACTGCCTCAGCAGCTGTAGTAAGCAGGTAGTGACCCGTTTCCCTTCACATTGTCATGTCACATCTGATATTCTACAGCACTGAATTTACAGGAGCAGGACAGCCTTGATTTCCACTGGGCAGGCACGGAAAGATAAACTTTCACATTCTACACTCCCACAGGTTTAGAATGGACTGCATTCAACGTCTTAAGGATATTTTTTGATTCGGAACGTTGCTTCTAAATTCTTCATACTTGGAAGTTCCTCGAGGTGCGCCACGGAGGCCGGGCTGGGGGCCGGGCGCGGCCGCCAGGGGGCGTCCTGCTGCGCCCCCGCCGCCCGCCCGGCCCCGCCGCTCCGGGCGGGCGGCGCTTCAGGAAGGAAAAATAAAATAAAATAAAATAAAATAAAATAAAATAAAATAAAATAAAATAAAATAAAATAAAATAAAATAATAAAAAAAAAAAAACCAACAAAAAGCGGGGGGTGTGTGGTGGTGATGATGGTGGTGTGTCTTAACAGTTCTAACTGCAGAGGGGGCTGGCAGGCAGCGCTCCCCCTTTCCTCCCCCCTGGGAAGCCATGATTGGGTTAGTCTCGGAAATCAGGCTACCCCGAGGAAAATTGCTGAGAGCAGGGTTTTCGTTCCGTTTTCAGAGCAGGAAGAGGAAGGCGATGAATATTAAATGCAGGTTACTTTCAGACGCCGCCACCAGAACCTCAATACTCCTGCGGCAGCAATATGACATCAGAAGGGGAAGCGCACGGCTCTGGGTGGCATGGTCCATCACCTGGGTCTTCAGACCTTGCTTACATCCGTTTTTTTATGTGCTACATCATCATCAACACCGTCGTTATTGCCACTGCAGTTTAGAAGACAGCAAGGTTACCTATCTCTGGAAGCTTTCCAAAAGAAAGCTCGATCTATTCCAAAGAAAGTTCCATTTCCTTCCAAGCATTAAGAAATATTTTAAAGGCTACATTGAGAAATTGGCAGTGGCAGGTTCACTTACATATTTATGTTTCTTTTGCTATGGAATAATATAATGTTTATAGTGAACCTCTAGCATCAATTTCCAGGAAGAAAAAAGGAAGTGCGTTGTGGTGGACATAATATCTCGATGCAGGGGTGGTCAGCTCACATTTGTAATCCTGCAAACAGTTTAACTGCGTGCCTCAGGTCGCCCAGGACACATTGCACTTAAAAGCACTCCCCGCTCTCTACCTGTGTAAGGGTCAATGGCGGCTGCAGCTCATCCTGGCTCACACACGAGCAGGTGAAGACAGACTTTTCTCTGTTGCCTGCACAGCTCCCCTGAGATCCTGCGAAGCTCTGGGTCTTACAAAAGAAATATAAGCAAGAAGCCATGATGAACAGAAATTATGACAACCTGAGGCTGAATAGATAAACACACATAAATGTGCATATGCATGTGTAGGTAGATGTATAAATGGGTACAGGTATCTCAAAGCAAAAAATGAGAACAGCTCTGTGGCATGGCAGGAGCAGGCAGCGCATTGAGAGAGACTCGACCCCCAGCTCGACTCCCCTCAGCTGAGCTGGAGGGGAAAGGTAGCATAGCCCTTGTGCTTCATCTGTCCACTGGACCACACAAGGACGATTACAAGGGGATGAAGAGGCTGGAGGCTGAGGAAAGGGCAGCAATTGTCCCCTTTATCCCCTTGCAGAGAAGGGCGACCAGTTCGATCTGGAATCCAGTCTCTGGCAAAAAGAACCAAACCCCACTGTGATCAGCGTTGTCTGTAGAACACAAGAGGAAAGAGGGCAAAGCCCTCCGACTGCCGGGTGGATAGTATTGTTATCATTAGTGTTCTTGTGGTTATTACTGTTACTCAGTTGTTTTGCGTTGCGTTTGAGAGTATCCCCTGCCCTTGCTGGCTGTGGCCACCATTTGATAGACGGCAGAAGCAGAATTAGGCCGCGGCAGGTCACCGCAGATGAAGCCTGGACGGGAGCGGGACAGAGGACCTGCTTCAAACCCGGCTGTTTCAGATGGAGAGCGGAGACGGACTCGCCGGGAGGGATGCGCTGTGGGGGCCCGCCCGGGGACGCCGTCGGGGCAGCGAGACTGCACCGCGCACAGGCCGAGTCCCTTTCCTGCCCCCTCCGCGCCCCTGCCCTTCCCGCCGCTTGTCCCCCTGCGCTTCAACCCCCCTGGGATGAAGGGTTTTTCTTCCACCGGAGACACTCCCCCAGCCTCGGCCACCCGGTGCCGCCGGGACGTGACTGCCGGGCCGGGGGCCAGCGGTCCAGGCGGACCGCGCTCCCGCCAGCACCAGGGACAGCGCCGGCAGCGGCCCCCTCTCCCTGCCCGGCCCCGGCCCCGGCCCCGGCCCGGCCCCGCCGCTCCTTTGTTCCGCCGCCGGCGAGGCCCCGCGGAACAAAGGCTTCCGCCGCCGACGGCGCGGGGGCCCCGGCCTCCCCCCTCCCCGTCCCCGCACCCTCCGCTCACCCCGCCGAGGTGGCCCTGCCACCGCCGGCCGGCTCCACCGCCGCCGCGTCTCCGGTGCCCTAGCCGCGCATGCACCTCCCCCGCGCAGGCTGCGCTGCCACCGCCGCCCCCCCCCCCGCCGCCCTTCCCCGCACATCCTGCCCCGTTGCCACCACCTCGCTCCGCGCCCGTCAGCCGCCGCCTTGCGCCTGGCCCCGCGCACAAAGCCCGCACGCCGCTCCGCTGCCCTCCGGCATCGCGCTCCCCCCGCCGTGCCCCTACGCTGTGCCCCACTCCCCCCCTCCCCGCCTCCCCGCGCAACCTCCGCACACTCCTCTTCTTCGCGCACCCACGCCGCCCCTCCGCACACTGCTCTGCTGTAGTGCACCCTCCGTCCCGCCGATATCTCCCCCCACCCCCAGAGCACTAACGCTGCACATGGCTCTGCCGGCCCTCCGCGCAGACGCTGCTGCGCTGCCCCCTGCGCACTGCTCCGCTGTCCCCCGCGCACCACTCCGCTGCCCCAGGGCCCACATTCCTCGGCTTCCAGAGGAGCCCCGCAAGAGGAGGAGCCATTACCGAGCGGGCACTCCTAGCTACCGGCTGGGCGATGCGCAAAGAACAATCCTCGCGATGATATTATTAGAAAATGTATTTATTTCCCATTAATCGACTTTACATGGTTTAGCCCAGGAAAGCGAGAGGTCGAGTCACCGCTACCCTGAAAATCCACCACGGCTCCCGCACCGCTCCAGTACTCCCCCACGGCCCCGTTACCTGCTGCTGACAGCTGCCCCAGCGGGCGCCCGTCCCGTGGCAGCGGCATCTCCTCTCCACCGGGCTGAGCCGTTCGGTCCGCCAGTCCTATTTAGTCTCGGTTTCCGTAGGTGAGTACAGGCTGTCGAGCTCTTTATTGCTTTGTCTCTCCCCCTTTTTTTTTGGTGATTTTTTCATTTATTGCTATTATTTTTATTATTAGCGTCATTATTATGTTATGTTCTAGCGAGATCTTTCATGCTGCCTTGAGGATCCGCTCTTGGCATTCACCGCGTGCCTTAATTGTATGACATTAAATCAAGGTCCGCTGTGAACACGGAGAGTCAGAGCCATGGAGCGCTCGCTCTCTCTCTCTCTCTCTCACTCTCTCTGGAAACAGAATAGCAACTGATCCCCGAAAAAAAAAAAAAAGAAAGAGGTAATTCCCCTCCGCCCTAGTCCCATCCTGGCCTGGGCTGAATGCAATTCATGCTCGAGTTTCCTTACTAGCCCGTCTCTTGTTTGCAACGCCCAGGAAGCTGTTAAATATGTATTTAATGGATAAAAAAAAAATAATAAAAAACATTAAGCTTGTGCCTATTACACTCTTCCAGGCGACTGCTTTAATTTCGCCAGCGTCTTCGCGTGATTTTAAACGCAGGAATTGGCTCTCCGCGACTCGACGTCTGTGATTTGGCATCCCTGGCTGGGAGGGACCGTGTGTCTCCGGCTGCCTCGGTCCGCCTGGTCCTGCGGCTCCGCTCGGGCGCGGGCGGGGGGAAGCCCGCACCCTCAGAGCATCCCCGCTCCTTTCGGCCGGGGCGGGGGGAAAGGGGGGTCTTTCGGCGGTGAAAAATGAAAGGGCAGGACGTGTCATCTTTCTTTGTAAAGCGAAAAAAAATAAATTTAACTCACTCGCACCTGCCCCTTTCCCGGGAGGGTCTGGGCAGCCCATCTGGCCTGCCTACACTGCACTGGGCGAGTGAGGAAATGAGGGGTGAAGTCGTTACAACAATAACAAAAAAAATAAATTAAAAAACAGCCTAAGCTTTTTTTGTTATTATTATTACGCTTATTGCCATCTTTCACCGCTCGGGACGGGGACCATTCCTTTTCGGTGCCGATGGCACGCCGGGGAGGAGCGGGGGGGCCGGGCACCATGCATCGCCCTGCGGGCTCGACCCCGGCCGGACCCCTGGAACCGGGGGGGCTGACCTCGACTTCTGCCTCGGCGCCAGGGCCCGGGAGAGAGAGAGGAGGCGAAGCGGGCTGCGCTGCGGCTGCCGGCGGCGGCGGCCGGGCTCCGGCGGCGAGCTGGGCTTCCCGAAGACTTTCTGGTAGCTTGCTGGGGCATCCGGGGGCAAGCTGGGCGGGCGGCTCCGGCCCCCCCCCCCGGCCCCTCGGCACCGCAGCTCCTGCATGCGGCCGCCTGGAAAACAGACAAAGCGAGAGCGTTAGAAAGGCAGGCGGGGAAGGAAGGAAAAGCAGGCGGGGAGGGAAGGGCGCCGGGAGCCCGCACGCCGCGCGGTTGCCAATGACAAAAGGGAGAGAGGGGGGAGTCAGAGCAGGGGAAGGGCGGGGAGGGAAGGGGAAGGGGAGGAAGGGAAGGGAAAGAAGGGAAGGGGGGCCACACGGACTGACGCGGAGCTGGGGCCGGCCAGACCCGAGCCTCTGGGGCGGCTCGCTCCGCGGCCGAGGAGGCACAAGGCGGAACGCCCATCACCGCAGCGCCGGGCGAGCGGGCGCCTGGGTCTCTGCAGCGCGGTGGGAACCGGCCAGCCGCGGGGAACCGTAGAGGGCAACCTGCTTGCCCACCGCTGCAAAAATCCTCGGGCAACAAATACAGGGGCAAGCTTAAAAAAAAAAAAAAGAAAAAAAAGAAAAAAAAGGAAAAAAAAATGGAAGGGGGGGCGAAACAGCAGTTCCCCCTTCTTTCTCAGCTTGAGGAGCGTACGACAGCAGAGAGTGAAATCCAAGGGGAGAAATCCAAGCATCCAAATAAACATAAGAATTATGAACCCACTCCAAATATTAAAAAACTAGTAATAAAAAAGGAAATAGTCAAACCTGCCGAGGGCTGGCGGCTCCTCCGCCCAGCCGGAGCCGCAGAGCGCAGGAGAGGAGGAGAGCCCCGCTAGCTGCTTTCGGGGGGTAGGAAGCGGTCCGGTCTCTCCCCCTCGCTTGCTGCTCCAGAATTAGGGATTAATGCCTCTCCAGCCAAACAAATAAGGCATCTGCCTTCAGTACAAGAGGATTACACGGGGCTGCTGACGTCACCAGCCAGGCAGATGTTGGCTCCCGAAGTCCTGATCATCTCCCGTGTCCTTGAAACCCAGCACAATCCCAGCCCCGCGCCGCCCGGCCGGGTGCCTGCAAGGTCGAGGGGGACCTGCTCGGAGGGGACCCCGCCGAGCCGCTCTCTCCCAAAACGTCCTCCCGCATCGTGGGGAGAGAAAGGTGTGAAAAGCCGAGCCCGGCAGAAAGTTCAACCCTCCCCCTTCCCTCCGGGTCCTCTCCCCCGCTTCCCCCCACCCCCCCCCCCGCGCCTTCCTCCCACCTCCCCAACCTCAATGTCACATGAATCTGTACAGTCATAGCGAGGAAGAGAAGCCTGGTCCCCAGCTCACCCAGAGGCCACCCTCCCCGCACGGCAGCCCACCCCCCCCTCACTGCGGCACCGCCGCGTCCCCCGGCCCCGCGCCGCCCCAGCCGCCGGCCCGTCCCACCCCGAAGCCCGGCACCGGGCCGGGAGAGTACGGAGCCGGGTCGGGCCGAGCCTCCCCCAGGCTTTGTTCCCGGTGTGCCCGTCCCGGCGGGGCAGCGAGCAGAAGCGTCTGGCCAGTCGTGCGGGGACAGCCGGCTCCCGCCGCCCTCTACGCGGTGCCTCTGCGGCAGGCAGGCCCCTGCGGGGGGGCAGCAAACCGAGCCGGGCCGAGCCGTGCTGGGCCGAGGTCGGGCAGGCAGAGAGCGCGGAGGTCGCTCAAGGCCTCCTCTCGCCTTGGAGGGCCGGCGGGAGGCACAGAAGTACGGTGGGGTTTTTTTTCCTGGCTAAAGGACTTCGAGGTTGCGTTTGTGCAATTCTCAGGTGGAGACAGAGCGGTTTGTCATTCTCGGAGCTCAGCCCTGAGTTTGCTGATAGCTGTTCTGAAGCTGTGGGGTGGGTTGGAAGTGCCGCAAAGTGCAGCTGAAAGGGGAGTCCAATTAGCAGCGTGATCAAAATAAAAAAAGAAATTTGCTTGAGAGCCATGTCTGTTGCCTTTGCTCTGGCATAAAGTCCATGACTCATCATCGCTAGTCCCTTTGCATCAAACAATGGTTTCAATCATTTTGGTACTGCAGAAAGGCAAACTAAGTGATGTGACATAACGGAGCGGGATGAAGAAGAAGGGATCACTAGTACCTAGGCTCCTGCTGGGTTGATGTTGTTGTTGTTCAAAGGAGCTGTTTTATAGATCTGTTCCATATTATCCTTGTCTGTCAAAGTGGCATTTAATTTTTCCAATTGTGGAACTTGGTCACTGATAAAATCAATTTAATTTACACCACTGTCATTCAGCCGATTCGAGCAGTAGATTTATTTTTGGCTCGGAGTTGAAGGGGAAAAAAAAGCAACCGTATGCAGAATGGAGAGATCCTTTTACTTGTTTTGCGGGCAGTAAGAAGAGAAAACACTAGCATGGCATTTTAATAGAGCAGGAGTATTATAAATGCCATTTCTCGAGTCTTTTGTGTGTAAACTTGAGCAGCCACGCGAAAGGCAAACCAAGAAAGACAGACCAGCTCGGTTCCTCGCCGTTTTGAGGGGGCAGACAGCCCAATTCACCCCCCTTTTTTCCAGGGGTGACCACCACCTCCACCGTCACCTCCATCATCACCCCCACCACCGGCCCCGCCCGGCCCCGGCCGCCCACCCGGCCCCTGTCCATGGTGCTGACCGGGCGGCGGCGGCGCGGCGCTGCTCCCGCGGCACTGCGCGCCCCGAGGGGCCGGGCAGCCGGCCGGCTGTCCCGGGGCGCTTCTAAACACCCCTGTCCTTTATTATTATTATTATTAATAGTAATAGTTTTTTTTTAATTTAAATTCAGCACCTTGGAAGGAGGTAGGGGAGGAATTTACCTTTCTTGGGTTTAATTTGATAGCTCGCCTGTTTCAAAGTGTTTTTCATCACTGGCGCCTGGGCAAGCCGCACATTATAATGAAAAGCGGTTAATATCGGACACCGGTCTTTAAACCTCGGACTCTCATTTGTTTCCTTAAACGGATTAAAGCGGAAATTCAGACGCGGTTTTCGGTAAGTGGTACCTACCTACCGGCTGACCTGAAAAGAACTGACAGCGTTGCAAACTATCTTTTTCATTGCATGTTACAGCGGGAATAACTTGCACACAATGGTTAAATATGCTCTGAAACCTCACGTTATGCGTATAGAACCTCTTTCCGAGCCTAAAGTTCTTTCTTGCTATGTGTCTACATTCATATGCACATACATACACACACACTCACACACACGTATATATACATAAAGTTTAAATAATTTAGTGGAAAAGTCAGACTGTCGCTTAACGGCTCGCGACTCTTTTCTCAGATGCTTTTCCCCCCCTCCCCCCAACCGGTTAATGTTTCTCCTTCCTAGCGTTTTAAAGCAAGGAGAGGTCTCGGATTATTATTTCTTCGGTCCCCTCTCTTCTCATAACCTGCTCTCCTAAACTGAGTAACGCGGGCTAAGAGAAGCTGAGATTGCTGCTCTGCAGAGTTGCAGAGGCTCTGAAGACAGCAGCTTTAGAATTTGTGCACTAGCCCTGAGAAGAGAAATGTGTGGGCTCTCTCAAATGTGAGGTACTACCGGCTGGGGAAAAGGCAGACCTGCAGCCATTCACACTTCGTGGGCTGGGAGACTTCTTTCAAAAGAGCCCTGAAGTATTTAGGATTTGGGGGAAAACCCTTGTACCGGAAGAAAATGGCCTAAACACAATAGGACTCGCCATTTTCTCCTTCCAAAGCACAAAGCAGCTCCGCGGCTTCAGCACCACACAAAGAAAGCCCGGACCCTCTGAATTCTCTTACACTTTCCCCCACCATTTCAAAAGCCTTCCTCTCTAACCGATCCGCTTTCCCAGGAGCGCTCACACAGAAGTAAAGAAAGAAAGGAGGAAGGGGAGGGGGGAGACGAGAGACTAGGCTAGGCGAGAGGGAGGCAGTTTTGGTCTTAGTTTATTTAAATTAAATCCTGACAGGGAAAAGTACCGCTATCACATGTACACCTGGGGGGGCTTGGGGTGTGTGTGTGTGTGGGAAATCCCAAAAAACCAAACCAGCTGGAAAGCTGTTTTGACCACCGCATTCCTTCAAGCTGGGCGGACTCACGTTGCACCAAAGACACTCGAGCAGGACCACGCTGCCTGAGGATGTGCCCATACACACACAAGCGAGCACACCCCCGCGCCAGAAAAATGCATTTTCAGCCCGGCTAAGACCACAAATTGAAAATAGCCCCCTGCCCCCCGCACCGCCGGCACCGGGCATTCCTCCGCGCCCGCGGGAGCCCCGCAGCCCCGGCTGCTGCCCTGGCTCCACGCCGCGCCGCGCTCCGCTCCGCTCCGCCGCCCGCCGCTCTCCCTCCCCTGGTGGCTTTATTTTCTCATCTAAGTAAGTCGGCAGAAGGCTGATAAGGAGGGGATGATATTTAAAAAAAAAAAAAAAAAAAAGGAAAGAGAGAGGGAACAACAAAGAACCAAACCAAACCCGAACAACCCCATCCTCAATCACAACAGCCTCTCACTATCGCTCTGAAACGCAGCAAGAGATTTCGTACTTACAGCCAGCGCTAAAGTGAGTAATCCTCATCCCAGCGTGGTTGGTTTGGTTTGTTCTTTCTTTTTTTTTCTCTTTTGTTTTTTGCCTGTTTTTTTTTTTTTTTTTTAAAGTACTTTTTTGTTCCCATCGTCCATGTCTCGGAGTGGATGCCAGCAAAAACGGCCGGTTAGCAGGAATAAAAATAGAAGTGATTTCATTGTGTAAATGCAGCAAAGAGACAAGATGCTGTGTTTCTCCTAATACTTTCTGCTTGGGAACCAGCAGCTCTCAGCTCAGCAAAGCAGGACTCTGTGTGAGTCTCCCCCTCCTCTCCCTCTCTCCCTCTCTCTCTCTCTCACACACACACGAACACGAACACGCACACACACATACACACTTACTTTTCTTCTTCTTTTTTTTTTTTTTTTTCAAAAGAGGGCAGGTCGTTCCCTGAATCCCAATGAGTTAAGTCAGTCACTTTCCTTCACATGCATCACAGCCTCCTTAGAGCTGCAGGCACAAAAGAGCATTTAGCTGCCTCCAATTTGTATAGAAGGCCTGTCCTTAATTTTTTTTTTTGTTTTGCGATTTTTTTTTAAAGTATAATTAAATCATGTATTCCATTCAATATAAAAATACCACGTCCCCAGCTTTGAGGACTGAACCACTAATTGTAACCTTTTAAATAAATTCCTGAACTTGTACACTTAGCTGGTGCTGCAGGGGCTTCACAAGAAATTGATGCACCGTATTTCTCAGCTGTGCAGACCTGCACCCTGCTTCCTGCAAAGGTCAGAGCTGTACAATCCACAATTACTTTCCAATGAAGTCTTATATCAACAAAATCTCCTTGAAAGGATTATAGGCCTTTCAAAATAAAGCTTTAATCTTAAATATACATGGTGGCATATTCCATTTCAATCCAATATGAGGGATTTTTTAAAAACGTAACCGCACACACATACATGTGTTTTCATGTGGGGTTACTTTTTCCAGGTGGACAGAGAAAGGCGTAAGCATGGCTGTACTCGCTCCACATTTCAGCGGCTATTTTATGTCCGTTCTTTCTTCTAGGCAGTACAGGAACATCCATGTGCGTGTATATATATATATACACACATATACATATGTATATGCAAAATTTGTGTGTGTATATATATATACACACATATACATATACACACACATACATGTGTGACAGAGTGTGGCTAGCATAGCCATGTCAAAGGCTACAACCCGCAGGGCTGGCAGAAGCCTGTCATGAGGCAAATGAAGCGCCAAAGCGAGCCAGCGATGGCCCTTGCCGATGTGAAGCTCCAGCGAGAATAAAGGCAGGTCGGCGCCGGGGCCCGGTGGGCACCGCCCGGCCCAGGGCCACCCCCCGCCGTCCCGCTCTGCCACCCGGAGACCGGCGGCCCCGGGGGACCCCAGGGAGGGGGCTGCGGGGGGCCGGGGCCACCCCGACATCTCGGTCACCTCAGGAGTTCTTGGCACTTTCTTTGCATCCTTGTCATCTCCTAATTCCAGCTGCACTCGCTCAAATGGGTGGTAATCCGACTCTAGAGGAGATTAAAGAACCAGAGATAGCTGCATTTAGGATTACCGAAAGGAAATGAAGGAATCTAATCCACTCCCACCCCTTACGTTACTGGGTTTCAATAAGACCTTATACCACCTTTTAGGATTTTAAACAAATGAAATCGCTTGGAGAAGGGGACAGAAAGAGACGGAGTGATGGAGAGTGTGTTTACCCATTAAATGAATTGAATATCAAAGGATAAGGTGAATTTCAAAAGCGGCCACGCCGAGCTGCTTTCTCCTGCATCCCAATAACCGGTGTATTTGAACGGGCCCAAGGCTGGCAGCTTCCTCAGAGCTCTCCGCAGGACCAGGGCAGGTTCAGGAAGGCCACGCTGGAGATCCACGTATAAACTGCAAAATCAACCTAGTACTGATTTGAGCTGCAATGTGACACCCCCCACCCACGCCAAAACCCACACCTCAAAAGCCAAAGACCCACAATATAATGTGAAGCTGTAAGTATGTTGTTTACAGTGAATAAAAATTATCGGTAAAGCTTAGAATGCCCTTAGATTCAGAGGTTTGTTTCTGCTCTATTCTGATTGCACGAAGACACGAAGAAAATAACTAACGTTTACTACAGTGATAACAAAAAAGTCCTCTTGTTTTTTTCCTAGTTTCACTTTAAACCAAGGAAAGAGCATACCCTTTTGCTTCTAGAGACAGAAGCAGTCTATAGAAAGAGGATTTAGCTAACCTGGTCCTGAGACCAGTTCCTCCTCCTTTGGAAAGACTGTAGCATGAGTAACAAGAAATTAAAAATAAACAAAAAAACCCCCCAACCCCCTGTGAAATCTAAAGGTGTTTTCTTTCTGTCATTTCAAATATAACCTTCCCTTTTCCCAGACGACTTTTATATTTGAAGTGCTAGACTGCCTACAACAAGGCTCTCTAAATATTTTATATGAAAATGCTTAGTTGTATTGAACCTCTTCATATACTGATTATACTTGGTGCGTTATCGGGGTAGTCTAAAATGCTCTTCGGTTGCAAGAAAAGAGCCTTAATGTGAGGAAAAAAATGGCTAGTCATCCCTGAGTAAGATTTTGTTTTGTAGAGCGCTTGTCATGGTCCTTTGCAAAGCCTGGAAGCGACGTGAATCAAACGCCTCGGAAGAAGACCTACGTCGACAGAGGCTCCATATATAGCAGGCGCTAATTATTAAAGCTCATTCCCTGATTTAGGACTCTATTTTCCTCAGCAAGCCCATCATCCTGACACAACGCAGCTCAGGATGTTTGTTCAAAGCTTATGAAAATGTAACCCAACTCATTGCTAGAAGTTGTTGCTAATTAGTTGATAATAAACTTCTCCGGCCAGGACACAAAAGTCTTTCAGAAGTGCAAGGTGTTCTTTGTGATGCCCTCACAAGGGGAATTAGCATATCAATTCGGCAGGGGAACAATACATCAGGGCGCTTGCCTTCTCCCCCCTCCCCAGCGCCCCCCCCCCCGCCTCCTCTTTTCTCCCCTTCCTAACGTTTTAAGTGGATGTGGTGGGCATGAAAGTGAAAGGCTGGGGTCCCCAGCGCCGCCCCGCCCCGGCCCGGGGCTGAGCCCGCCGCGCTCATTGCACTTGTAGCCGCGTCCCGCTTTGGAAACAAGCCCCTGGGCGTGCGGGGCTGGCGGACCACCGGGCAGCCCACCCCTCCACGCCGCTGGCTTTACGACCCCTCCTCTGTGGCGCTGACAAATGGAGATAGCTGGGGGTTTGCGAGCCCCCGCCCTGCCTCCCCCCTCCCCTCGCCACCGATGAAAGGGTTTCAGCCTGAAAGCCTTTGCAAATGGATGTTTTACAACGCCTCCCGCCCCCGCCAAGGTAATTCTGCTACCCAATATCCTTAATAAAGACTGTTGTTCCCCCTTCAGTTGTTAAAGGTTTCTCTGACAGACTGGTCTTTTCTCCCTCACCTCCAAAGGGTGGATTTCTAGACCTCCCTACGCAGGTGTAAACACCGAGAGAAAGCAATGGTCCTGATAAAAATGTTCAGTCAGTTATAAACTCAAATAACTGAGGGGGAAGAAATCCCATTCTTAGCAATTTAACAGGAACTTGTCCTATTGATTGCAACATCCTCCTGCTCTTTTTTTTTTTTTTTTTTTTTTTAATGCCTAGTAAATTCACAACAAGACACAAAACCAGCAAACACAAGGCACAACCAAACACCCAAAACCTTCTAGCCGCTTGGTGACATCTGTAAGTGGATGCCATAGAGGAATGGAAATCCGTGTATAACAGGCCGGAGAAAGCAATTAAACAAAACTGCGATCCTGAGGCCTCTGATCCATCTAGCCGTGTTCCTACCCAAAGGCTTGACAGCTGCAAGAGTTATTTATCCACATGGTTAGAGCGCAAATAAATGCCTAGGTTAGAATGAGAAATGTGGTTTGGGCCCTACAGGTAAATCAGAGCAAGTCTATGGAGTGGCATTTGCCCTCCTTGGTGGCTGCGGATGAACTCTTTGTTTGGAGCGTGGGGAAGGGGCCAGCCTGCGAGGAGATAAAAGCTAGGCTTGCCTAATCAGAGCAGAAATAAACCAAGAGATTTCAATCTTCTGCTTCTTTTTTTTTTTTTTTTTTTTTTTTTTTTTGGAAAGGAGCAGCACTCTCCAGTTGGCTCCCACTCAAAAAAAGAGGATGCTTGAATACAGTTATTTTTAGGAACTGCAGCGATATGTAATGTGCATTAAAGCATAGTGATATGCCAAGAAATAAAAGAAAAAAACCCTTATTTTTCCACTTAAATCGCTAGGGAAGCGGTTCCCCAGGAAAAAAGTATTGTGTAATTAAAAAAAAAAAGAAAGTATTTATTAAGAGAAAATGTTTGTTTTCTCAGCTTTATATAGAAAGTCTTGAGTAATGAGAATAAAAGCCCAGATCCTTGGAGTTTTCATGAAATTCAGTTAAGGGAAAAAAATGTTAAGGATGGTTGTTTCCCCAAATGCAAAACGTCAGGGAGGAATCTGAAAAGAGCTTTACTTTCTGTGCAAAATCTCCATTGTTACTTGGCAAACAATGGGAGCTCTGGGCGACTGGAAGGCTGTGAGAATGAATAGGGAATCCGCAGGATGTGTGCGGGTCAGTGCTTGGGGTCTCTGTCCTAAAGCCCCTTTCTCAGCTTGCCACAATAAAGTAGCACAAGGTTTAGTCTTTCCTGGGTCACCGGCCATCTTCTATTATTCAACACTTCACAACAAAAAACACTTATTAATCAGCGCTGACCAGAGGCCCCTTTTGAAACAAGAGAAGGGGAGAAAGAGAGGGGGGAGAGAGAGAGAAAAGAAGATTGAGAAACCCTGAACAGACCCTCCCAATACAAGAGCAACCATAGGCACTTTCTCAACTGGCCAAAGAGATTTTTTTTTTTTTCCTTTTTGCCACAACAAAGTTTCCAATCAGGTCAGAGAGGACTGGACTTTCCCCCCTACCCCCACCCCTGTTTTCCCTCTCACTCTCTTTCCTTCTTGCTCTGAAGATGATGGAGACTTTGTTTTGCAAGTAAGGCTGGCTTTAGGTCAAATTGCCAAGGTTTGATCTTAGAGGTGTATCCTTGCTATATTGGAAGATAAGGCTGTTTCTCCTCTGGGCCTCAACGCTGGCGATGGCGTAGGAGAGAAGAGGTTTGCTTGTGGGGCGCTGCTCTCGTGCTTTAAGAGCTGATGGATGAGGTGTCAGGGTAGTAGTTGTGTGAGGACTTGGTTCAAAATGGTATGAGAGAGAGTCAAATGTGCCATTTATTGACTCTGCTGAGGGCAATCATGGGCTTGTTGTTGTTGTTGATCCTGATTTTCTAGCACTATATGTTGCACAGGGCTAAACGGTGAGCTTTTGGAGTGAAAAGATTGGAGTGAACCGAGAGATTTAGGAGAAAAACTTTGTATTCCTCTGTGCAAAAAAGGATTCAAAGGCAGCGGTGAAAAGGGATCTTAAAGGACCTAATAAGTGATAATTCAATTCGCAGGGGGAGGCGTTTTTTGTTTGTTTTTTTGTTTCTTCTTTATTGCCTTCTGATAATTTTTCAGGATGTTTAATTATTCTTAAGTTGGTGTTTCTATGTAACGAAATATGCATAGATTGTCACACAGCCCACATCATGATGTTCATGCCTCTTACCCCCATGAAAATTATTTAAATAACTTTGTACAACGAAGTTTAGTTTGTTGGCTAAAACTATTTTTTGAGTGGAGAGCATGACTGAAAAATCGAGGTAGTCCAGACTTTGTTAACAGTACAGGTACAGCTGTACCTAAGAGAACAAAGCAATTTGTACTACTTTTTTATTTAACAAATGCATAGGGGCAGCAAATATTGAATCCCCTGTGGATTGCCTGAGAAAATGAAATTGTTCTCCCAAGAAAAAAATTAGTGCGCAAGAAAGGTAAAAACTTATTTTATTTTTTTTTTTTTTTGCTGACTAAATCGGGTGCGTGCGTGTGTGTTGTGGGGGGTGGGCTTTTTTGTTCGTCTGAAGTCGATGTGCACATTTTAGCTAGGGTATATCGCTAAATAATATGAACGTAAGGAAAAGCTGTTCCTTAAGCCCTGTGAATATTGTACTTTGTTAGCACATAAGCTGCGACTAGTACACCATAGAACTCCTCACTAAAGGGTTTTGTTAGTGGGAACCAGTATAAAGTGTTATTTGGGGGGGTAACCTCAGTGGTGCTTTACCACAGTTTGCATTGCAAACACCAGGCTGCAGTTCACGTTTTGTTCGCAGGAAATGTATTTTACTTAAGTGCTTATAGTAGAGTATTCTCTCTTCTCCCCTCAAATATTGTGTGACTCAGATTTTTGCAGATCTTGACGTTCCAGCAATGGAGTAATCAAGTGTTACCTAAATTATTTAAAGCCTGGGATTAAAGGCCTTAGCTCTGAGTGCTGACAAGCTTTCAAATGTAGCCTGGGAAAAGTTTTGTATCCTTTCCTGTGTGTGTACACTTTGAAAATAATTTGGAAAAGTACAGTGAATTATTCTCAAAATGTATGCACGGGGAGAATGAATAATTCTTTTACAAGTTGCTCTCCAAAGGAATCAGGGACTATTAAAAATACAGCAGCAATGTATACACAATAATATTGTGGCACCTGCAACGTTATTTTTAACGGATCTGTTCCTTTCACTGGAGCTTGTTTAAAGGAGCTCTTTTATTTTCGGACTTTGGTTTCATCTGCAACACAGAGAATGCATTAATTCAACAAATATGACCATTTCAAATGTTAAGTTCCTCTATGTTTCGAGGCCTTACCCTTCCTTTCTTGCTCTTCAGGATGCTCAGTGGCTTCACGCTACTATGTACTGAAAATTAATGATGCTAACGTACGATTACCTTAAAATGTTGGATAAAATGCACAAAAATGTATTTTCAGACAGCTAAATTTTATTTCCACCTGTATGTGGATTTGGTGAGCTACGTGTGTATTTATTTATTTGTGTTCTTCCTCGTCATGGCTTTGATTTGTGAATGGGTGGTTTGTTGGTGTTAAACAGTTATAGATAATTTATTTCTTCTTTTAGATAACATACCATTTCTGCTATACTGTAATGTAAAAACAGATGCATAGGTCTGTTCTATTCTAAGCTTTCACTGCATCACTGTAATATACGTTAGACGATATTCTTTAAAACTAATGTCACTCACAGAAATGAGGATTTTTCTAGTTTGTCAAAAAAGAAATAGAAATGGCAGTTATGTTTTTGCAAAGGTTTCATCATTAGTAGGTTGTTCTGTGCCATCAGAAGACATATATTAGAAATGTTACTATATAATGTCAGCCTCTTTTTCCATTCTTACTAATGGCTGATTGTGTGAATAAGTCCCATTTAAATCAGTGGGACTATTCAAAGGCTGAGATACTACTCTACATGACAAAGGGAACGACAAAATTTGGCCCACAGAATTGAATGGGACTATTGGAAGAATAAGATAGCACTCGGAGAGAGGAAGGGTACTCAAATCTAGCTTTAGTATAATGCACCGTCTTTACACAGTGCTTTAAAAACACTGACATTGCTGCACATAGGAGTTTGTAGCTTCAGCCAAGAGAGGCAAACACAAGCCACTGGGGATAAGCAAGGCATGTGAGGCTGGCAAGGATGGGAAGCGGAGAGTATCGACTGCAGGCAGAAGTGCGGGTTAAGGTGTTGAAGACCAGAAGGGAGAGGACACCGGCACTTTGTCCATGGAATATAAGTGCCAGGCTGAAGGGACAGTATAGAGCCGGAGATGCATTTAAGAGATAAAAGAAGCTTGAGATAGTTGCTGTAAAGTACTCAGAGAACAGATGTTCTTCCTGTGTGCTTAGTTTCATATTTATCTACATTGATATTTTAAGGTAGAAAGTTTTTTAAAATACTGCCTTGTCTGTACATCTTGGCTTAAAAATGACTTATTTTACAGTAACTGTTCTAGATATCTACGGGATTTTGCATGCTCTTCTCATAAATTATCTCTGATCCAGTGAAGAATGCTTTACTCATACGTGAATTGTATCCACCCTACTGGCTAAAGGCTTTCTAGCCAACTTACTTCAGGGAAGCCTTGGTTACAATTTGAAAGATATAGATCAAGGTTTTATAAAATGAGTTCATGAAAATCTGGCGGGGAAAAGCCAAATTTTAGCCTGGTACACATGTACAAATCTGTCTGACATACCCCTGAAGAGCTTCACCTTTTACATTTGTTTGCATGCATGTGTCACTATAGACTGATGAAAAAAAGGTCTTGCATACACATATGTTGGCTTTTGCTTCTGCAACTTGGATGTGTATAAACATCTGTGTGTTTATTTTAGTAAGTCTGGTCCCTGATACCAAATATAACGGTTATACTCCTACAGTAGAAAGTGTGCTATGTTTAAATATAGGGAAAAAGGACACGTGAGTTTACCTCCTAAGGGACTTATTTGTCCACTCCAGAAATTGTAGTGTTACTATGACTGAAGGTTCTTTTGGAAAAAACAGGTATAGAATAATCAGTTAAAACTGTGGCAGAGGTGTATCACGCTTTGTTGGGTGTAAAGGCACTTTCAATTACGTGAGATCACAGAATATGCAGAGCCGTGTGGGATACAACAAAACCCGACGCGCACAGGCTCAGTGCACCTTCATTCTTACACCACGAGTTTTCCCTCCTGTTCTGCAAGGCAACATTGGACCTTTGTGGAGGTTTTGTCCCATGTTTTAATAAAGGCATTTATCTCAAAGGCCTGTAGCATGTCATTCCATTTAAGAGCAGGCTGAAGCCAGCCTAACTGCTTGAAGGTCTCAGCTCCTTGTAGACCAGGAGTTTGGGACCCGCAATCTCAGCAGCTGGTGAGCTGAAGGCCTGCTGGGAGGAGAAGCAGGGAATAAAGGGCTGAATCTGTTGGTCAGTTTGAAAGATGTTTTTATAACTTTTTTTTTTTTTAAGGTGGAATCTGAGTGGTGAAGTGTTCACCAAAAATTAGTATTGTGTATCTAAAGAATTCAAAACTAATGAGTCATTCATTCCAAGGCTTTGATTATTTTTTTTTAATAATACATTTAGGGCTTGTTTGCCTGTTTTTGAGCCTGGGGCCCTAGTGCTTTCAGACTTTTCATCTGCAAAGGCTGGAAATTTCCTTTAAAAACAAGATTTGAGCTTCCCTTGCAGATATCTTGATTGCAGCAGCTGGGCCTTTATGAAACACTGGCTCATGGAAGTGGGAGAGCTGGCAGCACTAAGAAGCTAAGGAAAGGGCCTGGAATTATTATGAAGTCTTCTAGCTCAGAGAGATCAAATAACTATTCAAAAGGCTTTAAAAAGCCTCTGTAATTCCATGTGTGTGTGTGGGTTGTTTGCGTAGGGGCGTGAGTTTGTTCACAGATCCTCACTAAAGGACTGTGGAAATCTGAGGAGAGGATGCCGGTGAGAATAAAGCTTGTGGCTGACGTGTTGGGAGCAAGGCTGTGTATTGATGGATGAGCATCGCAGCGGAGTGCAGGGATGGAGGCAGTAACTTCTTGCAGTGGCAAGAGCAGGGGTTTGGGAGGGAAGCTGCTGCTCACACACTTGAGGCCTCGTTGCTTAAACCCATCAAAACTGGTAATCTATACAGTCAAATTCAGCTTCCTGCAGGCAAGGACTACTCCAGCTTGGCTGCAAAAGCTTGAAGTCCATGCAAAGTTGAAATTGCTCAACTACGTCTTTCATGACGGAAGTGTTTTTTTTAATGATAGATGTCACGTTTTGGGAAAAAAACAAACCCGGTAGATGGCAAGCAAAAATATTCAGCACTGTTCATAAGTTTTATTGGACAAATGCAAGTTCTTGTTATTGCAACTGGCTTTGGGTACAAAGACAAAGACTCACAAAGTAGTGAGCTTAATGAGGAGGTCCCTGGTAAGCACAGAGGATATGCGTGTAAGGGGGGAAAAAAAAAAAGAGCGAGATTAATTTAATCTATTCTTCTTCTGTTTTCACAAACAACTTTTCAGGTGCTGCTGCTTCTGTTTTTAACCCAGCCAAAGCATGTACACTTCAGCAAGGGTCATTTCCTCCCCGGCCTTCACACTACAGTCTCCTCCTCTGTAATGCTGCCCAAAATAAGAGGTTAGACTTTTACTCTATCTTGGGGAGGAAAACAAAGAGAAAGAGGGGACCTAGTTTCTTTGCGTTTTATTCAAATTTACAAATAAAAATAATCTGCAGGAAAGATCAAGCATTGAATACCTCATGCCAAAATATCAGTGCTTTGGAAAGTTATGGGTTCATGAGATAGGGTCTGTTTGGCATTCTTAATTTTTGTCGGTGTCATTGTTATTGCATGTTGACCCGCTTAATCTTGCGTAATCTTCCTGCAGAACTGGAAATGATCACTTTAAAACAGTTGTCTGGATTTTTTTTTTGTATATATAAGGTATCAGCAAGCATTATTTTCATTTATGATAGAGGGTTTTGGTAGCTGCCAGTTGACACTGCTCACCAGCAGAGGTAAAAGCAGTATCATGTGAATTTGCTGTTGGTATCTCTAACATAAAAAGATGCTGAAACTGTTTTTAATTACAGATGATCTTGGTTGTGGTAGCATGTGCATGAAAATATCATGTTTGACAGGTATCTTTGATTATGTTAGTGATGCTCTGCTTCCTGGCCAGTAGATCTCCAAGAATGGTGTTGAGGTTGGAGGTGTTCCCCCCCTGCTCCACAGAAAGAAATTACATAGTGTCATCAAACAGAGTCTGATATGGGTGTCAGACAACCTACAAGAAAAGCTGAAGTTTGTTAGTAGTCTGATAATACATTTAAAAACCAAAAATTGGGAGTCACTGCTTAAGCCCCCTCCCAACCAGCTTTGTTCAAGCATTTACAGCGACCCAACACCTTTGAAGATGCAGACTTAAAACACTGAGAGACATTGTCTTCCTTTTCTGCTTTTATCCGTTTTCTGTGGTTCACTGAAGATGTATCAGAATTTGCAGAGATGAGATTGCTGTAACAAGGACGTGATACAACTGTGCCCATGCGAATGACTGAAAGAGAAAGGACCAGAGGACAAAGCTCAGGAACATGCTGTGCTGCTCAAAGGCCTTCTAGATCTAACACAAACTCCTGTTCATGGAGCTTCAGACTAGAAAATATGAAAATCTAGATCATTGCTAGGTTCTAACCCCGTGTTTTGCAGAAGTGGGAGTCTGCATACACTGGAGTCCTTCTTTTCCAAGAGAGCGAGACAGGCAGAATTTTCTCCTTCTGCAGTTATAACAGATTTGTCGATTCACAGAGATATTTTGGAAAGTTTTGCTAATATTTATAACTCATGGTTTCCGTTTGTCAGTTCTACTTGTTATTTGTGCAACTATCTTTATAAGTGGAAGGACATAAAAACAGGTCTTCTAAATATAAAATGAAATATCCTGTGATGGCTTTTTTTTCCCTATTAGGTTTATACATTCTATGTCTTGCTTGTCTGTCTACAGTGTTCTGTCTTAATTAGAGCTCATTTTCAGCAGCCTGCATAAGTTGCCTGTTTCTCATGACAGCACTACCATTTAAACCAAAACCAATAAAACCTTTTCATCGTGCCATTCCTTCTTGATTTCTTGCTTTTATGTGTGTGGTGACGATTCTTATATGAGATTACAGTTTGAAGATGAAGTGTACACATAATTCACTTAATTAATTTATATTGTATTTCAGTACATTTAAATGGTCACATCTATTTTATTTTCTTGACAACTGAGTATTCTGTGTCTACCAGCAAAGTAAGGTATCAGTACACTATGATGAAATGCAAACAGATGCTGAATTCTGCTCTGTTGTATGCTTTTCCCCCATTTAAAACAAAGCATGTAAGTATCCATACTAGATGAAAGGTTAAATGACAAGATTTTAAATTTTTTTATTACTCACTTGCCCTTTTGTCAGTGGAATTTAGCAGGACTATATGACCTGAGGTTCCCAGCATAGGGCTTCAGTCTGGTACTTCTCTCTTAATCTGTAATTTTTATTGGGATTTTTTTAAAAAAATAAATATTTCTGAAAAGTAAATGCTTTTTATATCAAAACATGAACTTTTTGAGGGAAAAGCTGATTTTAATGACTTCAGTTTATTTGAATCAAGATTTAGTGTTTTTTACTGGGACACAATTCTGTGCAATGATGAATACTCACAGGAACGAAAAACTGTCTTTTAGGAGTTAGGGTTTTGTATGATGAACATTGTATTGGTTTTATGCTTATCAAGGACCAGTATTTATAATATGCACTAAGAACTATTTTTTTGTGTTTCCATTGAGAGAGACAATGTGATCTATTGCATGCCCATTAACCAAGGCACCAGTACTGGGTGCCTTGAGACACTTCTTTGGGAAACACCAGGTAACAGTGACGACAGCATGTGTGAAGAAAGATATGCAGCGCTGTTGAAAAACATCTAACTTAATGAAGTCTAGTTAACTGAAATTTGAAATTAACTGCTTTTTAGTAATATCCAGCCTAGTCAACACCCTCCAAATTTTATGGACCTTTCCTCCCCTCTCTTCCCTTTTAAAGGCAGCCAGTCAGCTCTTTGTGCCAAATAATTGTTACCCCAAAGTCTTTTGATCTCTGAGTAAAAAACTTTGTGTACATACTTTACAGCAGAGCAAGTTTCTGTAAGGAGGCCTGGGACCACTGCTTAGAACAGCAGTCTTAATTCCCAGAGACCAATTCGGAGAAGCAGCCAAGCCAACAATAGCAGAAGATGCAAGGTTACAAAATTAATATTCTGCTGTTTTAAAATAGTTTGTAAGTATAATGATATCAGTTCCCTTGTCCTTGCAAGGACATCCAGCTTTATTTTATCAACGCCAGAGGCTTACTCACCTCTAAAAAGACTAGTTTCAGAGTTCATGTGTCTGTTGTGCTTCCTCTATCCCTTGGGTTGATAACCTGACTTTGGACAAGAGGATCAAAGTGAGAGGGTGTATGGGATGAGTTTTAAATTTTGCTTTTGGATTAGTCAGGCTCAAAACCAGTTCTTTGTCAAAGGTCCAAACCACCACTGTTACATTTAAAAGTTACCACTATGAAAATCCCTTGAAGTTTAAGAACGATGTGGGCTTTTCCTGTGTTCTTACTATAAATTCCTGATATTTACTCCTAGTGAACAGTAGGGTCTCCATTCTTCAATATTCTTCTCTGGGCTAACATCCTTGACTATATCCTTTATCTAATTCCATTTTTTTTTCTCTGTTCTTGCCTTACTGCATGCAATATCACCCTCTGTCACATTTATTTTACCTATATAAATTATTTCTTTCAAGTTATCCTCTGTCCTCCCACACATTCTCGTCTATAATTTTCTAGAATCTTACAAATACAAAGGTTAATTAGCTAATAGTCAGATGCTGGTTTGAATGCATAAGTGAGTATTCTCTTTTTTAAGCCGAGGACGGGAGGTTGGAAGACCTGTTTGGCAGGAGAAGAATTTGGTTCAGAGATTTGTTTCTGAGGTTCTTTATTTTTCCTCCTTGACCCACGTAGGTAGTCTGACAAGGGAAAAGCTTGGTGGAAAGAGGGGCTGCACGGTCTAGCCTCTTATAGGTTGAAGAAATAGAGCATGTTACACTATTTCCCGGAACTTTAGCATGCGGGGTGCCATGGAGTGCCAGGGAAGGTCAAGTCACAGGGCAGGAGCAGGACCCTCTGTGTGAGCTACCACAGAGGAGTGTGTCTATCTGAAGGTTCATCTTTAGCCTCAACTGTGATATAAGCTGTAGTTTTCACTCAGTTCTGAGACTCAACAGACACCACCAGGAGGGCTACAGCATGAGAGAAGAGCCTGTTGCTGGTGTCGTGTGTGTGAGGTCTGCACAAGCATCCCAGCGGCAATGGTGGGCAGGGCAACCGTCTCTCACATTGTTTTGAAGGTTTAGGGGCTCTTGCTAAAATGACTTGCACAGCAGTTGTATGCTGACTGTTGAAAGCTGGAGAGCCGGCTCTCATCTCGGCATTACTGTCTGCATTCCACCTGCCCTGCTAGGGGACATTTAGATGGAATTAGCGTTGGGCAGCCTGGTGTTTACTTCTGTGATGCACAAAGGGAAGGGGCTACAACCATCATGTATAAAAGCTATACCCAGCTGAGGTGCTTAAAATGTAGATTTGCCAGAATAAGGCTTTGCTCTTTGCTTCTCTTTTGGGATGATGTATTATTCAACAAGTCCAATAAATAACATTAGAAACAGGCTTGAAAAACCTTACTTCAAGTGAAAATGTTTACCTAGTCACTTAATGTAAAAGATATATTATGTGCTGTGTAAAGGGCCTGTGGTCAAAAATGCAGTCCTTTTTTCCCCAAGCCTCCAATTTTTTGTAATTTTTTTTTATTTGTTATTCAGACATGTTATTTACTTTAAACTTGTTAAATTTTAAAGCAATTGGATAAAATTCTCTCTTTTCTGCATGAAAGAAGTAGACAAGTTGCAGGCCAGTGAAGAAGGAACGTTCTTGATAGTTTTGCCTATGCAGCCATGCTGTTAGGACTAATCATAAGTAACAGTCTACAGATAGACCATTATACAGACAGATGTTTGAATACAGACAAAAGAAGACAATGTTTGCTTATGTGAGACCACGCATGTCCTGAAGATGACCATATCAGTCAAAGGGAAAGGTCTGGCCTAACTAGGGTGGAAGATTTTTAACCCTGATTCTACCTTAGTTAAAAATCCTTTGCTGTTGCATTAACAGGTCCATCTAGCACCTCTCAGAAGCCGGCTGCAAATGTGTACAAGATGTTAATATTCTTATGAGAGGAAACCATTGCAGACCACAAACTCTGTGGGGTATGTTTCTTCTCTAATTATCTTTTCCCTGAGGTACCTATTGTACTTCACGGTGGAATAAATTGTATTAATAATTTTATTCATTTAAATGGGAAATGGTTTCTCAAAAGGAGAAACTAAAAGAGACAACATCAGAAAAGGGAATGAAGGCTCCACCTTGATACTAACAAGGTTGATTTTTGAATGTCCTGCAGTTATGTATCCCCATATGAAACCTTGGGTAAATGCACTTGCTTTATTTCACACAAGAAGTCATACTGGCTTTAAATGGGAGCTAATCATGGGATTGGTCCCTACGGTATTTTTAAACACCTAGTTTATTTTAAGGCGAGTTTTGGTTATAATTTGTGTTACACTATTAAGATCTAGATACCAAGTACTATTTTGTTGCATGGTCTAGGTGAGTGCTAATTACTGCATTCTGCAGTAATAATACTATTAACTTCATTGTAGTCATACTACATCAAAAAGTGGACATTGATAATCCAGTTATAGTAACTTGGTGTGGTTTAAGATAGTTAATATGACAATTTAAAAAGTGTCAAGGCTCCACAGTGTCCAGTGGTAGGTAACAGAATGGAACCAAGCAGGGGCAAGTCTCCCACCTCAGGGACTACCTGGTGTTAGCTGTGGGTAAAAGTTGAGGTTTAAAGTGACAAACACTGAATTGATAAATGCAGTGTTGTTGACTAATTGTGATTAATCCCAGCTTCTGAGCAAAAGGACTGCATTCACTGTGATCAACTAATACGTCCCCAATGGGCATTGTGTGTGGGATAGTGGTGCTGGATGGTTACTGTTATAGCCTTTCATGTAACTGGTTGTTGCTGTACGAGGTTATTACTGACTGATCAAATTAAACCTCCCTGCACCTGTATTGCTATGGAAATGGTGGTGGTTGGCAGGTGTGGCTACTGGCAGAAATGGGGTCTTGTAGGGATGGTTAAATTTAGGGTCTAAGGTCGAAGAAGAGAATTTACCATCTTCTGTCAGATCCTGGGAAATATCATGGGAAGGTGAGCAGTGTTTGAAGATGGAGAGAAATGAGATACAGAATGAATATCTGGAAATGGCTACACTATGAGATTGCCGGTTTTAGTAGGGGCCCAAGGCAGTTGTACTAGTTTAAAATCTGCCAAACAGTGCAGGGATGAAAATCTCTTAGGTAGATGCTTCTCCCCAAGGCCAGAAAATGTGAATTGAGCTCAGTGTGCCTGCAGGTGGCTTCTGCAGGACAGGAGGTGCCAGACATCAAACAGCATTCACTGCAGGTCTCCTCTACTGTGCAGGTTGACACAATATGAGAGCTGCCTACATTCCTGATCTGTACTTGGGTGCTTCACAGTGTAATCTTGCATTAAAAATCATACTCTTTTATGCAGAAGACATCATTATGATCATGCTTTGGAGCCTTACATGGCACAACATAGAATCTCACCCTGAAATCCCAGTATCCATCCTGCAGGATGGAGCCCATCTTTTAGACAGTGGTAGTTTCAGGAGGAGTTGGGTATCCATATGTGGATATGGACATATATGGAACGGAGCAGCCATATAGATCCGTATATAGACTTTGTAGGTTAAATTACCTCTGTCATGCCCCTGGATAATCCCAGTAGAGTGATCCTCCTTCTGTGCAGCAGGTTTGTTCTAGCATTCCCTTTCAAACATGGATACCACAGCCCAAGATGTGTTCCAGTAACCATCTGGTGAACAGTGTACACAAGAAGCCTTGTACTAATGCTTCGACTACTTCTACTGCTGTTCCCCCTCCTTATAGACCCAGGGATCCTTTTAGTTACTGTGTCACACTGAGAGCTCTAATTGAGCTGCACTAGGAGGTCCTCTTATGGTAGTAGGGAGATTTTTAAAGCATAACTTGAGAGTAAGCGGTGCAACTTTGTCGCCTTTTCTGAGAATCCTCTAAAGCAATAGTTCTGAGAGATGTAATTTTTTCCCCTTTTAAGTGGGATTTAACACAGACGTAAAGATGAAAATTTAGTTCTCAATGCAGTTTTTCTATTGGTTATTTTATTTTTTATTTTTAAGCTGTTATCCAGCCACTGTACTTATCCCAGACTCCTAAACTGTTGTCCATGACTTCCTGGGTGCACTAGTTCTCTATGTGTGTATTCATTTAAACGTATTGCAGACCTTCCAACAAATGCAGCAAATTCAGGGGACGACATGCAGAATTTGTCTCCAGCTTCAGTGCAAAAGCATAAGATTGCGTGGTTTCTGAAAACACAAGTGACAGGCTCCAACCCACTCTCTGCTGAGTTGGGGCAGGGCTTTGAAAAAAAGCCTTGAGCTTTGCTCTGTTATGCATCCAATACTGAAATCACAGTTGAGAATTTGTGACCAGCATGTGAGGATAGCTCTAGTCTGGAGCTGAGGATGCTCCCATCAGCAGTGAGCCTGTGCTGCACCGAATGTTTAGTTATTTATATCAAGTCAAGAAACATCACTGAGGAATAGGTCTTTCTCTGATTCCCCACCAAATTTTGATAACATCATGGTTAGGGCACTGTGCTGTTAGGTAGGAGATGAAAGTCTGTACTTGAGTCTCACAGGAGGGTGCCTGTACTGCTAGAATTGGTGCCGGAATTAAAAAGAGATTCTCATTCTTCCTGAGCTCTCTTCCTGAATTTTCTCAATTCCTCAAATTTGTCCCCTAACTAAAATAACTTGGAGAGTTTTACCAAATCTGGCATAGATAAAACAACACTTTTGGCATATGGATTTTGCACTAAAGAAAATTCCCCCAGCTCTGCAGATGAATAATTGGCATATTCTCCTCCATGGAGAACTAATCAACAGCAGCAGAGTAACATTACAGCATAAACTGCTATTGCTGTAAGGAATGGGAAAGGGACGGTATGATAAAGAGATTGTTCAGAGGCTGAAGCTCTTGGTCTTTCAGGTATTAGATTGACCTGTTTTCACAGTGGAATATGGCAAATGTTTTGATTTCTGAGAGGTCCATGGTCTACCTCAGAGATGGGGCCTAATAAGTCTTTGAGATCTGGATGTTCTGGATATGTTATTTACATAGTTCATGGATATAAAAAGGGAAGTAAGTGAACATTTCTTTCTCTTCCATTCAGTGTAAAGCAAACTGATAGAAAACTGGTAGAAAAATTTGCTTCATTATGTAGGTATGTCCTTCCATGAAAAACAAGCTGTCTTGAAGGCAGAAAGACTCCTCAGAATGGTCCATCCCTAAAGCTCTTTTCATGTCTTCTGGTTTTGCATCATTTCAGTTGCACAGAACTAAACTGTCCACAGTTTCTTTACATCATTTCCAAACAATGTATCCTCTAACACTTTGATATACTTAGAGGATGAAACTTTGATTTCTTTCACACCGGACATCTGGACTGGATCTGTGAAAAATTTACCACACGCTCTTTAGTCTGAAGTCAATAATAACCATCCTGAACAGAGGATTATGTTTATATTATTAAAAATGTATATGATTGCCCAATTTGACCTGAGGGTGGTAATAAAAACTTGTTAACTTAGAATCATAGAATCATTTTGATTGGAAGAGACCTTTAAGATCATCAAGTCCAACTGTTAACCTAGAACTGCTGAGTTACCACTAAACCATGTCTCTAAGCACTACACGTACGTGTCTTTTAAATACCTCCAGGGATGGTCACTCAACCACTTCCCTGGGCAGCCTGTTCCAATTCTTGATAACCCTTTCTGTGAAGAATTTTTCCTAATATCCATCCTAAACCTCCCCTGGAGCAACTTGAGGCTCTTTCCTCGTCTAATCACCTGTTACTTGGGAGAAGAGACTGACCCTCATCGCTCTACAACCTCCTTTCAGGTAGTTCTAGGGAGTGATAAGGTCTCCCCTCAGCCTCCTTTTCTCCAGGCTAAATAACCACAATTCCCTCAACCGCTTCTCACAGGACTTGTTCTCTACACCCTTCACCAGCTTCGTTGCCCTTCTCTGAACACGCTCCAGCACCTCGATGCCTTTCTTGTAGCGAGGGACCCAAAACTGGACACAGTACTCGAGGTGAGGCCTCACCAGTGCCGAGTACAGGGAGACAATCAGTTCCCTAGTCCTGCTGGCCACCCTATTCCTAATACGAGCCAGAATGCTGTTGACCTTCTTGGCCACCTGGGCACACTGCTGGCTCATGTCAAGCTGGCCGTCCACCAGCACCCCCAGGTCCTTTTCTGCTGGGCAGCTTTCCATTCACTCTTCCCCAAGCCTGTGGTGTTGCATGGGGTTGTTGTGACCCAAGTGCAGGACCTGGCACTTGGCCCCATTAAACCTCATACAATTGGCCTCAGCCCATCGATCCAGCCTGTCCAGATCCCTCTGTAGAGCCTTCCTACCCTCAAGAAGATGAACACTCCTGCCCAACTTGGTGTTGGCTGCAAATTTACTGAGGGTGCACTCAATCCCCTCATCCAGGTTGTTGATAAAGATATTAAACAGAACTGGCCCCATTACTGAGCCCTGGGGAACAGCACTTGTGAGTGGCTGCCAACTGGATTTAACTCGATTCATCACAACTCTCTGGGCCTGGCCATCCAGCCAGTTTTTCACCCAGCGATGTGTCCCTCCCCCACCATTTCCCCTCCTCAGGAAGCTGTAGAGACCAATGAGGTTGCCCCTCAGCCTCTTTTTCTCCAAACTAGACAAACCCAAAGTCCTCAGGTGCTCCTCATAGAACACTCCTTCCAGCACTTTCACCAGCTTTGTTGTCCTCCTCTGGATGCATTCGAGGACCTTCACACCCTTCTTAAATTGCAGGGCCCAGAACTGCATGCAGTAGCGGTTACTTTTTTTCATCGTGGTGGGTTTTCAGAGTTAGGTGATATCCAAAACCATGTATATGTGGAACTCCACAAAGAAATGAGACAAATCTGGTTTAAAATTGTTGATTTAAAAATATTGTCCCCCTCTTTTCCAGGACTATTCTTTTTCAGTTGGCAGAGGTAAGGTGAGAAAGGAGAGTATTGTAGCTTTACAAAGCGTGGGGTTGAGAGGCAGGAGAGCTGGAGAGGGGACTGTAGAGGCCAGCCACCATGAGAAAAGGGAGGGTGTGTCCTGCTGTGGGGTAAGTGGAAAGAGAGAGAGACTTGGGATGTAAAGAAATGAAGATTAAAAAGACTAGGAAAGTGAATGAAATAGGATAAATATTTAGAGAAGTAAAAATAAAAAAACCCCAACATTTTAAAGATTTGAAAAAGTAGCATTTAAAGAAGAATAATCTAAGTGAGGTGCTGTGTACACTTTGGGACCGGGGTGGTTACAAGCAGTAGGCATGGGTTCTTTAGCTTTGCAGAGGTCCAGAGAGGTTCACATTGCCTCATTCTTATTGATTTGATTTCCGCAGAGGCTCAGTGTTTAATTAGACTTTTTTTAATAGATCTCCAATGAAGTAAAAAAACCCACCCAAATTTTTGTCCCTGAGCTTCATTCTGCTGTTCTTAAAGAGTAAAATGGGAGTAGCATTCTGTTAATCCTAGGAAACTCATGAAAGTGCCTTCATTAGAGTATGTATCTGATTCTCCTTGAAATCAGCGAAGTTTGGGTGTCTGACTTCCTTTGAAATCCTCATCCCAAGTAACTTGCTCAAGGTCACATGAGAAGTGTGGTGGGGAGGTGAGATTTAAATTCAGTGTCTCTGTCTGTTGCTTTTGTCTCTAAGACCTTTTCCTCTCTGGGACATAGTAAAGTCTAGAGACTGTTAACCTAAGGGCTCCCTAGTTCAGGAAGCTAGGAGAAGCTGGGAAGCAGTGTGCTTAGTTGACCTAGAAGGGTTATATAAATAGTTATCAGATTTTAGCTAAGGAATGTTGGTGTCTCCCTCTCTTTTTCTCTTTCTTACCCCTTTCTTTTAGGCTTTAGCTGAAATAAGACATCCCAAGATTAACATTTTACTGTCTGGTCGAAGCAGGTTGAGAAAAGCCTTGGTGTGTCTGTGTCTGTACCAAGGCAGAGCAGCACTTCACCTGGAGGAGTGTGTTCAATGAAGGGGCATAGTGCAGCTTTCGGCTTCTTTTCTCCTTCTTTTCCTTTGTACTTGAAGCTATGACCTTGGAGCACACTAGCGTAATGGAAAACTATTCTGAGGGAAAAGATGGGCATTGAAAAAATAATGCATTAAGATATTGCAAAGACATAAAAGATGGTAAGACACCATCATCCTGGAAAAAAACAAAAGGTTTATCTTATGAAAGTTTATACCATGCAGTGTTTCAGTGTACCGTCTGGCAAGTGATATCCCAGTAAAATCTAAACTAGAAATTGTCCTTGGCTCTTGGTGGGGCATTCTAAGAGAGCCTGAAGGTCCTTGCACCAAGGCAGGGGCTACTAGGGAAGATTGTCTGAAGGCTCAGATGACAGGTACTTAATGCTGAGTGGACAGCCCATCCATCACTAGGGACTCTTGGTACCAAACTTTGTCATGTCTCTTTGAAAATCTTCTTTATTTTTATGAAAAGCTGACAGCCATGTTAGCGAGTCCCTGTTTTGAAAGGAGATTCCTGGAGGCTTTTTTTTTTAACTTTGGAGAATGTCCTGTCTCTTGTTACCCTTTGGTTAGTGGGTTTTGAAAGCACTGAATGACGTCTCTTTTAAAAACAAACAAAACAAGCAAAACTGGCAATTCCTTGTTGTTTTTTTCCTTAAATACATAAAATGCTTTGTTTTGTTTTGTTTCTTAATAGCTGCCTCCAGCAATTCACTAGATTAAGTTGAATTCTTTTTCAAAGAAAATAATTTGCAACCATTGTAAATTTGTGTGTTGGTTACGGTTCCAAGTGATGACTAGACTCTTGTGTGGAATTCACTTTGTTCTGGCTGCATGAGGGATAGTATCTCAGTGTGAAAGATATCCAGAGTGAGGAAGGATTTATTTTGCTTTGGAAGGGCAAGGGAGGGTGGAGACAGAGGAGGATTAAAACTGAGTTTTGCTTTTTGATGCTGAGGCCAATTTTCAGTTTTACTGTTGCAGGTTTACACACGTGGGATGCCTCATCCAGGAGTTAGCTTGTTTTTCTTGTAATTTATATATTGCCTTGGGTTAAAATTAAAATAGGACCCAGCTGGAAATGTGACATAAGCCATACTGCCCAAGCTTAACTAAACCAAGTGAGCAGAATTCAAGTTACTCTTGGGAACTAATCTCCAGTGGGTATAGAGAGAATGAAATTCTACTTTAGTAATGTGGCTTAATCTAAATCGAGATTGACTAGTGGCTGCATGTTTTGAGGTGACCTGTGTCTGGTCTCCTGGCCGTACAAACGAGAAACCTGCCCAGGTATGTTCTGGTTCCTCTCTGACGCTCTTTGGTCTTCTTTCTGGTGAGGTTCGGTGTGTGAAGGGCTGTCACGGGTTAGGCTTGTCTCAGGGAGAAGACCTCTCTGTGGGTTCTGGCTGGTGTGATCAGCAGGCTGGACAAGCTGTGGGCCCTCCTCCCACACAACCATGAACAACATTCATGTGATCGCACACAATGTCCCGTGTGCTCATAGGGGGCTCTTCCAGGACTGGTTCTGTCTTGGTTTGCCTCAGTGCAAGAGCACAAAGGGGCTTCACTGGGACTAAAGAGAGAGCTCACCTCTCATGCACACAGTCTCAACCAGGTCCACCCCCTGCAGATGACGGAAGACAAAGGGTGGGGGCTGGAAGATGTTGGACTGGTCGCGAGAGCCAGCAGGGGAGGAGAGGAGCCATGGGTCTGCTCCTGAGGGGCCACATGTCAGAGCAGCAGAGTTACTTGCACCCTACTAACCTGGAGGTTTTTTCTACATTAAAGGAAGAGTTTCATTTTGTAAAATGCAGGTCTCTGTTCAATGTGACCAGGAGCAAATTTATCTTGTTAGCACTTATTTACAACTGACAATTCTCAATTAGCATTTGAGCCTAGATTCCCATTTCTATAAATCCCTAATGAGAGTATAAATTACTAATGAAAGAGCTAAATCTCAGGGCCAAAGTCTTACTTCATTAACACAGTAATGTAAATCTGAAGTGTTTCTGTTCATCTGAGCAGAGTTACTTCACAATAACACTGGTGTAAGCGATATCGGAATGAATCCTTGAGACTTTTGTAGTGGGCAGCATGAAGTGAAATTGTTCTGTCTAATTTTCAAATTTCATTCCTCTTAGGGAAAATGTCTCAAATGTTTCTGTAGTGCTGTGCTCAAACCCATTTGTCTGATTTGTCTGACTTCAGATTATCTGGTTCCTTTGAATGTCTTTTTTCTTTTTGCACCTGCTGCTTGGTAAATAAAGACTGTGTGGAACCCGAAAATATTTATCACCTTTTGATGTGATCAGTAAGGATTTTATATTTATTTTAACTAATAATTAATTTCTAAGTGGCTCGGCTCATTTGGAAAAGGTAATAAATTGAATTTCAGAAATGGTAGAACTGAAGAAATTTATGATTGATTTTAAGCTTTGCATTGTTTTTGAATGTCTCTTGCTAATCTGTGATGATATTAGCAGGTTGCTGTAGCAAAGACCTAACAGTAAGCTCACCGTACTGACTATATCCTTGGTTTGAACACTTCATATGAGTGCTAATACTTGGTCAGGCGAGGGTTATCTTGCCTGCTGTAACCATGAGAAATAGACCCTTGTACAAAGGGTTTTTTAGGAAAGATTTTTAGAAAAGGTCTTTTAGGAAATCACCTTGGTAGTAATGTGCGTCCTATTGGTGCCAGTGATGCTGTCTTTGACGTACATGCCAAACAATTCAATAGGCTTACCTGGTATCACAATCTCAAAAATACATTAAAGGCACTGGTCCCGGCCCCGCTGGGTACCGTTCTGTGTCTGCTCATCACTTGCTGCATTATAGTGTCTGGGAAGGGTCTTTCTTGTCCTGCACTCTCAGTAAAGTTGATTAAGGTCTAGTGCGAGCTAAAAACTACATGATCCATCTTCATAGTTGATTCATCAAGTTCAGTGTTCAGATTTTAAAAGGCTGAATCTTACAGGTAAGAGTAAGGCCAAATATTAATAAAATGTGGATTATCATTTCCTCTGTTAGGTTTTCAAACTCTTCCACTTAATGAGCTCCTTTAGTTAAGCCTGTTCAAAGAGTTTCTTGAAAAGCATATGAGGTAATTAATTTGAAATCCTAACCAATATTATATTGATGACAAATCTTAAAGCTAAAATTCTTATATTTATGAAGAAAGCAAGCTAGTGTCATCATGTTGAATTAATAGCGATTTTACTATTTCTCTCATGTTGAGTAAGTTCAAACACATGTTTAGTAAAGGAGAAAAGGCTACTAAACATTGAAATACTGGCACAATTACAGTAAAAATTATTCTACAGCTTTTTTATCATGCTTTAGAATATATGACTGGGTTTCTAGTATTCTTAGAACATTATCATTCAACCTCGTAGAGTATTGTATGCTGTGTATTACACATGATTGTACTGGCCTATAGGCAATAGCAACAAGCAGTAAAAATATAACTGCAAATAGATGCTTTGACTATGCTGAAATGAACTTGGAGGAAGAACACGCTCTTCTAGATCTTAGAATCTTTCTTCTTTCTAGAAAAAAAAATGTAAAGAAGCAATCACCTAGCAGAGGACGCACATATTTAACAAATAACATTAAGCTTTAGTACAGCAATCACAAGCTGGTTATGAAGGATCGAGCAAGTAAAAGCTAGTAGGGGAAGCTATCCTTAGTAGAAAGCTGTCTCTCTTGTAGAAGGTCAGATCTGAGATACTTAAGATGAGATTGGTTGTGTAGTTTATAGCTGCAAAGCCATTGCTGTAGCCAGTTAGATAAGTTAGGACTGTTTGCGTAAGGGCTGTCCGCGAAGTTATGAAGTGATGCATCAGCTTTCCCTCTGAACAGCACAAAATATTTATTTCAAACCTCTCCATGCCTGAAGATAAAACATAGATTTGGTGTCACATAGTTGGCAAAGGCAGTTTCAGAATTAGGCATTCTGAATCCTACGTGGCATGCTTTATAAATGGCTGTTTTTAGTCAAAAAACATAGTTGTCATCTTGCTAATATACCAATATGTAAACAGCAAAACGATGATGTGCAAAAATGGAAGAATGAATATAAAACATTTTGTAACAGCTTACTTTATTTCTTGTAAATACTTCTTTTTGGTGACATACTAAAATAAACAGTCGTAACTAGAACTGTAACAATTTTTGTGAGCATAGTGATATCTGAATAGAAATGAGGACTGTAAGAGATTCTTAAGTCTGATGTTTGCCAAGAATTTGTCTTTTAGGGGTGTGTGTGTCGGAGCTGGTTGGTTTTTTTGTGTTTGTTTTTGTTTGGGTTTGGGGTTTTTTTTTGTGTGCTCTATACTGTCTTCAACAAATGATTGTTTGGTGGTTATAAAATTTCAGACAGATGTGAAAATGAAATAAAATTATTGTTGCATGGTGCCTGAAACCTGTTTTAATTGATTAAATATAATCAATATTTCAAAAGAAAAAAGAATAAATGTAACTCTGGTTTCTTCTAGTTAAGAAATAAAACCAATTTGAAAACCACAGAACAAAATCAAAGGATTTTTTTTTAAATATTCAGAACAAATATTCAGTCACTAAAACTATATTTCATTGTGCATACTGTATTTAGGCTTTACAGGAGGCATTTTTAGAGTTAACAGTTTTGTACATACCATAAGTAAATAGATGAGGAAGGATTTCTGTCGGATACTATGGTGATGGGCTTAGTTTAAAACCTTAAGACAGATAGATAGAAGTAGATTAACTGGCCTTAGTTATTTCATGTTCCCTGTCTGAGTGGAAACACGTTTCCATGTTGAGCTAGAGTGTCCTAGTAGCCTGAAGATGTATTTACTGCCTTTTGATGCATCTTGTTTAACATTTGCTTAACATATTTATTCAAATGAGGCTGGGCATTTGTTTATCCCTTATCAAATGAGGTGGGACAGCTCTAGGACAAGAGCAAATAGACGGTATCAGAAGTAGTACCTTAAGATTTTTTTTGTTGTTGTTTGTTTGTTTGTTTGTTTTTTAAGATAATACTTACCAAAGAAAATATCAACACCAGAGGACATGTTCGTGAAATAATTTCTTATCCAAACTTTGGGTAACTTTTACTTGATCTCTTAAAATGCAGCAAACTTTAATGGCTGCAAGAAAGCAAAAATGCAACAACCAACCTTAAAGCCAAATCAAAGTCCTCCCTCCCGCCCCCAACCCAAAGCAAACCAACTAACCCAACTCTGGGGGCATCTAACCCAATCAAATAAATAAATCAACTTAAGGATAAAGCTTCTAGATGGAGTATGATTAGAGTTCAATTTAAGCACTTAAAAGATAAAGCCCAAAATAATCTATCCTGACCAGCAATTGTTGGGATTACCTTGAATAAAGAATTGTGCGTAGTATAAGTTCTAACTTTAACATGATTGCAAGGCATGCATGCTCCGTCCATCACCCGTTCTCATTTTCTCTCTCCTGTTCTTTTTCATATTGAATTCTGTCACCGTGATTTGTATAGACACATTTTTCATATTGAATTCTATCACTGTGATTTGTATAGACAAGAAGTGTACCAAATCAGTAACGGTCTTAATCACAGCTGATATTCGGTTCTGGCCTCGCTCTTCAGGCGTCTTCTGTCCATTTTTGTTAGCTGCTTTAAGGATTAAGTGCCCAGACTTCCCCTTAGATCTATCTAGCACAGTCCCACAACGTCAGTAGGTCACACAGGTGTGTTGTGGGGATGGTTGTGGAAGGTAAATGCAGGATGCCTCTCTAGTCACCCTTGGGGAAAAATCTGTCTGTGTAGCCACAATAACTTCCCGTGCAATCTTTGCTTAGGAATGTTTACCACAAAATCTATGCTTAAGTGTCCTGAATGTGTGAAATGTGATTTTAAACATAAGAGAGTAAGTACCCCCTTAGAAATTACCTGCTAACCCTATAGCAGTGAGTAGTCTCACATAAACACGCTAATCTCCAGAGAGCGCGAGAGGAAAAGATGTCTTAAAAATTATGGTGATTTAATTTTATTTTGCCCTAGAATGACATTCTCCTGAGTATTTGTGAAAATGAAGATGAATATGCAGGGCTACATTTGGTTGATTTCGCGCCAGATGGCCAGTTGCAGAGGCTGAACTAAGCTGAACTGATTGATTCGTTTTTGCCATATTGCATGCTGGCGTTTACCAGAGTTCACATCATTCAAATACTAACATTTTTGGTGCTTTCTCTTTTTATTTATTTTTTTATTTTTCTTGGTTTCTTGAAATGACCTCTGCTTTCATAGTGGATTCTCCCTCCTCTCTTTTCTGCCTCAGTCTTTAAAGGAATTAGTCTTTTCCCTTCCAAATGCCTGGTTGTTTTTATCTTTTTTTTTTTTTTTTTTTTGTGTTTAAAAAGATGTAATAAACTGCTCACAGAGATAGGGAAAGAATAAAATGGAGAGGGCAAATGTGGATGACGGTGTTTTTTCTCCTCCAGAGCTTTAACTTTCTTTTACACTAATTTATCACACGTGAACAGAAAATACAACTTGTATTAAACTGGAATTCTTCAAATTCTGTGGTTTCAATTTACTTATTATTTTGGGGATCACAGAGCCAGTAATTTAAATTCCCGATGTTCTAACTTTTATGGAGATGTTCCTTTAAAAGGTAATGGAGATGATATCAATAGTTACATAGATATTACCCCAGAAACTCGTGGAAATTAATAGAAAAAAATATTTCCATTTGTTTTGAGACATTGTATGGCTATTTATACTAAACAATACATAGGGAGTCAGATACCATGTGCAAATGTGCACATATGCATCTTATAATTCAGAATAGGTAACTTTTAGCAGAAGACTTAAAAGACCTAATGAATGTGGGTTTTCTTGTTAAATTCTATGGGTTTTGGAGAGATTTCAGTAAAACCTTAGTATAGTGCTTTTCTACGAAAGTGACAGTATACATATTTTGTTTAATTTCTATACACATGCAAAGCCTGTTGGAATACAAAAGAAAGCATGATCTTCTCAAATGAATTTTAAATTTTGCTCTAAAATACAATAGTTTGATCATTTTGTAGAAGGAAAAAAACTCTGAGTATATACTAGGAAATAAATATAAGCAGAGTAGTTCTTTGGCAAAAGAACTTCCATGTCTGTGAGAGGACTCTTTCTTTTCACTCGGTAACCAGCCATAACTCTAAAAGTGTAGTGTCAGGAGCCACCCCTTCGTTAGGCCAAGTGATTTGCAAAGGACAATTCCTCCCTGATTTCATACCTTAGATAATGAGGGCTTTGGACGGTCAGAGGAGAGGGAAAAAAGTGATGAGATTTATGCCTTATGGACAGCACTACCTGTTGATTAACAGAAGAAATTTGGATCAAAATATTGGTCAGAAAAACAGCAAGAGATGGCAAAGCCCTACCTTGACACATGCCAGCAGGGATTTTACTGTGGGCCTGAAAGGTCCTGGGATTTTGCAGAGAGGAGTTTGGGGCGTGCTCGTTATGCAGGGTTGGACCTACAGATAGAGCCATTGGCTTAATCTCTAGTATGTTGCAAAGTCCACCCCGTGCTTTATGGGGTAAATCCTCCGCCAGCCAATGCAGCTGACCTGCATGATTGACACGTGCTCGTGTGGGGTTATGAATCCTTCAGATTACTTCAAAACAGATATTTATGCTTGCTGGCTGCCATAGGCCAGATGATTTCTTCAAGATCTACACCCAGGGAGGGCAGGGCTATCCTCGTATCTCCAGCTCAACCTCACTGCAGCTCGGTCGGATTCTCCCCACCAAAATTTGCTTCCCTCATCCAGTGAAACCATGTGGGTTCCTCTGCTGCACTGGGTAATGTGGAGGCAGGAGCACATCTTGTCCTGGGTTGCACACCTCTGGTCTGAAATGCCGGTGGCCCCAGAGCTTGGGCACAGGCATGCCTGGCTGTACGTAACCCACTGGCAGGGGTGGCAAATGGGCAGGGGTTTTTGAAGTGTAGAAATGCACATATAAAACAATGAAAAAGTTGATAGATTTTTTTTTTTAAATATCTAGAGCACTGTGGATTTATTCTTCAAACCTCAAATATTCTCTGAACTTTTTCACTTAGTTATTTTACCAGCTGGCAGAGTGACAAAGTTATAGCACAGAAGCAGACAGTCCTAAAGTTTGCCATCTACTTCACCCCGAGCACCTCCTGACGCTTGTGCTCAAAAAGGCATGGTGGGTTTGATATAAATCTCAACTTTTCTCAAGGATTTGCTGCACATCTTTGTCACCTATAACAGTCCTGTGAGTCAGACGGAGCAGTCAGAAACCCAGCCCATAGGATTGAGAAGGATTAAAAAGGGTGAACCTACAGTACTTTATTGACCTAGGTCTTCACATTAACCTGATCTGATCCTTTAATTACTATGAATAGAATAGGGCTTACAGTCCTACTTAATAACACCCCATGCTTTTTATTCTATAAAGAGCTTTCCTATTCATGTGGCCTCTTCTTTTCAGATTTACAGATTTGTAGCAAGAAGGAATGCATGTTTTTTTTCTGGCACTCCAGGGGAGAAAGCTACCTAATGTGTATGTGTGGGATACTGGAAAGCATAACCGCAACCTTTCTGTTTTAAAAAAAAAAAGTTATTTGAAAATCAGTCCTCATTCAAGTTACTTGGCAGGAAAAGGCGAAAGTAGAAATGGCAAACAAAACGTAAGGTCTTAATTTTATAAAGGTAGTAGAAGGAGCTTAACATAGTTTCTATGCTAATCGGAACTGTAATCAAATAAGATGCATACTTTTCCCCCTTCCCATGCACATTTCCCCCCTCCCCATTGGCTCAGAGAACCAGGACGTTACTGTAATCTAGGCAGACTGATATACACACATATGATCATATATATGGGTGATATATGATACTATAATTAATAACTGGTATTTCCTCTGAATTCAGGAAAGCAGCTGCAGCCCACTGATAAGGTACTTTATGAGAATAAAATCAAAGCTGAGCATTAATGATTATAATTTGTTGTGATCGAGAACGGTGAAACAATCATTTTATTTCTTGAACAGAACTGAAATATGAGTGGGCCGCTGGGTTAAAAATGAAAAGGGGATACAGGTTGTGATTAAGAGCCTAAGACGTTGTGCTAAAAGCAGTATAAAAAGTAGGAACAGCCTCCCTAATTTTTACACGAACATATTGTGCCTAGTGTCTTGTGCGGATCCACCCAGAGGCCAGGTTGAGGGAGCAATCCAAATCTGTTTTTGAATTAAAGAGGGAATGAGTGACGGTAGAGAAGTAGAGGCTTTGGGGATTTTTAGGGGTGAAGGAAGGGGAAAGAAAGAAGGAAGAATCTGATGAAAAAATTGGTGGAGGTGGTGGGAAGAATCCAGACAAAACCGGCTCTTTCTCTTTCAGTCATTGCTTCCAGTATGATTTGCCTGAGCACACAATCCTTTGACTATTATAATTATAAAAAGATTATAGTTGTATACTGAATTTGGAAGAGAAAGAGAGTATGATGTAGATATTTTACCATTTGGAAGGTTTTCTGCTTATTAAGGAACAACACATTTCAGCATTATTTTAAGGCTAAAACTTGATTAACATGCAGCAATGAAACTGGTCCAATTTTATTTTACTAAAATTGCTGTAAATAACACTGTTAGCAAAATAAATACTGAAAGGATATGGTATTTGACAGCGAAGATGTACTTAAAATATTTTATCGTAATTCCTTAGCTTTCACAAGACAGGTATTGTTAGGAGCCAGTCTGATTAGTCTATCAAAGGCACATCGCTGCCTCCTTCTCCCCCACCCTCCGCCCCCTTGGAGATAGAATAATCTTTACTATGCTTTTAAGGAATAAGGATTTAAATTGAAGCAAACCGTGAAGCTGCCAAAGCATGCTTATTATTGACAGGTTATATGAAAATGACTGCTTAAAGTTACACCCCACAGAAAGACAGACAGACAGACGTATATAATCCCTACTTTAGCGTTATAGTCTTTCTGTCGCTACTCTATACGGCTGTAATCTCAAAAGACCGTTTATTAAATGTGAAATATTGTATGTTCCTGTAGCCTCCTTCCTTGATTGTGTTCCTAGGGCCTTGTTGGGCAATTGATTACTCTGTGCACCATCCTGCTGCTTTAGGTATTAATGGCAAAACCCCCATTGTCTTCAGGATTTAGGCCCTTTATGATTTTTTTAAAGTTCATTATATTTTGCAAGCAACTGAGTTTAAAATCTGTGATTGGAAAGACTTACCCCTCACATCTTCCCGTGAAATGTTTTACCTTTAGAATGAAAAAGCATTTGGAAACTGTAGGATGGTTTTGATCTGTGGGATTAAAAGGAATCAGTACTGAAAATGGATTCACATCATTTTCTTTTTGGGTACCCAATACTTGGGGGGAGGGGGAGGAGAGAAAAAATAACAGCTGATTTAATATAAGTGGGCTGAATTCTCTCTCCTGGTGGGTCTTTCAAACCTCCAGTTTCTGTTCTTGCTATCACTCTGTGAATATCCCCCTCCCCTTTCTGTTAAAAGGCATTTCCTATGAAAGCCTACAAAAGCAGCTTTCAATCTGATTAAGCTTCTCCTGTAAAAACATACAAAAATAGGGATACATTTGTGTCAGTATCACCCCTCTATTCAGCTGCCTTAATTTGCCCAGGCTACTTACTGACGACACCGCACATGAACACGGAAGGCTCCTGCGGTCACTAGGGGCTACCCAGAATTTCATTTATGAAATTCCAAGGGGCAACAATGGCCATAACCCCAAACCAAATTGTTGGAAAGGCCCCACCCAGCAGCTTGGTGTAGCTGTGGGCTCACTGGTACCAGTTTTCCAGCCTTACCTGGAGTGAGCTGTTGCTTGACGGAGGTGGAGGGAACGGTTGTCCCCTGAGGTCCCCGTCACTGGTGATGTCTATTTCTGGGTGTTCCCTCTCGTGCAGAGGGGCAGTGTTTCGCCCCCTGCTCTGTGGGTCCACTTACAGAGCTTGCTTGCTGATTTACCCTCAGTTAAGGCAAACCGTGCCTCAACTTACTCTACCTACCTGTAAAATGGGTACAGAATAATTGTTTCGGATGGATTTTGTAAGGGAGGTTCAGTTCCTGAAAAACTTCTCTGGTGTTGACTTCGCTCAAGATCAGCATCGGCACCTCTCACTTGCCCATTTACAGAAATGGATATAATGTTTGTCTCCAGCAGATAAGGATCTGTGTGAGATATTTGTGCAGCAATTTACAAAGGTGCTGTGATAACACATGTAAGCATTTTAACAGGGTAGCGCTGAAAAATAAGCTTGAACTGGAACTGTGATTTGTTTCTGCCCTCGCAAGAGGTTTGTAACCTTTCTTAATAATTTTTTTCTTTAGTACACGGCAATGTTGAAATGTAATCTTTATTACTAAATGAATGAATGACTGGTGTTGCTTAGGGCACAGACTAAAAACTGTTTTCACGTGAAGCCCAAGTATTGTTGCTGTTGCAGTTGTCCAATTGTTTTATTAGCTATGAACAATGTTGGACTACTCTGGAAATCTAATAATCTCCTAAAGTGTCTTCCCTCAGTAGCATCTTTGGTAATGTAGAGTAGATTCTAAAAATACAATAAAAGCATGAAAGAGAATATTATGATAACTGCTTTCAAAAACTAGAAAAAAATGAACAAGCAAAAAAGAGGCAGACTGCATAGAAAGGAAAAGGAAGAAATGATACTAAATGTTAGTTTTTAATCACTTTGTGTACGTATTTATGATTTAATCTCCTAACAGCCATGTTAAATACAGCATAGGATTTGGTGGATATTTTAGCGCCAGCTGCACACTCTTTTTCCTTTTTTTTTTTTTTCTGAGGAGAAAGAGAAAGAATTAACCAAAAATGTGATGTTTTACTCAAGTTATGAGCTGAGTTATAAAAAAACATATTTTCTTCCTTTTTTTTGGTAATGGCCATCAAACATATTTAAATGGAAAATGGTTGTTTTAAATATTATTACTGTTCTGCATATTCCTCTTATTAACTGAGCATCTTACGATCTCTGAAGAGCAGGAGTGGCCCCAGAGACAAAAGCATCTTTGCAGTGTGCGTGTGCGCGTGCATGCGTGCATGTCTGCCTATACGTTTATATAGATATGCATGTGCACAAGGCAAAGAGCTTCACAGGTTTATAACTGGAGAACGAACTCCTGTGGTTTTCATTTGATTCTTAAAAGCAGAAAATATGAATCCTGCCTTCAGAACGTCAGAATGTTACAGGTCTTTTGCTATGTAAGTGGAAGATATATTTTTTTAATTATAATTTTTTATACCAGTGACTTTTACATGAAGCAACATTCAGATGTTTTATGTTTCACATTTATTTAAACAATCATTGTCTCTCTCAAAATATTTTCCCTGAAACCTTATGTACAGGTAATAAAAACCTTGTATCGGAGCAGGTTCATCTGATAATAGAAACACAAGGTTGTCTGATTATGCCAAAATGATATTGGAGAAAGGAGATTTTATTAACTGACTTAGAATGAAATCCATAACATCTATGAGCTTTTTCCCTTCCAAATGGACCAAAAGTTTCATTAGAGAACAGAAACCTTTTTTTAAAGGATACCTCCTAGAAGATAAAATACATTTAAATTGAAGCCTAGGGAACAAATGATAACTATTAAATTTCTTTGCCAGGAAGATATTCTTTAATTTTACTTCCCCCCTCCTCCCTGCCCCCATGTTAGCATCTCGATGAAGGCAGCGTCTACATACTAAGACTTCAGGCAATTCGCTCCCCTGTTTTAAGTAGTTTGAGAGGTAACCTCAGTTCACAGAGCATCCTAAGAGCCAGGTTCAGTGCTACAGGTTGCCATACTTTTAAGATATCTTTTCTTCTTGTGGCTTTGTACAGGGCAGTAGTACCTAGGCTCTGCCATCCACATTAGGCTTTTGAAACGCTACTCTTCCTGGTGCTTTTGATGTGTGTTTCACCTCCGGAAAATACTTGTTCCAGAAGGGATTTGGCTTGGCATGTTTCTATGCAGGAACAAAAAAAAAAAAGAGTGTTGTTAGCTATTTTCTTGTAGAAACAAGGAGGTTTTTCATCCCTGTATTTGCAAAGGCAGTTGCCCACTAGCTCTGGCAGTAACTTTTCTCCCTCTTTGACTGCCTGCAAGATGACACGTCAGCAAGAGCTTTTGGTACAGGATTGTATGTAGTCCTCCGCTTGTCTAACGGCTGCTTTTTGTAGGAGCGTTTTGCCTCAGATTGAACTCTTTCTGGTTTTGTAAGGCAGGTAGCGGAAAGAAGATGCACACTGGGGACTGTCTTTCACTCTTTCTTCCTTTGGCCCTGGCACATTCCCCTTTCCACCTGCCAGGAGGGAAACCAGCTTCCCAGGTAGGACCTTTACAGAACTTCCCGGTGCACAATCTGAGGAGGAATCTCAGGTATTCAGGAAAGCTTTTCCCATGGCCACTTCACTCTGAGCTATTTGCCATTGTGCACAGCATATTTTCCAAGCAATGTTGCTTGTGGTTCTGATGTTAGAAAGTGAATTTTTTTCCCAAATATTCTTAGCATCTGTACTTATTAAATTTTTATTTCAAAAGATTTTATTTGAAAAGATGAGAATAGCTGATTGTCTTCTATTTATGAACGGGTATTTTGCTTAAAAACAAACTTCAAAAGCCTTATTAATACTGCAGAAGTTTTAATACAAGCACTTTGGTCAAAGCCTTCAAACACCCAAAATTCTCCATGTCAGTAAACAGATTTCTCCCCTAAAATGAGATATAAAAGCCCAGCACTTTCAAAAAATTAAGACAATAAATTAAGGAAATCCATATTTAAAAACAAACAAAAACAAAGACCAAAACTTTGGTTTCAGTCTGTGATGATTAAAAATAAGGCCACTGTGGGGAAAATGTGTTGATCGACACAGTGGAAATGGCTGTGTGATGCTGGAACAGAAAACTTTGAAAAACGCTTTATTTTAAACATTACAGTTATTTAAATCAGAAATAAGTATCTTGTAATCGGCAAAAAAATGAGACTGGAAGAAGAATTTTGGAAAACTTAAAGTCTGGGACTTCTCTTCTTGGGAGATATGCTATTCTTTTCACATGATTTCTGACCTTGCTTAAATACTTGAATTCTCAACAAATTCAACAAAATACCTGATTTTGCAGATGACGTGCAATAAAATATGAATTCCGAATGCCTGCTGCAAAGGTAATTTATTTTAGAGAATTGGATTATTTTGATAAAAAGAAACCATTTTCAGCAGGAAAATAGTTGTTGTTTGTTGCTCAAAAATGTATTTACTTTAGCAAAACTTATTTTCTGTTACATAATGTAATGCCTTCAATTTTGGGTCTTTCTATGTTGCCCTGCAAATATTTTCCTCGCTTCCAACTGCTAGATTTAGTACAGCCATACAGAGTTGCAGCCCTACGTATTTCCCTTGCAGTCATTCCCAGGGCCTTATTCTATAGCTTACGAATATACTTTCAGCAATAAATTAAATTTCCCACCCGAGTAAGACTTACTCAAATGGGCCTTGTAACAAAAACCCCCGACAATATGGTAAGAGAATTCATAAACTACTCGATCTGCCTAAATTTGTTTAGAAACCAGTAAGTCCCCACTATAAATGGAAGCAGCAGCGGCCACGCTTGCTTTACCAGACAAACCTTTTTTGACACTCGGGAGCTAAGTTTGTCTTTGCTGATGCAGAACTGCGCTATTTGAAGACAGGACTGTGGTCATCGAAGGGTTAAAGCCAGTTTTGAATTTGAGTTAATCCATATGCTAATCTATTTTAAATATCCCTGCATAACTACCAGCGTATTTTTAGCGGCGCAGTTTGTTGTTCCAGTTGCCAGCTATTTTTGATGACACAACAAAATAGGGCAGAATAATGTTTTAAGGTTTATTTTGGCCTCTAACTTTAAAAAGGGCAAAATCCCCCCCCTTGTCCAAGGATATTTTTGATTTGAATGGTCTATACCTGCCCTCTGCAATCAGCCAATTATTGTAAGCAGGGTGATGGGCCCGAGGTATTAGCGCTGAGAACATTCCTGTTGTCCCTCGGGTTAGGGATTGTTTTGCAATGATCACCCGTCCTGATTTGAAGATTGCATGACAAGACACTATTAAAGTAAGGGCAAGGAATTCAATTTCTCGATGTCATTTTGCCTGGCCTGGTTTTGAAAATAGGTCACTGTATGCTATCTGGATTTGTATATTATAACAGCACCTGCTAGCATTTTTGTAGTGGAGGGTCTAGCCGTATTTTCATTATAAACCCCTATTTTCAGGGGTTTATAGACTGTAACTTGACCATAGTAAGAAGCTTCTATCTAAACGGTGGCGTGCAAGGTCTCTTCTAAGGAGCGTGTTTTTTTACCCTGCAAATCTCAACAGATACGTGTTCAGCCATTTCTGCAGGAGTGAAAACTGAAAACATATTTTCAGCTGCAATGTGGTATCGATAGTAGATTCCTTAAGAAAAAGATACCGTGCTATGTTTATCTTATAGTTAAAATGAAATCTGAAAGACCTGGATTTCTCATGCAAGTCTTAATAAGAATCTGAGTAAGTACAGGTTATAAACATTGGTGGCTGGGCATGTATATTTTAATTATGCAAATCCACATTAATAAATGCCCTTATATAAAGGAAGGATTTAACAGGGTCACAAACTGGTTGTTTGAAAAGGTTGGTAAATAAATCATATGGATCTGAAAGTCAAGTTTATGTTTATATACTCGTTTACACTGCTTTTTGCCATAATGTGGAATTGTTTCTGAGGGAGTCAGCATCACTCTGTGGCCTAATATTTTAAATAGTGAATAGATTCTCGCTTATACAACTGAATCAGCACAGCTGTGCAAATGTGTGTATTTAACACTGATTAAAGGCTTCCACCTATACATTAAAAAATCCAAACCAAAGTCCCTCACTACCGCTAATGGGAAGGTTTTGCAGAATAGCTGTAGAGGTGCATTTCATCACCTGCCATACACTTCCTAACGGGTTTTACTTTTTGTTTTTAATACGATCAGGAGCAGCCAGGCAGCAACAGAGCAAAAATGAAACTCCTTCTAAAACAAAGACAAGAAAATATGTTCGAGCAACATTAAAGGATCGGCTGAAGACTGCCGATGTAAGGAAATTCAGGGTTGCACCTGTTTCTTGCAGGGGTCTCCATTGCGCCTGTTTCTTGCAGGGGTCTTCAAACAGCACCATCACACAGCGATGTGTCGGAGGCTGCTGCAGCACCCGGTGGGCTGAGCCCAGCCCCAAACTTTCAGGTGGCCGAATATACAATTTCCAAATTTTTTTTGGCGCCAGGGAGAGGGAGGGGAGTAGGATGGTCCTGGTCGGCATTGCTGTCTGTGGCCGTGCCGTAGGGTTCGATGCAGCACGAAAGAGAAAGGCGGATAAAACTCCAGTGCCCGGGACCGTGCCTCGTTTTGGCTAGACATTAAGATTCCTAGAGATATTATTTTTACCTAGTCCTCGAAATACCCACCGGTGAACCAGAATCCCCCATCCCCTGCAAAGCCAACAGTTTGCTACTTAAATGGGTTTAGACTTAATTTTAATGGAAGTGAAACATAGTCGACGGAGGCAAATTAAAACCATATAATTTTGTAATCTTAGTTTAGCTATAATTGCGGCAATAAAACAGTGGAAAGAATAATTGTGGAACATATGTTTGTGAGTGACATTATCTAGGTGACTTCCCTTTTACGGCAATGCGCTGCTGTCCTATTTGTCTCCCCCTCCCTATGCATTGGAATGACAAACCTGCGAGCCCGGAGTTAATGCTGATTGCGGCAGCTGCTTACACACCGAGTCTCCATGGCAACCGGGGACGTTGCCACGCAACCGTATTCTTTTAGGGACAGGGAAAATGCCCAAAGGCTTACTAAAAATACATGGAAGAGGTGGGGGGGGGGAGAGAAAAAATTCTTAAATTTTCTTACTACTCTTAATGGGTATAAGGGACCGCGCTACGGCTTCAAAGCAGAGGTCGCGCAAATGAAAACCCAGCCCCGACCTTTCAAAAATTGCTTGCCGTTGCTTGAAATCTCGAGCTTTATTGACAAAGATGACTTTTGATCGATTGTAAAATTGGTAGCTAACGCGCGGCAGCCCTCGCAGACTGCAAGATGCAGAGCTGGCCCATTGCTATTCCGGAGGGGTTGAAGGTCAGCCGAGAACCATCAATGCCGTATTGATCAGCCGAGCTGAAAAATGCCGGTGTTTACAGCTCCTCGCGCCGTGGGGCTGCGGCCCCAGCCTCCGGCGGGCTCCACCGCCCCGGCGCACGCCGCGGAGCAAGCCGTCCTCCCAGCAAAAGTGACATCACTTCACTCAGCTCAGCTGTTTCTGCAGTTTTCTATAAATAGCTAGATAAAAAAAAATTGAAGGCTGCTTTTGGAGAATTTAGCCAGCCAATCTTCTGATCGTCAGCAGACGAGACAGGCTGGGTTTTTTTTGTCTGTCCCCCCCCCCCCCAGCCCCCCGACTAATATTGCGCTACAAATTCTTCCTCCTAGTATTTGGAGCTTGACCCCGAATAACCAAAAATTGTGAATGGTATACATGGCTGCATGCAGGATTGTCCTGGGATAGATACTTAATTCATCATTCATCACTTCTCTAGATGCTAAAATGGGATCAGATAGGAGTGAGGGATGGAGGGAGGAGAAAGGGTCGGCGCTGCCGCACGAGGCGTGCAGGCCTGGTGTTATGCTGATGTGGCACGTTTGCTGAGCTCCGTATCACCCCTACCTGCACAAACCCCCACGCCCCAGGCTCCCGGGTGCCCCCCTGAGTCAAACACACCATGCACTGGAGTCAGAGCTACACCAGGGCTCTTGGTGCGTTTGAAGGAAGCAATTAGAAAAACAAACAAAAGCGCTGTTCGTAAGCACACTTCCTTTTTTTTCCCTGATTCTGATTTTGCCACTCTATTTCTTAATTAATCCTCTAAAATAGCCGATGAAAGAAAAGCATCGTCTGCCTGGTCTGTGGATAACCTTTTGCTCGATAGTATTTCTTTCTGGAAACAGGAGCATTAAAAAGCTGCAAAACACAGAACCAAGTCTTGAAACAGTCGGGAAAAAAGGTGCATTCTGCAAGTTTTATGAGGTTTTGGAGACCATGGCAGTTGTTTTGGGAGAAGGAGAAGAAAATAAACTTGTAAACATAAGAAATAACAACTAGTCCAGGTGGAGCAAAGCGTGTCCTCTGCAGACTCCATCCGCAGGTAGTCATCGTGGCAAGTTCCTGTTGCTTACTGTGCTTTTGCCATCCCTGCGTTGCATTCCCGGTGGGAAATGAGCATATGTCAGGGAAAAGGAGAGTCTCACACAGCCCATGAGCCTCGCTCAGTTCTTCAGTACTCCCGAGCGCAAGCCTGTGCTCAGCATCACACAGGATTAAGCTGCAACTGTCCCCATCCCGGTTGATTTGAACAGGGAGCTGAAACTGCTTGGCAACAGAAAAGATGAAAGTACTTGTTTTTCAGAAAAGTTAATGGCACTAGAAATAGAAACCAGACAGTTCCTTGAAGGCGGGTAAGAGGGGACCAGCAGGTTTTCTCTCCCGACTGCAGCACTGATTGCGGTGCGGTGGGTATTGCAAAGTGAAACGTTATGGCCTGAGCAGTACGAGGGATTAGAGCAGAGGACTATAATAACTCATGCTGGCCTCAAGATACTCATCTTTCCCTTAGCAATGGAAGTGCGAATGAATTGCAAAATCTATGTAAAATTATTGATATATGGGATTTGAAAAGACATTTGTTCTCTACAGAAACCAATCTGTAAAGGATCCTGAATGCACATGATCCAAAACCAAGCTGCAGGTTTTTATTAAAATATTTCTGCTATATTTAATATTTAGTCTTTTTGAACGGTCAGTACTGATCCTTTGACTTGGGAGGGGAGAAGAGAAAGAAAAAAGGCAGAATGAAATAAAACCAATCTTCTCTGCAGAGTGAGCCAACTAGTGTTTGACCCATCGGTTGAGTGGAATGCAAATATAACAGGTTAGAAGAGGCAAAAATAAATGAAAGTTTATAACCTGCTGAATTTCGTTTGTTGCAGAGAAAACTAGTGTTTGAAAGACAGAGTTTAATTTTGCTCAGAAACTTGCTAAAACTTTATCCAACTTGCAGAAGAAGTGCTGGAGAAGTACTGCCATAGGAAAAACCCCAGCAACAACCGAGTTAAAATTATTTACTGGAATTGTATTTAAAAAACTGAATTCTGTTTTAAAATCAAATCATTAATTTTTGCATATAAACAGATATTGGACCCTTATAACTTGCTGAACTTTTCAGCAATGTATTTATTTTTCATTAATGTTCACCTTTTTCCATCATCGTTAAATTCCATAACACATTTTAAATATTAGTGTTTTTCAAATATATATCTTCCACTGCGAAATAAAGCACACATAATTGGGATTTTTGGTGCTGAACCAAGTTAATGGCCTTCCTCTTAAAAAAAAAAAAATCACCTGCTTGGTAAAGGCAGAATAGAGAGGACTGAAAATAAATAAGACCTTCCTACATTCCTAAACCCAGCATCATCTTGTCTTATTAGTCAATACTGCTGGTACGTATTGAATACCGAAAAACTGGGCAACTCTTTTTATTATCTCTGCCTGATCTGAAACCAAACCACTTCTGGGGACAATAGTCTTGACTCTGCATTCTGTGACCTTTTCAAAATCTCATATTGAAAATTTGAGTGCGTTAGCCAAATTTGTGAATCACAGGCCTGCTCACTAAGTCAACAAGAGCTCACCTGCTAATTTCAATGAAAGCAGGAGTAAAATCGAAATTGGACTGTGCTCCAGAAGAACTCCATTTGACTTCAAGTCAGGATAAAATTAATTCCCATCATCTATATTGTCCTTTTATGTTTTTTTACTGACATACAGACAAGGAAATTTACTTTTTCGGAATCCTTTCCCAAGAAAGGAAAGGTGAGTCTATCACTTCTAGTTCTGAGCACGCAAGCATCGTATGCATAGGACCTCCTCTCAGTCCACTGCTGGAAGGTGGAAAAAATGACCTAGACTGTGCGTGAACACTGGTTGAGTGTTTGTTGGTATGATCAAACCTGGTATTTGTCTGGGGAAGAGTGGGGGAATGCCCCAGGGAATGATTCCCCAGACTAACCTGATCTCACATGCAAAACACCGCTGGGCTCCGTGTTATCCCTCTCCCTCCCTGGCAGGGCAGGGCAACGCAGTAGCCCTGTAGAGAAAAAGTCTGAGAAAGTGTGTCCTAAGATACTATATGACAACATCTGGAAGGACAAGGGAATTCCTTCTGTTGTCTGTAATCTTCTCCTTGAATTTATTCTTTAAGATGTTTATTCATTTTTATTCAGTGTGGTTTTCTCACTCTAGTAACCAGACTTTCAGGATTTCTTCAACATTATAGGCTGGCTGAATAGGAACGGGGTGTACCTGTGTGTGCACAGACACACACGGGAACATCAGCAAACACGATGCTTTACAAGACTGTTTACTAGTGGAACTATACACAGAGCAGCTACATTGCTATTAAATATCTGTTTAGTATCTAACAACTAAAAACAATAGCCTGTCTTATGCTGATTTTTTTTTTTTGAATGAGATGAAGCCTTTCATAAAAATTCCTTCTTTATCGTTTTGTGTGTTTGTGTCAAAATATCTCAGGGCACAAAGCCCAGTGGAAAGCCAACTTAAAAAAAAAAAAAATAAAAAAAATCTTTGTAAACGCTTTCATGACAGTGAACCATTAAATCTCCTGAGTAATGTAGGGAAGAGCTGGATCATGCATAGATTGCTCTTTACCCAGGATGCACCGTTGCCTGCAAGATTCTGAATAAAGAGACACACCTGCTAGCTAGCTGATAACACTCTGGGGTCATTTCATTGAAGAAACTGTCAGCCAGGAGGTATTTAAATAAAGCCACAGATGAATTCATGACCTGCACTACTGAGACTAAAAAAAAGGTGTTAAAGCAGAAAGAGAATGCAGATAAATGCACATTCCTTTGTATTGCAACAAAACTTCTCCATGTAAATCAACTGAATGGGAGAGAACGGGGAAAGAATGCGTTTCTCCGTACAGTAGCGGGGAAGTGAGATGGTTCAGCTGCACATCTGGCTACCGGCCAAAGCAGTCGTGTGCCATGCTTGTTTGCCTACTAGTGCTGCTTAGATTGGCAAATGCCCATGCAGTTTGAAGAGGGCAGGCGCATGACTGGATGGCTGCCAGTAAGTGTGCGGGACTGATGCCACTGCTGGACGCCATAGCCTGGTAGGAATGAGGAATACAAAGGCATTCAATAATCTGAATGTCCCTTTGCTTCAAGAGAGTGGTGCCAGGCGGCATTTAATGAGAGATTGCTTTGTTACAAAGTCCTCGACATCAAGTGGGCTGGTGAGCTCATTAACCTGACTGCAGCAAATAAAAAAGGCGCACTCAGAAGACTCCCATGATAGCATACTCAATAGTGTAAGAGTCCTTTGCTTCCTTTATGGTGATCCATTAGCAAGCAGCAGTGTAAACACCATAAAGCAAGCCAGTTTTCTGATTGTTCAAGTAAAGTCTGTTTTCCCTTGGGGATTATGCCACCAGTTGATGCAGACACCCCCCCCTCCCCGGCCCTCGTTATCTACTACATAATGACCTTCTATGCAACGAAGGATTTTCCCATATTTCTTAGGAGCGCAACCGCAGCTAAGGAAACTACTGACAATTCATAGCTGTGAAAGACGAAAGGCAACGATGTAGGGCACATCAGAAAACAAATAAACCACAGAGTGATGCCAAGGGGAATGGAAAATATGCTTATGCTTATGCTTATACAACTTCAGTTAGAACTTATGAAAATGGACATATCTTTCCTGTGTCGCATTTGTTCCTGGTTACACAGGGCTCTGTATCCATCGGAAAGGCAGCCCACCTTGCTTACCTAACTTGGTTCTCTGCATTTTCCACAAATGCTGTTTGCCTGCAGGAAAATGCATTATAAAGTAGTACTTCCAGAACAAGTGCCTACTGTATCTCCATTCGAAACACAGCCCTTTGCTGATTTACTAATCAAAGGAAAAAGAGGGAAGAAGCAAATCCCTGAAGAATTTCCCCTTTCAAAACAAAGAGGGAAATTCCTTCTTGTAGCTATTCCGTTTAATCCACTGGAGCTACACTACTGAAAATGTTATTTTCAACACCTAAAAGGGTCAAACTAAAATACCTGTGTTTAATCCCCAGGAACTGCAAAGGACTATAGCTTCCCCATAAGAACCCAGCAAAGAGAACTAGAAAAATAACTAAACACGGTCAATGATTTTTTATTTTCTGGCAGGTAGGTGATCAGCATGGATCCAGTGCACACTGGTAGTAATAATTTTTGGTTACTCAGTTGCTCAGTCAAGGTCCTATTACTCAAGTTTCTATCTGTCACAAAATAAAATTAAAAATCCCATTAGGCACTAATTAATACCCTTTTCAGAAGAATTACATACTAGTTACAGAGTTAAAATGTATTCTGTTCTCAGTAATAAAATTGTTTTTAATTCTTTAACAAATTGCAGAATTCTTTAATGATTTTCAAGGTGCTACCACCAATCAGATCCCATCAATTTAAAGTCCCCAAGTGGTAGTTATAACACCACTGTTAGCATGTGAAATTGTGGAAAAAATACCAAAGGAAATAATTAGACTACCCCTTCCTACCTTTATCTACCGTAGGACAAAAAAATTAGTCTGAATTGTGTTTTGTTTGCAATGCTTAGACAGTACTTCATATTTGTAATTAAAAGATGTTTTGGTCTCTGTTTTCATACATTGGTTCCCACTCCTTTCGTCAGCAAAATGCAATCTAACTGGTGCAAAAAATCTGCAGGGGGTTGCTGCAGTAGATCAGGTGCAGCTTCTTCCAACTGCTCTAGAGACTGTGAAAGGGAAGCAAAGGAAATGATCTTATCTGCTTTTTGGAGATTTTATGCTCTTAGCATTCATATGTGATGGAGATGTCACGCTGGACTGAGTCCAGTCAAGGCCACCAAGATGGTCAGAAGGCTGGAGCACACAGTGTATGAGGGGATGCTGAGAGAATTGGGTTTGTTTAGCCTTAAGATGAAAAGGCTTTGGAGGCATCTCACTGCTGTCTACAGCTGTCTCATGGGAGAGCGTTGAGAAGATGTATCCAGCCTTTCTCTGAAAGGTGCACAGTGATAGCACAGGAGGCATCAGACACAGGCTGGAACGTGGGGCAGTCCTATGAGATATGAGGGTGATTTTTACATCTTTTGCACCATGAGGGTGGCTATAAATTTCAGCAGGTTGTCTGGGGAGGTGGAATTGCTATCCTTGGAGACGTCGAAAACTCAGCTAGAAAAGACCATGAGCGACCTGATCCATTTGAAATTGCTTCAAGCATAGAGTCCAGTTGGATGTCCTTCAGAACTCCATTTCAGCCTAAATTATTCCTTGGTTCTGTGGCTGATCAGGGGGGTGGATTGGTCAGGCACAAACTGAGATCCCAGTGAAGAAGGACTGGTCGCTGTGTGGGACTGACCAGGAACAAAGAAAGATGGCACCACGGGATTGCTCTGACACACAAGTCCACAGAACCATAGCTCTGGGAGGATGCCACGTTTGTGGTGCTTCACAGTATGGTTCTATCTCTGGCAGCAAGTCCTTTGCACTCATAAAAAAGGTTACTAAATGCAGGCGGCAATAGCACCTTGTCACTACAGTACCAAACACTCGCATGTGAATTTTTTATTTGAATCATGCAATGCCTGATCCAAAGGCAGTCCTTGAACTGCAGACTCCTGGTGAGAGGACATTGCCGGTGATTTAACCTGACAGTGTGCTAAGATGAAAATCACTGGATCCGCGAGCACTCATAATCAGGCCTTAAGCACAATGCTGGAAAAGAACAAAAGGAGTGGAAATGCAAGAGACTCAGGGCCACCACGGTAACTTTGAACTGAACCCTGTAGCAGAATGTAGCTCTTTTTCCTTTTTATGCGGCAGCTTGGTCTGATGTTGAGAACAGTAAGGAAAAGACTATGATGAAGTTGGAGCGACTGCTGACAGAACAGGAGAAGACAACAGGGAAGAAGCCAACCTATCTCAGGAGCAGAGGGTTGCTCTGGGAACTGCTGCGTGGCACCTGACCTGCAACAAAGTTTGAAAGCCAGGGAGAGCAAGCAAGATAAGCTTTAAGAAAACCAAAATGGAATCATTATATTAAATACTGCCAGTGCAACCTTTAGCCCAGCAATAGAAAACAGGGTAACAGGCGTTATCACTTTTGGCAAGCAGGATAAGGGCAGGTACTAAGCACAGCTAGATAAGACCCAAGATTACATATTTTTCTCTATGTTCTCTTGCTGCTGTTACACGAATCTCTCTCCTTTGAGCTTGAACATGATTATGTTGCAAAGCACCCTGTGCAGTTCCTCTGAAAAGTAACATGGATGCTTGACTATGCCGAGATAACAACTGCGATCGTAACGGTAAAAGTCTGATTCACACATGCATTTGGGAAACTGCTTCAGACAGTCCTGAGAGTAGAGGTGAAAGTCCTCATTGCTGCAGTGTATGCTGCTTTTTGCTCCTTTGGCTGACTTTCTTTCTGTCTTCAAGGCGTATTCAATCATTTTGACCTTGCTGAGATAGGAGTTAAGATGAATGCCTGTTTGGTTTAAAGCTGGACAAAGCATTTTGAGGAAAGGGAGGAAAGGATAAACAGGAAGGTTCAAGAGTCACTCTAGCAACCCAGGGCCTGTTTCTCAAATGTTTATTAGACCGGTGCTAGTAAATGAGCAAAGAACTCTTTAATTCTTTTCACAAATCTTTGATTCCTTTTTCTGCGCTTTGTTTGCCTTGCCAACTAACCTGATTGCACAGAAAGCAGTAAGAGCATCCCATCTAGGAGCATCCCACAGCATCACTTGTGCTGAGCCAATGGGTATTGTCTTTAAAGCCTTTCATTCTCCAAAAATTACTTTTAAAGGTGGCTATATGACTTGGTAGAGCTTTATGATGGAATGTTCCTAGGATGTCAGCTCGACTCACGGTTCTGTTATCATCCAAAGAAGTGCCAGACTTTGTAGCTGGTGTCTACAAAGCAATAAATAATTCTCTTCATGAGAAGTGGAACTTGCCTCCATGTAAATCACACTGTGATGCTAGGCTGACTGCTGGGCAGAGACACTGCAAGTTCATGGGAGATTTTCAGCTATCTTAGATTACTGGACCGTAAAATGTCAGGATTGAGCAGTGCAGAAGACCTATATAAAGCTAGTGGACAAGGTTCAAAAAGGGTCAGGGTATAATACCATCCTGTGCTGCCTAGACACTGTAATACGTGTGTCTCCTGCAGCTGCATCCTCAAGACTTCAGGCATCTTTGTGAATTCTGCTTGTGTGCTAGTTCCGCTCTGGGAATTTAATAGCACTTGCTGGCGGTTCGGTTATAAAACAATGTAGGAACAGCAGCACTCCTCCAATCTTCAGCACTGCCTATTTTGAGGTTCCTGCTTGTAGCAGCAATACGTGTTGAATGGTGGAAGGAGTTGAGAAAGATCATTCTCAAAGGCAGCCTGAGCTCAGACTATTTTAGTGAGCACAGGTAGCCTCTGCCCATGTTAACAGGGTGGTTTTGGATAGGGTTTCAGAAGGCCGGGAGAGTGCTACTAGAAGCACAATGTGCATTTTTTATGTGACCAGACCAACATTATTTTGATAGATATTTCCTCTGGCCCAGATGCACTGAATCATTGAAAGGACAGACAGTCAGCCAGCTGTTTCAGAAAAACCTTGTCCTTGCCACAGTTGTTTTTGTTTTATTCTTTTTTCTTTTTTGTTCTTTTTGCAAGTAGAAAAAAAGTGGCAGCCTTGATTTTCCTAGCCTTAAAGTATTGGAGAAGCTAGTGTGATAGTTTATCATGTTAAGACAGATCACAATTTTTCATTTCTTTGGTCCTTCTGGCCCTCCTGATGTTTTAGCGGTTTATTCCCTTTGACCCCAAATGTACAGACCCACTCCATGCTCCCAAAACTTCCAGACAGAACCTGAAGACCCTTGCTCTCCAAATATCAGCAAGCTGTCCCTGTTAAACCATTTGGACTTCTGCGGTGTGACATCCTAGAGCCTCCTTTGACACTTGGGCCAATGCATATGCATCATGGAGGAAGGAAGGAGTACACCATGCCTGAAAGAGCTTTTCAGAGTTACTCAAGGGCTTCAGTGGCACGGGCTCTTGAAGTACAATAGATAGGTAGGACAGAGTGAGAGGCAGAACAGCGGCTATAGTAATTCTGTTTTTTTTGAGTAGGCAGTGGTATTTTTACAATTCTATGATTATTTAAAAGATCACAAGAGCTAAGAAGTTATTTGATGTATACATGACCTGTCTTGATAGTTAATTTCCAGACACACATTTCACAAATTTTAACTGAATTTTTTCTTCATCTTATATAAGTTTGCTTAAGATAATTAAGTTTTGGGTAGTGTAGGACAATATTCTGATAGAAGAGGATTTTTTTTTTCCTCTTACATTTTGCATCTAGTAAGGTGAGTATTAGACATTTTTCTTTTGCACAGGATAAAATTCTTTCTGCAGCAGTTGCTGGTGGAGGAAACTGAACACAGATGAAGAGCGTTTGCTCAATTCTAAGTAGGCACTATATGATAGCCTTTTCAAATACAGACCAAATAGGTGGTATTTATCTTTTTCTTTAACTATTAAGCCATATCTTTAAAAAGCAGGTAGGGGAGGTAGGTCTCATAGTTTCCAATCACAGGAGAAGCCTAATTTTGACCTTCCTAATGCCATTTATGTAAGGAAAAGATTAAAACTCCTTGTGATCTAGGATAATTTCCTCACAGGTCTCCATGTTAGTTAGGAGTCACAAAGGTCACTAATTTCTGGCAGCACAAAGCACCCAGCACATGTGAATGTAACCCCAAAATCTATATTCTGCTGTCTTCTGTGCCTGTAGAATAGAAAGAAAAAGCAAATCTTCACTGATATTACCTCAATTCTTGTCTTTCTCTAGCTTCAACTGGCAAAAAGAAGAGGACCTGGTGTGACTGCAGCTTCTCTCACAGCCTCCGAGGGCAGAGGGGACACTGACTGCACTGGCATGACAAGGTATGGTGGGACACTGGGATACAGCTACCTTGGAAAAACAGGGTGATTTTTCGTATCCAAAGAAACTAAGGGTAGCCTGTTTGCCTAATACTAGTTTGGGGATTATTTTTTTTTTGTGACTGTGCCAAGAATCACACAACATTCTGCAGTATTTTAAATCTTGCCTGATGGCACTGATTAATGGCTGGAGTGGCTGCTTCATCTCATGTGTTTGGCTGTATGTCTTGTCTGAAGTTGTTCCCCCATGCCGTGAAAACACATTACTGGGAAGTGCTGGAAACACCAACTTTCATCCTCAGATAGGTCATTCTTGGCCTATTTGAATTCTTGTCATCTGCAAGGACATGATTGGCTGCCAATATGCTCTTTGAAGTAGTAAAACTTCTTCAGAGCCTTATAAGTCTGTTCAGGAAAATCTAGATAGTGACAATATTCAGATATTTGTTTTCTCAAATCTAGAGATAGTGGTCAAAGCAGGCAGAGAGGTGAATTTCTGCCCGGAAAATGTTGTTTGCCCCCCTTCCGTCTCCTTCCCTAATGTCCTCAGATGACAGCAAGCCAAGTATTGATAAAACAATCAGGGTCAACACCAATAACAACAGGGCACTGTATGAAAGAGTTCACATCAAATTCTGGCCCCACATCTGTCTAAATACCAGGAATGAGCTTATTGTGCCCCTTCTCCTGAATCAAAGATTTTTGTAAGAAAGTTAATTTGAATCTGAATTTTGGGGTTTTTTTTGTCATTTGGACAACCCTCCCCTTGCCTGCAGTGTCATGTTGTTTGAATTGAGAACTGAATGTGGACAGCAGGGTTTGGTCCTCTGCCGTTAATGCAGCAGTTAAGAAACCATAGCTTTCCCAAAAGCTGGCACGAAATATGTATGAGGTAGTATTAAAAATAGAAGGAAATGTAGGAGCTGTAACTAACTATGAAATTAGCAAAAGAAGAAAAGAACTGTAAATAAAAAGGTATTTTTTCAAACACTCTGCTAAGCAAAGTGGGGAGGCTGAAGAGGCTGCAATGTAGCTGTGAGTCAGGAGAAGCAGCTGTGTCCTGCAGCCGGGCTGCAGCCCCCTCTTCCCTTACATCCCGCCACGCCGTGCCGTCACCTGCGCCGGCCACAAGCACAGCTCCTACTTCGGCAAAGTGGGAAAATAGGTTTTACTCTCCCCAAACTACTCTGCTCGCCAATTGCCACCCGATTTTGAGGATCCTGGTTGCCTGGGAAACATAACTGGGTGTTGCTGTGGAAACCCGGCTTCGCTGACCACCGGGTTTCCCCGCCGCCGGGCGAGGAGATGGGGACTCTCCGCATCCATCTGTGCAAGCAGGTGACAGGAGATGGCTTTGCCACTGGCGCTATCAATAAAGTTGCAAAACAGTGCTAATAGCTTTTACTTTCACTTATTTAAGCCTCCTCTGCTGTTGACTTTGGAGGGGGAAAAAAAAAAAAAGACAAAGAGGATAATCCATTTAGGTAATAGATTAGAGGAACAAGCAGGAGTAGGAGGAGGCATTTGTTTATTTATTTGCATCAGAAAAGTTTCTAAGACTTTTTGTGCACAAATGACTTGGAAAAAATGAACTTGAAAGCCTCACAAAATGTACAATTTCATATTGCATTAATGTAAGCTTTTTGAAGTTAATACAGCCATTCCTTCGCTATTAATGTTCCTGTGTACTCAGTTAGCTTAAACTGTTCATCTCATAATGAACATATGCTGTCAGTAAAAGCAATAGCTGCTGCAACATGCATTAACTCCTTGTTTCCAAGACTCATGCCAAGTACAAATGGCATTGACCGTGTTTAACCCTGGTTCCATATTTTGGGGCCAAAAGGGTTAAGAAATATCAGAAATAGAACACTGTAAATTCCTCGATGGCCTCTGCTGGCTTTGGAAACAGAGGGAGAATAGTGCAGCGGCTAATTTTTCTTTCTCTTTTAAGTAACAAATTGAAAAAAACCCCAACATATTACAACTCACTTTGACATCAAGGAAATAATAATAATAATACTTTGCACTTATGGGGCAGCTTTTATCCTGAGTTTTCAAAGGATTTTTCAAACATTAATGGTGTACCACTTTATTCCCTGTTGGCAAGGTGGTCACATGGTGGTGTGGGAGCTGAGGAGACATAAGGCAATTTATAGGGTGGTGGGACACTAATGTAGATTTTTGGAAGCGATGCAACCTACTGACAACAGCTCTATGGCTAAATCGTGTTTAAGATAAAATAGTCTGTCTAATCTATCACTGCCACGGTTTGCTGCAGTAGAAAAGGATGAAATCTCCTCTGTAGTCCATTGATTCTACTGCAGATGCTACAGAGAAGGAAACTGAGTTTAGGCTGGTTTAACGGTGTCTCTTGATCTATTTATTTTAGCAGATGCTGGTGTTGTTTTTTTGTTCTCCCACAATACTTAAAAATACATGTAAAAATCTGTAGGAGTTCTGGTATATATACCTATGCTCACTGAAGGCAATAATGGAGCAAAAACGAAGAATAACTTGAATAATTGTTCTGTTTTCTTTACAGTTTTAGAGCTTCCAAAATATTCTGTGCCTAAGCTTACTCGAAGAGAGAAATTTTGGCAAGTCAGGGAAAATCTGTCTCTCTCTTCCCCCTCTCTTTTTTTTTTTTTTAATTGGAAAAAGTACTTTTTTTCTAGCTGTAATAAATGGTCACGAATTTGATATTCAAGTGAGGAAAGGGAAAAAGGTTGATCTTTGCTACTGGAAAGGTGACATGGAAGTAGCCCCTGTTTTAAAACGTACCCGTGTCCAATTTATAAACAGCTCGTGCTCTGGAGGCATCTCCTAAGTGACTTTAGGGAAGTAGGGAATACTATGCTATCCGAGGCTCACAGGGAACCCTGCCTTATCTGTAACTAATATAAATCAGGCAAGCTCTGATGAAATCTATGGAGCTACATCAATTTACACGGACTGAAAATCGTGCTCAACGCTTCCCAGACAAACAAAGGCATGCAATTCCCCATTTGCCTCCACCAAGGCAGATGCTCTGCCTCCTTACCTGCTCCATTTGCTTTAATGAGGTGTTCACAGCAAAGCGTAAATGGTACCATTTAGACGTCAACATTAAGCATGGTGATGTTTTAAGAGTAGCACTTAAGGAAATTAAATGCGTAATCTGAGCTAATGTGAATGGTGTATGACTGTTGTTAAATAAAGTTAAAAAGGACAAAGTAAAATTCTCTCAAGTGCCTCTAACGAAGGCATGTTGTATGTTGTGTGAGTTATGGCATAATCTTTCTACATGGGAATCCATTCAGATTTTTAACAAGAAAACAGATGATTAAGAAGACTATGTCTGTGCCATGGCGTTAGCTGTTACATTAGTATTTGATATGCAAAATGCTAAAGGTGTGGAAATACTATAAGTCATGGAAATGCAACTTTTGGGGAGGGCCTGTGAATGTACTATGTATGCAAGAAGACAGGGAAACGCTCCTTTTTGTGCCTGTTTCATTCCCTCTGTCCCCACACATTCCAAATGGAAGTAGTAGAGACATGTTTTGGTAGATTTGCCCCAATGATGTATGCAGCGTTGTTGACTGTGCTGGAATTATTGCAGATTTATTTCTGTGTGAAACCAGAATTGGGACTAGCTAATTTAGCTTAGCGTGCTGATATGAAATGCAAAGTGAAAATGTCATCATTTGTGTTTCTTCTTATACTGGAAAACTGCTGGAGGCCTCGTAGGGATGGAAATGTTAGTAGTAGTTAGTAGTAGCAACATAGCATTGCACATATATATATACACACACATATATATGCATGCTATTTTCAATATACTGGTTTTAAAACTATTTTTAGGCACCGATAAGACATACCTCTGGTTATTGTCTAATCATGTTTATGAGGTCCAACTTCTGATTTTTTGTATGTATGTATGTTAATCTGAGGACAAAGTTAGAGCCTTTGCTAGACTCAACAAAGCCCTGTATTCATGGGGAAAGCATTAGCACAGATTAAAAAAAGTATCTGATTTAAAATCATTTTCAGACCTTTCTACTACCCTTAGGTTAAAAAAAAAAGAGAAAAAGCAATGAATAAATTAGTAGCCACATCTTCGTTCCAACAACCTAATTTCAATAGTATCGTAATAAAAGGACAAAGGTCATAGATTAAAGTATTGTAATGGAAATGCAAAAATCTATATCTGCTTGTAGGTATAGGACTGTCTTTTTAAAAATATTACTACTAGTAATGATTATAATTTGAGCCTAGTGTCACTAATAAGAAAATAGTTCTTTTTCATTCTGATTCAAGAACCAATATTTACAAGTGTGTGTGTACAGAAGTATAAATAAACAGTTAAGAACTGCACTGAGAGTATCTGTGTGGAGTTCTGGGTCAGCTGTAACACTGTTTGTCTAATGCTCTTATCAAGACACCTGTTACAATTTTTTATTTTTTTTTCTCTTTCTCTTAGTAGGGGGCAAGTAATAGACTTAGGCTGTGGCTAGAATAGGAAAACAGAAATATTATTTTCCTGGTTTCTTCCAATATGTTAAAATGCATCATCAAATTTATTATTCATAAAATGTCAAAAATATCCACAATGCTTTGCCTAAAATCACAGAGAATAATGCAGCTCATACCTACCAAAGTCTGGCATCCAGAGTCCTCCATCCTAAATAAACAATCCTGTTATACATGGTGAGAGACCCCAAAGAGGCTTCTGCATCAATAAGTGCAGAACTTAATCTCTCCCTCCACAGAGCAGACAGAATAATTTCCTATAGCTTGAATATGAGCAGTTCTCTTCCTTATGCCTACCCTCCCTCAAAGTCAGAGACAAAAATGCAGGGAGGGGGCTGTTACGAATACCAGATGTATTAAACTTTTGCCTGCAGTATTTTACGTGTGGTTATTTAAAGGGAGCTAAATAATAGTGGCTTTGCACAGTATCTTGCACCTCTGACTCACCCCCCCCACCATTAAAATTGTTTCACGTATGGTTTAGGATCCATGCAAAAATAGCTGACATTCCCTTCACCTAATGTGACAGTACATAACATGGAAAAAAATTTTTTTTTAACTTCTGTCATTTCCTAACTAAATACTTAACAAGCAGCTGGTGGTGCTGAGGCAGTGCTGCAGGAATATCTCTCACCAGAGCAGAACAGAGATAAACACCTGAAGGATGCCAGAGCTTTGCGTTCAGGTGATCTGCTCTGTATTGCGCATGAGGCGACAGATCTGGGGGGACATGAGAACATGCTTCGGTGGGAGGAGAGGACTCTTCTCATCTTCCCCTGGGAATGCAAATGCTTGCAATCCTGCTCTATGGACTGTCAGCTATCCTGCTGCCAGTTGGAGGACAGTGGAGAGAAAAGCAGCCTTGGGCCTTCCAGGTTGTTTTCATGCATAGGAGTAGAGCCCCGACTCCTGCAGCGTTGTGATGCCTTGTGGTCACCCCTGGTTCTCTGCCCCAAATCTCCCTCACTGTGGTAAGGAGTTTGAAAGCAGGGATAACATAAACTATGGTGTTTGGGTACTGTTAGTGGCAGACAGGCTGCTTCAAAGCGATACATCTGTATTGCCTGTAGAAACAATTGGTCCTCCTGAGCATTCACAGGCCACACAACTGCTGCGGGCAGGGGCTCCCAAAGTAGCTCAGCTTGGGAATGCCTGATCTGGCGCGTAACGGAGGTGCACAACGTCTGCAGGTCTTCGTCCACCTTCTTGCAATCTCAAGCCTCCTCTGTCACTAACGGGACCGATCCCTTACTCTGAAGGGCTGCCTTTGGAAAACAGCTCCTCATTTGTCCCAATTTTTTTGAGAGGGAAGGTGGGCTTCGCGCTCCTGGAGGCCACAGTAGAGGAATGGCAGTGATCAGGAGCAGGAAGGTGACAAGGAGAAAGGGTCTGTTTCTCTTCCTGGCTAGAAGACTGTTTTGCCCCTGTGGAACTGCCTTGCTCTAGAGATTAAAGGTAGAAACCATAATTCAGGTTTATACAACCTTTTCCTGGGAACGAGCCATTTCGGAGTAAGAGGCTGCTGTAAATGGATGGGTGTCGATAGCAGGGTGCGATGCCCAGACGAGGCACACACTGTGCTGATGTTCAGGAGATGTTCGTTTCAGGCCATGTCTTTACTGGCCTCTCATGAGCCAATCAAGCTACTTTATGAGCCACAGTGATAATTTGTCCTCCTCTGCCCTCCTAAATGTACCTTGGGATAAATACATTCTGGAGATCACAGAAAGTCACAAATTTGTGTGGTAGCAGCTGGATCTGTCTTTCTTGTCTTCATGCATTTCATGATTTTCAAAGCTAAGCAGATTTGGGCCTCATTAATGCTTGAAGGCATAAAAAAAATGGATATTGCTCATAGTACATGCTGCAGCCATCTATTTTCTACAATATATCAGTATGTATATCTTTGTAATCTTTAGAGAACAGTGTTTTGTATAGTTATATTTAATTTGAAAATATACACAACTCTCAGACTCCCTCACACAGAAGGCCTGCTCCTTCAGAAAAAAACTATTAAAGAAATGTTTCCAAGGAGTTAGCATTTCTTCTGGGTTTACATATGGGAAGGGATCTCCCTTCTTCCATCTTGTTTTGGGGTTTTTGTTCACAAATGCGGTTCACACTGTATAAGTTCAAACTCCTTCAGAACAAGAAGCAGACATTGTGTTCATTTACCATTTCTTCCCACAAAGGAACCTCAAGTCGAAGGATTTCTCACATCAGTGCAGACAACACAAATCTGAGCGTGTGCACGCGTGCGTGTGTGCGCATGTTTTAAAGGAAAGCTGAATTTTTCCATGGAAACTCCTGTAGTAAACCAGTGCTGTGCACTGTACCCTGCTTGGCCTCATCCTTCTGTGCAATCAGAGATAGAAAACAACTTGCACATCATTTTTGGTGTGTTTCTCTCCCAGTGTTGTTCTATTCTTTGCACTGTGCTGCTCAGGTTTTCCAATTTGTTTTTAAATAGCTTGTGGATATGGCTTCTCCTTCTTCCCTTGGGATACTATTCCACAATCTAATGGTTCTCAAAATTAGAATTTTTCCTCCATCCCAGGTGTAAGACTTTGTTTATAAAACACTGAATTCACGCGGTAATGTGCACGGTGCAGATGTTTCACATGGGGACATTTATGTGAAGTGCTTCCATTGAAAAATGGGGATAAAACCAAAAAACCTTATTAAGTGAATTTACAATATATGATGTGTAAACATGCTTTTATTTTGCAATTTCACCACAAAATTAGTGACACGTACAACTGTAATACCATATTGCCGCATAAAAATTAATTACCAAGAATTGTATTTTTCTAAAGCTTAGAATCACAGCAAATTAATTGAAATTCTCCATACAAAAGAAGGAATTTCATAATAAGTTTTTACAAAATACATGTAAAGTACATTTCAACCTTTTAAAATTTGTGACTGTAACATGGGCTTTTTTTCTTTTTCTGCATTTTTAATAAGGTGGCAATTGAGATCTATCACGTCCATAGCATATATCACTGGTTTTATTCAAGAATTCTTGTGAAAATAAAGCACTTCCTTTATTCACAAAAATCATAATTGCAACATACATAAAACCTGTCAAAGCTCCAATTTCCAATATTCTAATGAATATCAAAAGAGTCCAGCATTTCTGACTTTGACAAATTGCAAATGAGGTTTTATTCATTAAGAGGGCTGCTAATGTTTATTTAAATGCAATTTACTGTTGCATTATTGATTAGCTAGTGCAAAATTATCTTACAAGGAGCACGTGTAGCAAGAAGATTTCAGGTTGAGAAAGGATTTATCTAGGGAAGGCCTGTAGGCTTGATTTAGGCCCCAGGACATGAGAGTTTTAATTTATCTGGAAAGAAAGGCCTGGTGGAAGGTTTGCTTTGTTTGCATTTAGACAGCAGATGAAAGGGGTTTTGATGTTGAGCTGGGAGAAAATGGCTGCCACTCTTGTTATTCACAGAGAGAATTGAGCAAAAGAAAAATCTATTATAGGGGGCAAGATAAAAAAGTCTGCCCCCCCCCAATCATTTTCAGCATCGGGCTGTATGTGGCTTGTTATTCTCCGAAGGAGAAATAATAAAGAAAATGTTGCTTGTTATCTAAAATCTCTTTTAAAAAATCCATAGTGCATTTATTACTGAGCCCTCACTTCTTCTTTTAGTGCCATAGAACTCAAGCGAGGTTGCTGTATCTGACCTGAGAGTACAAATTAAATCTGGGCCTATATGTTTTAATGAAACCCGAATGTATAATGTTTTCAGGGTTTCCCATCATAAACAGACACTTTCTAGCAAAGTCTCATGGAACTAATTGATAACAGCTCGAAGCGCCAGAGAATGATACAGAGCCTCTTTGCATACCACCTTAAGGAGGGAGACATCTGCAGTACTTACTTGTTTTAGCACTGTTTTTTTCTACAAGAATCAATTAGTCATGTAAAACATGAGCATGAATCCCATCCTTCCTGAGGGGTGCTGCTTCATGATTAAATAGGACTCAAGCAAACACATAGCAGTGATAGAGATTTAAGAAATTAAGGGTAGTCACCCCATGGATCTAACGAACAGAAGCCTGTAAATGCAAACAATGTCACCAGATCAGGTGGAATCCATTGAACGGGTGGCTTCTAGTCCTGCAATAATTTATTTTAAATTTCCAGCTTGGTGAAAATATGTTCATCAGAGCAACGTGCTGCTTCAAAAGGCATAGTTCAAGTACACAGTATCAGGACCTGAATGTCCTTTTCTGGACTCATTACAACCTGACAGGGCTTTTCATTTCAAATGACAATCAGGAAAACTTGGAAAGCTCTCAGCCAATTGCGAGGAGGAAGAATGATCCTACTGAAATTAAATCTGAAACTCAAATATTACACCAAGACCTTTCAACTTGCTCATTATTCCATTAAACCAACTGTAAAGGCACCATTCTTCATCTGAAATGAGTTTAGAAAAACTTTCATCGTGTGACTTGGTCCACAAATGAGAGTGACAGGAGCAGAATGATATTTTCCTTCGGGGTTTATACCTTTAGTGACTCTGATGATGATGACTAAGTATCAGTTCTGACAAGCTGAAGGTTAATTACTTACTCTGTGTTTCAGGTCTGTCAGGGCAGAATATCAGCATCGATTTATTTACCAAAAGTCAGGAGTATTTGGTATTTACTTTGGGCATAGAGAAACGTTGTTCTAAAGACCCATTGTCTGTCTTCTGCTTGCCCGCAAATGCTTCTCTGCTTCACATTTCTGCCTCATTTAAATTTCCCTCCTTTCCTCAACTTTCAAGGATCTCTTGGTATTTTTCCTCTTTACCTTTGGTTCTTGGCAAACAGTAAAATACTTCACATCACATGAGTGAAGATCATGAGCAATTAGAAGGTTGAGATAGAAAGCAAAGGAGATGGTGTAATTTTGAGGTGGATGAATGCATGCATGGTGGTCCATTAGAAAATACAGAAAACTTTAAATCCCATTGTTAATGAAAAGTCGTCTTAAAAAGTCAGGTAGGTGACAACAGTCTTTCCCTGTGAAGGTGACATATTTGGATTATTAACTTCAAATGGTGAGGAAAACAGATGAGGTTGTGCTGCTGCTGCAAAAAGGAAAGGGATATCTGAAATGCTGCAAGTGAAGCATTGCTTGGTAAACTAGGTCTGGCCTTCTCAGGTTTTTCCAATTTCTGATTATTTTGCAGAATTAAAACAGAAACAAAAAGTTATGGGAAAAGGGGTCTACTTGTACCATATACCTTTACGGACCTCTGGAGCTTCCTTAGCAGCAGTGCTCATACCTTCTTTCTGACTCTGTCCTTCATGTATCCCCATATCCCTCTGTCTCCTCTCTTTTGCCGACACTTAGATTCCCTCTCACTCTTTTGTGGTTCTTCTTTCTACTCTTCTCAGAGATTCTCTCCCTCCCTGACACTGGTGTTTAGTTTGCCTTTATTTGTGTGCAGTTAATTAAGCCTGGCTTTCACCTGGGTCCCATTGCTAAAAGAAATCAGAATTTCACTACCATTCTATGACAAGAGCCACTTAAATATGGATGCAGTGTCCCATTTCCTTCCTGTAGTCTCTAGTATCCTGTTCTTGTTTGTTTACTCAGACTATATATAGAGCTGCTCTTTTGTTTCCAGAAAAAAATTTCTTTGCATGCATTATCTATCCATAAATCCTCTTCTTTGCTGTGTAGGAGCCTACAGCTACAGTTGGAGTCAAGTTATGCTGAGATCCCTGATCAAAACATGCATACTTCAATAGAAACATCGCTCATTAGGAGTTTGCTCTGATGTTGTCTGTGACAAACATTTAGGGACTGTTTTTTTTTTCTGTGTGTCTGACTTCATTTTAGAATCCAAATTTCCAGGTAGTTACTTGATGTTTAATCCATTAATAATAAAAATACTGAAAAATGACTTCTATCCAACTACCAGGTCATAAATATTTTTATTCTTTTCTTTGACATTGTCAATACCCCCAACCTTTAACAGGAATGTTCTTCTATTGCTTTGAAAGGCTGATGATTATCCCGGTATGTTTAGGTCCAGGGCTTGAAAACAAATTTTGCTTCTTAACTTTTTTCCCCAGCATCTTTGTTCCAAAGACAAAGGAGAACTTCTCTGATGTCATCTTCTGAGCCAAAAGGAGTGTCAAACAAAACAACATTCTGTATAAAATCAAGAAGCAGCTTGACATCCATATAAGACCTTGGGGAAAAATGCTACTTGTGTATGTTGAGTCTCAGTGCTTTGTTCTACTTTGAGTAATTTACCTTGAGGATTTGACATAATAGACATATAAAAAAACTTGGTGGAAGGAATATAAACTGAAGGACTCTACAATAGAAGGGTACAGACATGTAGGAAAAACAATTGTGCTGGTGGACCATTGGTCCTCTGCATAAAGGACAGTTTAGGGTCAGTTCAGATAAATAAGCCAATAACTATTACCATGTAATGCAGGATACCTATGTTAGGTATGCTACCTATACAGAGGAAAAGTACAGCAAAGTATAGTGTTAAGACTACACTATCAAGTAGCTGCTCTGGATTTACTCTCAGGTGTAAAGGGGACCAGAGAGTCTCTGAGGGTAGACGTGAACTCTGATACTGATTTATTTTCAAAAGGAGGGATTATGTATAAGTGGTGAAGCTTATTAAAAAGAAATTTAAGAGGGATTCGCATGGTAAAACACTGTTAAAATGTTTGTGAATAACACAGAGATAGTTTAAAGATACTGTCATGGATCCAGCAAATATATGCTAACTATCACAACAGACTCTTGAAAGACAAGCTCCTTTCCCTCCACAGACTAGCGTGTTTTAAGCAGTAGGAAATTAACAATGAGATGAAGGACATTATTAAATGTAAGAATTCTGACTTCCAAATTGAAGTTCTGTTCAAGTGAGGAAAATAGAAAAAAAAAAAAAAGGGAAAAAAGAGAAAAGCTTTGGCAAGTAAGTGTTAAACACAATAAGGCAAGCCAAAAAGGGTTCTGAAGAGCAGGTTGTTAAAGGCGTAAGAACTAAAAATGAATTCTCTTCAAACACATCAGAGACAGGACTTGTGAGATAGTCTGTAGGGCCAATAGATGATGGATATAGTAAAGGAAAGCTCAAAGAAAATAAAGCCATGTAGAGAAGCAAAATGAATTCTGCGTTGCTTTGTTCACTGGGAAGGGGGGAGGGAGGAAAGGTATACCAAAAACTTTGTTTATAGGAGAAATACTGGGGAAGGGGCAACATGACTTTAAAGAACAGAGTTATCTCTCTCAAGTCTGTTCTGGTTTCTCAAAGGAGTCACTGGTTTTGCAGGCAAAGCTGATTTGATGGAAACAGTCTGCATAGAAGTCTCCAAGTAATCATACATGAAAGTCCAAAAATAGGCACCTACCTTCGTAATGAGGCACCTGCATAAATAATATTTATTTATTTATTTATTTATTTATTTATCTTTATTGGTGCATCTCTTGCAGCTCATTTCATTGGGGGGATAACATGATTTTGGCTCTGTAGAAAGTATGGACTGTTTTATTTGGAGTCCAGCATTAGGCATACAAGACTGACATGCTTGCCATTTGATGTCCATACGGGGACACGCTTTGACACGTGTGACTATAGCCAGCTGCACTAATTGAAGAAAATAAAATATCCCTTTTGCCATATGTGTATGGAGGTGGGGAATAAACCACTTAGTTCTATCTTTACACTCCACCTGATTTGATGGGTGGAAGAGTAGATTACCACTGAATTTAAATATTGTTTATCAACATTAATTTGTTAATTGTAGTGAAGCTCTAGACAAGAAATCTCAACATTGTTGAAATAGCAACTCTTTAAAAACTCATAGTAAAGACACAAACACTGTGGATGTAGGAACAAAGACAAAGAAATTCATAATATACAGGCACAAATATTGGATAAAATAATCATGAGATCTAAGAAAAGAACACTATTCCCTGCTATTAGCAGTAGCAGCACTTTGAACAACTACAAGATCAACAAATCCCGGCTGGCCTGGCAAAATCTATGTGCCAGACTCCTCTAAGATCCTCACCTCAGGTATTCTTCTATAACACTGCAGTTATTGAAGTTCTACTATTCTGAAGAAAGAGAAAGCAAATTTCATTGTACAATCTGATTTCTCAGTTTCATTTTCCACTTTTTGCTTGAAAAATGCGAATCTCTATCACAACAACAAATTAGCCCCTGAAGATGCTAGGTTGGCCTGAAAGCTTTCTCATGTGATACTTCTTCTGTCATTTTGGGAATAGTCTTAAAAGAAAACAACATTTGAAGTTATGCCTGTTTATTAATAGAGTCTAGAAACTGCAGAGCCTGTATATTTTCACGTTTTATAAAAAGCCTTTCTATAAAGCCATTCACAGAACCAGTTATTTGGGTTGAAAAGCACTCTACATGAAAACACTGGCTCAAATGTTAATGCCAGGAATAGCAAAGCTTTGCTAGGTTCTTTATTTCAAATTCTGGTGTAAATTTGGTGACTTCATTGAAATTATACTGGGGATAACTCCAGGCTCTCCTGGGCAGCAGGTACTCTATAAATTTAACTTTATAGCAAGCCAAATTCAATATCAGAGAGAGTATCATCTCAGCAAGCCCATCTCTCTTTTTTATGGAGTCTTTTCTTTTGCATGTGTGTAGAGCCTGTAAGATTTGTCTGAGTCTGACAATAAAAATAGTGGGGGTTTTGTTTGTTTGTTTTTTAAATTTTATTTAGAAATTAAGGAACAAACACAATTCCGAAGTGAGAGATGTGCTTTGGTGTGCTGTGAGGTAGGCAGGCATAGCCATGTGTACGCTAACAAATGCAGTGAAGCTTTCTGTCTCTTCAGGAGTTTTTAAATACTTGTCTGAAAGATGTTGAGGGCAAAACAAAGGAATCCTAAATTGCAGCTGTAAAACTATTTCATTGATGGTTGGTTTGTATTCTTCCATTATTTCTTTTCGATTTCAAGGTGTTAATTTTACATGTCCTGGGTATCTTTTAAAGAAACACAGGGATTCCTGGCAAAGAGCTGAATGGCTGGTATTTTGCCAGAAAGACCTCTGCCTGCCCCCAGGATTGACACTCTGTCCCTCCTGTCTTTGCAGAACTAATTACTTGGAGGAATTAAATTACAGTAACAAATCGGCACCTCATCGTGATTGGAATCTGTTTGAAGTAGGCCTTTTTGTGACTCATTGTATTTTATAATTCCTTTTAAAATGGGCTATTGAGGAGATCTCAGTAAGATTCATGCTGGTGGGACAAAGTCTGTGGCACACTGCCATTTTATTTTAAATTGCTCTCAAGAATGGTTGCTCTACTTTGAAAACAGACTCTAAAAACAGCCCAGAAGGGGGATGATGGCTCAGTTTTTATTGATTCAGTCTTGTCATCGTGCTGAAGTACAAAGATGACTTTTCTACTTGCAAGCCTTGCAGACTCCCCCAAGCATCTGAAAGTCAACCTGGCTTCTCTTTTTCGTGGAGACTGTTAAAAAGCCTGGCCTGATTTCGCCTCTGCAGCTCCTTTGACTCAGTGCATCTCTGATAGAAGGGTAGAATTGCAAGGTAACTGCTCCCATGACCCTGCCTTTTTGTATATGTCTTTGCCTCTAGGAGATTCAAAGACACTTTTTCACAGGTGGAACAAAGTTCTCAGGTATTATTAAAAAACCCACAAACAGTAATTCCATTGGAAAACGCCTGTTGATCAAACCCAAAACTTCTCAGAGCAGTATGACAGTTTTGATTTTGCTTCCCATCACAGAAAGTTTCCCAGGTTCAAGATGAAACTTGGTCAGAACAAGGAAAAGAATCTGACTCTACAGTTCACTGCTAATGGCATTTGTGTTAGATAAGCAAAGGGAATTGAATGTTGTCTCAGCACACTGTACTGCTTACAGATCTATGTGAAAAAGGAGGAATTACAGATCTAACCCCCCCACACTTTTTAGCCTAACACAGTGTTGGCATCTCCAGTGCTAAATGATTCTGTCTGCATCGAGGATCTGTTATTTTGGTAGCAATTCATCTATGATCAAAAAAGAGAGGTATCAAATCAAGGGCTATCTCATCCTTGGCAAAAAATAAATATTTCACGTTCCACATGCAAGGATGAAAGAGACAAAATACAGAGCTTTATTGCATGAGGTAATCCAAAGCTCATCTGCCTCTGAGATATTGGTTTTACAAATTGCTACACAGTTACGTGTTCTCACTAATGCCTGGACTAAATTTGTTCATGGTACCTACTTCAGCGAGTGCCTGTCAGACAGGGTCCCCTAATAAAAGGACTGTATTCTCCTACTCTGACTCCCCACATATTGTCATTTGCTCCCTAAATAATTCCACTGGAAACACTACTCCAGAAACAAGGAGGTAATTCCAGGTTAGCAAAGGTAGCCCTAACAAAGACATTAAATACAAAATGAGAGTGCAGAAATATAGTTCCTCAAAAACCTTACTACGGATTTAAGGCTTACCAAGTTAAGGGAGTGTGATAGATATGGTGGAGTCTTGCTTTAGTAGTCAACAGAGAAATTTCCTAGAAAAATTGGAGGAGCTCCAATTCTGAAGACAACGTTTGGAAACCAGGCAATTCCAATGATTGGTCAGAACCTTACACTGCAGTCAGATTCCCGGTTGAAGTCTTCATCCTAATACTAACACTACATGTCCTTTCATAAATTGTTTACCTTCCATGTGACTTAGTTCAGGCTCCATCCAAAACCCACAGCAGCCAGGTGGTCTGTGTTCCTCCTGAATATCTCATTGGTTGCTATAGCCTTAATATATATAACTTTTCAGAGGTAAGATAAGTTGGAATTGTCTCTGAAATGCTTTCAGAACCTGTAAGTTTTACAGGTGCTAATGCAAAAGATAACCACGGTTTCTAATCATGGGCTGTTATTAATGTTTATTCTCAGTTCATTTTAATACCTTTATGCAACAGAAGAGTGAGAAACAGCACATAAACGCTCTTTGTAGCAGAACCTAAGTTTGGAATTGTGAAGAGAGATAAATAACAAAGCAAAATGTGTGGCTGAAGTTAGGAACACAAGCAGGAAATAGCACATCAACATAAAATTAGGAAATCTATGAGCTCAACAACTGAAGAAAACAGCCCACTAAATCAGGAGGGAGGACACGGAAAGCTGGAAAGAAGCTGGAAGATAAGAGTAGGTAGGACATTTGGCATAAAAGGTTTCAGTTTCTGAAGCAATTATTTCCAGGTAATTAAAATGCAAAAGTGTAGGTTTGCTATGTGGAAACAGCATTCCAATCCAGGAAAACCAAAGAAAGAAACCCACTGCCATGGCTTCCACATTGCATGGGAAGCTAAGGATGGGGGAAACGTCAGGATTGTTTGAGGTGGCATCTGGTGGAGCAGGAGCTGACACATTGTGGGGGATGCATGTTCCCTGCAGTCCAGATGGCCTGGCAGTGGTGAAGAGCTGCAGTGGTCAAGGTGGTGGCACCACTGCAAAAAGGCTTCCAAGCACTGCTCAAAGAATGGCTACTTCTGCTCCCGTGGAAGTCAAGTCTCTCAACTCCCAGCCTGTCTCCTTCACTTTAAAGACCAAGCACCTCAGGCAGGGGAGAGGCTGCCCCCCAGGGTATAAATTTACCCTGTCCTGAATTTCATGAGTAGGCATAAATACATGTGCACCGTCTTACCCAAAGCTAAACTGTGACTGACTCCTACTGAACATGATAAAAAGCACTTTTGGGAATAAACTGAAATAGATTGAGTAAAGCAGTAGAGGAAGCTTTATCAGAAGAACAGATCTCAGTGACCTCTTTTTTTTTTTTTTTTTCCATGTGCCGTTTGTAATAAAAAGCGGAGGTATAATGAACATTGCTTTCTGCAGCAAAAGTGTTAATTACTCGTCTTTTCCCGCAGAGTTAGCAAAATGTCATTGATGACTGGTTTGCAAATTCTATAAAATATGCTCTCATCCAATTTTACCATCAAAAAGAAACAAATCATTATATGGTTTAAGTTATACATGTCTTTTAGATCACTCTGATTTTTCCTCCTAGGTATAGATGGATTGTTCTTGCCTTAGCATGGCTGAAAGCAATAGTGAATAATAAGGTAGTTTTATCATGCCATTTAGTATGGAAATAAGAGAAATTGGTTTATTGCTAACAGATATTTTTGTAGTTAAGTACAAAAAACTGTCATCTCGAGTGCCTGATGACAAACTGGAAACTTCAGTCTACAAAAATATTATTAAATAATAGTTAATACATAACTAGGAGATACATTTTGGAATTCTAGTCAGACAGTTATAAAGGAGATATTGCTTTTTAATTATTACTTTTGTTGAACTATATGTATTAAATAAAGCAAAATGGGATCCTTAGGGGAAGAAAAAAACCAAACATCAATTTCATAACTCTTCGCTTTTCCACTTGGAAGAGAAGACCAGCGAAAAGAATGAATGGAATGATATGCATTATACTGCAAAATGGCATTCATTCCTACCTCAATTTTTTCAGAGTTTCTTGTTTTGTAAAACACAACTGACTAAATGTAACTGCAATGTAAGAGATCTGTAGAAAAGCTTAGAGAAGATTTTGAAGTGGTTGCAAAGCAAAGAGAACTGATAATGCTTTCATACTAGATTAACAAATCTATTGTTTATTACCTCAATGATATGGCATGCTGTGAGGTGCCTATGCTCATGCAGTAATGATTAGCTAGTTGGCTAACTTCCAGCCAGTAGGGTTATTAACGCTATATTGTGAAGCCTCAATGTAAGGTTGATTTTCTTGTACTGTATATTGCATGTGGAAAACTTGTATTAATCAATATAAATTATTCCCCAAACAATAAGACACAGTAGGGGCAAGCAGGAAAGGCTGGAAATGAGGTGTTAGTGCAAAAAAAGCAAAAGAATAAAGAAGGTCACGTGTTACATCTCTAATTAATGTTGAAGTCTTTGAAAGGCAGAAGTCTAGTGGCTAAAACAGAAGACTGACAAAACAACGGCCTGTGCTTTGTTAAGGAGGAGGACTGGGATGTAACCTGAGGCAAATAAAGTTTTTCTCATTGTACTTCAAGTTTTACCTGTAAAATAAGGATGACACCTCCCTCCTATTAAGGAATCATTAATATATTAGATGGTTAACTGAGAAAGCTTTATATTGGACAGTAGGTGCATTGCAGAATTTAAGATATAACATTGAAATAATATGAACACGTATACATGAAGCCAAGGGTATAGATATCTTACTGATATTGTGGTTACCTTAGTTGGGTTTTATTTCCCTTATTTTTGAAGTAATAGTCTCAGGCATATACTACCTGAACTGCTCACTATGCCATAAATCTCAGCGCTAAGTAGTGTCAATACTGTATCTGACACTATTAACTAGGTTAGGAATTGAATAAGAGCATGTAGAGTTCAAATGGACTTTTAATGCTTATAGTCCACCAACCTTTGGACCAACAAAAAATCATTCTGCTTATTTGAACCCATGCTGCTTCTCCTGCATATTGGAAATCAGAATGAAGGAAGACTAGTCAGCTTGATGGGTCAAATCAGAAGAACTGTGCATAGCTACCAACTTCATGTTCACCTTAATGGACTATCAGGTATCCATTTCTGGCCTCAGCCAGCATGTCTGTAAGCTGGATGTGATACATTCCTCACAGGTGTGTTGTGGGTCAGATGTCTTTAGAGTGTTACTTAGGTATAATGAAAAGTGCTATGCAAAACATTTCCTTGAATAGACACAGAACCACTGACCAAAGAGAGAGGTCCCGGCATCACCTGTATTTCCATGTGGCTGGAAGACTCCTTAATATATATTGGTTTTGGTTTGGTTTTGTTCATATACAGGCATGAGCTCTAAACTACTTCTGTGAGCTCTTAGCACGGAGCAGGTAAATTGAGACCACAGTGCTTTCTGTATGCCACTTGGGTTGGATTATGTGCTAGGCCCAGTCAAGGAAACCATTTCCACAAATGCTTAGCACTAAGCATATGAATGGAATGATTGATGTCTATGTGACTACATAAATATTTTTAAATACTTAAGTAAAGCACATACTAACCCAGAGGCTTAAGCTTTGATTTCACTAAGCAGTTTGCACACACTGCAGCCTTAAACAGAACAATAATTCTACCCTTGTTGGACAAAATATTTCAGTACATGCTTAATTTTAAGCTGGACACATAGACCCACTGTGATCCGTGGGACCATTCGTGCACTTGTGCCTGAAGCTGAGCATATGCTTAATGAACTGCTAAAGTCGTGCCTGACAATAAACAAGGCTGCTGGTATCCTGAAGGTCCATCTGCTTCCCTGGTATCTAAACCTTGATGGAAGTGGTTTAAACTGACATGTTTTACTTCTCAGTTGGAGGGGACTGAGGGCATACAACATGACCAGTTATAGCCAGTGTTGCCATCTGTCTGGGTTTTCCTAGATGTACTCTATTTTCTATCTATCATTTTGGTCTAGGTAGAAGATATTTAATTTTTATGAATCCTAGGCAGAAGTATGGCAGCCTTAGGGTCAAGCAGCTCAGTTCAGAAGCCATGAGTGGGTGTCAACAAGTTGTAAGTTTGTATTTACAGTCACCCTTAAAAAACTATTTAAAAATAGTTTTAAACTATATAAAAGACACATGATGGTGTCTTTTCAGAACTGCAGCCTCTTTCACTCTGTATAGCCTTAATTGAATCAAAGTAAACTTTTTAGAGACAAAGCGTTGCAAGACTTGTGTTTTGTTTCCTGTTTCCAATATTAAGGATATGAATGCTCTGCAACACTTATATTTAAGCAGAAGAAACCCTTTGGAGAGAAGGTTTTTTCTGAAAATACGGAGGAACACCATCAGTCAGAAAGCAGTCCTTGAAAATATAATTAGCTCTGCTGAGCAAATAACAAAGGCTTTGTTACTCCGCCACACAACACATCTAGTAGGAGTTTACGCATCCCTAAAGCTGAATTACTAGTGAAGCAAATAACTTTGAAAATACAGAGATTATTATAGTTTGCTTCCTTATACTTTTCACAACACGTAGATAACATGAGACTGGTATATGAGGATGCATATAAGTGAAATAGTTTTCATAAATATACATTTACTTTGTCATATGTGTATAATATGTGGAATGAAATATCAAATATTAAATGAAAAAAAATGCAGAGGAAAATAATCAAAAGAAATATGATCGAGGGAATGAACAGAGAGGAAAAGTGGTTTTACAACTAGAAAAATTTAGAGAACAGAGCTTGTAGAAAAGAAAGTGAAATGATTAAAAACTAACCATAAAATAGTTACTAGACATAAGATGAAGTCAAAGCTTTGCATAAGGAATAAGAAGACACAATTTCTAAAATGTGACAGATAATAAAAGAAAAAAATTTAAGAGAAAACCCAAAGGAAATTATAAATAGAGATATGGTAGAATCCAAATGAAAAGTTTAAAAATTTGTACATCAGCAAATGCATAGCTATTACCAATTATTTAAAATTGTTATCGATTTAAAGGATTATCAACAGAAGTTGTAAATTCTGAGGGAATATTCTGCCTTGTTTGATACTATAATAATGTAGGGCATATACTTAAGGTGATTATGTCTCTAATTAAATGGGATTATTCCTGAGTTAAACTTCAGTTCCTCTTGGCTAGCCCTGTGATACCCTACTTACTTTATTCTACTCATAAGATGATAAGAAAGGAGAGGTCAATAAAAAGAAAATGGAAACGTGGAACTAGTGAAGACTGCAAAAAAGTGTCAATGTCTAGATATTGAAAACCGCCAACGAACAGAAGACTTTACCATGGGAGCTAGTAGATTCTCCATCATTTGAAATGTTGCAATTGAATGGACACCTTTCTAAAATGCACCATTTATTCACAAATTATGTGTCTGATGGAGAAATTGTTAAGACTTGTTTCTCTGTGGGAAGATTGGCAACCACAGCTATTGCAAAGTGAAATATTCTGTTGCTGCTCTTTCAGAATAGCTCCTTGCGTTGACACGCTGTTGCAGTGATATCGTTTGTATGTCAGGTTAGAGTGACTATGTAGGCGAGAGCTCCTGTAAAATAGCTAAATCCCCAATGGCTATGCCTGTCTGTTTCTATTGCTAGGCAAAACCTAGCTAGGACATCCCACATTTCATGTGGTAGCGAATGGCATCAGTGGTGCCTATCTCCAATAGCATGAGGAGAAACACCTCAAATATCTCCAACTGTATTTTTTTAATCATTTTTATCTACTTGGAGATTGATCCAATACCAAGAGAGGAACATAAAGCTTTCCTTGCCTCTGAAATGCCTCATTTACAGATTGCTGGAAGTGACAGTGGGAACATATTATTGCATGTTCTGTTCTTAATGCCTTTCCCATGTGTTTTGTTACTGGACACTGACGAACCTTTTATCTGAACCAGCACAGTATCTCTTACATCCTTTGTTCTTATTTGCCATGGTTTAGCTACCCCCAGCACAGGTAGTGTTACTAGTGCTTACTTCCTGACTGATAGCCTGTAGAATAACTTTGTTTCAGACACTTATGACATCTAAAATCCAGCTCCTCCATGCTTCGGATATCCTGAATAACACCTGGAAGTTCTTTGCCACCCTGCAAATCTTGGTAAAAATGAATTTAAAATGACAATGAGATTCTGTTGTCCTTGTATGTCTGTACTTCTCTCTTAAGAGCTTCTGGAGATGACAAATAAAGGACTATTCTGTGTGTTAAAATCTCGCCACATATCAAAATCTTTTCGTTTATATAGGTTGTTTTGCTAAAGATGTAATTATAGTTTGTTGTTAGCTTCTGATATGTCGGCTTATTTTATTTTCTGGCCATATTAAGAAGACTGCCCCGCTTAAATATTAGGCATTCTTGACATTGGTTATAAAAGTAAAATTAAACAGATAAAAGAAAGCTTTTCTTCACCCTCCTTCCCTAAGTATCACAGCAAAATTGAACACCATATGAAACAGAAACCATAGAACTCTCTTCTGCCATGTCTCTTCTCTTGGAGATGGACAGGCTCTAATCTCTACAGCACAACAGCTTCTCCACTTGCTTTTCTAAATGAAGAAGGACATGGACCCTTCTACCCATGTTTATGATGGTATGTAAGATAATATCTTAAGTAACTACCTTTTACACCATTAGATCCTTCATAGAACAAGTACATTTTGAACAAGTGCAGAAAATTCAATGACAGAGAGGAAAAGACATATCCATATGGTGTCTCCTGAAATATGACTGATTCAATCACAACTCAGAAGGGTTACTTTAGTTATATTTTGTTGAATATTTTATTTATAAAGTGGGTCTTTTGACCTTAGTTTATGCTAGAGAGAATGCCTGCTGATGAGGTGACTGTGAGCTAGTGGTCCCTTCTCACTAGTCATCCCAGAATATAGGGATTTCTAGTTCCTGCTCTCCTAGTCCCTGTTTGGTTTTTTAATAGAAATATTTATGTTCCTTTGTCACCAGATGCTACCATGAGATCTCTGCTTTCTGTTATGAGGCCATTAGGGGATTCTCAAGATTCATTTTTTATTTTGGTTGAAAACATGACTCTAGCTCTTTGATGGGTCGCAAGCCTTGCCCCTTTCAGTGATGGCAGGCTCTCTGTTAGCACCAGAGCCAGAACACTTCCCCTTGATCTGAAAACATTTGGGATCAGGTCAGAAGTGCCAGAACACAGAGCAAAAAGAAGAAAAAACACCCAAGAAAAGAACCCTGAGGTCCATAGGATCATCCAAAGGGAATGCAGGAAGAAGTAGAGAAAAAGAAATCAGCTGCTACTGTGAGTCCGGTGACCAGAAATCTGATGGGAGGCTGTGAATAATAGTTTGGAAATTAGTCTTTATGAGAAAAGTTTATGGAATTGCAAGGGAAGACATTGAGCAGATGCACATTTTCATCTAATTTTTCCTGTAGTAAAGTGTTGATGTTGTTTATGTCTCATAATAATCAATGTACTCTTGGTGGAAGAGGATCAGGTCAGGGAATACTTAAGCAAACTGAACGCAGTTAAGTCCATGGGCCCTGATGGGATGTACCCATGAATACTGAGGGAGCTGGCTGATGTTATTGCAAGGCCATTCTTGATTATCTTCCAACGATCGTCGTGACTGGGAGAAGTGCCCTAGGGCTGGAGGAAAGCAAATGCCACTCCTGTCTTCAAGAAGGGTAAGAGGGAGGACCCAGGGAACTACAGGCCCATTGGTCTCATCTCGATCCCTGTGGAGGTGACAGAACAAATCCTGGAAACCATCTTCAGGCACGTGAAGCACAAAGAAATCATCAGGAATAGTCATCATTGATTCACCAAGAGGAAGCCATGCTTGACCAACCTCATAGCGTTCTACAGTGAAATGACTGTCCTGGTAGACGAGGGGAGAACAGTGGATATTGTCTACATGGACTTCAGTAAGACCTTTTACGCTGTCTCCCGTAAGATTCTCATAGAGAAGCTGTTGATGTATGGTCTGTGTGAGTAGACAGTGAGGTGGACTGAAAACTGGCTGAATGGCTGGGCCCAGAGGGTGGTGATCAGTGCCTAGTTGGAGGCCAGTGACTAGTGGTGTACCCCAGGGATCAGTAGTGGGTCCAGTCCAGATGTTTAACATCTTCATCAATGGTCTGGGTGATGGGGCGGAACACACCCTTAGCAAGTTTGCTGATGACACCTGGCTGATATGCCAGAGGGTCATGCTGCCATCCAGAGGGACCTCAATAGGCTGGAGAAATGGGCTGACAGGAACCTCATGCAGTTCAACAAGAAGTGCAAAGTCCTGCAGCTGGGGTGGAACAACCCCAGGAACCCAATACCCAGCTGGAAAGTAGCTTTGCAGAAAGGGCCCTGGGGGTCCTGGTGGACACCAAGTTGAACGTGAGCAACCAATGTGCCCCTGTGGCAAAGAAGGCTAATGGTACCTTGGGCTGCATTAGCAGAAGTGTTGCCACCATGTCAGGCGGTCACCCCCAAAAGGGAGGTGATTATTCTGTGAAATAATCGTCCTGTGAGTTAGTATTAAAATAATAACAACAGACAGACATTCTGTTGCTGACTCGGTTTTGAGGAAATTGTTTTGGTTTTGCATGTGACACCACTGAAGTTCTTCCAGTGAACTAGAGGAGGCAAGGGGAAAAAGAGTATTTAAATGTGGCAACATTACACAAAAACTTAATTATGGGCCTCACACATCAGCAGTTTCTCTTAATTTTAGAGTTTTGTTTTGTGATGGATTCCAGCTCTTTGTAACTCATGTTTCTGGGTTGTCCAGTTAACAGGTTTGGATCCTTTTCAGACTACTCCCCCCGTCCTCACACACCACAGTTGAACCCCTTTGTCCTGCAGAAGCAACCTGCCCTCAGAGGTGGGTGGTGATACCTGCAGGCCTCCCCAGGTAAGGGAGATACATCTCTGCTCCACTGGATGCTAACCCTCTCCCCACACCCCACAAGCGTCTGGCCCTACTGCTGTGAGCTATCTCACCTGATAGCGCTGGATTATTACCCTGTAATTCCTCCCCCTTTGCTATTTTCTCCCTCCAAACATTACACTTGCAGATGGTGAGCATCTCTCCTTCCCCTTTCCAATCATCATTTGGCCATGCCACAGCACACATAGTTAGTTCTTTTTAATCTTTCCCCATAATTAAATGAAAAGCCAATTTAAAAGGAGCCATAATAAAGTCTCTTCTCCTGAAATTAAATATAAAAATAGTTGCTTCTTTTTATGTATTGTAAGCAATTAATAGAGAGCGGGGCCATTTCAGTAAGGACTTCAAACAAATGTGCCTTCGTGCAGTGGTACTGCTGCTGCTGGGGAGGAAGAGATCTGTTCTGCCTGCTGACACTGGGTTTTCTCTTTCATGGCCATTTTTCATACCTGCAAAACAGTTTGTGGACTCTTTAAGCAGAGAAGTGGGGGGAGGAGGGAGAGAGGGTTGATAGGTCTGCATTAGCTCATTAAAAACTAAAAAACCATTTCTATTTTACATAATTTAACATGGCAAACTATTAAAAAAAATAAGGTGAAAACTGCAACCCCTAGGCATGCGTTTAAAACATCCTCATTTAGATGCTAATTTTGATTCCTAGTGTATGGCTGGTTAAAAAAAAAGCCATTAACAAAGGGGCAGATTACTTAAAAGGCATTATTAGGCAAATATGTATGAGTTTTCTGATACCAAGTGGCCCTTTTATGACTGAATACAGCTGCTAAGTAGAGTGACGTGGAGATATTTGTTTTAAAAGGAAAGAAAAAGCCACCAGATTTTAAAAAAACACAACCCAAAAAACAATAATTATATAGAGTGTAAATCACACAGGTAAAAAAAATGCTTTAAAAGGCGAGCAATACTTTCTCCTTTAAATATTTAGAAAATGTGTGGCTCTGCAGGTGATGTATATTACCAGCTGAATTCTAGGATGTACCTAACATTTAGGTAATAGTGAAACAAATGTTAAAATGTCGCTATTTAATTCTAATCATATATCCTGTTTTGTGTGTTAGTAAAATAGCATTGACAGAAAAGTGAAACGAGGAAAATAACAGGCAACACGAGAGAAAGCGCATTCTTTCCAGCTGAGACTGAACTCATGACTGGCAAAAATAAGGTTATAATGATATTAAAATGAAAACTGTTCAGACAGAAAAGATATAAGTAAATGTACTGTGCTGTATAAATTAAATGAGTAATAGAGGATGGGCAGATGGTTGCTTAACTGCATCACAGTAAAAGAACAGTGAATAGGTCTTCACTGAGAGCTCCCTTTCTGAACCTGAATAAAATTTTCCTTAACAGGGGAAAAGCTGAGGGAATTTCTAACCCTGAGAAGAAGAAATGAATTTGAAAAGCAAAGCTAATTTTGACTCTGTCTTAGTCGTCAGGGTATTTGAATAATTTTTGTGTTCTCCGTAAATTATCCATTTAAGAATAAGGTGCCTAAGCCAGAAACAGCTGATCATTCAGATCATTGCAGCCCCCAGTAGGCACAGAAAAGGTATTTCTGCTCTGGACAGTCCCTGGTGTTTTTCGCAAGCCCTTGTCTTGGTAACCACAGGGCAGTTTGGATTTGACAGCGTTAATATGTTTAGATTATATAATGAAACGTATTAGAAATGAGAGCAGCTCTTTCCCTCCCTCAGATCATCCCTTCTACGTGCAACATTAAAACTTGTCAAAGCGCATTCTCCTTACACCATGGTTCAAGGAGTGTAAAACTTGGAGTAACTGTGGAGAGAACTCAGTTCACCAGCACATCTTGTTAGCTGAAGCAGAGGAGAGAGAAAATGAATCATTTGTTATGAAAATGGGATATTACATGAATATATAAGAAGAATCATATATCTGTCTTTGTGTGTTAGTTGAGCTTTTATATTTCCCTTCATTAACAAAAAGGTTAGAAAAAAACCACAAGGATTTAGTGACTTGTGTTGCAGTTCTTTAAAATGCACCAGGGCAATAAGTATCAGTAGAGCTACATACATCGTTGTATTTAAATTGCTTTATTGTTGCCTGGGAGCATAAGTAAACAGGTAAATAAAGAGTGACCATGGAAGTCTTATCTGAAGTTAGTGCCAAAATGCCTATTTGACTCAAAACAATTGTTTTATGAAGTGTTTTGTATTTGATACTTTTAAAGCTTAGGACCTCTGAGTGTCTCTGAATTATTACATGTGCTTACTTCTCCCTTCATTTCATTATTTTAGGATGAAGCAAAACAAATTGAGATTTCAAGAAAAGCAAAAGTAAACTGGCCTAAACCAAGGATAATTCATGATTATCCACCTTAATAGTGCCGCTTTGTGTACTTGCCAAACAAAATTGAAAAGTGAGTTAACAGCAAATGTAAAGCTTTTTCCTAGCACAGCTGTAATGTGGAAGTGGAAATGATTTGTCAATATCCCACACAGCTGAATCCTGGCATGAGGTGGAGTTGAAGAAAGAATGGAAGAGCTTATGCTACTGTTTTTAGTATAGGTTTATACTAGTTTTCAGTCAATTAATTGCCAGGTAGCTAGAGGTTGCTTGGTTGTATGTAAAGGATATTGTGGCTATGTTATAAATGAATGTGATTTATTCCAGCAGAAGTTTATAGAAGAAATATCTATTCTAACTTTCAAATGGGCTAATTATTTCAAGTTAATCAATTATAGTGCAGACGAATCCTTATGAAACACGGGGTATTCTGCTCCAGGTATTTATTGAACCTGAAAGAGCTATTTGGTCTACTGCTATGGAACAGAGAGACAGCGTGTTGGTCTACCAAAAGGAGTGAATGAGTAGCCTATGTGCACTACTCCTAGGCAAATGCAGGATGTGAGACTTGAAAAATGAAAGATGGTGAAAGAATGTACCCCGTGGAATATAGAACAAAAGTGAAAATCACAGTTTAGTGAAGAAGAACCAGTGGAAGGGTGCAACAGGGGAACAAGCAGGGCGAACAGAACTAAGCTAGATGTATAAAAAGAAGAGAGATTTAACTTTAACTGGAGGAAAATTCCACTTTGCTTTGCATCATAATATCTGGAGAGAAATGAGTAAGGGGCTGTAACTCTCCCCTGTATTTCTGCGAAGTTATTTCTGACATCCCATTGTATAGGAATGGGTAATCAGTGTTTCAGACAATCAGACAATCACAATGTTGAGTGCAGAGGAAGGAGGAGGGTTCCATACTGCAATTAAAAGAAGGAAGGCCATTTAGTAATAAAATATTCTATGCAAATTTCTTTCAATCTTTGGGATTTGGGCATTCTTCAGACAGGAACAGACTAAGAAATAGATAGGTTTATGTTTGGTGGGACTCTATAAAGAAGAACATGCTGAATCTATGGCTGCTACAGATGGGCAGCTTATTTGGCCTCTACATTTTGCATGAGAGCTAGAGAAAAACATCAAGCATCAAATCAAAGATGCTAAGTATATGCTGTTTTAAGAATACTGTAAAGGAGTTATAGTAGCATGTGCTTGCCATCCCAGCCATGCAAGAGTTACCATTGCTCATAATACGAGTTAAAACGGAAGTGTCCTATTTTCTTTTGTGGTTTTCTAGCTCTCTATTTACATATGCAGGTACCTACCCTGTTGCAGGGCAATGGGAAGGTTCAGGAATAAGCCAAGAGTCAAGCTTCTTTTATGCAGGTCCTTCTTCTTTCCTAACAAATGAATTGGATGTGGTTGTTGTGATTATATGGCCTGCTGTGTGTGGTTTAGAAGGTGAGATGGGTATTTGGAGGGTTGCTCTTTTGTTTCTTTTTTCTTTGGAGGATTTTGTTTTGGAGTGCTTTTTAGATTGATATTATTCATTGATAGACATTATTCAGCTAGGGTCTCTTCTGTTTCCTGGTTGATGTGACAGTACCAAAAAACCCCACTCCTCTAGGGCACGGACAAAAAAAATGTGTATTTTCTGTGCTTGAGATTTGGGCAATGAGGGTAAAAGAAGCAACAACTTGGCTGAGACAGTAGCAAATAAAGATGAATTAAACAAGAGGAGTGAAAATTGAATTTTATCAAAGCTGCCATTTCTGGCAAGTGTTTACTGCACCAGTTTACGATGAAATATTTAATAATTCTGCTTCCTCTCAGACTGCAGTTTTTATTTCACCTCTCAAATAAGGGGCAAGTCCTGGACAGGAGGTCATTAATTTTCCCCTTCAGTCACCACCTCCTTAGAGCCACTAGAGTTAATAGGGCTGCATATTAATCAGGGCCTTGAGTTCTCTTTGTAGGAGAAAGGCAGGAAGGAGGAGGTCTCTGAATTTACGCCATTAACTTTAGGTGACAAATAAAGGCTGTTCTTCCTGCTGGGCTGTCACTTAGGATGCCTGGTTACAGCTGCACAGCTGATATGTTGTATTTTTATGTGGTGGTAAAGATGAAGGAGGGTTAAGGCAGGATGCACTGTGCACAGTGCAGAGCTGAACACAAGGAATACGTTCCTCACCAGGAACCAGTCTGAAAATGTCATTTATCCACATTTTGCAATAAACTGCTCTCACGCGGGTGTCTCAGAAGCACAATCAGAAGCACCTCTGTGCTTAAAACAGAGATTGTTTTTCAAGTGTGGATAGTTGAGATTTCCAAATCTCTATAACTGTTACAGAGATTCACCTGCTGCCCTCCAAAGGTCAACGTATCCTTTAAAACGAAAGGATAAAACTAAACTGTACCACAGAAGGCTGGGACAGGACTGTGACGGTCCTTGGGGATGTTCCTGAGAGGCTGTTCTCATCGCATCTCCTGCCACGATGCACCAGTCCTTACAGAGCTGCGTGGACTGAGCAGGAGTGCAGCAGTAGTTCATCCTTGGTTTTGTCCTTTGAATTCGACTGACTAACCCACTGTCCCAATAAGGGCACACGTGCGAGCGGAAACGACAGGTGAAAGGCAAGGTTTGGGAAATCGGGAAATTGTGCCTGTAGACAGCTGACTGCTACCTCCTCACACTTCCCTTGCTTCAGAGATCCAAATATTAAACTAGCTATTGAAGTGTTGGGCTTTGATTTCTCATGTCAAAGGGTCTCACATTTTTACCAGAAGTGGAGAGAATGAAAGCAATTGCACGCAGCTGAGCCAGGGAATATGCAGTTCCCTCCACCACGACTTAAAGAAGGCAGACAGTTAGTAACGGCCAAAAATAAGGCTGCTGGTGTAGATAGTCACAACACAGTCAGCCTGATTGAAAAAACTAATGATATTTTTCATTTTAAACACATTAATAATGCCACCCACTTCAGTCCCAACTGTAGTCAGTGGTGCTACTTGTGCTAAGGGTTAGGTAAAACTTAATTGGGGCTACTCTTACAGGAGATATGAACCCTTAATTAGGAAAAAAAGCAAGAGAAAAAAAATCACATTGTCCTTGCTTAAGTGCAAGACAAAATCCTTTTACATTACTAATTTATTTACATTTAATTATTTTTCCTCAATAGTTGCCTGAAGGGGAAGTTAGAATGCTCTCACGTTGGAAACTGAAAGCCACGTTGCTAATATGTTAATAAAACTGTGATTAACAGTGCTGCTAACAAAAACGTAATCATAAGAGTATTTCCTTATTTTCTATTTTGCAAATTCCCAGAATTTTCCGAGTTTTTTTTTTTTTTTAACGAAGATATAATTTTCAAATCATTTTAATGCAGAGTTAGGTACCTCTAATTTTTCTTTCTGCTCCCTAAAATGGAAGAGAAAGGAATGTCAGCTTTCAGAGATGTAGTGGGATAAAAAGACCCAGTCTTCATCTTCTTTAATAGCTTTTCATGATTGGCTGGCATGTTTTGACTGAACTGGAAAGTGGCAACTTTTCTTCATGCTGTGAAATCTCATTAAAGGGGTTTCATTGTGATTGTTACATAGCATAAGTCTTTATTTTCCTAATGATTTATTTTGCTGTGATACATTTTACGTAGAAAAAGAATATTTCATATCAACAGAGGTTGAGGTTTTATTGCTTGAAAAATCTTGTATTGTTCTTGGATCCTCAGGAGGATTTATCTATGTGCATTTTCATCCACGTGCATTTGATTTGTTCTAGCATAACTAGGTAAGCCTGTATCTCTAAAACATTGGTGGTTCCTAATTCCAGGCTCCCTAAGGTAACTTGAAATCCAGTTGACTTAAAGGATGAAGCAAGAGCTATTTATTTAAGTACAATGAAACTGCTTTGATTTGTATGTTAGTTTACACTTTGTATTAGAGACCGTTTAAAATATATTTAACTGCAGTGTTCTTTCAATAAAGTTCACACTTCTTGTAATTGCAGGAATCAATCTTTTATTCCACACAAAAATTGATCCTCATTTGTTTTTATCTCTGCTTTTGGTTTCTCTCTTGGGAATTTTCAACAAAATTTTTTTAGAAAGACAATGACATGAGGTTCATACTGGCATCGTCTCTTTCTCATCCCTCGATGATAAATTCAGGCAAGCAGACGATGCTAACCTGTTAATAATGCCTCCTGTTATTGCTACAAAGATAGGCTGGTAGATGAAAAGGAGAAAATATTGATAACTCTCCAGGGTTTGCAAATGGTGAGAGCGGAGCCAAAACTGAGACTGCCACTTGTCATGCTGACTGTTTCCATATGCTCTCCCATTTCTCTGCCTTTATCTAGTTGTTGTCTCCTGGCTTACTCTGCAAGATTTTTGGGACAGAGATATTTTTACTGTTAGAACGGGAAGGGTCTGGATCTGTGAGTGGGAGTCTAGGCACTGCTTCAGTTCAAATGCATAGCAATAATGACCGGAGTATAAAGCTTGGACTAGGTTTTCTAGTCTCATAACAATGGACAATGTGAATATTAGTCATTCTAATTCAATTTTGATGTTTAGGCAGTTTAAAAATCTGTTTTTATTGAATAGTTTTAGTTTTTCTCAGATATATGCTCCCAATTAAAGAGAAGGTCTCCTGCTGTTGGTAAAGCTTTGAAGCTGTTTTATAGTTAGTTAAATCTGTTGATTCTTTTTGAAATGATTGCACATGATTAAGGCTGTGAGTGGCCATAATGTATCAGGACAACAGCTAATCCTGTTGTGTTTTAGGAAAGAAGGTGAGTGTCTTTGATTTATCAATATTTCGGTTGGTTGTTTTTGTTTGTTTGTTTTAGATTTAATTTCCTATCTCCTTTTGTTGGGAGTCCCTGATGAGCACAAAGTCAGTACTTTGAGCTGCTGGAAAGTGATTAAAAGGAGTATTATTCGAATCACTTCATATATAGTTCCAGATGGGCTTAGCATGGATTTCAGACCTTGGAAGGGCTAGGGATCAAGTGAACCCTTTTCCCATGGTCCTCCACAACTCCCCGGTCTCAACTCTGCCGCTGAATTCCCTTTCAGCTGCTTGTCTAATGTTTTAATTTTGCTGAGCCATCCTGGTACGTTAACTTGGACCTGATGGCAAGATGCAGCCTGACCTAACAAGCATAAGACCAGTAGGACCAGTTGTTGAGTATCTGTAAGTATTAGCTGGGTTTCCAGAAACAGAAGTGGGGCGATAACTGTGATCCTAATGGTAACTATATCTAGATTTCCAGTTCTGAGAAATGATACAAAAGCAATTTAAATAAGCTGAATTACCACCCACAGTTGATGTAAGGAGGGTGGAAATGGACACGTGTGAGAAGTTTGCAATGGAAAAGCGTTTCAGCAGTGAGGAGATGAAGAAACCTGAGTCTCTTCCTGAGACATGTGAATTGCCTAAAGCCAGTGTTTCCTTGACCTGAAAACTCATTTTTTGTGGCTGGCTGACATGAGTGGACATTTTTCCAGTGCAGAAGCCAGAGGTGCTGTTTGGTAGAACAGGGGAGGAACGTACGGTGAGATATGAAAGTGAGCCTTCCTAATACCTATTAGGAAGGAAATCCGGAAAACCTTAAGTGGTTTTGGGGTCAGTGAAAGATAAAATTGGAACATAATGGAGTGGGGCTGGTGAAACCACAGGAAAGAAAGAAATGGCTGCAAACTGCCCCATTTTATGCTAATAAGATCTCACTTGAATTCCTTGTTCACGCTTATTGACAAAATGAGGAAAATTGAACTGACTGCAGCAAAAAAAATTCCCAATACATAGGAAGAGGAAGTTCCTTCGAACACTGGGGTGTTATTTCTCATGACAGCAAGGGAAGGTGGCATGAAGGTAAAGAGAGGGAACGAGGCGGGCCCAGAGCAGCAGTGAAATTGCTCCTCTGGGTATAAGTACAAGGCAGTACCAACAAGTCTCCTCTTCCCCAGGAATCTACATCCAAAAAGTCAATAACTTCTTGTCTTTAGTTTGTAATGGTGAGAAAAAGAGTGTAAGGGGGTGAGGGAAAGACGCTTAGTAGCTGATCAGTGTCTGGTTTTCAATCCCACCATTCAACGATGAGTGCTTCGCTGGGGATCCACAGGGAAAAAGCCAGGGGGAGAGAGAAAAAGAGGAAGAGAAATCAGGGAGGAGGAGGATAGGAAGTAGGCGCAAGTCAGTGAGGAGTGGTGAGAGTGGCTATCCTGATGGCTGACCCAGCAGTGATGGCTTTGGACAAAAATAACAGCTGCAACAAGAGCACAGTATTCTGTCATGGCTTGAATGTGTTATAGACGAGATTTCAAGAACAGCCTTTCAGCTATGGCTTTATGAATACTTAAAAAAATAATTTAACTATTCAGATCCACAGAATACATAAATCCCAATCCGACAAAACACTTGCCCATATGTTTAGTTCTAATGACATAAGCATGCCCAGCTGCTGTGACTAGTGATATTCTAGGTGTCTGAGTTATTCCAGAAATATGGAAAATGGTTTGGGTCCATCAATAATATTTGTGTCATAAATGCATCATCTTTTGTGTTGAACATTTTTGTGATTTAAAAATATATTCGAAAGGACTTTTCTAATACAACATTTTTTTTAATTGCATAGTAAAAAACATTTCTTTTTGTTTTGAAAGAAAGTGTTCAACATTTTTTTCTAGTTCTTTCCAGTTCTTTCTCCTTGCTTTCCCACCCAATTTATCCTATAGCAGTTTAGTGATGCTGGTATAGATTCATAAAACAATTTTAGCTTCAGTAACTTCTTCTGAAAAGATTTAACATTTTTTAAAAATGAGTTTAAGTTCTGAATAAATGTCTAAGAATTGTATTTAAGGCAAAGGAGACCATTTAATGGTGTGGAATAAAAGCAACAAAGGCAGATCAACAGGGATGTGGCAGCTTATCTCCAGTAAATGTTAATAAAATGTTGTTGCTGCCTTGTACCATTACACAGACAGCATATGGAACAAATAATTCATAGATATCTTACTTTAAAATGTTCTGGAGAGTTCTAAAATGCTTTTCAGTTCCTTCTTTTGCATTCCTATGGCTTGTAAGGTCAGTATTTCTTAATTCAGTATCAGAAGTCCATCTTTAGAGGCCTAGGAGGGAATGAAAAACTGCAGCTGAGACATTTTAAAGACCTTTAGAAACACCTATTTTATAAACATCAAATGTTTCAGTCTTAATGTCCAGGATCATGGATAATAACCTTGGGCTAGAAATGTAGTGCCTTGCAACAACAGAAAATGTAAGTCTCTCATTTTTAGCCTGAAGGAGTCTCATGGTTCATGAGATAACATACCCTTAAACCCTTCATAGACTTAAAGTTATTTGTGCTGAGCTTTGGGACAGTGTGATTCCTGTAATGAAACTCTGCATTGGGAAAAGGGTACCATTTTTAACGGTGCATGTTCAAATCTCCTTAAAGATTTGGATGGGACAGCGTAGTCCTGGACAGAGATGGATTAGTGGGGCAGAGTGAAGGAGAGGCATGATTAATGCAGCTGCATTAAAAGATGCATGATAAATGCAATTTATCACATGGCTATCACCATCACATATGTGCTATATAATTTAATATTAAATAATAGGAAGAGGTTTGTTACCAAATGGTAGGAGCATGGATGAGGGAGAGGGTGATTGAGGGGTTAGAGTAAGGAGTGATGTATTCATTGATAAGAGTGTAAAGGATTATAATTGTAAAGGGGCTTTTGGGTAATGCAGAGTAATCAAATATTGCTTCTTGTATTAATGTGATTTATGGCTTTTTCCTGAAATTAAAGCTGCTCAAGGCATTTTATGCTTAGGAACAAATTTTTGGAAAGGACTTGCACAGTTTTAAGGGGGAATAACATGTAGGGATGAATAGCTCTACTCTACATAACTGTTCCTACTCCTGTTACGTCCCACAATTTCACATGGGAAAGTAATAAAATAACAAGAGAATGATATTATAGTGCCTGAGCCTTTCCTCTACTTAAGTAATAAAATACTAGGGCCTGGATTTGTGGGATGTTACTGAAAATAAGTAGTACCTTTAAAGCTATCTTTTTTGACCAGCCATTTGCCTGTCTGACATGAGAGGGCTGGAGTTTAATTGTGTCTTATGCACTAGATGCAACTATTTTGCCTTGTTAGAAGAATTATTCAGACTCTGCTTCAGTGTTCTTTTATTCACATTGTTAGGCTTTCTAGTGAACGTCAAGGCATATATTCCTGTTTTGATTAAGAGGTGAATGCTTTATTTAATTCAGAGTGCAGCCTGGTGCCATTGTGTTGGGATCTTGAAAGAGCAACAGATAATAATCTTTAGTAGCTTTATAAAAGAATGACAAAGATGCCCTATTTCACCTTCCTTTGTATTGGGAAAACTTTCTTTTGCAGGGCAAACACCTAGGAGGGGGAATACCACAGGCTTCCTGGGCAAGGGCCGGTGGTTATTGTCCTCCCTTTAGAGCAGGGCATGGAGTCACCAGCTCTCAACCCACTGGTCCTGAAGAGCATCTCACGGGGAGGTGTCTGCCAGCCCCCTTCCCTGTCACAGCCTGGGGGAGCAGCTTCTGTGACAGCCAGGCTGCAGAAGAAGAGTGCTGTAGCACAGGGCAGAGCAGGGCTGAGAGGGGCATGGGTTTGCGGACAGGGCAATGCTGTCCACAGGCAGCTGCTGCAGTGTCTGATGCGAGGAGTCCAGTGCAGGAGGAAGAGAGGTTGGTACAGTTTATGGCAGGGTGTTTCCTCCCTCATGTGGTTTCTGGCTGGGAAACCTCGATAGAAATATGACACAGGCTGGAGCATGTCTTGGAATTAAAGGCAAAGAGCTACAGACTCCGCTCTGCAGCTTTTCATAATACGGTTCCCTTTTTTTTTACAGTTAATCTCCTTTGCCCACTGGAAAGCAGACAACACATTAGATGCATTCCTCTGTTGTTTCTGCACTTCCAGACAATATTTTGCTCTGAGGTTTTTGTTGCTTTCTGAGGCATGTGCACACCAGTAAAATGAGATTTTTCCTTTGTATGCAGCAGGAAAGACTTAGTTGATGCAAGGAATGACAGTTGCTTTGCTCTTCACTATTCACAGTAGTTTTTGCAAAGATCTGATATCTCAAGAAAAGAGATTTCCACTGGATGCTTTTGACATCTGCACAGGAATCCACAGGATATTTTGGAATCCAGGCCCTCAAAACTGCAAACAATGTGGCAGCTGCAGCCAAACTGGCAGTGGTCCCTGGTAACAGGGAGAGTGATAACAACCAAACACTGCACAAAAATGTGGCCTGTGCCTGAATCTTTGCCTAGGCCCTGCTCGGTTAATGGATGTAGCCTTACCTGAGTCTTGGATATGCTCCTTCGGCTGGATCTTTACCAGGAATAGTAAGTGTTGAGGAAATTTTAACCACCTAGGTTCCTACTGATGCAGCTTTGTGAGGAATGGAAGTAAGTCCAAAAATCCCTTTGCAACACACTTTACAAGGTTTAAAGAGATGAAGAAAAGCCCTGGTAGCCTTGTTCTACCAGTCCTGATGTTAAACTTCTCAAAGTTCTGCACCTTCTTTCATTTCCAGAGCTCTTATTCAGAACACAGGTGCATGCCAACAGTTAGTTCTGAAAGAAGAAGAAATCTGGTCAGTCCTACAAAGTACTGTGATGATCTTCTCCTAGGGAGTCATCCTTATGCCCCCCTTTCTCTGAGCTGCTTTCTTAGCCTTGAGGCAAGAACTGGTCCCATCTGTCCTTCCTGATGCATGCACGTACTTCTTCAGCCATGCCTTGGAATTGCTCCTTTCCCCTTCTGTAAGAAAATCCATGTTTGCAAGGTGTTTATGGCCCTATGGAGACAGCTTGCAATTTTTATTTAGCATTTTATTTTTTATTTTTATTGTTCAGAAATATTTATAGAATACTCCTGTGTGGTATGGCCAAATTTGTTTTTACATGAACCTGAGCCTTATTACTGTCTGATTTTTTAAATGATATACGCAGTATTGTCATTGTACCAACCGCAATGCTCAAGTGGTATTGGATAAGCATAAGCAAGTGTATGCACAAACAGTGCTTAAATGTGATGAACCATAACAGGTAGGTCTTAAAAGCCACTATATCAGCATCCGGTATTGTGCTATTATCTTAGGAATGAATGTTTTCACATGATATTAACCTTCAATGCACAAGTCATCCTCTCTATAGGTTACAGGCAAGTGAGACTCCACAAGAGTGATGAGGTAATGTTGCTCTGTAGTACAGATAATGTTTGTGCTTAAACAGTGCTTAGAAATATATATTCAGTGCTTAGAAATAAGCTCATTCTAACGTTAGTACTTGAAATTATGGCTGCATACAGATAATGTTTTCCATCTATTAAAATGCCTTTGAGGAAGTTTGCCACAATTCTATATGACATTGCAGGAAAAAAAAAAGCTACTTAATTTCAGGAAATGTTTAAAAAGGCAATCAGAAATAATCAAAAATCACCATCTCTTTTGGTAATTCAGTATGATATAAAAGTTAGAAATAGTAGCTAATTTCAGGAAGTTATAGCTCAGTTGATAGTCTTGGGGGGAAATAAGTATCAAACATTCATTTGGCAATAATAGTCCTTTAGAAAGAAAGAAAATTAAATAATTGTTATTTAATGGCATACTGAAACATTAGAATCTTCTTATTCACTGTTTACCTGGAAGAATTCTCCATTTCAGCTGTTGCCACAAATAAATGTGAACAAGTTACCATTTGTCCTGTTTAGGGAGAAAGAAATATATATAACAAATAAAGTATCTGTCTTTATTTGGACCAAACATGAGACAACAGAATTTGGAAGGCTTGGGAATGAAATTAAAACAAATCATTTAAATAGCTTAATTGACTGAAAGTGTGAATAACAGATTGTAAGTATTTTCATAAATTCAGCAAATGCGCCATAAGTGGAATTTATCATCCAGTGGATAGAGGGAGGTTTCCAAAATCCTACATAATTTGTTATTTTCATTCCTGCTCTGAAAAAAAATAAAACCAAGTACATGGCTAACCATACATGTAAGTACTGCGTTCTCATATCTTTGGGGGATACACTATTTCTATGGTTATATACTTTCCCAGAATGGAGCCTTTGAAGGTCCATCTTGTGTCCAAGCATGTCTTTATGTGCCTGCAACTGCTATCATGCACGTCAAGCACAGCTAAGACCAAACTCTACACGTCTGTCTTCTATCAGTGACCCTCTCCGGTTCTCCTTGTATATTCAGAAAAAGTGGGATTGGCCCCTGGTCAAAATGCTGATTTGGCAATAACAACCCAGCCCAATTCCCAGGGCAAAGCTCCCTTTTACTTTTGTTGGAGGCAGGGCCAAGCACTACATTTTCACCTCTGACTGCTGGTCGTGAAGTCATACTTAATGTCACTAGAGGTTTTAGCTCAGACTCAAAGGTTAAATGGAAGGTCTATCCTTGCTTAAACCACAAATGAAAATTGTTAGTCCTTGCTGAGTACTTAAGAAAGAATGGCTTGTCATAAACACTCAAAGCTCTTTAGCCACAAAATTCCTAGGATTGCTGTGAAAGGTTGTGATGCAATGAAATAGTGGTGACAAGTGACTGGTAAATAAAGCAACCACTTTTACAGTGCTTTATCATAGCTTCCACCAACTTTATGTGTTTGAATCATTAAATATCTTCCATATTTCTTCAAACTCTCTTGTACTGCACTTTTCCCCTTAGCGTTCCTAACTGTAGTATTTACTATTTTATGCTTATGAAATATCTCTCTGTTATTGTTGTTATTCTGATAATGAAAACCAGTAGTATTTTTAAAAATTATCCAGACGCCTTTATTCAGGATTTTTATAAAAATTTCTCCATAGAGAGACTCTCTCCATAGGGAACTTTTAGATCTTTAATATGTCCATAGATTTTATATAGCTATTATTGTATGATCTGTCCCATGAAGTGAAGGCATGTTCTTCTTTACTAGACAGAGGTCTGATGTTGAAAAAAAATTAAAATTCGCTAAACAGCTTTTTAAAAGAGTATCTTTGGTAGACAAATAATGCAGCAGAAAAAAATTTAATTGGCAATGAAAATGATGCTGAATTACAAATTGCAAAACTCTGTTACGTTGCAGAAAGATGTGGATACGATATTAACAAGACAATGAAAACTGCCAATTGTTTTGTGATAGGACTGTTTGTGTTTACATGCATGAGGCAGAGGGAGAGCGAGACCCATACTTAAGTGAAAATAGTAAGCCAAATCAATCCTATTATTTTTTTTTAAAGCATGGAAATCACAGCTTCAGATGTCACAAGTGCTAACATGATATGCCATTCCAGCACTTGTAGCTCTAGAAAGATATACTTTTTACACTTACTAATCTGAATCTTGATATATTGGAACATCATTACATATTTTTTTTATCAGTGCTCTCCACTGAAGTTAAATTTAACATCTCATTTATTGGAAACTTAGCTTGTAAAATCTGGCATTTTCAGGTTTTTAAGGAAGCATGAAAACATGCATTTCTTAGCTTCTGTACTGGTTTAGCAGTTCACGTTGTCATTTAAAAGTTCAAATTGGAAGGAATTAAAATGTTGTGCTTAGGTATCAACAATAAAAATACTTCTTCGAGCCATGCTTATACACAAAACTGCATCTATGAGCAAGAGACATGACACTAAGAGAAACATTTAATATATTGTAAGTTACTCTTTTTTTCCCTCCAAGCCCAAGTAGAAGTTTACTTTTGAAGTACACTCTCTACTTTGGGCTGAAAGTGTGCTTACCAGACACTAGCTGTGCTTTCAGAACATGCTTATTAATGTTCATTATAAACATGTAAAGAAAAAACTTCTTGGGACAAATGCTGCCCTTGGAAGAAGGAAATCATTAAATCAAGAGTTACAGCAGATTTCTGCACACTGCAAGGACATTGACACACCTACTAAATTATGCCTTGATATTTATTTTTTAAATTTCTCTTGTTTGGAGAACAAACTTTGTATGATGTGTGCATGGATATCACATACTTTTTTCTTTATGTAGTCCCTTTCCTACAAGATGAGGTTGAAATATTTGTTTTCTGAACCATAGGTGCCCTCTATTAGCATGGCAAGACAGAATGGGTCCCTGCTCTTCTCTTCCCGGGAGACTGGGAGCATGGTTATCTAAAACATTTGGATGTTTGCATCTCTACCCTAGAGGTCCAAAGGGAGACATGAGATGTCCTTCAGTGACTTATCCTGAGCAGTGTTTACCAAGAACACCAAACACCTCAACGGACCATTGAAAGAACAGCAGTCAAGGTCCCGATGTATACCAGTGACTAGTCCTTATGAAGGGGACCAAGGGGTCTCCACAGTGTCAGAAGTAAGAACAGTTTCTCGCCAGCTTTGTTTTGACAACATCTCAGCATTTCTCTCAAAATTAACATTGTTGAGCTTTTGTCACTGAGGTGAGCTGCTGGCAAAACCCGTATCACACATAACCCTGCTCCCACCGACTCTGAAGGCCCCGGTGCTTGTCACAGAGGTTACTGGGCAGTACAGCAGCAAAGAGATGTGAATGTTTCACCTCCATTTTGATCATTGCTACAACCAGCAGTTAAAAGCCCTGTCTTTCATTGCAACTGTCTTATAGCTCAAATGCTGGAGACTCTCTTCCTTTCTGGATGATGCTCTGGTGGCTTCCAGCTACAGGCACACACTCCCTGTTACTAGATGATGCTTTCAAATATTCCCTCGCATGCAAGGAAAAATGGAAGCAGTACCTGTCTTGACAGACTAGGAAGGTGACTACACAGAACATATGGATTCTGACTGATTTTATGAATTATGTTATTACTCTGTCCTATTTTCTAGCAAAGCCTGTCAACATACCTCCTAGCCTGGCCTAGCAAACACTGGTAACATACCTCCTAATCTTGCCTAGAAGCAGCTGCATGTCAATATAAGGCAGGGTTGTAACTGTGGATGAAATGAAGGGCTGGTGGCTGGGAGAATTGTTTATTTCTTCCAACTGTGACATTTGGTCTATTAATGTTATAAAATACATAAGCCTTGCTTACATGCGTATTTGGCCCACCACTGCTACAGCAACGCTTCATCTAAAAGATCATTAACAGTAAGTGACTCAGTCCAGTAGGACAATGAATGCATTGCTATAGAGTGGCCAAGAAAAAAGAAACTACTTCTTCCTGGTTATTAACAAAGGTTAGGTTAAAACAATGGAAAATCCTTGATGGAAAAGAAATGACAAATGAATTGGTCCCTGTTGGTGAAAACAGACAAGCTTCCAGGACAGGGGCAGCTTTTGGGTCCTCTCCTGGCATAGGGAGCGAAGCAGACCAGTCCAGAGCCCAGCCCTGGGTAGGAGAGAGCTGCAGGAGGAAGTGGGATTGATGAAAAGGCTGGACAAACTCAGCAGGTCTTTACTGTGGGAACAGGAGGGATTTCTGCAGAGAGTTTGCTATTGCTTCTACACCCTACCCAAAAGGCAGCACAGGGACACTGCCTGGTTGTGAGCAGGGAGAGTTACCTGGACACATATAAGCTGTGCTGTAATATTTGCCCTCAGGTCCAGAACGTAGACCTTGGACTCTCCTACTTATTAGTAGCTTCTAAGTCTAAGTGTGACCAACCATTTGTACCTGGAAGCCCAGCTTTTTTTTTTTTCATATTTCTTGAAAAGATGTCCCAGAACATAACCCACACAGTTTTGTTACCAAGATTCATCCAATCTGAAACAACAGCTCTGAAATTTTAATTCTCCTATTCTGAAACCAAGTCATGCGATAAGATAGCTGCTTTTAGGAACATATGTATATATATTATGTATCTAAATACATATAAATATGTATTATGTATCTAAAACCCAGACAATCCTGAGTTCCTTCTGTTACTTCTTTTCACAGAAATGCTCCAAGAAGTAAAATCCTTTACTTGTTAGGTTTATCATCTGGAACTGCCTCCAAATATTTACCCGGACGCTGAAGAAATCAGCTTTGACTTGGCTGGAGTACATAAAGCTGTATTTACAGTTCAAGAACGTGTAAAGATGACTTGTACATGATGGATATTATGCATGAAAAGGTGTCTGGGAACTTCCAAGCCAGAGGTGTGAGGCACATCTGTCCTTGAAAGGGGTCATCTACAACACAGGAAAGTTGTTGAGATGAAATTTCATTTGGAAATGTTCAGCTTCTTTTATTTGTTCTCTTGTGCATGGCGTGCTGTTTTGAAAAGTCAAATATATTAAAAAAAAACCATTATTATATCTTCAGCAAACAAAAGTGCTAATTTCATACTGCAAGGGGAACCCAGTGAGAACTTTCAGCACCCATAGTGTCGCCCTAGGCATCTCTACACAGCTGAAAGCTCCCCGGAAATTCTTTCTCTAAACCTGGCTTTGGTTTTTGCACACCCCAACAATTTCTAGTCTTGTCTCAGAGAAGAGGGAATCTATATCAGAATATTTTTCTCTGCTTCTAGGTCCTCAGCTCAGGAGAAAGCAGGAACTTAGGGATTCACAGATCACGAGGGTTTTGTACTCAGCCTGTCTTGCTCATGGTTTTACAGATCCTATTTTCTGTATGGAAATTTGATTAAAAAGGTAATCCCTTCCGAACATAAGGCAGTAATAGAACAATAAATGGCTGTTTGTTTATGGGCAGCCATGCTCAGTGGAATACAGAACAAGGAGGGGAGCTAGGAGGAGGAATCTCTCCTATGCTTAAGTGACTCCATATTCCTGATATATCGTGCATGATGCAGGTGGGAGAGAAGGAGCGGACCTCAAGGGATTTATTTATCCTTCAGAATTTAGTGTAATTCCCTTTAGCATCAGTGGAGCCTGTCTTTGCAGAGGAAAGAGTTGACTTCATTTGTAATTAAAAGCTCTGGTTTATTACTAAAATATAAGGGTGGACTGAAAAAATAACAAATGTTCCCCAATTATAAGAGGAATACGTCTGGATATGTACAATGCATTGTTTGAAGGCTTGCCTGTGCCTTGAATAAAGATTTGCTCCTATACATGTGAATATTGTATGTGTTGAAGATGAAATAAAACCTAGAGGATCCTGTCAGGATCCTGTTATACTGACAGAAGGGATATCCCCATCATATGTTCATTCATTTTTCCCTTCATCCATTCACTTGTTTCTAACAATGGCTGTTCCTGACAATTTTGTTAGCTGTTGGACATCCAGGCAGACAGAGCTCTGGGATGAATGTTCTATTAGTCTTTTATTTTCCAGTCATTGAGGTAGATAACTGACAGGATAAAAACACTTCCCAGGAGTTTATTTTTCCAAATTTTTTTTCTTAATGCCTTTAACCAATGCTGTGTGTCAGCTATAAACCTGATAGTCTGGAGAGGAACCTATTGTACAAGGAAACTGTATTTGCAAGTCTTAAGTGGTGCTTGACATCATGGTAAGAACAGTTTATCTTTGACTTCTGCTTTGAGAAATGGTCCTTGTTATATGAGTGACTTTACAAACAGGCTAACATGGTTTTGTCAAGCTGCAGAAAGGTGCTATTTTTTTCTTTTCTAGATTGCAGTCTGGTTTTAAATTATCCATTTAATGAAAGATTGTTAGCAACAAACCTTGACAGTGTATTAAACATTCACAACCACCTAGATTTACAGTTTAAATGAAGTGACTAAGTCACTCACAAAAAGCCCCTTAGTTTAGAAAAGCAGGTTCTCACCAGCTTTCGTAAAACACGGTGCTGTTAATAAAATGCCTCCAGTCTGCAATGTAGTTGTTTAGGCAGAATAGTAACACAGAGACAGTTCTTCAAATTCATTTTCTAGATGGATGGATGATTTCTTTTTAAAAGACAGCATCAAAATGGTCACTGTGTCAGAAAAAAAAAAGAAAAAGAAGTAGCAAAACACAGCCCTCCTTTCTGAAGGATTATCTGCCCAGGTCAAAATATAAACAATGCAAAAGTGCAAGGGCTTTGTTATGCATGAAGCCTATTGGCCATTTCAGAGCAGTCCTCTGTGTCACCGAAGCGAGCTGATGACAGATGGTGAGACTGTCCTTGCGAATTTTTCACCTTAACGTGACAGGCTATATGGAAATGTCCTGTGATCACTGGGGATTCTCCAAATGTCCCTTGGTAATCAACACAAACGGGAATAATTTTTAATTTGGAGCCTGAAGCAGTTTTAAAGATGTGTCTTTATGTATAAAGTCTTTATGCTATTTTGCAAGAACTATGAACAATGGATGAATACAATGGATTTCACTTTGCATTTATAATAATTAACCTTTAGTTGTTTAGTGAAGAAAGACTAATAAAATAATTCCACAATGGAAGTAAAACTCTTAAAAACATCAAGAAAAGAAAGCAATTAGTCAAAAGGAAACCTGGAACACTTTGTAATCCATATTCAGGAAATATATTCTTGTCCCCCTTGGCACCTCTACAAATTCTGATCAAACATTTTTATATTCTGTTAGCTGTATTTAAAAGATAGAAATCTTCAATTTTGCATTACTTTTCTATTCAAAATGAAAACATCATCTGTGAATGCAGGGCCAAACACTGTTCTGCTTAACTTATGCCTGACAACATGAGTAAGAATACTTGAAATATAAGATTCAGTCCTTTACAATGTTGCTGCTGCTCGGAGCTAGAGCCGCCTCACATCACAGAAAGAGGCAGCTCAACCTCCATCAGGGCAGGAAAAAAACCAGGCAACTTCTCCACCCACAGGCAAAACCCCTAGATCTCCATGCAGATCCTGGTTTTATGTGATATCAGTTTTGTTCTTCCCAGCTCTCAGCCTTACAAAAGGACTTACAAAAAAAACCCAAAAAACAACAAACATTTTGAAGAAGTGCAAGTGTTTGGTGGGAGCTGTGGTGGGACCCTGGGGAGGGCTGAGTACCGCTGTCTTGCTGGGAACTGAGGTGGGGAAAAAGAGCATCTAGTCTCTGTGATAAACTAGACCAAAGAGGATTAAAGTTTGGGCCGTGGCAAGGGCTGCGGGAAGGGGGGAGTTGCTGGGTACCATTATCTCCAGCTCGAGGCAGTGCTTTGCCTGCAGCAGTGGGTATCACAGGCTCTGATGGCACAGGGACTTTCTGGTTTGTTTGTTGGAATAAGCATTGAGACACCACGCTGATAAAGATCAGAGTACAGGGATACCATATTTTATGCCCTGCCTTGACCTCAGGCTTGGACTCCAACTTAGCAACTTTCAGGCACTAATGCTGCGTGTTCTTTATTTGTCCTTGTGGCTGCTTCAGGTAGCCACTAGTTATGGTTGAAGAAAGGCTTTGAAGGCTTCTTTGCACAAAGCTTCTCTTTTCAAGTGGAAAGTGTCGTAATGATTATATAGTGTGATTCCAGCTCATATTTTAGGCTCTGCACAGTACTTTAAGGTCACGTTTTCATTTTGCTTTACTTTGTATTTAAGCTATCCTAGTTGTTAATTGAAAGGTGATCTAAGAAAAGACTGGAGATCATGAGCTGACAGGTTTTGGTGCTCTGTTGGTGACCAAACTGAACCAATCTTATATATTCAAGTCATTCTTCCCAATTTTCAGAGGCGCAGTGTTTTCAGACTTTTAGTTGAATGAGAGTTTTCTGTTCTCAGTGACTTTGTCAACTGGACCATTTCACTTTTGGGTGCCCAACTCATTTATATGCTACCTGGTTTTGACAGTTTTAGCCTCTAAAATGGATTTAGGCATTTGTCTAATTCTCTAAAGCCATATACCTATGTATAGATAAATATAGATTTCTAGTCTACAGATGCAGATGGTTTAAATTCAGTAGAAAATCAATTCTGGGAATTTCAGGACACATATTTTATTGGGTTTTATGTACAGAATTGATATCTGTACATATACAGTATATGTATACGTATCTGTATCTGTAAAAATACAGTATATAAAAGAGCAATGCTTATTTGTGCATGTATGTATGTATGTATTTGCTTATTTATTTATTTAGGCGAGGGAAAAAAGTTGGTTTTCACATTTTTTCCAGCCTAGATTTTAATGAGAAAAAGTTTGCTGTCATTTCTTCATTGTCAGCATCAGGTACTGTAATTTGCTCATGTAATACATTGTGGCCCAAAGGTATATTGCCAACCAACAGAGTGATTTCATAACAAAAGAATCAATAGCTCATTATTTTTGGACTCAGAATAGTTTGCATGTTGCTTTAGAGATTTCATGACATTTAGGAGATTATTTGCAAATTAAAACAATCTTTGGATCAATCCATTAAATTGTCACTTAATCTTCTTGAATTACGTTTTGTTTTAAGCTCCATGTAAAAAGAATATTAATTTTCTTTTCTTTTTTTTTTTTCTTTTCCAAAACTCAGGGTAGAAATTTGAACTGGTTATCTAACTGGATGATGATGTTAGCTTCTGAGTAGTTGTTCTATTACATCTCTCTATAAAGTACCAACAGCAAAACAGTAGTAGGTATTAAAACTCATCTTCTAAATTTATTGGTCTGACAATTTCAAATCATGGTGCTGCAAGTGGAGCCCCCTTGAATCATATTGCTGTAACTTCTGTTACACATGAACTGGACTTGAATTAGCTTCCTTCTCCAAATTCTTTTTCAGGAGGCATAAGATGCAGAAAAACAAGTTAACAAGTCGCTGAGAGAAGGAATGTGACTTTTGAGTTAAATTATACATAGTAACATTTTTTAACATCACTTTTCGTATTTAATTAATTCTGAACTATTACATACGTGGCTGTGCAAAGGCGACCTTGCCCAGCCCATCCTTCCTCCTCCCATTGCGCTCTGTGGGCTGCCTCAGTTGAAGGCTGGGGACCCAAATGTATGATGAGCCTCCAGTTTAGTAGTGATTAAAGCTCCTCTGTGCGTAAGCAGATTGCTGTGCCTGTGACAACCACCCCTAAAGCCACTTTTCCATGGTAAAGCCACCACTTTTCCCTGGCATACACCTGCAGCTATGCTCCCGGGATGCTCGCCTCCTGGGCAGACCTGTCTCCTTAGGAAGTGGAATAGCAGCCGCAGAGCTGCCTCTGCTTTTCTGGTTGCTTTATTGCCCTTTAACTTGTCAGCAGAGGAGTTGTTCTGCATCCTTGGTCCTCCCCCTTGCTGCCCCCATCCCCTTACTTCCTTCTGTGAGTCCCTGCTCCGCCGGCCGCATGCTGTAGCTGCCCCCTGTGATGCCCAGGGACCTTCCCCAGCCCTCCTGGCAGCACAGTTCCCAACTTCAGCCCTCTGCCTTCGCACAGAAGGGAGCAGGGAGATTTTCTCCTCGTGAGGTTACTTGGTTTATTAGTCTGCAGATTTTGTGGCAACATATAAACCAGGGGAATACAGACAGCTACATTTGCTCATATTTCTCTCGTTCCAGCATTTTTTGGGCAATAGCTGGGGAAATACACTAAAAAGCAAGCGCTGGAAGGATTTTTACCCCAGATTTCGCCCTTGTTTTAGATATCCATCACTACAGGTTTCACTGCCTGAATTTCCATGGAAAGCAAACTTGGAACTAGTAAGTGAATTTTTTTTTTCTGGCAGAAACCGCGTTTTGCGGCGGTCAGTTTCAGAGTGCGCGTATGGCAATGTTCCGGCTGTGGGAATTTTTGCCTGATCGAGCTGGAAAACAGATAGAGCACCCTGGTTAGACTAACTGCAGCTCACCAGCGTCACCGGACCACAGAATGCTTTTAGCCTGTACAGGATTGATCCATTGAGTAAAAAATAATGGCCTGAGTGTACCAATGAGTAATAACAAATAACAAATACATCAGAAAATATCCCAATAACACCTGGATTCTTAGAACAGAATAAAAAGTTGCAACTGCATAGTATATTTACTAGACTCTTTTGGCTTGGCTCCAAATGCTTTGCCATTTATTTCTGTATCTGTTTTACAAGGAACAGTCATCTAATCGTGTGATGCCGGAGACAAAATCGTGGCTGTGTGGATGTCCATGGCAAAACTTTAGCAATTTGATTTCATCTTTCTTGACCAACATGCTCAGCCAGTTTGATCCCTCAGAAAGTTTTTCATGCACTTCAGTTTTGACATTTGCTGTATTTTCAATCAACACGGAAAAGCTTGTTTTCTTCAAGTACTGAAACTGCTCAAATGCAGTGTTGTGTCCTAGATAACTTCTGACCACCTATGTTAGAAATGCAAATTAGATTTAGTTCACAAGAATGCTCAGTTCCACAAAGGCACTATAAATGCAATCTTCTCCCTCTTGATACTGTCCTAATGCAAATAATTATGACACAGGATAAAACAAGCAAGACTTCTGGACAAAAGCTAACATTTTGTCCTCCAAAGTCTAAGTGACTTGAAAAGACCTCATTGTGCTACTCTTTGAATGTACCTTATTGAGTCGCTGTACCGGGGTCTGTGTTTATTCTGTGTTTATCCCACTAAATTTCCAGTATTTAAAACTATTACATTCTCCTAAGAAGACTTTTTATTTGAAATAACTTCTAATGTATTCAGAGTTGAAAACATCTTTAAATGGCTTTGTGATAAGCGCACAAGGGAATACAAATATACGAGTTCTGCGTTAATGTTATTTATTATTTGTAGTGTGGCAGCACTGGTGATTCACTAATGTGTGAGGAGGTGTATAAACACAGAAATGAAGCATCCCAAAGAATCCGTAACTCTCTCATTCCTCCCTTGATGATCCCAGTATGACTTGCTGGAATGACAGTTTGCTAGATGAAATCGATACCCGAAATGTTGCTTTTCCTAAATTGAAGGTCTGCAGTTTTTCTGGAGGCATTAAATATCCCTTAATTTCTCTCTTTTAAGTATGAATATATTCATTTGGGGGGGGGGGGGGCGGGGGGGGCTCTCAAAATCAGCTGCTTAAAGCATGAGACTTGACTGTCTTGAATATTAATACAGAGGGAGTAATCCTCTAAACTGTCCTGTGCTCGTGACCTCGGTGCAGCTGCTCCCTTATGTGACAGCCACAAATTTGCTTGACACCAGCTGGATGGCTCAAGAGCTAAAAGCAGCAGCGCTTGAGCCCGGGCTGAAGTTTGGGAGTGAAGTTTTTAGGAGGCTCCGGTCTTGTATGGCCTAGGGTCAACACAACATTTGTAAGACATGAACTGAAGGGGGAGTCTAGTGCTTGCCCAGATGGTTTTTTCCTTGTTGCTACTTTTCACTTCCACTGTGCTGCTCTGGAGGTGAAGGAAGGAAGCGAGCCAGTCTGAGAGCAGCTTAACAGCGTGCCCATGTCACCATCTTTGCTGACATAGGACATAGAAAACCCTGATTTTTAACTCAAAGGTGATGTCATTTTCACCCTTGTGTGTCAGAATAGCAATGCAGAAAAGGGAGGGGGGTTCTTTGTCTATCATAGAATGGTTTGGCTTTGAAGGGACCTTTAAAGATCATCTAGTCCAACTCCCCTGCCACAGACAAGGACATCTTTCATTACATCAGATTGCTCAAAACTCCATCCAACCTGACTGACCTTGAACCCTTCCAATGATGGGTGATCCACAACTTCTCTGGGCAACCTGTTCCCATCTCTCAGCACCCTCAGAGTAAAGAATTTCTTCGTTATGTCCAACCTAAATCTACCTTTCTTCAGTTTAAAACCATCGCCCCTTGTCTTGTCATTACAAATCTTGGTAAAAAGTCTCTCTGTTTTTCTTGTAAGACCTCTTTATATATGGAAAGGTTGCAATAAGATCTCGCTTATCAGCCTTCTCTTCCCCAGGCTGAACAACCCCAACTCTCTCAGCCTGTCCTCACAGCAGAGGTGCTCCAGCCCTCTGATCATCTTTGTGGCCCTCCTCTGGACTCGCTCCCACAGGTCCATGTCTTTCTTGTGCTGAGGGCTCCGGAGCTGGACACAGTACTCAAGGTGGGTCTCACCAGAGCAGGGTAGAGGGGCAGAATCACCCCCCTCGACCTGCTGGCCACGCTGCTTTTGATGCAGCCCAGGATACGGTTGGGTTTCTGGGCTGTAAGTGCACATTGTTGGCTCATGTCCAGCTTTTCATTCACTGGTGCCCCCAAGTCCTTCTCAGCAGTGCTGCTCTCAATCCTTTCACCCCCCCAGCCTGTATTGATACCGGGGGTTGCCCTGACCCAGGTGCAGAACCTGACACTTGGCCTTGTTGAACCTTCATGAGGTTTACATCAGGAAAACTCAGCTGCCGGTGAGCTGCGCTTGTACTGCAGGGTAGCTGAAGAGCTGAGTTCATTGTAGCCTCCCAGGATTTCCCCTATTCCTTCTTTCCACTTAGTATTTCTCATTGTCTTTCAAAACCCACATGATCTGGGTGTCAGAGTGGCAGTGTATGCAAATTTGTGCCTGCTGCTCAAAGGATGTAAGCAGAAAAGTGGTGCATATGTCTCCTCCCACAGGGAGAGCAGAAGAGGCTGCCCAGACTGAACTATCACTGCAACACTCACAACCAGCAACCTGTATTTGGTTTTTAAATTGAAATGTAGGATGCTTATTCCTAGAACTGCTTTTAACAGAGAAAATACCAGAACAATTTAATTTTGGAGGGAGAGAGGCGGGAAGAATGACAGGATGCCTACTTTGACAGTAGATCTCGGTGTTTTGATTGTCCTCTGATGAAAGCCTTTCCTTTTCTGCTGCTGCTCCTTTCCTGCTTGCTGCTGATACATCCATGTAATATGATGTGGGGTGCCATGGTTGTGTCCTGAAAGAAGGGTAGGCTTCCAAAAGCTAATTGCTTTGAGTGCAGTGTTGTGCAGGTGTTCCTAGGGTATTTGTGGTTCCAGAGCTAGTTTGGTTAACGCTACCTGTGTGTATCACAGTTTGGACATGCCCAGAATTATGAGCTTAGCGCTTGTCAGAGAAAAGATTGTTGGTTGCTTTTCTTCTGCTGCAATTTTCTGGGGAGAGAAGAGGGAAGAACCGAGGCAGTGGTGCAATCTGCTGCTGTCTCCTCTTCTTGCTTGCTCCTGCCCATGGTAAGGCAGAACTGTGAGCTGGGAACAAAATTCCTGATTTCGCTCTCATGAGGCTGGCTGCAAGTACTGTTTTTCATAACCCCTATTTTCTCCAGCACCTAAACATTTATGCTGAAATATTAAAATTTTGGGAAGAAATCTTCCTCTATTAAAAATAAAAGGGAGAAAAAAAAGAAAAAGCACAGGGGTCAACCAGTTCCGATGTAAATTCCCCTTTCCTCTCTTCACCGGCTGGATGTTTATGATAAATTGAGTGCATCTTATCTGTGACTTGCTTACATAATGAGGCTGGTCTTTATTATCACATTGCTGCTCTCTCCAGAAGGAGAAAGGGTGAGCTTAGGTTTTAGATCTTTTGTAATTACAGGAAAATATGCAACTAAGTCATGTTCTCCTCACAGGATTCTCAAAGCTTTTCCATTTGATCCTTCTTACTATTTTAAGAAGAAAGTCTTTGGAAATGTCTGTGCTTTTTTATTTATTTTTTATTGCTCTGCACATTGTGCAACTGTGTCGGAGGCATGATTGATGCCGTCCCTACCTGCCTAGAGAGATAATGATAAAATATCTTAGGGAGTATTTTCTCCAAGTGATGCATACATGGAATTCCTATTAACGTTAATGCGAGTTGTGCAGATCCACCCAGCGACTGAAGACAAGGCCAAAGATGTGATAGTTTTATTAGGGCTTATGTCTTTCATGGCAGGCAGACTTCTAAGTGGCAGGCAGGTTTCTTTGAATTTAACAGAAAGCCATGTTAAAAAATGCCAGTTCTGTATGATATGCAGATATATTGCTGTTAAATTTTATGCCCAAATCTTACAGCTGTAGCTGATCTTACTAAAGAAATAGGCTTCTGTTAAATATCTTCCACTAACTAGTTTCCATAATTCCAGCATGATGGCTGGAAGTCAACAAAGGATTTTAATAAATTGGCATAAGCTGAAAATGAGGAAAGACGAAATTCAAAACGTACCCCAAAATGATTCTTTCTGAAGGAAGCAATGAGGATGAATTGAACACCCAAGGCAATATTGAAAAGGCCCTGAATCTACATTCCTTCCTTATTTTCTTTTGCCAGCAAGAATCTAGTGTGAACATGTGTGCAGCTTGGCATGTCGGCTGACGTCCAATGTTTGCACTTACAACATCTGGCACAAATTCTCTACAAGTGTCATTCTGTCACCTACTGTCCATGAGCTTCATTACCAATAGTGTGATTGTTTGCATGGATCAGATAAAGGAAAACATGGAGATTTTGAGCAGTTCTGGAGAATTTCACAGTTTACTACATTAAAATGGGCATGCCATTTTATAGTTGTTGTTGCTTTTCCTGAGGTGTTGAACTCTTGGTAAGCGTTCAGTCATGAATGGATGAAAGTAATGAGAGGTTTTATGAACTATTTTTAAAATCCAGCCATGCCAAAATGTTTCATATGAGGATATTTAGTTGTATTTAGAAACCTTAAAATAATGCTTTGATTTTCATGTCTGACACTCAGCTGCCCTTCCAGTTAGAAGAGCCAAAACTTTTAAAATTGTCTTTTAAAATTGTTCTGGTAAAGAGGACAGAAACGCTGGGGTCTTAAACACATTCTTACAAAAGAACACGTTATGGGAAATCTTTCCACAACCATGTCAGGCTAGATCAGCACAAAGGAAAAGTGTCGGCCAACTGAGAACTATTTTGTCATAGACACTCTTATAAGCGGTGCAGGTTGGATTCCGCTCTTCAAAGCTGTTGGAGAATTAAGATTTATTAATACAGAGCTCCAGGCCCTAAATTGGGTGTAATTGTGCTTTTGCAGACCTTGCTGCGAGGGCTGACGAGGTTTCATCGAGGCCGAGAGGATTCTGCGGCTATGCCTGCCCCAATAGATGGAGCAGAGCCAGGCCAGGGGCCTGAGTGCCAGCCCACAAGTGTCCATAGTGTTTGGTTATTAGCACTTGTCCTTGGCACAATTCAGGCTTGTGCCAACTAGTATTTTCCGAGACAAAGCCTTGGCATGTTTTGGAGAATAACACAAGTTAGGGGCTGCTCTCGGTAGGCAAGTTGGATTAGACCACATTGTTTTGGGGAGGAAGAGAGTTTAGCCAGATGGCCGTGAGCCATTATGACATTTGCCTTTAGGGTTCCCTAGTTGGTTTTATTTATCAGGGTAGACATCACCTGTAAAGTCTCATATGTTTGTAGCAGTGGGATGCCTGTTACTAACTAAGACAAAAATATCCTGATTCCTTTGAAGCTTTTACATGCATTGACCCAAATCACTCATTTTTTCAAGGACTTCGTTAAAAAAAACCAACATATGAATTAAATCAATTTGATATCTCATCTCTCAAGTGTTCAACTGATAGTCTGCCGGCTAATCCTGGTTGCTCTCTTTCCCAGGGCACCTTGGAGATGCACAGGAGCTTTCTCCAAGCTAAATTAATTATTCTAGTGATGGTAGCAGCTGCATGATCCCAGCTGCCTTCTTTTCCGGCCACATGATAGCAGTAGGGCTCCAAGAAAAAGGGCCACAGGCTCCATGTATTAATCTAATAGAGGGGACCCACTCCTGCCTGTACTTGTGCTTGAGTCAATGCTTGAACATACACAGTATGGTGCATGGGAGGTCCATGCTTAAGTCCCAGAAAGCACTGGCCTACTGCATGTATGATTAGGTCTACCTACATTATGTCTGCTGATATTTTCAGAGAAAGAAGTGATCGAATTACAACATTGTGGGACATTGCTGTACTACATGTCCTTGACTACTGTCCAAGTGTCCTTTTGTTCCTTTTTAGCTCATTAACTCAAGAGCAAATATTTGGCTCTAGGGTGTCTGGGTCTTTCATGTCCTGTGTGACCCGTCATTTCGACCAGAGAGATGGAGATTTGATCCTGGAAGAGTTCATCCACAGAGGTTCCTAATTTAATCCATGTGTAAGCACATAGTTCCAAATTAACGCTCAGCTATTGCCTAACCCTGTTGGTCACCTGGGAGCCTTGGCATGAGACTTCAGCCAGAGAATTGCTAGTGGCCTTCATTTCTGCTGCTTGGCATGATTCTTTTCAAGCAGGGCACATGAAACCGCCAAGGTGGTCAGAGCCTAAACCATAGCAAGTTTCACAAGCCGTGAGTGTGTTTCTCTGATCTTCTTAGCATGTCCTGATATAATAAAATATTTCAGGATGTCTTTACCAGCTTGGGTCACAAACAAAACCCAATGACCCATCTCAAATTCTCAACAGCCCAGTGCATGGAGCACTCATGCATATACACAGGCTCATTTTCTTCTCCCGCTTGCTTTGGAGGACAGATTTGAAGCCACATCTTACACTCCCGATGGAAAATCTTCTACCAGATCAAGAATTCACCAGCTATCACACAATAGCATGCTCTAAGATGAATCCCTCATCCCCTCTCAGTGAAGCTAATCTACTTAATATAAAATACTTAAAATATTCATAGTAAATATTCAGACTCTATAGCTTAATGACTGTGGCTGTTGCCTGGAAGACTGGGTTTCTAATCACTGCCCTAATGAATAAACATCTGAGATTTACAGATAGTGGATAATGCCAAAGAAAAAGTACTCCTTTCAGAGTAGGGTGCATTATCTGTGATTATTTAGCCAAGAAATTATTACAGCTTCCTTCAGCTCCACAGGGGCAAATTTTGACTGGCGAGACCCCTGTCTCTGGGAGGAAATTATACTTGCAGTGCAGAGATACCATAGTGATAGCATTCTATACAAAAATAAAAAAGAGCCTAAGACAAATTCTTTAACCCAGTCTCTGTATTGTTGTAGCCTACAGGAAAGATCTTCAACTGAAATTGCAAAGTTAGACTGACAGTGGTGCTTTTGGATGATTGCTCCTATTCATCAGACTTCCAGTCCTTAGTGAAATAAGGATGAAGAGGGTTACATTGTTTTTTCTGTAGTGTAGGCTTTGAAAAAAAATAATGTTGTCCTATTCATTTATTATCAAATTTGAACAGTTTGCTTTTGAAATGCTAAGAGTTACCCCAGCTGAACTCTCCATTTTAGGCAGTAACTAGTTCAGATTGCCTTCCATGGGACTCTAAAATCAATACAGAGAATGAGAGATAGATGGGGAAATGTGCATTAATCCATTAATTTAATCTTCATCTTCAAGTCATTATACTAAAAAAAAAATCAAGATTCTGATAAATTGGACTTTTTTCTTTTCTCCTACGACCCACTTAGAAATCCAGAAGTCATAAAGTTTTGCCTTGTCACAAGCTATAAGTTATGGTGGCACAGCAATATTTTTTACTGTCCAGATAAAAAAGGAAATTACTAACTCCATCCTTGCCTGGTGATGCAGTTAGCTGCCTGAGGTCTCAGTGGTTTCACTTCATTTAACATGAGGAAGTATAAAACTGACATATAAAAATTCCCTTGAGCGATCATTCATAATTGTAAAAAAAAAACTTTTTGTAAGGTTTTCTGATCTATCCACACATTGATTTTTATGCAGAGATCATCTTTTTTTCTTTTTTTTACAAACAAAAGGTTCTTTCACATTTGTTATACAGCTTTCCATTTTGGTTTTCCTTTCTTTTATTTTGATACTATATTTAAATTTATTCTCTACACCCATTTTTTGAGATGACCAAACGTTGAGATTTTGAGAATCTTCTGCCTTCTCTAGGTATTGCTGGAGCTCCTAACTTTGGTAATGAGGCTTTCTTGATTTTTTTTTTTTTTAATAAAATCATCCAGACATTTTAGTAAAGTTACCATTGCTGTTATTTTATGAATTCAGTCTCCCAAATTCAGTGAGGGAGAAGACTTTAAGGTTCTTTGGAGGAATTCTTGTAAAAAGACCACACAGGTTTCTGATCTGTAATTATGGAGCGTACCAGCCTCATGCTTTGAATATTTCATTTCTCAGGTAGGCTACATTTACGAGAAACGTTGATCATACCATGGTGGTTGGAGTTCACATGCGTAAGGCAACTGGAGTGATTGCAAATACACTATGACAAATGTGCATATACGAATAATTTGTGAGAAGCATTGAAGTCAGTATCAGTATTTTCCACGTAGTCCTGAATGTGCCAGATCTGAGTGACATCAGTGTTGTGAAGGAGAACAGGGACATTACTTGTCAAAAAGAAAATGAATGGTTTTGTAAGATACCTCCAAAGCTTTGCAGAGCCCAAGATCTTTTTACTTCTAACTAGTTACTAGGTAACTTATACTGTGGCTGCTGATCATTTTAGTCAAGGTAAAACAGTGATGAGAGTGACCAAATACCAGAGAACTGTGAAACAAATAAATGTGCTTACACATTCTTTAGATGTGGGGGAAGTCAGTAAGGGAAGATTTGGTTTTCAAGTTTTTGTGAGGAAGCTATAAATAAAGGGAAGTTCTAAGTAGAGGTCATTTAAAAAAAATGGAGAATGGTAATGGTTATTTGTTTACGAGGAATTAAATTAGACCGACCAATTCATAGTGTTCTCAGAGAAACTGTATATGTGCTTTTAAACTTTATGCTACTGCAGCAATGTGAAATCATCAAAATCTCAGCTTTTAAGTAGGAAAAAAATTCTTCCTTCATGGTTGTATAGAAGAAGCTGGAAAATGGGATCCCAGAAGGCTTAAGATAGAAAACTGAGTCATGAGACATAAAAAAGTTAAAAATACAATTCTATTGATTTTTATAGCAACCTCTTAGCTCTTTGATGTCTGCCTGAAAATATATGAACAGTTGTCACAGAGAGACCTTGCTGATGGCATTCAGTGCCTCTGAGCTCCTAAGTTAGGTGGGAAGAGCCTCTGAATTGAATGTCCTGGTAGTGGGTTAGTTCATTTCATCCCTTTCTCTATATCTGTGGCTTCCATGGAAGAAAAATTCATCTGCACAGGATCTGAGTGAATGAATGTAGCATATGCCAGTGTTACCATTTAGGATACGATAGAGTGTTCAACTTTTTAATTTCCTAGAAGTTAAATGTTGGTTACTCAGGCAGTCAGTGTGAGACAAAGGAACCTGCCAAAGAATTCAAACCCCCTGCACTAGACACCTGACTTAGACTGGAGTGAATTACCCTTAAGAATTGGCCACCCTTCCTCACTGGCTGTTACTGGAACTGGGACAACTAGGTCAGTCACGCTGTATCTCTTTTAGGTGCTTCATGTCAGGTGAGAGCCCTGACTACCGGCCATTAAACTTTATCCACCAGTTACCACAGTAGAAGGAAATTCCTCATGTGACTTCTGTGAAGCTACGTGAACAATGTCGTCACTCGACTGCCTATTTCCAAGTTCCTGTGCCACCATATGGGGAGCTATGGGTATCAAAGGAAAGTTTTGTTCCACAAGGACAAAACTGTATCTCTTTCCTTCATCAGAAACAAATGATTGTTTTCCATTGAAGTCTTCTGGTAAATCCCAGATTGTCAGGCTGAAGTAGATACCAACTAGGGAGCTGCCAGCCCACAGACTGAAAGTGGACCCCATTGTAAGTAAATGAAAATGAAGTCTTGTAAATAGACAGGCACCAGGTAATCTTGACGTGGGATGTCTATTAGTTGCACTCAACAGCTAACAAGTACAAAAAGCACACAAAAGTCCTACTGACATTGATTATCTGTTTCAGGTGTTTGAGTGGTTAGCTTGCAAATGCATGATACAACCCGAACTTACATAGAAATCTCTAAATACATTATTGCAAGCGTGATATGATATCCAGAGATCATATTTAATGAAGTACCCTGTATTTTCTCAGGAGGCTTTTTTGTCTCCGGAGATGATAAAATACTCAGGGTCTTACAGATGGTTCCCATTCAGAGGAGCAATTCATAATTGAGTCCATTTAGTTATCAAGGACAATCAAAGCTATGTTTTCCTGAGTCGGTAGGCACTAAACAGAAAGAGAACAGCTCTTTGCTCATAGCTTCAAGGCCCATTCACACTGGGCTTGCTGTTTCCTTGAGCTGTATTTCAAGTGTTGGTTCTAGCTGTAACCTTGGCGTTTCTAACCCGATCATGAGAGTGCTGGGGGTGTGTGACAGCTTGTGCCTCCCGCTGCTATTTCTGTAGCGGTAATCAAACCTCTCTACGTTATGAATGTGGGAAATCTCTTTTGTGCCTGTAAATCCTTAGCACTTGCATTGACCACAGAGGCAGGAATTGGATGGGTTCCACACCTTCTGGAACTTGTACCCACATAAATGTTTTCAAGTCTAAGATTTCGCTGTCTTTACATACATACACATGCATACTTTGTGAGTGCCTGAATTGCAAAATATTTGAGGAAATGTCTCTCCGAACTTCTTCCATGTGCCTATACACCTTCCCCATGGTAAAGGTTAAGATTTCACTCCTGTTGCATAAAATGAACAAGTTGTCATGAAACAAGCTGTATCTTTAAAATTGGATTCAAGATAAAATGATCAGTGGTGGAACATAGCTGCCAGATTCTTCCTGTCAGCTGCAGATTATGTGGCATAGCCTGGCGAGCGCCGGGCCCTAGGAGTCTGGGTCCTGCCTGTTTCATTAAGCAGTATGAAGCCGGCTGTCAGCTATTAGCATGCAGAATATTAGCAGCACCATACCTGTCAAAAAGGAAAAAAGGGCCTCCATACAGCTATATCACTGTAATCCATTCATCAGTTTATTGAACTGAAGCTTGATAGGGGGTTTCTCAAACGCATGTGATGCCCCATGCTGTTAAGAGTTTTGTGTTTTGATCTCAGATTATGCTGAAAGATTTGTGCTAGCTCCCTTTTGGTTATGTATCTGAAGTTGTTCAAAGGCAAAAGTTATTTCTTCCAGAGCTGAGTATAATTTGCACTCACCATGTTGCCCCAGAGACACCTGTTTCATGGTTTGGGGTGTTGGAGGTGGATAGAAATTGATCCTTCCATTTTGCTGAATCTGTGCCACCAGAGGCATCCCCTGCACTCCTGTGGTTCTCCTGCTGTTGGCTTCCAAATACGGGCCTCAGCCACTTTGTGTCTGGCCGCAGTGCAGTGAAACCTGGCTAGAGTGAAGCTGAGGACTGAAGCCAAGATGTGGATTAGGGAGGTTCCACTTGACGACAGTCTGTTGTATGTGCTTTATAGGGGTGAGATGGTTTTATGATAAGAAAGGCTTGCATCTGAGAATTAAATGAAATGTGCAAGAGCGAAGACATACTTTGTTATCTTTCTGAAAGCTTCGGTGCCATTCAGTTACCAATCCCCACTCCCCAGCCCCCCTCCATCTCTGTCCTTTGTAAAGTGTTGGCTAAAGATCCTAGAGTTCTCAAGAGGTCTTGGCAGAGGTTAAAGCTGCTTGCACGCCTGGTCAGATTTCTGTGTGGAAATCTGGAAGGTTGGCAAGTGACAGTCTTATGGATATTCTCTTTGTTCACTCCATCTCATGACCCAAAACACAGTAGCACCATAAATGCATAGAGGTAAAGCAAAAGTGCCTTTATATAGTCTCATAGAGTTCAAATTTCTTGCCTTCTACATCTGTGGTTCACATCTGTGGTTCTCACCCTCTGTCCAGGTGCTCGGATCGTGCTAGTTGAATACAGATTCAACTTTTCCTTCACATTCTTGAAATTCAAATTTTCGCTTGTAGCTGATGGAGCTATCAACCCTTGGTAAGATTTTGATTGGTCTAAAAAGTTGAACCTTATTTTATACTAAATTGCAAGTTTGCTCAGCTGCAAATCTTAGCTTTTGTGTTATTAATCTGCATTCTATAAACTTTATTACTACATCAACACATTTTTCAATCTTAACTTTTATTTTTCTCATTTGGTTTTATTCCAAATAATTTGGGGGAATGTATATTTAAGGATATACAGAATCTATATATGTATGGTTCTATGGCCAGGGAACTGGATTTGCTAAATATTTATTAAAATCTGTCATTTTTCTTAGTAAGGTCTGAGCATTCTGTAACTTTGCTGCACAGCAAACATAGAGCTTGAGCAAGAAACTGTCTGAAAACCTGATATATAAGTGGGTGAAACTTGAGTCCCTCCAAAAAGTGGCCTCCAAAAATTCCTCCAAGATGTCTGGCAGGATCACTGTAATGAAAATCATCAGATTTCACAAGGCATTTGTGACATCTTACCTTTGGGGGATGCCAAGGAGAGCTACTGAAACACAATTTCTCCAAAGTAAAGAATGTGACCACTGAAAGGCTTTTTAGACTAAAATTTCCTTTCATCTTTATTCTGAAACTCATTATTTGCCAAGATATGTTTCCTGATAAGCAGCTGAGATGCTGTGATAATAAAACAACAGTAGTATAACATTCTGGCAAACTAGAAAAAGCAAAGATGCAAAAATGTCAAAAATTAAGCCCAATTGTAAAGCAAATTTCCACACTTTTGTTCTACAATAGAGGCACAAAGTTTTGTCAAAAGAAAGAAGGCAGCCCATGCTGTTAAGATATAGACAGAGACCAGAGTTCTCCCACAAACCAACTTGAGTTTAAAAATGAATCTACTAACCTTTAATAAAACCCTAGTTCTTAAGCTATTGAGAGGAACAAAAAGCTATTGTTTTGCTTGTACTTGGGTGTACATATCAGGTAATCAGTAAGAACAAAACTAAATATTGGAGTGTGGACCACCTGTGAGGTGACTGCATGGAGGACAATGAGTCAGCCACTAGAACCATTTAGCGTCGTGAATGCTTTGCAGTCTTACCTCGTGAGATTTTGATGTTGAATCCCCCAGAACTGCAGTTCCTGGTGTGAGTTCTGGCCTGAATGGAGTCAGAACCAGCCTCTGTTAAACGATAAATTTACACATTTGGAGAAGCTGTGGTTTTGTGTGAATATAAACACTCATGAAAGGCACTGTGTGGTGGGTCTGACCTTTTATGAGGAACTGGCAGATCTCAGCATGTTCTGCAGCTAAATATAGGGGGATGTCCACCTCAATTCTAGATTCAGAAATCACATTCAGGTTCAGCTAGACAGGAACATTTTTAGATTCGCCCATATTTAGTATAAATATTTCTGTGTAATTTTATGTACCTTGGCCTCCACCAGCATTTCTGTCTATGTACATGCCGCACCTAAAGATTTTTCTGTTTCAATGCAAGCCAAAGCAAATCACTGCAAGGCTGTCTGTGTGACAATTGCACACAAAGTCCACAAATTAAAAATCTTTTTAAGAAGAAAAGTAACCTGAACATGAATTTCTCTGCAGAAGGATTTTTTATTACTCTTAATGTCCAAAGGCAGTAGTTCACATTATGAACTAATGGCCTGTGAAATGTCATTTAAAAATAAAAGATGTGTTTGAGTCAGAGGAATAACAACATCTTTGACTGTCCTATGTTTTTTCCCCAATGTTTTGAAAGTCATTTAATTTTTCGTCTATTTTTTTTTTTTAGGAAGATGGTTGATCTCAGGCTAAAAAAGGACAGACTTAATTACAGACCATAGCCTTTTTGTCTCAATTTGCACAATTTTGACAACAGTGCTTTAAATGCAGGGACACTAGCACCGCTTAATTGAAATTCTGATGATGTTTTTTGCACTAATTGATACCCATGTTGGCAGACTGAGCTCAGCGACCCAGGAATGAATGGACAGGAAGAATGAGACTATCAGCTTAGCCTTGCAGGTGGTCTTTCCTGATCAAGATTAAAGAACATTGGCAGGGCACTGCAGGAGAGCCAGCACCGTTGATACCCTGTGCTATTCTCATTTCATATTTAAGCACAGGATTTCAGTGTTCAGGCTGAGATTTTCAGTCTGACTCCATTTGCAGTAGTAATAATAATAATAATACCTAAAAAAGACTGAGAAATGACTTGATTACACTGTGTAAGGAGGTTGGCAAGGAGAAAATACCAGGTACAAAAGAGGCCTTTAATCTGGCAGAAAAAAAGATAGGTGAGAACTAATGATTTGGCTTGGGTTTAGCATGAATTCAGATTAGTATGAGATACAGATTAATAACGGGGTAGAAGTAGGATGTTAAGAGGCTTTGGAACAAACTTCCAAGGATATGTTAGATTCTGCGTCCTTCGAAGTCCTCAGATAGCTGTTTAACACAGAGTCTTGGGCTCAGCACAAATAAAACTGGCAGGATATACTGTGGCCTACAATATACAGGAGATCAGACTAGTCAGTTCTGTCCCTTAAAGGCTATTAATCCTGTTAATACGTACTTCTTACATAGTATTTTCATCAAAGAATTTAAGAAAGCAGATCAGTAGCGGTATTCCCATTGTCCGGATATGGGGACTGTATCTCAGGGAGGTTAAATCACTTGTCATAAGACATTTAAGAAGCCAATGGGAGAAAAAGTAATACATAGCCTGTTTGTCAAATTCTGCCTTATCAACTGGACACGGTGATCTGTGGGAGAAACCTCACAGATACAGTTAACGTCATTCAATATTTAAAAACAAAGTAAGAGAATAATAATTGGCAATTGAAACAAAAAATAACAGAACATTAGATTAGACTACCATGATGATGTCTTCTCCCACTGCCTCTAGGATGCACATAGGATTCTGTTAAGGGTAAGTTAGTAGGTGAAGAAATATAGCCCAAACCTTATTTCAGTAACTACAGAAGGCTCCCTATAGAAAGCCATTTTTGAAGGCAATCTTATCCCATTTGGCAAATGTTTGCATGAGGAACTTCTATTTATTTTTTAAATTAAAGAGCATAACAATAAGTGGCCTAGGGTTAGGGCGGCAACTGCAGCAGTTTACCTTGATAGGAAGAGGCTTTGTTGGAACTGCGGGGCTGGAAAAGCTGACAGGGCACTTAATCTGGCTTCGTGATAATTGAAAATGAGATGGCCTATTGGCCTGGGATGTGCATTTGGTTTTTATGGAGCTGCACCAAATCAGATCTTAAGGTGGAACGTATAAATGGCTTTTGTACATCTGTACCAGACTATTTCTTGCAGCTTTTAATTTCATAAGGTAGAGCAAGTACTAGTATAAACCCCTTCCAGAAAACTGGCAAATTTCTGTTGATGACAGACTATACAAGATCGTATGTAAACAGAGGGGGACAAGATAATAAAAAAAATATATAAGCATTTTGAAATGTTGCAATATTGTTGTTTATATTAAGTAAAATATCTCTCCTGCACAGAGTAGGCAACTGCCAAGATTTTTGTGTGTGACAGGCTGTGCCAACATTTAAATTCAGATGCTCCAAAATCCTGGGAGGAGAAGGAAAAAAAAGAAAAGACATTTTGAATGAATATATAGTACAGCCTGTCCTCCATAACATAGTGAAATGTTCTCTGGTAACTAAATGTGAACAGCTAGCAGTTCTGAATGCACTATCACATTCATCACTGATGTTTATTAATATTATATTTCTAGGGCAATAAATCCAGGTTATTGTTAAAATGATATTGTTCACATGAACTAAGGTTCATTGACCTAGAATTAGGTTTAAGAATAAGCTCTTTTCCTAAGACTGAGTGTCTTGCACGCACGTAGGCTGATGTATATTTTCACAAAGGTGCATTGGTATAAATTTGAATTTAAATCTCTCTACTGTACCTGCTGATCGTAGATAGCTGCACTCTTTTTAAACACAATTAAATCCCATTGTTATCAATTGTCTGCAGCTTGAAGAGCTCACAGTAAGGCATAGCACTTTCAGGGCTGAGCAGATACTACTTATGCGTAGTTTGCTTTTTCTGGTAGGTTGGGAATGGTCACAGGGCAGGGTTTGGTTTGCTCCTGGGTCTGCACGTGTCAGCAGAAGGGTGAGACACCATTAGAAGTGTCGCTGGCAGGAGAAGAAAAAACTGTGAGCAGGTTTTGACCAGCTGGAGACCTCCCCATAGGATCTAAGGGAGGTAGAGTGAAATGGGAGCTCACAGTTCTCCTACAGCCTTGTTTGAAGAGCCAGGTCATTTGTTTGAAGGGCTGGTCAGCTGGGCTTTTGCTCGTGATATAAAGCAGGGGATCAGATAAAGAAGGAAGTTCTAGAGGAGTATAGTCAGGATTTAGGAAATTTCTTGAGTGTTCATATTCTGTAGTTTGTACGCTGCAGTGAAGCTTATCACGTAGGACAATAGCAATGTGATTAAGTCACGTGAATATTTGATTACAATTAGAATGGATTCATTCTACTTTCCATGTTTAAAAAATGCGGCTGCCTTTCTTTCTTGTGGCTGGGTGCTGTTTTCATTTAAATTTAGAAGGTGCAAGAACATGCAAATGCAGCAGCACAATCGTATCATCATTTTGATTCGAAAGTCAATGGCCCTCTGAGAACCATGCAGTAGCTCATACATCAACAGGATGGGGAACAGGAATATAAAAATGTGCTGGTGGGATATTACACATGCTGAGCCTGATTCTCCTCTCATGTACCCTGTTAAAACACAGGAGTAACAGCGCTGAAATCAACACTGTTATCCGGTGCGTGCGAAGGAAGAGTCAGGCTTTCTATGTGTCAAATTCTTTGATCATCTCAGTCTGGAAAGGAAAGCCATCTAAAATGCTTTGGAAGCTACATTCACCCAAAATGCTCAGCTGAACCAACGCTTCAAAAATGATATTTTCTTGTGTTCTTTGAAGCACTTAGTCAGCTAAATCATTTGAAATACATTATTACAGAGGCAGTCAGTGTCACCGCCAGAGCCCACGTTCCTTTAGAACATCCATTACGAACCTTGTTTTGAGTATTTTCCGTAGTAACTCAACCATTTTAATTTGCTTTGGACCGAGGCACAGCAAGCTTGCAGCATTTGTGAATTCCCACTAAAAATGCATGAAAGTCTGTTGAGCTGTGTTTGTTTGTTTCTTTCTTAAATTTAAAAAATCAGATCAAATTTTTTTGATCTTCTAGCTGAATACATATGTAATGACATGCAAAATGTCTTTCTTATTTTGAATGTTGGGGCAGAGGTTAAAATAAATAACACTATAATCCTACAATCAAAAAAAATGTTCATCTGTGAAGTAAATACGTATTTTCATCTACTATTTCCCCTGCCTAGAAATTTCACAACAACATTTTATCTACAGGTCAGCCCCAATATCCTGTTCTCAGTTTTGACTTTCAAAACAAACAGCTAAAACTTGCTTTGTGCCTTAATTCTGCATATGCAATCTTTCCAATAGTCTTCTCAAGACACGCTGGAATTCAACCATTCCCTTTTTACAGATAGTGAAACTGAGAGGGGATAGTTCTCCAAATTTTATGAGACCTGGACATGAAAAGAAGAGAAAATAAATCCTCTAATGATTATGACAAGAATGAAAAAAGGCCCATAGTTTGTGTGAAGGATGGAAGACTTTTTCATATACCAATTTTTCAGTGGGACTTTCTTGAGAAAGTTACAGTTTTCTTAAGAGGCATAACTTCTTATTGCACTAAGTCCACAGAAGCATGAAGAGAAGAGGAATTTATGACACCAATGAAGAAAATTGTAGTTGCTTCTCACATTTTAAGTGGAGCAAAAAGATTTGTGTACATCTTATAGTAAGTTAGGCGTTTTCTCTCTGTTGTCTGACTTGCTTTATGATCTTTTTTTTTTTAAAACAAGAAAAAAGTCTGTAGAAAGCCCCTGAATATGGAACAGACTAATAACCTTCTAGTCTTGTACTTTGGCTCACTGCTTTTTCTATGTGCATTTTCTTTTTGAATCATGATTTTGACATGTTTGCGATATCTGTTATTTACACCGTCCTGGTGTTGCAACCCGCTTTTCTGGTTCACCAGCAAACTTCCTCTCAGACTGGTGTGGCAACACCTAGAATTTCTCACTCCCGAGAAACACTGCCCAGGCTGGCGGGCAGAAGAATGTTGATCTGAGGACATCCACGTATCCCTGGCTGGTGTTATATTGGGTTGTAAATATATGTATATATACATATGTATATATGTAAATAGGTTGGTTAAGGACTCTCTTCGACAGCCGTAGCCTTGTCTGGCGTCATGACAATACTCCCTGCCCTGACCCCCAGTTACTAGAGGGAGAGTCGAAGCCAAAGTGTTGCTGGAGGTACCCCCTTGCCTTGAGTGCTGTCAAAAACAGATGCTGGAGTACTTAACTGAGGCACGGTCCTTGGTATTTTTCTTGGTATGTATATCATGATTGTTTGATATTTTGTCTTAGGTAGACTTCTGTTTCAGCTTGCTAAAAGTTTTGCTAGATTTTAAGTACGTGGGTTGAAATTTTCCCTAATGGGCATTTGCTTCAGCAGATTTCTTTCCTTTTATTCTCTCTTTCTCTTGAAATTCCTTTCAGAAAAGTTTCAGTTATTTTTAGTAAGCAGGTTTGAAAAGCAGCAGAAATACCCTTTTAACCCTCTACAAGAAAACAAAGGAAATTTCTGGTACTTTTCTCTTTGAAGACCTCAAACGTCCCTCTGCTTCGGAGCAAGGCATTTAGCAGAAAGGACCTTTCTGTTCTCTGTCTTGCGGCTGTGCCTCTTGCCAGCCTTGTGTTTGGCCAATTCATGTGCCTTTGGAAAACTGCAGCTTGCACACCCACACATAGTCGGCAGAGAAAGCTTAAGTTTCACCAACAACGTGAGTGATAAGGAGCCTGAGGCTCTCGCAGGGTTTGCTCCCAGTTACAGGTGTGGCCACAGTGGGAAGGGCTGGAAGGGTTTGTCCCCATGCGGTCTCAGGGAGGCCTTGCTGAGCACAAGCAGCCTGGAGAAGGAAGCTGGGACTGGGATGGAGCCATTTTGCATAAGATCTCTGAAGTGGAGGGTGGGACTGGTGTCTTCAGTGCAAGATGAATGAAGCACCCGACTGAGTGCCTCCATCTGCACCAGTAGAGGAGCTGGAGCTGCTGGGACGGGCCAGGCAAACGCATATGGGTGAGATGAAGAAGGTATCCTGGCTTTGGAGGGAAAGTCTCATCATCTTAATAAAATGTTATTTTAATAAAGTTTGTTTCTAGGGAACATTGGGAACATTAATAGAAATTCCTGGACTTTGTGCTCTTCAGTGACAAACAGGGCAGATGAAATCACGCCGAGTGCCAGAGGCTGCAACACACTGAATGTCCTGTAAGATACCCATAGGCGTTATCCTGCATGTATCTATGGAAACAAAAAAACACTTGCGGAAGAACCATAATGTGGCCTGTAAAGTCTCAAACGAAATATATCTACCTTCAGAACTGCTTGCTTGACTAATATTCCTGCAACTAATGCTTTTGGTTTGTTTTTTCAAATTTCTATTTTAATTTTGCATCTCTGCATATCAGCAGCAGTATTTAGTGATTTGTCTCCTGTCTCATTTTAGGATCATCTTATAAAATGAAAAATAAATGTCTATTACCTTTTACCATGTTAGGATTTCGACATCTTCATTACAATTGCTAATACACCGTTGTACTGTCTGACAATAAAATTTTGCTTAATATTTACAGCAAGACCTTTGCGGAAATTTGTTGCTGAATCTTTCAACTCATCTATCAGGGAGTTAAGCCATGGGACCACAGAAACTAAAATATTTAGACAGGACCATTCCCATTCTGCTGTTGATATTTCATGCACATCAGATACTAAGATTCATTCAATAGCTAAAGCGCACTGGAATCAGTTTTTCTAGTGTTATGCTTCTTTCTACTTTAATTTCTCTGAACTTGTAATCTGATTAGCTATTAAATAAGTAAATAAGTATTAAGTATTAAATGTTGGGAGCCAAACTCTTGCTACTTAGATCAGTGTGAATCGACTGTATTCTACCCCAGGGTGATTGCTCTAGGTAAAGACCAATTTAAGTCAGAAAAAATAAAATGAGTTATGTATGAATATTTTGTTTGTGAGCTGTGTGTTTGTGTTCAATATTTATGTATATGTGTGTATATATATATATATAAAAAAGCACTTTTCAGTAAAATAGTGATTTATCTTTTACTAATACCACGAGTCCAAAATATTTCTTTGATTGTGACCTTTAATACAATTTTTTTCAATTTTCTGTTTAGCAGCTGACTTTAACATATTTCAAATAGAGCTATTTAATATACCCCATTATAATTTTCCAACCTCATCATAATCTATTTTTCTAACAGGGTCACCTTTAACACATGATGAGATGAATGTATTTTATTAACTTTTATTCTTTTTTATAAGGATGTCTGATTGAAAGCTGCAATTTTTTTTTATTCCACAAGATGTAAAAAAGGAATCATATACAACTTTCAAAAATTCAAAAAAGTGTTATTCTTGGATAAAAGTATACTCTCTTCTGCCAGTCGTCTTCTGTCTGGAATAATATTTTGTAATCTTCTACTGACAACTGACTCTAAAAGATGTTTAATCTGTCCTTAGACATGGCATATAGCTGCAGTTTGGTATAATATCTGTTTCTGCTGCAAAAGGCATTTAAAATACTTTCTACATAATTTAAATGTACCATGTAGTTTCTTCGTTTTGGGGAGGGAAAAAAAAAGGCAATTCAGAGTTCCACTGCTGGGGGCTGTCTGTTAATCTTCTTCCATTGTTTTATTTACATAGATTTATGAAATCCCAACAGAATTATATTTGTTTGTGTGTAGTGCTGCAGCTTTGATATGAGGAGGAAGTAGTGGCTCTGCCCCTCATACAAAAATTCGTCAAAATGTTTATTCAATTTCAGGCTCATTTGTTTAATCTTTTAGACAACAATAGGAATATAGAAAGCTGATCAACAGGACTTTTGTTTTGACCAAACTCTAACAATATAGATTTTATTTTTTTTTTTTAATCTGGAAGAAGGTTTATTTCTGGTCTGCTCTGACAGAAGGGTGATAGGTTTCTATCTCTTAGTCTAATTAATACCTTTAATCTTTTTTAATGGTTAAACAGCCTCCCTTTGGTTGCAAGGCAGAGAAGAGATAAAGGCACATAAGGCTGGAGGTTAATCCCTGTATTTTATTTCTTAATTTCTGCTATAGGGATTCCCTTTCCATCATTTCTGTTTACTTTTAAGCACTCTTCAGATGCTGGGAGAAAGAGACAACAAGAAGTTTGATTAGGGCTATCACTCAAGATTAGGCAGACATTAAACTTTTTGGAATTTAATAAGAAATAATTGCTAGCTGAACAAATGGACTAATCTGGTTCTACATCCATTTTTTTATTATAATGTCTGAGAAAGAAACAAAAACTAGTACTTTTATGTGGATGGTTTTGTTCAGCTAGTGCTCTCTGCCTTGCGTTATTCCAGAACAGATTGGATGTGAAACGTAGTAACACAAACAATTACAGATAAAAAATAATAGGTGGCTGTATTAAGAAAATACTGTATGCACTTTCACTGATTTCTACCAGTGTCCTAGCTCATTTCTTCATGGACAAAATCTAATGCCAATGTTATGTTAACTTAAGTATGAAATTAAAAAGGCACAGAACATTAATGGCATTTCATTTAATATGCTCTCACCTTAGAAGTATGAGGTGAGACTTTCATTTAAGTAAATTCTGAGGTGGTTTAAAGGACATTCTGAGAAAAAAACCCTCATGTATGTAGAATCATGGGAATCTTTACTACTGATAGTGGTGTGGGTCAGGTTTTTGCCTTGTTGCTTCTGGAAAAAAAAAAAAAAAAAAAAGCCAGCCAAGATATTATGTCTTGATAGCCTACAAAAGTATGTTGGAGATGGATACGTTGTACTTTAAAGGTTGTAAGTACTATTACAGAAAGGGTTTGGTGATAAAAATCACCTTTTCTTGACTTTTCCATTTAGAATTTTAATGTGTTTAACTGAACTGTAGATGTGGGAGTATTCTGCAAATAAGATTAGAAGCTCTGATGTAACCCTTCCAAAGAGATTATAAGATTTAGGATTCGGGCTCAGACATGTACGTGTCCTCAAAAGAGACTTTAAAAAAGTTGGATTTGTTATTTTTATTTTCCTTTGTATACAAAGAATTACTGTCTTCTTCATTAAGCGATGCTTGTATGCAAGAGAAGCTTGAATAAGTGCCTTTCCATTTGCCATTGAACTGATATGGACTGTGTTCTGAAGAGGAATTCTTTAAGTAAACGCACAAATCCAAAGACCACCAGCTAGAGATATAAAAATGAGACAAGAGCAGATAGTACTTGTAGTTTTTATATGAGCTTTTTTTACTTTGGGAAGTTAAAACAGCTTTATAAAGAGTCGTGCTTCTTTGAGCTCAACATACTTGCTCAGTGCCAGCTTACAACAAAAGCAGTAAGTGCCAATATTGCCACGGTCTCTGCAATATTAGTTTTCTGCACTGTGGGATGCAGCCGAGCTCAGCCACGCTCTTGCCTGCTGGGTCCCATGTACCCCCTGTACACCCAGCAGCCGCACGTCACGCAGCCCTGGGGCTTGCAGCGGGCGAGTCCTCCCCTTCACCGCCTCCCCTTCTCCTCCCAGCAAAGACCCCTTCGGGTGATACGACGGTTTCCAGCGGCAATGCTTTGGGAGGCTGACATGACATTGCTCCCGTCTGGGTAGAAGCCATGCAGAATGGTCGGCAGATTAAGAGAGTTGACTGGGAAAGAGGGAATTTTGGGTTCCCCTTGTGAATTGCTATGCGCTGCGTAGATGAAGTAGGCAAACGAATATAAGCGTGTTGTTGTTAGGACATAGGCAAAACAAGGTTTGAAAAGAAAAGTGATGTCTTTTGGTTGACATTTTGGAAAATAATATGCAAGTTCTGAGACACTCAAGTCCTTCTTCATGTCACATGTACAAAATATCTCTGAATGGTTTATATTATGGAGATTAATAAACTAAACACGTGGTTTAAACGTTAGGATTTTAGCAGAATGTCCCATAATACATGCAATACTTCTACAAGTGGTTTATGAAGTTGCTATACTTTGGGCCCCTCAGCTGCTTAAAATTTAAGTACATGCATAATTGCTTTCCTGAAACGGATGCAAAGTGCTCAAATCTGGCACGAACAAACCCTCAATTGTCAATTATTCTTGTTCATCTGATTCACCGTGACTTAAAAAATGGAAAGAGTTATAATTAGTGGTGCCAAAAATTTTGCACTTCCTTTTTTGTTTGTTGATAGGATTACTGCTAGATGGAGGAAAATAGTAGAGTGACTGAAAACGTTCAGGTTTTACCTCTGTTTCATACTATTGATTTTCTTTTTAAATTATTCAAGCTGAACAGCAGTTAAGCCAATGGATAGTATTTCATTCCCATCCGCTCCATTTTTTGGAAGAATTAGCATTTTAGCAGAAAAGAGCTACAGGCCCAAACAGCCCAAGGGTCTCCAGTGTTAAGGGAGACCATGTAGTTCTGGTTAGCCCAGATTTGTGGACCAAGGAATTCTTGAATTCCTGATATAAAACCATGACATAGTAGCTGTGCTAATGCCACAGACTCTGGGATCTCTGGGACCATCAAGTCTGAGAGGATCCTAGGCTGAAAGGGACCTTGGGGGCCAGGTCTTCCCAACAGACACATCCATGGGCTGTAGAAATCAGGAGGACGTGGTTTGGAACCATGTTTGGATCTCAGGTAGCTTTGTCGATGTTGCCTGCCAAAGTGCAATCCTTCAGAAGGTCTGAAATTCCATTAACATGAAATGGATTTTTTGGGTTTTCTAATGTGCTCTTCTTTGTAAAAGCCCATGACACATTTTGTGATGAGGAAGGTGAAAAAGCCTGAGTCAAGAAACTTGTTAATTTGTAAGGCATGATTGTATTTTCCCCTGTGCTCAGTCCACTTCTGTTTGTTGTCATGTCTTATACCTCAGCAATACAATCCCTATAGCAGGGAATGTTGCAATGAGGCACCTACTACAAGAAACAATTTATTATTGGGGCAGCTAGGTACTACAGTAATACAAATAATTAGCATTAAGTGGCCTTTAATGAGGGATTTAAAAGAGAAGAGCGTATTGCCTTTATAGACTAGTTCATTAGACATGAATATATGTTAAAAAGTCCATTTTAATTTAGTGCTTCATAAATAAGAGTTGTCATAGAGGAAAGAGGCAATGACTCTTTTCTCATTTTGGCCTCACCTCACTATCAGGAAGATATTGGCAAATACAGAGAGCAGCAGCAGAAGAGTCATGCGATGATTTTTAAACCTACCGTGTACTCAGAATTGCCTTCCTATATATTTTTTTTTAAGAATGGTTTGTTGATGTTTCAAATCCGTACCTGGACTCTGACTCTCTAGGCAGAATCATGGTTATGAGTTCTTACTTGATTTCTGCAACTGACCCTTTGAAGGAAAAGTTTCTCTTTTTCACCTCCACAATCTTAATAGAAATAAATTAAAAATTCAAAAGGGGACTGGAGAAAGTCTCAGTTACGGTGATAGGTTGGAAGACCTAAAAATGTATAATTTAACTGCAAGATGATACTGGTCTACAATATTCAGAGGGTCAGCCCTTCACAAGAAATTATTTAGTGCATTAGAATTAGGTGTAATGGCTTAAAATATAGTCTGAATATATGTAAAACTTCCTGTCTGGTAAGTCTATTAGTCTTTGGAATAGTCACAAGAGAAGTGTTGAAAACCAAAGACTTGATAATTAAATATTACACTGGAAAATGTTATAGGAATTGGTTCTGCCTTGATTTGGGAATAAACCAGGTTACCTAATAAGACTTCTGTATCTGTAGAATACCTGTTCACAGGTAATTTTCTTTTACAATAAAGGAAATATACTTTCTCCAGGCAGTTTTGAAACAATTGCTGTCTCTCCTTTGGAGATACTCTTGGGACTAAAGGCATCTTACGTGTTACCACAATATTAACATTAGTATTTGTTATTCTTTGTAAGTTATCTGTCAAATGTACAAAAAGACCAAATAAGTATCATCTGCAATTACTTTATTAGGGAAGTGAATTCACGGCCAATTCTGACCTAAATTTGTAAGCTAAAAGTCTAATGTGTTAATTAGGTATGAGGAGAAGAAAGGACCACAATAGAAATTTTTTTGTGTTGACTGGAACAAACATGAAGTATCTCGATGAAAGGAAGGCAGCTAGAGCAAAATTTCCATTCATAAACATGCATCCACTATTTTGCTATCTTCTTTATCTACAGGGTATTTTAAAAATGAATTAGATACTGAAGCAATTAAAGCAAATGCAGCATTTTCTGAACTACTCATTGAGTAAACCCAGTCTTAAACAGATAATTGTCAATAACACAATAAACATTTATAGCCTGTATATGCCCCTTATGAAAAGTGTTTTCCTGTTGGTATGTTGGCTTTCTAGGGAAAGTGTGCTTTGCGCAAATCCTATTGTATAAATTGTCCTTAACTGCAGATGCTTTATGCATAACCCCCCCAGTTTTATCCAGAAGGGCCTTTTAAGTTCTGAAGAAGCACCATTTTTTGATTTTACTCGTATAAACTAATTTCTGTTTTCCCCACAGCTCAGATTCTGCTTGAAAGCTAGAAACATTGTGATCCTCCTTCATTTTTGGAAGTATTTATTCTGAAAAGGAGCATACTGTAAGATAGCTCTGAGTGACACTGTTGTGCTCCCCCTGAGCCAAATTCTCCCAGATAAATATGATTGTCAATTTTGTTATTGTGAGACTCAAGGTTCTGACTGCATCTACTTGTTTGTTACAGAATGTGAACAACAATGTACAGGGATGAAGCTTTATTAAAGGAAGAATTTAAAGTAGACACGGTTTGACAAATGTAGAAAATGTACCTGCTTTTTTAGGAATACTGCCTCAGGGATTTTCTGGCTTTTCTTTCAGCTAATAGCATCAATAATATTTTAGAAAAGACAAGACCTTTACTCAAAGTCACCAGGCCACATCATCATTTTCCACCATTGTTTTCATCTCAGCTTCCTTTCCGAAGAAAACTTCTTTCATTATGGTATCCACCTGTGTGCGTAAGGAAGGCTACAAGGCGAGCTGTAGTTATGAAACATAACAGAGAAAGAAGCGACTATTTTTGGTCAATACCAGAAGTTTTGCTGTCCATCTTTTTTGCCACATCCCCTCCAAACCATTTCTCCAATGTACATACTCTTCAAAATGTCTCATATAGAGAGATGCTCTTTCTTGAAAAGCTAATCCCTTACATCTTCAGAGTGCCAGCATAATTTCTTAAATACCAGATGTGTATTTATCCAACATTCTGAACACGAAAAAATCCCTCAATATATAAATTCTGAACTAATGTAGAGATCTTATAGCCATAAACAACTCATTAGTATTATTAAACAGACTTTCTACACCTAAATTCTTTCTTACTCACCTTATCCCACATATGCCCTGCACAGAGCACTGCCACAAAGGCCAAGGTGTTGGAGGTTTGATGGCTCATGGTCAGGAAGATACTTTGTCTTAGTTCACAGACATCCAGACACTGTCACTATGAGCATTTCAGATCTGATCAGACATGCCAGCAAAATCGGCAGAATGGTCATCTCTTACACGATCATAGCCTGAACCGCTATGGGCACTGTAGACCACGGGTGACATGGTGCAGGTGACATGGACGGAGTGGTTCAGCCCAGGATGGAGGTGTGACATTTCTGAGTGTCTGTCAGAGCATCACAGAGAGGGAACTGCAATAACCCATGTGCGAGACGCTAAAGCACGGCCACGTACAGTAAAGTCCACACTGAAAGGAAAAAAAATGGCCATTATAATTGTCTAAGTATAATTCACACACTGAAGCTTATCAGAAGGCATTTGTGTGTCAGTGATGGGACTACCTCTGCAAAATGTATGTATTTACTTTGCAAATTAACAAGAGAATATGTAATTTATTTCTTTTGCTACTTCTTCATTAAGCCACAGTGTTGAACTGAATTATATTTGCTATAAAGCTCGTTCAGTAATTTATTTCCGAATGTAAGGAATGCATCTCTGTTTCATACTCTAAATGGATTAAGCCTGTTACGACAACGACAGTTGATCAGGAATGCTGTCTGAAAGTCCTAATTTAAAATGGAACTGAATGTACTGTAACTTTAAAAGGTTTGTTACCCTTTTAAAAAAAAAGAAAGTGTCTCTTTAAAATTGATAAGCTCCTTTACCCAGAGCTTATGTGAATATACAAAATGGGAAAAGATGAAGGCTCTGGCTTTATTTACATGTCACTATAGCAGAAAGACAAACTCTAAATCACCGTCAGCCCAGCCACAAAGTGTTCTCATTAGCTTTACCAGGGAGCCAGACCTCTTTACATGTTGGAGAGAAATCACATCAGGAGGGACCGGCTTCTCTCCTGTACTGGAGAGAATCAGAAGCGGAGGTTTTCCCTAACTGCTGACAGCTGTGGCTGTGCCTGTCAAACATCTGTCTGGAGCAGCCTCCTATGGCTGGGTGAAGGTGTCAGCTTCATAAGGTGGTGGGCCTCCCGAGGCCCCCCAAAATTAAAAGGAGACTCTGTGATAGGTTCTCTCTCTCAGCAAGCACACATGCTGCCCCAAGCAGGGCGAGAGCAGCTGCCAGCTGCTCTGGCTACAGGAGCTCATCCTTGTGTAAATACATTCAATATAGGTAGAGCTCGTTTCCCAAATGCATTGTTGGTGAAGTAGCCGTGACGAATTTGGAAACATTACGATTTTCTTGTTCAAAATTGGAAGAGGAAGGCAGTGAATACTTGAGCTTTGTATGTAGGGTGGAAACTGGAAACTGAAACTGGGTGGGGGACTGGGATGGGGCAAACTCCCCCTGCCTCTGCTGGGGCCACATGTGCAACCAGAGGAAATGCACTCCTGCGTCCTCTTCTTCGGTCAAGCCTTCTGGTTTTGGGCCATGCTCTTGGGAAAAGAAAAAAAAAAAAAACAACCCACCAATAACAGTAATGTATTTCCATGAAAACTTCAAGATTTTCAGGTTGTGCTATCTACAGTATTTGACTGAGAATCGTTGGGGTTGTTGCTTAATTTCATCAACAATACCTCTGAACTGATTATTAGTATGTTTCCACTTTTAGCTAATAATTTCCAGTTCTGGAACAAGCCATTTTTCAAAAGTCTAGTATTGTTCAGGAACTACTTTGCAAAAATGAAGCACTTCAAGAACTCACAATTTTCCACTTTTCCCAGGAGTGCTGATAAATGCCTTCTTTTCCTGTGAGAAAGTATTTCTTTCTGAAAAACTTCAACCTAGTTTTTAATTCCCAGCATTGTTATTGAATTGCCATATAGCCTTGGGCAAGTTACTGAACATTTTCTGTATCTTGGTTTATCTATTTAGCGGAGTGCTTACACAGCACAGTGCACACATACTAACACTTCAGAAAAAAGTCAGCCCAGCCAGTGCCATACCTCTCCTCAAGTAAATACTTTTAGGGAGGAGCAGCAGAACTGCTGATTACCATCCTTCTGCTTGAAGAAATGGAGGGTGAGATGTGCTTTCTGTTTCTCCTCAATCAGTATAATGCACTCCTCAGGAGTGTATTCTGGAACAAAAGGGAGAGAAACAAGGGAAAATTGAGAGATGGGCCCCCTCTAATTGGATACTTAATTCCCTTGCACCTCCAGTGGAAGTTGCCTCCTTGTCACAAGTCTCCTACCTCTAGGTGGATGACCACTTTCTGGAGCCATTGTCTAATGCCTGTGGGTATACTCCGAAATGGTAATTGAGTGCAAATCAAGAGGGATCCTTGGTGAACCAAGAAAGCAGGCTGGAATAAAAGAACTCGAAGCTAGGCAGGCAGGTAAGAGAGTTTTAAGAAAATGCATCTTTGGAGGGAACTCTGAGCAAAGAGAGAGGAAGCAATGTCACCTACTCCTTGAGGCAGCAACTGCAGGAGATGCACAGCCACAGATGTTTCCTAAGAAGCCATGTGTCTGGGGGATCGGGAGAATAAAAGGAGGAAAGCGGTGACTTTGGGAAAGATCCCTGAGTTGGACCCAGCTCCACCCTGAAAGGACAGGGCGCTTGTAGCAGCTGGTTGCTTACGACAGCGTTGGCTACCTGACTGCCAGCCTTGCTGTGGTCCGAGTCTTCATCAAATCACAGCACAGTGCATAATCAGTTTTGACTTGCAGGAAGTAAAAGAAGAAATCTCAATGAGATCTGCAAATCAAACAAGACACATAATTAACTTCGGCCCTGCTTATTCACACCGAACATCCCTACTGTCTCTTCTCTCCCTGTTAGGCCAAATTGTAATATTTGCCACTGTCCAAAGTAAGGCTTGAGGTGGTATAGCGCAGTATTTATATTGTACTGTGAAAAAATGTCCAACCATATGTTATTTCTACATTCTCTTTACAGTGTCCTTTGGATGGACAGTACAGGGAAAATTACTGTGGTTCGGTTATGAAGTCCCACATGAACGAAATTCAACAGTGTTTACATTAGTCTTCCTAACATCTGCGAGGGAATATATAGCATTGCACATTTTTTCCCATTTATTCTCTGGTCCTAGGCTAGGTGGTTGTGTCATTCTCTCTTAAATGGCCTGCAGTACCGGTTCCTAATACTAGAACGAGCCGCTCTAGGTGGTGGCTACCCACATGCATACCAAGCAGCAAGTGCTAACTGGGACAGGCCCACAGTGAGCGCCGCTGCCTCGCAAGGAGGGCTGGGAAGGGAAGGCTCAGAGGAAGAGCTTAGGGGTGATTTCTGACACAAAAGAATGTGTAACCAAAGTTCATCTCTCATTTCAAAATTTAAATTCAATATGAAGACGCAGTAGCATCTGCTGTACCGCCTGGCTCTACATGTTGAGGAGCCTTTGATGAAAACAACATCCATTCTTTGTTGGAACTATAAACAAAAATCTGCCAACTTGTTTCAGACAGGAATGCTTTACTGATTATGAATTAATTAAAAAAAATATTGTTATTCTGTTGTGCCATGGGAAAATAAATTCCTTTTCTGGCCACAGAATAGTTTGCATGTTTTAAATAACTAGGTATGCATTTTGTTTAGTTTAAACTTTTTAATTTTGTTTAAAATCATACAGTCGTCAAGGCTGAAAATAAAATGCTTCCTTTCATTTCTAATAATGTTTTGGGGATTGCATTCATGACAGATCTGTTTGAAACCTACAGCCAACTTTGACATAAGAATACAGGTATGGATAAATCCTCTGGATAGTTATGCACTTTTACCTCCTTTTTCCTAGTAGCCCTATGACAAGAATAAAGCCAGCTTTGAAAATACAAGTGTGACATACTGCATTTGAGATACAAAGTAACCGTGTCTAATGATAGGAAGTAATGGCTTTATCTTTAAGCTGTAACTTAACGTATTTCTCTTTATGTACTATTCATTTTAGAACTAGCTGCTTCCAGAATGTATTAAATATTTAATATGACAATGCCCAGATGATATTTATATGTTAAAGATTTAGATCTACTAATCCAAGTCCACATAAAGCTGTTATGCAGAGCTGCAGTTTTCTAATTTATGTACATACATGAACACCTATATGTACAAACAGGCAACTGTTCTTTATATGGAGAGATAGCTCTCAGTTGTGCAAACCAGTAAAATATCCCACACTACTGTTATAAAAAAAGGAATTTAATAGTCAACTATTCTAAGGAAAAAAGCTCTCTAATACAAGAATTCATGCTTTTATTAGAACTGAACTGAGTCCGCTGAAATGAAATAGTAAGGCTGCGAGAACTTAATCTAAATAGTGGGATAAAAATTGGATGTACTTACTTTTTTTTAAATTCCTTCTCCAGCCTTTGGTCAGGTACACGCTCATCAAAGAAAAAGATTAATAAAAACAGTGTAACATCACAAAGACTGCCCATAAAGAAGATAGCTGTCTCAATCTTGCTTTATCTAAGAAATTTTTAGTTTAGTTTTAGAAGCATTTCGTCAAGAAGATTTAAAACTGTTGTGGACCTTCCAACACGGACCACAACTTTGGAGATACAGATTTATATTTAGAATGTCAAGGGCATTCAAAATGTGCCCAATTAACCGTAGACTGCAAGGACAGCCTCCATGGTACATTTTTTTGCCGTACTTTGTGCCCCCAGTTCTTCTGCGCCACCAGCCCAGGAGGAAGCAGCTTCAGGTGGGGACAACCTGTGGGGAGAAGAGTCAAGGGGCAACATGTGTCTGGAGCCTGAGGCTTCTTGCTAGTCCAGGCTGGGAGAAGGTTGGGGGAACTGTGAGTACAAACACCATCGTGCTCTATTAAAGCTCCTCTTGTTCACGAGTGGTATATTTAAACTGCAAGATCTCAGAGCACTTTCGAGTTTGAGTCCAAATCCTGCATCCAAATACATGTTAGAACAAGATTCAGGAATGAAGAGGTCATCTTGCTGTCTTCCCCCAGATCGTGGTTTCCATGGGAAAGTAACACAGACACAAGGACCAGAAAGAAGCCAATGTCATGTTTCTGAGTAGGGTCCTGAATATGGACCAGGACCAGTCAATGGATCGTACCCAGGAGTTGTGCAGAGGAGTGCACCTGCCCTAGGAAGATGCATCCAAACTTACTCTCGGAATATCTAAGAAGAAAAACCTACTATTAGGAGCAGGGGCTTATACAACATTTTCTAGCAAGGCTGTCTTTGGGAATAGGCAAGTGGGCGGCAAAATGTCTCTGCTGCCAGACTCCTGGACAGACGGGTTCACTTCTGTTCCTCCTTCTTCTATCTTGCCCTGATAATTGATCCACCTTATCCACATTTGCATAAAACTTTGGTTTAGTTCTGTTTCATTTTTATTAGTTGAAGAGGAAAAATGTGTTTATATACAGGAAGAGAAAAGCCATTAACAAAAGTGTAATTTAAGGGGAGGTGAGTGAGAAATGTGGAAACTGAGGGTTGTGTTAAGAATATTGGGGTGTTTGTATTTCAGCTCTCACTAATGACTTCTCTTAGTCACTTCTCAGCCTCAGACAATAGGGAGAGCGCCGAACTGGCTCATTTTGGGTAAAGCTCCTTCTCCCTCTGCACTTCAGCTTCTTCACAGGTAAAATGAGGGAACTGAGATTCTTGAAGCACTCTTTAAAATGTGCTGGTGCAAGGAATAAGCAAGCTATTAGTACCGGAAAGTTGGCTAAAGGTTTCCCGTTGTTCATCATCACTCATCACTCATCTCCTCATCCCTCTTTCATCAAGTAGCACTCATCATTCTCACATGACAGCAGTCAGCCTCTTTTGCTGTTTATCTTTCCATCTACATGCATTTAAAAAGTAGTAAATACTGAAATTAAATCCAGTATATTAAAAGAGCTGATGCACGTTGCATACCTAATGGGGGCTCAGTTGCAGCGCCTAGCAGAAGAGGAAAGGTGATGAGACAGGCAGTACTGTCATCATTTTAACTGGAGGAGGGTTCCGTGGGACTACAGCAGCGGCCACTGTGTAAGCAGGCTGGTTGTGACCAGGCAAAAGGTATGGAGGAGCACTCACTGGAAGTGAATGTGCATGCTGAGTACAATAAATCACTTCGTCCCATAGTGGACAGAAATGTATACTGCTACAAGTCCAGCGCTATACAGACATTTAACAGTCGAACGCTATGCAGATGTATGAGACCAGAATCAGTCCTTAGCGAAAGGATAGGAAATTCCACTGAAATCAGGAGGTTGCCATGAGGTGAAGGTGGGATTTGTCCTGGAGGTTAAAGGGTTATATGTGTTTTTAAATGTTATTGTTGTTCCCTCTTGTATGGCTATGCTTCAGCAAGGAAAAGCAGAAGAGGGGCAGAAAGAAACTAGGTCACAACTTTCCTAAACATTACAAGCTATTCCAAATCATCTAACCATGCAGTGGTCCTCAGGGATTATCTAGAGGTTAGTCACTTAGCAGACTAATTAAAAATGTCTGTATGTGCACATGTACATGTATACAGAAATGTTTCTTCTAAGAATGTAAGGCCTCTGTGGGTTGCCTTTTACTGTATTTTCCACCAAGACACTAGGCCAATGCTTTCCAATACAGGTGACAAAATATATTTAGCATTACCTCTTCCATCCAGAAGAGACTCCCGTCCTTACATGGGTGATGCTCATCAGTACCCATGTTTGTGTTTATGTTTGATTTACAAGATTTCAATGTTAACCTATATTTAAGACACATAGCACGAACCACCACCTCCGTACTTCATCTGACTCACTCAACATGCTGAAAGGTCCAGTTCCAGAAAGTTGCTTTAACAACTGCATTAAGAGAATTAAAATATCAGAAATAAAAATAGAAAAACATTCAGTTTCTTATGAGAGGGAAGGCAGCAAAGGTGTGTGTCACACAGCATGACAACAAGACTGAGTTCAGAGTTGGGTTATTTTATTAATTTTATATTCATCTCATGCAAAAGGTATTTAAATATAATGTATCAGATGGTAGTTATTTTGTGACAAGGAGTACTGACAATGCTAGAAGCCAAAGGAAGAACCAGAAAAAAAGAAACCCAGATTCTTCTTTGTATAGTTAGAACAAAGGATTTAGTACTGGTCTCCAAAAAGGGTATTTTTTCAGGTGCCTAAGCCCATCATTCAGTGCACATCCACAAAACTGCCGCTCAAACCTCACCTTTGTTTTTGCCGGTACTTCTGTGCCAAGCAACCTCCATGTTGCCACAGAGAGTGAACTGCTTAGAGCACTTGGCCCTGTGGTCTGAGTCAGTTTTCTCAGATTTACTCTTAATGTGCTGAATTGTGCTTGAGAGGTGTGAAGGTCAAACTGAGTCTGCATCAAAGGTGCAGAAGGCTGGAAATGTTGTGGCTGTGTCTATGTTCCCCATGTCAAAAGACCATCACTGGGAAAGAATTCAGGAACATGACGGATCCATGTGCAAGACCTTGATCTCAAAGAAGTAGAAGGGGAATCCCAAGCCCACATTTTCTTCTGTTGAAATTTGCTGTAACTTGCTGGGTCTTGATGTTTCACTGAAAGCCTTTTTCTCTCTAGCTTTTTGGCAATGGAAAAACCGGGATAAAATAGCTATCTTCAGAAGAGCACGCGCTGCAACAGACTGTGTGCAGAGAGGACGAATTACCCACGAGCAGAGGTAGGCGCCTCAGCTTCCCTCCGTATGATATCTTTTAGTTCTTGCCACCCCCAGTATGGTCTCACTGCAGTGGTTTCCCCAAGGTGTTTAACTTTCCCTCTGCTCTAAATGGGAGCAGAAGCTCCTACTTTGGGGCTGAAGACTTCAGGGGACGAGTGAATATTTTTGAGAATCTGAGGGGTTTTTTTTGCTGACGATTTTGTGTCTCAGGATGTGTCAAAATCTCACTGTGAGGCCCTAAATCATTCAGACAATTTTAAGAATGTTACCTAGAATCACTACAAATGGCTTTGGTTTGACAACGTGTCTGAGGTAAGCAACTGTGCGCATTTGAATAGCCCCACTGAATTCAACAGGACTGTTGACATGCGCCGGGTTAACGTGACTGTGCCTGCTGACCCAGACCTAAGCAAAGATATTCTACCAAGGTTTTCTCTTCTCCTTAAAACAATGGCTGTGCTACAGAATAGCATTCGGACATTTCCATTTCACTTTTGTAAAAGCCCATTGTTGCTTTGTTGTTTCTCAGTCAACAAAGCTTCCTCTGTTATTGTCCACAGCTGGCATGTTTTTTACTATCTTATTTTTCCCTTGCTGTTTATAATTCATTGATATTATATAAATTTGTGAGGTAATTCAATTTAAAAAATAACTAGAATTAAATTGCGGTGTAGTTCTGGGATATTACCATGGTTGTTGACTCAGCAAAAGACTGGATTCCCCAGTGCCATTCTAAAACTTGTGTTAGGAGAGCATTTACGGCTATATATAGGTATTTTTCTGAAACCATATGAAATATGAAAACACACAAAGTAGTACATAAATAGAAATTAGAAAAATATGTGAAATAAGGACTAATCTGTAGATACTCATCTTGCCATACTGTACCATCTTGCTGATAATATTATGATTTCATAGTAGATATGAGAAGAAACAGCTATTTGTTATACCAGAGTATATTTTTTAATACACGGAATACAAGTTGTAAAATAGTTTGCACTAATGGGATCCAGCTATATACTGTGTTTGTCCTAGTAATTAGGAAGAGCTATAGTATATAGCTCTGTTTAAACCTATTTTACCTAAAGAATGACGGAATTGGTTGCTCTGTCTTATACTGTAGCATTATTTTGTTTTATGCTTTAGGGATGGGCACATAAGGTGCCACAGACCAAAGGCAGAACTGGCCTCTGGTGACACTACAGATATGAAACTGAATATCCTCAGCTTGCACAGTAGAGTATTTCTAATGTTTATATTTCTGAATGGGTTTATTGAAAACATAAATAAAAGAAAGGTGAGTCTCACCTTCAATTTCTTCAGGATGGATAGGGCAGAGTGCAGACATGTTTAATTTTATGAAGTGAAATAGGAAGCCAGGGGTTCGTGTCTGTTTATTTCAGGTGACTGGTTAATTTCTAAAAGCAGTTTTCATAAGTTGTAATGAAAGAAACAATTATTATAATTACCACTGAAGGAATTTTGTTTTGTTTCTCGTTATAGAATATCAGTTAGAAGTGTTACTATTGAAAACATGGAGACTATTTCAGGATAGGCTTCAATTTCAGAATTTTGATTTAGAAAACTCATGTTCATAGAATATCCTAAGTTGGAAGGGACCCATGAGGATCATGGTACACATTTATATCCTGTCTGCTGAGGGAGGGAATGCGGCTGAGTGTCTTGTGTGTGATAAGTGTTTTGGAAAGAGCTACACTCAAAGAACATTTCTGAACAAGGTGAAATTTTTAGCCATTCTTGTCATGCAAGGTGGGGTGCCTGTCCTCACAGCTCAGCTTCTGTGAAAGTTTTGTTGCTGGTAAGCATGAGCCTCTTGCACCGATTAGCTGTTGTTGCAGAAAGTGCCCATCATGAGAGATGACAATAATGGGAAGAGGATTCTGAGTAGCAGGGCAGAAGCCTCAGTCCTAACTCTACATGGCAAAGAGCATGGTTAGTTCATTGGGTAGACAAGTACATAAAGTTCTAGATGGAGCTTCTTTTTACTTAACAGTTTGATTCATAGATGTAATGAGGTACAATAATCAAAACTAGGATTCAAAACACAAAAGCAAAACTTGGTTGGAGACTCACAAGTGGATGTTGCAGTTCTATTTCTGTCTTGGTCCTGCAAACATCCTGCAGCAAAATCTGCTCAGGATCTGCTCAGGAAAGATCCTGATCTACCAACTAACTTAGAAGGGCAAAAGGTATCTTTCATCAAGGGAAAGGCTGTAAAGGAAGAAAGTTATTAAAATAAATGTCTCACTTCTTTCCATTGCCTCATACTCATGCCAAAGTTCAGGTTTAGCCTATTGTTCAGGTGGAATATGGATGATACTCGGAGGAAGCCACAGATGTCTGTGTTACAAGAAGTCCCTCTGAGCAGCCCTGACAGCTTAGTCCTGGATTCCTCTCCCAGTGGATGTTGAAGAACATGACCAAGGAGACTGAGTCTTACAGGACTGTATGGGCTTTGGCAAAGAAGACAGCATGCAAACACAAAATACTAATCTTCTACATTTGTCCTGTGATGAAGTTCATCTCAGAGATGAGAAAATGGATGTTTGTGGAGAAGCATGGCACCTGGTGCCGCAGGGAGGTGTAGCTTGGGCGTGGATACAGAGCTCCTGCCTTAGGAGCAGAAAGAGCACCGTGCTGAAACCTGCCAAAGGCACTGAGGGCCGGGGCAGCTGACAGAGAGATTTGATGAATAAGGTGTTTTGCAGTTAAGAACATTAGCAGACCATGAGGTACTTGAATGGTCTGACAATGAAGGCTGCCTAAACACTCCAGCTAAATAGACAGACACAAACTGATATTTTGTGGGGTCTGGTGGAAATTATATCATAGCCTGTCTATGAAATTCAAGAATGTAGGATTTTGTTGCAAATCAGGTCTAGTTTAATTTAATGAACTAGTATTAACAAGCTTCACGTTCTGCATCTTTCACTGACTCTCAGCTGTGTAGTATTCATTAAAAAGTATACATGCAAATTTTAGCAACATAAACAGAATTTAAAATAAGGAATAACACAAAAAACACTTAAGAAAGCATTCTGGTTTTCCTTCAGGATGAGTCATCTGTTTGCTATATCCTATTCTCTTGTTTGCCCTTTAAAATGCTGCCACTGCATCGATTAGAAAGAAAACACCACAACTTCACCACTCCAACAAGGGCACTGGGAAGAACTTTCCGAAGAACTTTCCTAGCATTATCCCATAAAACAGACTTTGGCAAGTGGATCAAATCCTGCCTCTACTGGGGTCAGAAGGAGCTTTGCCTGAAGGGCAAGGCTGCCCTCTCTGTCTGAAGCCACATCTTTTCTCATACATCAAGAACGCTTCATGGTAAAACAGAAAAGCAGATGCCATCCCCTTTCACTGCTTCTCCAGGCAAAGTGTAAACCTCGGTGCACTCAACAGTAAATTCCTTTAAACATTTACGTGAGCTGAAATTGCTTCATCCGTTGACCTTTGCTCAACGTGCAGCACTTCTTCCAACCACAGTTGCACATATCAGATGGACAGCACAGGTGGAGTGCCTGTGTTGTACACCTGAGTTTTGTCTTTTTTTCTGGATGGTGCTCTGCTTCCCCTTTCTTCCCTTATTACCTGGTCAGTTGAGTCTCATCCGTTGTCTCTTCCATGGCCTCCGATAGCTGTTACGGTAATGGATGTCCTTTCTGATGAAAGAATGGTAGTGGTGTTGCATTTGCCTTCTTTTTTGTTGCATTAACAATTTAAGAGTTTACGTACCAGTCCCCACAGCAGTTTGTTATCTACCCTAATCACAAACTGTTGCCCTCTCTGGATAGCGATAAAAACAACTGAGGGAAAAACGCCTTCTGTATTCCAAGTCCTAAAGAAGCCAGATTTGTGGAGGATTTAACAGTGAAAACAATGCTTGGGGAAGATGCCACAGTTGCAGCTCTGGAGGCACTAACCCTCTGATGGCATGCAGGAAAACCACGACCAACAATCTGAAAGCACAATTAGCCTGTTGGCAAGCAGCCATAAATGAACTTGTAGTCCTGACCTTTAGGACCAGAAGGTCTACAGTCCTCTGTGTTTTGGGCCCTAGTCCAAACGAGCTCTGACCCCTTCCTGGACAGAGGGGAGTCAGCAACATTTTGCTGAGACCAAAAGCAGAGTGTTTGAATACATGTCTGGAAGTGCAACATGAAATTTAACTTAATGAGTGGAGGAAGGGGAGGATGGGGATGGGAAAAAGAGCCAGATGTACCGAGTTTATAGACAGATAAAGCGATCCATTGGCCTTGCTTTTTCTCAATTAAAAATATTGTCTGTTTTAAATCTTTCATTTTGTGATTTATTCAGAAAAAAATGACTTAATTATTGCATTTCATTAAATGGTAGATTGTATATAGTTTTATTTTACCAAATGAGAATTGGAGGAAAGTAGAAATTTAAGCTTAAAAACCATTCTTGTTGTTTAGGTGTATAATTCTTTCTCCTGCTTTGCATGCCTGGAACTAATGTGGCATTAAGTATATTCTAATTTTAAAGAATTTAATACATGCATAATCTGCTTTACAAGCAGAGATTAGATTTTTTTCATATTAAAATAAATTGGGACAACTGAGAAGCATAACTTAAGGCATATTCATTTGAAGAAAATAGGCAAAATCTTTCATTTTTTTAGCATTCTTTTCAAAGCATTGATATACTATACTTTAAAGAGTATTGTGTGAAGCTTTCATTGAAAAGGACTCTCATGTTCTGTGACTTGAAAAGAAAAATTAAGGCAATACAATTGAACCTATGGGTAAGCTTTTATTTATTATATGCGTTAGTGGCTTCAATATTTTAAAACACAGAAACAGGTGCTTATATACAGTTCAGAACACCTGCCATTGTAGAATTTTTTGCTAAAAACACGAACGCCCAGCTTTGGGAGATTTTCAGAAATATTCAGCAACTTAAGATGCCTTCATTTTGGGTTTGGGGTTGCAGCTGGATCTGGCTCCCAGCCAGGGGTAGAGCTCTTTTACCTCTGAAAATCAGTTTCCTTAGAAAATTGTACCAAGCTCAGCATCCAAAAAATGGAGGGTGGAAGGGGTGGTGACGTGTCACAAGGCATTTTTAAAAATACTCCACAGCCTCCACTGTCCCCAACACATCCTTTTGTTCTCTCTCTCGGTAACAGAAGTTAGTATTAAAGCTTATGGTCAGAAAATAATATTTCAGACATCAGAATTGACCTGTTCTTTAGTTGCAGAACATGGATAAATCCTACCAGATTCCAGAGAGGTATGACATTTCAAGCTTGAAATAGGAGAGTAGCACCAGGGCATACACTGGGACTTCTTTTTAAACCTCACAAAATTATTGTCAAAATAAAAAACGTGCTCCTTTCTATGAATGATTTTAAAATATTTGGCCTTCAGTGTTTGAGATAGTCTCCGGTTACTACTAAAAGGACTTTCAATCAGCGTGTGAGCCGTTTACAGTGTGTACCATTTTATTTGCACCATATCTCTTTTATCAAATTAACACATAAAAAGCTGTCATAACAATTCCAGAAACTTTTCACCTAAGTGACCTTCTGTAGAGTAGATCTTGGCCAAGGAATAATATTACAGGCCTAATCCTGTTTCCACTGATGTCCTTTACAGACTTGCAAGTAAATACACTTGTTTCTGTCTCTCACAAGTCATAAACAAGAACCTGACCCTACTCTCCCTCACACGCATGCACACAAACGCACCTAAAGACACACCTACATAAAGATTACAAGTGTTTATGTCACAAACAGGGCACTACCTGTCCTCCTAATTTTCTTGCCTACGAAAAGGCTACGAAGTTCATACAAGATTTGTTACGGAAACAACCTCGGCTGCATTTCCTTCCTCGCTGTTTAAGTGCTTTGGTGGCACGCACTTGTACCACCTTGTTTGGGCCTAATATGGGAGAATTTTGGATGCAAAGCAGGTTTCATATCATTTCTTCTTATGATTCCTGATCCCGCTCCACCTTTTTTCCTACCTTTTCACAAAGAAAAGTTTTTTCCTTTTTGTCTCTCTATTTAGAAATTCACGTTGCCAGGCAGGCAGTGCCCTAGATGTGTCTCTCCCTAGTTCGGGCACAACAGGACCTCTGGTGTGATGGCAAGACGCGGTAGCAGGCTGGAGGAGGTGGCGGCGGCTCCTGATCTGTGCGCCCAGCGCTGCAGGGTGACTGGTGACCCTCCGTCCTTCCAGGGGAGCCCCAACCTGCCCCCCCCAAGGCAACAGCGAGGCACCCACCAGACGTTCCCACTGAACTCAAAAGGCAAAGCTTGGGAGTCATTGCCGAGCAGCATCTCTAATAGGGCTCTGCAAGACGTCTTCAGGTAGTTTTCTGTCCTACATGCTGCAGTGTGGTGTACCATGCCAGATCATCACAGTCCAATAAGTTATAAAATATTTTCAAAATGACACGGTGGTGCTTCTATGATAATGACAAACGGGGGAAGTTAGCAGTGTTGAGCAGTCTCCAGGCCATTACTTGCAGGAATTTACTTTTGCTGCACTCAAGGAGGCCATGGAAGTGAAATGAGAGCCAGAAGGAAGCAGAGTTGGTTCTTTAGTACCAGAGCCAGGCTAAATACTTGCTACACAACTCTTCTATATTTGAAGGGTGCTTCAATTCCTACAGTGCATTTATTTTGCCAAATAGTTCAGGAATCACAATTATTTTCCTCTCCACACTGGACCAGTATTTCACTGGGAAAGTACCATTTTCCAAATGTGAGTGTCTCTCTTCGGTGCAGTGATTGGCTTCAAAACTTCTGGCTTTCTGCATGCTTTTCATGTAAGAAGTGCCACATATAATGTATCAAACACCATAATTTGAATGCTTAGAAGAAAATTATCACAGATTATTTTATTTTTGGTCTCGGAACATACACTTAAAAAAGAGGTTGCTGCCACAGGTTACCCTCTGGATCTCGTCTGCCAAGGCGTACAGTAGGTGCTTGTCTACACCACAGAAAAACGGTGCCTGTATCGCCTGCAAGCCTCCCCCTGGGTGTTTTGCTTTGTTCTGGAGAGCATCAGCAATGGTGCGCACCCCTGGCAGCACGGTTTTTTTGGAAGGGGGTAACGTCCTGGCTACATCTGCTGGGGTCTGGGGTCGCTGGTGCAGCCCGTGCGGCCGTGTGTGCAGCACTGCCAGTCTGTCACTCAGACCCGTACCCAACACAGCCATACTTGCCATCCCAGCCTGAGGTAGGAGCAATAGAAAAAGTGCATATACCAAGTCAATATGTTTATAAATATGTTTAGAAAGAGATGTTTTTCTGACCAGAGGTGGGCATAAACCAAGTATAAAGGAAAAAATGGGCTCATGTAAGCTTTCCTGGTCATAACCCTTCTAAAATAGGTATTTATTCCTAATTATACTTTTAATTACACTTAAGCAGAGAAGCACTTTCTCTCCCTTAAATAAAAAAGGGCAATTTGATAGAGAAGTCCAGAGGTGGTATATCCTTTTGATAAAGACTGTTCTGTGTAAATCAGGTGAGAAATTTAGGACATAGATTATTGGATTAGCTTCCATAGGGAAAGCTAACCCTGCTGGTATCTCAGACACATTCTTCATTCCTCCATAAAGCAGTTACCTTTAAAACAAGTTAGTGGAAGTTTATACATAAGTATAGTATCCATATTCCAATTCAATTATATGAGTCATCTCCACAGGTTAAACAGAAGATGCAGGTATTCCAGTCTGTTTTGTAATTCAGATCATTTGTATGCATTGGGTAATGTGATTTATAACCACATTTGCACTTCGAAATAAAAAAGGGACTCAGAAAGGAGATACTAACACCTCTTTAAATATATTGCTTTATTTTTCATGCTGAAACCACTTGACCTGTGCAATACCAGGTTCTTTACCTATACAAATAAATTTAAGGCTTAATCCTTAATAACACATACTGCAAACATTCAAGAGTGGCTGAAGTTATCAAATTAGTATTAGGGGAGGAGAAAAGAATAACCTACTTCAGCAACAACAGCAAAAACAAACTACCTGCTTTAATTTAAAGTATTCTTAGGGAAGGAGGCATTTTATTAAGTGGAAAAAATCAGGAAAAAAAGCTTTTTGAAATAGACCAATACATTGCTTTGAACTATATTTATAAAATATTTAGCTGTCTGCTAGAATCGAAAAAATATAATATTTTTATTAGACATACTTATAAATCATTGTCAAAACATTTACTGAAGCTTGTGGTAAACATTATTTATAGTAACACTGAGCAGACAATTGTTGCTATATTCATTTTTTCCATTAATAGTAAAATGGCTGTTTCCACCAAAATCTTATTTAAATCAGAAATTTATATATTTTCTAGACATATGTATATTGTTCCAAATCCAGAGAGTTGTCCTGTATTTGGTTTTGGGCTTTTTAAAATGGACTTTTTTCTGTCTAGAATTTACTTGTTTGGGGATGCAGCTTTGAAAACACAGCAACACGTTAAGGCTGCTACACGACTGTATGTTGGCAGTCTAGCACCACATTCTGTATTCTTTTAATTAGATTAGCAGATTATTGTCATAGCCGATTAGAATTTAAAATAACTTTATAAAGTAAAATTTAGCCATCACATGATTTGAGGTGCTGGGCAAGAAGTAAAATTTCTGGAGTTTGAATCCATGCAATTACTTCTGAAAAAAGCTTTAAAACACATCCATGCATGTGTGCTTTCTGAACATACATAGATTTTTTCATAATACAACATGGTTATTTCCTTTTAAATATTAAATTTTTATTCTATCACTGGAACTATTTCTTTGAAACTTAACTTTTAAATTAAATAAAAAAATGTTCATAAAAGAAAGCATTGTGTCCACGCCTAGTAAAGATAATGGATTTTTCCAAAATGAGTCCCCTAAATAATGTATTTCAATAATGTTGATACAGCAGTAAGCTATGCAAATATGTATAATAAAAATTATACACATAATGAATACTAGATGAAAAATATGTTTTTGATACGCTTGGTGTATATGAGGTACTTGAGTATAGGACATTACAATGTCTGAGGAGTTTATGAAAGTTTTTCAGATTACTGCTGTGGTTTGATTGCAAATCTGAGAGATGCTAAATCCCTACTGTGAATTGCGCTGAAAATAAATAAAACATAAAACACATAAAAGCTGTTTATAAACAAAAGTACTTTTATTGACAAAAAATCCCCCAAATCTTTTCATTCAGTAATCTGTTTTACATCCCTCTTAGTGAAATATTCTATATAATAAAAATTATTATTTGTGACCAACAGAAACCCCATTCTGTAGCTAAAAATTGAACAATTTTATACGTGATATTTTAGCTTCCAAAAAAATATTTATGAAATATCATAGAGATCAAGTGTTTGTTTTTGAATAACTATGACCTGTTTTGAATACCTGACCTGTTTATTTTTAAACTAACTGCAATGTCTGCTTCATGCTAACGTCCTAATCATTGCTGACCTACATATTTGCTGCACATGCTTCACACTTGCTTTATGAAATAGTTTAAGTTCTAACTCTGTAAAGAGAAAGCAGTATTTTGAATACTAGGGAATGCTTAGGGAAAAAAATCCTGACTTTAGCAGGATTTATAAAGCTATGGATAATTATTTTCAAAACAGTGATTAATAAGTGTCCATTTTCATGTCATCAATGGTAATAGATGCAATCTCAGTCAGGCACCCCGCCATTCTGTTTAATACAAGTGTATCCTAGTGTAAAAAGGAGCTTGTCATACTTATCTCTAATGGTGAATGATTTCTTTCCCTCTTCCTGAAGACACTTTGCACCCAATATTCTCAAATCCTATCGTGCTAGGGGCTGACAAATAAGCTAACAACAAGGTAGGGAGCAGGCTACATTTACGTGTAGGTGTATGTCCTCTAGAAGATATGCAGGAGATAACGGGATCTTTTTTGCTTGTAAATCAGAGAAAATACACATATGAAGAGGTCTGCTTATAGGAACAGACGCACAATTTTTACATTTCAGCAAAAATATCACAATCTGGGAGTGCAATACACTGCAAAGAATCATTGCATTTCAGAAAGTGTGAGGAAAATTAAGCATTGTTTTCTTGTCGTTACTGCGGGAATTCATCAAAATGCAAAAGCAGAAGGGATCTGTCATTATACCAGTGACCAGCGTTGCAATTAATACCTGTAACTTCTGCTGGCTTTCACATATTTCTGTACTTTCTATGTTTAATTCTATTTTCAAGCATTTGTACTGCATGAAGCAGACGACCATTTGTCCTGATTCATGGCTTAGGAGGAGCAGCTGATTAATCCCATGTCAACAGTCTTGACCCTATGCAGAAAATAGAATCATAGAGGGCCTGCTTAATAATATATCAAGGGTATAGTTGCTTATTTTCTCTGGTTTGTAAAATCTATAAATCACCCGTAAATGCAGAGTAAGTTAGGACAGTGTAGTTCAGTAATTATCACTTCTATCCCTTTTTCCTTCTTACACAATAAATGTGGTTTTTTTCTTTCAAACATTTTGGTGGAAAGCGGCCGGCATGTTACCATCGTGTTTTTCTGTATGCTCTCAGCATAGAAAAAGAGCCATATGTATTTATTGGTTGCTTTAGGTCCTTCTTTTCATAAACGGCGAGATCTGTACAACATAGCAGTCCCATAAAGCAAAGACACTTCAATTCCTTCCGCAGAAAGCTTAAACCTCACGGCTCAGTGCTGTACGTGCTGACTCTTGTGAGTAGGCTTTACTTTTCCGAGAAGACCTATTAGCTTCAGTCAGGCCCCTTATCCTAATGAGAGCTTGCAGAATTGGGTCCTTCCAGCAAGGTACACAAAGAATATTTTTAGATTTTTTCAGGGTGTAAGGTTTCCCCGATATCCTTTTAGTTTAACATTGGAAAGGATTCCCATTCTGCCACAAATGTGTATAAAAAAATTGTTCTTCCACTAATGCTTTTCCTTAAGTATGAACATGCGGTATCTGGTTCATATTAGTCTGTCTGAAGTTGCTGGGTAAACCAGAGGAAATAAAACATACATTAACAGCCATTTAAAATGTGGTCATAGGCAAGAGAGAATGGAATGTACACATTTTCATTTTTAGTAGCGAAGCATAGTGACTCGCCCAAGCCAGTTTGGAAATACTTATGAAATTTTAAATTTTAAGGTGTGCAAGTCTATATGGCAGCTCCAGAAAAAAAAATGTGCCCTTCACTATTGTAAGGCATACACCGCTAGCTAAAAAAAAAAAAAACCACAAAAAAACCCCCACCAACAAAAAATGTACATAACTAACCTAACTAAATAAAGCCAAAATCTGTGGAAATCTTCTCATGTAAACTGCATAATAGCACTTCAAATGGCCCCTTTCTGTCATCCACTGTAACCATCACATTCCCATTTCTGCTGCAGTCAGGTGAACTGTCAAAGAGCTATTACGGTTGGCTGCATAGAATTCTGAGGAAAGACAAATCTGTGCAATTTTCTCCTTGGACAATAAATGGTTCTTTTGGTGCCTTTAGGTTTTCCTAAACAATTTTTGGTAAAGGAAAAAATGAGGCTTTAATTTTTTTCCATATTTTCTACATGTATGCGATAATGCAAGGGGCTTTATTTGGGCTGAAACCTTTACTATGAATGTGTAGCTCTTTGATGGATGCACATTAGCATTCCAGTATGTGGGTAAGATTTATATATTTTTTCCTTTTCTGATACGTAATGTAGCTTCAAGTAGATGCTTAAGACGGTATAATGGCATGTTATATTTTAGCGTGGGGTTTTGCACTATTAAAAGAATGGGTACACACCGAGTGGAACAACGAAATGTATATAGAAATGCAAAAATCATCCAATCTATTATTAAAAACTAATAACAACCCTAAAATATTAAATGCATTTAGTCTTTCATGTCTGTTTAAAATACTGCATGCTCAGAAGTGAATACATTATTGTGATGTGTAATACCGCATCTTCTGATAAGCCTTATCTCATAAATAAAAAAGACGTATAAATGACGTGCTTTCTTCGGAGGCAAGTATTTTGTCCATTCTGGTGAGGTATGTTGTATAAGCAAAATGAGAGTTTGATTATGTCTTTCATATAGTTAATAAACACGTGGTTGCCAGAAACCACAACGAGGTTTCTTGCTGGTTGTTTTCGTCTTCTATAAAAAATTAAGGTGTTTCAGAACTGACCTTTGCTCTGTTGAGTCATTTCCCTTTTTTCAGTTCAATTTGCCTTACTGATCAGCAGCATAAGCCGGAATTTTTATGTCCTTAGGAAAAAGGCAAATGACAACTCGTTCCTTTAAATTTTTAAGTTGGATTTTTTTGTTTCTTATGTACATGGCTTTGGGAAAATTTGGGACTTTTAAAATTAAAAAAAAGCAGTCCTGAATTGTAATTATAACTCTATCGCTTCACCACTGAATTTCCTCATAGCAATTGCCTGTTTTGCAGCTATTCTAAGTAGCAATTGTTCAATAAGACAGTCTTTATATTTAATTCAGAGCTATATTAGAGTAGAAATTGAGCTGCTTTCACTGTTTTTACTCTTTTAGAAAATAAGATTTTGATTTGGTCCCTCTTTCTGGAAATAGCTTTGTTTACTTTATTCCACATATGTATAACTGCACCTCCCTACGCAATATTAAGGATGTAGCCCCACAAACAAGTTTAGCACACAGAGGGAATGGTCCCTGCCCCGAAGTGTCTACATTTATGATAGAAACTTCCATTTTGAGGCACTGTCATAGCATTCCTGAAAAATAAACCAACGTGATGCAGATTAGGGGGAGAGAACCCAGCCCTTAGTCGCAGAGCTTGCTTCTGCTGTTTCCAATAGACGGTGTTACAGGAGAAGCGTCTTTCTGTGCATTTGCTAATCTGATGATTCTTCCTGCTTTTATTTCCCCCACGCAGGATGTAGCATCTGTAAAGATACTCGATTTTTTATTTTTTTTTTTTACAGATAGTACAGTTTGGAAAATGCTGTTTGCAAGCTTATTTGCTTCTGCGTGGTGTTCATAAGCAGAATATCATTCATTTCTGCATATCTGCTAGACTGGACAAATCAAGGTGACAATCCATGGTTAACTCTGTCAGGCCCTTTGTCCTGCTGCTTCTGTGGATTGAAATACAATGGAAACAAAGTGGAATATATAACCGTCCAGCTGCCTTGTTGTGACAGCGCGGTCCCGTATTACAGTGTCTCAGCCCCTGCTTGCCTATCGATAGCCAGCCCATGAGATGACAATGCAAATCGTGTGAATTCTCTCCTGCAAAATAATAAAAAAAAAAAAATCATGTCAAGAGGGGGGAAAAATTAATAATCAGACTTGCCGTGAAAAATAGATACTTATAAAAGGCTCTGGTTTTGGTACAGTTGCTACATTCAGATGTAGGGCCTGTTTTTTTAACCATGGCGTGCTTCTAAGGGATGCAGGTAGGCTCGTGCGTTTAAATCTATCACATGGCGTCTGCTTACAGGGTTCTGCATTGATGTTACTTTTAAGGCAGTTTATATTTCATTTAAGCATGCAATTAATCATCTTTACAGTGTTGATGTGACTGGCATCAGCAGTGTTATTTAATTAAATTTGAAATTATTGTACAGTAAATACAGGCTTCCAACTAGCCAGTCCAAATTAAATGCTGAGGTCTATTTCTTACCCATGGTGTTTCCAATTTAAATGTTCATCCAAAAGGTTACACTTCATGGGTTGAAATCATTTTTATGTTCTAACTGTTGCTAAACCCAAAGATCAACTGTACATGAGTCCTGTGCATCTATTAGCTATAGGAATGTGTACACATTATCTATATTTCTCATATTCCATTTCATATTAGTGATTTTATGACTGATGCTCCTTCAGCACCATTTTTTCTCCCAATACGTTGTCTCTTCTGTCACGTCAGCCCTGAGCTGCCTTTGCAAAAAAAAAAAAAAAAAAAGTCTTTCCTCCATTTTGTTTCAGCCTGGTAATCAAGCAATTAGCCCACAAAATGGAGGTACTCCGCTCCTCTTCTCATCCTGCATCTTACTTCGGGTGGGCTTTACCTGCGTGCAAGCAGCAGGCAGAGCACTTTGCTGCCGAGCCTGTGAAATCGGCCCCTGAAGAGCATTCCCACGATGGCCCGTAAGTGGCCACCGCTTAGGGGGACTCTGGGAGGAGGGAGACCTTCCCGGTGGGATCACCGGAGAATTACGTACGGCACGTGCGCTACCTGCAAATTCTGCGCCGGCTACGTGAGAAAGCGTGGGGCTGCGCTCCTTCTCCAGCTGTACTCACTCCCTAATTTTATAACAACCTGAAAACATGAGATGAGCCAAACTTTAAGCGGTAGGAACACTGTTGCCTTTCACCTCATCTTTTCTTTCGAAAAGGAAAGAAAAGAAAAAGAAGAAACCAAACCAAACCAAACCAAACCAACAACATTTGTTTTATGTTACAGCTTTCCACAGACAATTCACAACATGTCTAGCAAGGAATCAGACCAGAAATACCGTCTCACTCCTATCATATATATAATACAGCTTTTGAATACTGGAAAATCTGTCATCCGTTAAGTGCAGCTCAGGTCTTCTGTGTGAAAAGCACAAGCCTTTTTTTTTTTTTTTTTTTTTAATGCAGTGCTGCCTTGTCTGCACTTTTTTGAAATTGCATATTTATCAGGTTATGAATTATTTATGAGTGGGGAAGGGAGGGGGAGGGCTGGAAGGGGAAGGAAGAGTGAGAAAACATATGCTTGGGCAGAGGAATACCTTAAATGAATCCACCACCAAGTCTTTTGAAGGATTACTTGTAATTACTTTTTTTTTTTCCTTCTTTTTGTTTCGTTTCTCTTGTGTTTCTCTTGGTCATCTGCTGTTTCTATTGTGTTGTCGGTTGGGTTTATTTGGCTTTTAGGGAGCACGAAGGGATTGGGGGTAGCGCTTGCTACGAGTTGGAAGATTTTGCGCGGAAATGAATTGAGCATTTCTTTGACTTCTGAAGTACAGGGTGTTTAATAAATATTAATCCTTCAACTGTCAGACTGAATTATTGTCAAAAAGAGGCTGACAGATTGAGGATTAATGACATGTTTCATAAATTAGAAATGAACTATCAGCAGAATGTCCAAAGTAGGGATCAAGAACGGACCTGATTTGTACCTTAGACCAGTTGAACATCCCATCCATGTCAGACCTGAGCTCCGACTCACGCAGAAAACAAAAACAACCCTCCCTCCCTCTTGCAAACACAACTTCTGCTCTTCATGCACCAGGATCTGACATGTAGAGCCTTTCTTCTTTAGGATCTGCGTGTACCGAAATAGCAAGCTTGTCTCAGACACCAGATAATTTGATTAGACAGAGTCAGATCCGTTATTCTTTTTTTACAGTTTTGTTAGAGGAAAATTGGGGGAGGTGGAGTAATTTCTGTTCAAACATCTCGACCTTGTATTTCCCCACTATGAAAAACACGACGTCACAGAAAGCTGAAGACGTGGCATTATAATGGTAAATTGTAAAAATGGTAGCTGCCGCTTCAAAAACACACAGAATTTCCAATATAAATTATGTATTAAAGGAAATATGTTTGCATAAAACAAGTAGCAGTAATTTAATATAAGGTGACAGGAATTTTAGGAGAGGCTAATGTGTGTCAAAAAATATTGTGTATAGTCTTTAATCAAACTCATGATCCTCAGTTGAATGATTGCTTGTAAAGCTGATTTTAGTGTATTTTCTAATTCATTAAAAGCAAATCTCTCTCTCTCTTTCCCCCTCTTTTTTCCTTTTGTGATTATTAGGGGAAAATTAAGTTTAATTTGTGTAAGATCAGATCTTTTTGGGGTGGCTGAATAAAACAAGCAGTCATTTGGGGTGCCATTCTTTCTCTCGGCACAGACGTACACAATATGAAACTGGGCTACCAGAGTGTATAAAAATGTTTAGCTTAATCACTCCCTAATGACAGCGACTTATGTCCTTAGTGCAGTCGATTTGTTTCCTGGGTTTTAAAAGTAGATTATTTCCATGGTGCAGGCTTAGTGTAAGCTGTTGAGAAACCACAAGCACTGCACTTCAGCCTGAGTTTGGGACGTTCGCCAAGGGTAATCTGATTAAAAGGGCATTTTTTACAACATTGTGGTGCTTTGAAAATTCTGTGCAGCCAGATAGAGTAGGGCCAAAAAAAAATTGCTTTTTCAAAGCTAACAGTTTTGCCTGAGCAGAATTAAAAGCGTGATAAGCAGCATCACTGGAATGATTCTCTTCGACAGTCTTGCAACTGGATAAACAAAGCATCCTTAGTAACACATCTGTTACAGAGCCACAAGCAAATTCATGATCTATTTAATGCAAGGTTTTTGCTTGTTTGTTCTGCCTTTAATCACATTTGCTTGCTGCATAGGTGTGAGGTTCTAAGGCCTTGCTTTATCTGTAAGAACGAAAATGTTTCCCTTTTTCTACAGTAGCTTTTCTCTTCCATGACGTGACATTTATGAATGTTCTGCTGTGAAAGTGGTTATTTGTGATGTGCTCTAAGAACCAATGTTGGGTACCATATTCCTGAGAAGTTTAGCAGCTGTATGTTGTTAAAAGATAATTATCCTATCTCGAATCTTGGATTTCTTATAAGAGATAGAATGTAATACTAATTAAATATGTCATGTTTGCACACATCAGAACATACTCAAAAGAACTGTTCTTGGATCATTTGCCTTATTGAACTGCTTTCGTATTCTTCTGCGGCACCTAAATAAGGAAGAAAAGATAAGAGATTTCTCTCCCCTTCTTCACAGCCCGGTATTTCTCTGAATGGCAAGTTCATGCTGGTCTCCACACATGCTGATAGTACAGGACTGCTTACAGCAAGACATTTGTATACACAATATACTTCAAAGTCACTGGGTTCAGTGAGACTATACGGCAGATCAGACTGGCACTAGGTTCCAGTATGACAGGCAAAATGAAATTTGTTTTCTACAAAACAGGCTATTTTAGTTTGCTTAATAAATATTGAATGACAAGACATGGTTTCTTATCTTCTACTACATCACATGGCTCTCTGGAAAGGGAAAAAATTGTATAATGAATTAAACTGAATTAAATTTTCCAACTCTTTGTCTTAATTGTAGCTGCTGACTTGTAAGCAAAGCAAGAGTGCAATGCATCATAAACTACATTTTTTCCCAAAGAGGCCTCAGTGATAAAATTACAATGATATTTCCTTCAAAATGGGGATTTATATTTTGTTTATCTTTTCCCACATAGGTCAGAACATCTGTATCTTCCTCTGTGCATGTGGCAAAGCATGTTTTCCCTGTCTCCAGGAGTACCTTGTCATTTTTTTGCCTATCAGCGTTTTAAAAGTGACAGCCTGATGACTACACGAGCCTTTTAGATGGATCACTCACAGCATTAGTTGCAATGCGAGCTATAGGCAACACTGCGTTTACTCTAACTTTGTTTTACCCGTCGATATATACATCCCACATTCACTCATCCGTACATTCAATACCTACATGTATGAACACATGTAATTATACAAAAGCCATCGCTTTCAGCGGCGATTCTCGTGACGTTCAGCGTTTCTTGCTGTGCCCCTCTCAAACGTACGCGCCTGTATGTTTGCGAGGTGAAAACCCACGGAAACTGATTTTCAGTCTGGTGGATGCGGAGCCACGGAGCAATTCCGCGGCAGCGTTTCCAGCGTGAGGCTGCACGTCCCCGAGCCCTGGTGGGCTGAGAATGGCTTTGTCAGGGCAGCTGGGCTCGGCAGCCTTTGATGCAGCGCTAAGTTCAGTTTAGAGTATTTACTGATACGTGTCTTCAGCAACTGTCAAAACTGCTTGGAGCTATGAGATCCAGGCTTTTCCAATCCCAGTGACCAGCCAGCCTCCTGAGGCACGCAAAACTGCTGCAGGGTAGCTCTAGCCCACAAATTCACTTTGTGCGACCATAAAAAAAGGCGGTGGGGGTGGGGGTGGGGGTGGGGAGGGTGGGTCTGGGGGGGAAGGCAATTTTACTGGGACAAAGACTGAATGAAGGTGTCTTTGTGTCACACTTTATTTGCTGTGTTGCTACCACTGTTCCTTAGGTATGGAAACAGAGCGCAGGCAGAATTAATTGAGAAACATCTGTTTACTATCACTGTTTACCCTGGATAGGTCAGCACAGCCCTGCTTTCTGGCATGCTGCATGTTGCCAAGCGTTTATTTTTTTTCATCTTCAAATTCAACATATACCTTTATTTAAAATTGTCCTTTTAAGACTGAATTTTGTGCCTCTTAAAATGAGATATTCATTCCAGAAAGATGACCTGCTGTTCTCAGGGAGAGAAGGGGAAACGGTTAGAAAAGAAGAAGATTTCTTGATAATCAAGGACACCTGTGATTCTGTGTTGCTTGCGAGAGCACAAAGACCTATAGATCTGCTCTTTCTTCCACAGTAAAATGGCTGTGATCCATAAGAAGCTCCAATCCTTCCTTTTTCTCATACCAAAGAGAAAAAGGGAAAGAAAGAAAATTATGCGCCATCAGATCAGCTGCTCTCTGTTTCTTCTTTAAAAAGCTGAGGATGTTGCTATTTAACATAAAACCTTGTGACCTTACTACCGCGGCTGCTTTGAAACACCAAGCTATTTAATGATGCAAATTGCAAACAGAGGGAAAACATCAGAAGAACCTGTCTGGAAATTAGTGTGTTTGACTGAAAATTAGCTAGCTTAATCGAACTCGCAGGAAGTGGATTTTCTATTCAGAAAGCTGGCTTAGAGCTTTTGTCCATCGGGGTTATTCTCAAAGTGTACGGGACCTTCGGGAGTGCAAGAATTAAGGCTCCCTGTAACACCCACAGTATTGTGCTTGTGTCTGATTTGCTCATATTTTAGACTAAAATCCTTCAACATGAGAATCACGTGTTATGCAATAATAAGCCTTAGTTCAGACAGACCAAGTGGCTGCTGGGGGTTCAGGTCCCTACTCTCTTAAACTAACAAAATGATGATGTTCCGTCGGTGTATCTAAGGGCAGTATGTGTGCTGGGACGATGCTGATGCATTCATCCAAGCATGGAGGGGACCCTCCACAAACAGACTTCTTTCTTTTTGCGAGGAAGAAAGACCTCAGCTGCCCATGTCACACTCCTCTATAGCACCGGGATTTGCATTGAGAGGAGCTCTATGGGCAGGGTGATTAAGATGAAGGAGTGGGAAGGCCAAGCAGCTGCTGGTGGAAGCAAAGTGCCTCTCTCAGCCTATGCCCATCCTCACAACTCTGCAAAAGCATCTTGGCCAGATGATTCACACTGTTTACTATTTCCGAGACCTCGTTGCCAGGTCTTTTCAGGGACAGAGTGGATATAGTCCGTCACCTTTTGCAAGAAAGAGAAAATTGAACCCACTGCTCCAGGTCTTCTTGCAAAGGCATGTTTTTCCGAAGGCATGCATACCTCTCGTTTACCGGAAACACATATTCGGTTAGGAAATTAAAGGCAGAACAAAGTAGATAAGCCACGCCCCGAGTTTTCTTTGATTTGAAAGCTCTCAGTTTGCCATGTGGACAAAAAAAAGACTGTTTCAAATATGTACTTCAGTAGGTCTGTCTGTCTCCCATGTCTACACCAGTTGTGAATGGTTAACTGTAGCTTATTTGGATGAATTTGTGCTGCTGCCCTGGCATTAAGAATGGGGTACTTCAGTATGCTGCCACTGGAAAAATAATTTGCCTAAGTAAAGGCTACATTTTGAGCTGGCAAAGCTCAAAGCTAAGGACGAAAGAAAAATGGTTAACTAGTAAAAAGACGTAAGGAAAGATTCATGCAGAAACTGTTCAAAACATTGAAATGGGAGTGCTTGAAATTAGGACTATAAATTATCTTAAAACATAAACATCTGAAGATTCTGACTTCTGTTTTCCATTGTTATCACTGGGATTTCTGGACAGTCACAGTCAAAAAATCAAGTTGTTTTTGTTAGGTACCCATATTTGGATTTAGTAACATAGATTTCAGCACCTTGGTTTAGATGTTTCGTTTAACAGCAAGTTCTCAATGAAGGCAATCAGAGCTTTGTCTAAGTAAGGTTAGATGAAAATCAGTGTTGTAGTATTTTGCCTAATATTTTTGTGAAAACAGGTAGTTTTAGCAGTGTAGAGAGATTTTCTAAGTCTTACAAGAAACTTCTGCAAAATCAAGGGCTAAACGGTATATTTGTGGAGGTTGAATAAATTGGATAATGTTTTATAACAGATGAAATTTCATGAATATCTCAATTTTTCTAGGTCCAGAGACTTTTACTGTTGTATCACGTAAGTGCCATTGATTTTCAGATGATATATCAATATTTTATTCCTATTTTCATTTGATTCGGGTGCTACATTACCAGCTGTGTCCAAGAACAAATATATCCGTAGAGGCATTCAGAGTTACAATAATGGCTAGAGCCCTGTTGCAGAAGATTCACAATTAGGAAATATAGTGGTGCTAACTTTATCTGTTCTTCTGCACAGAGATATTTCTAACAAAGAAAGTCTAAGGAAAGAGTTGTATTGTTATAATTCTACTGTCATGGTGAACCTGTCTTTCTTGGAGTAAACAGCACAGATAAAATAGATATTTTTCACATTTACTTTTTTAGCACTGAAATTCCTGTGCCTCTAAACTCTGTGAAGACTTAGGGTAAAAATGGCCATTCCTGAAAACATTTCCTGTTCTTCATAATTCTGCTGGCAGTGCTGTAGAATCACATCCTTTATAGGTATCTGTCACAGTGTGATAGTGTGATACCACTACTTTGCTCGCTTTAGTCCAGCATGTCATAAATTTAACTTCTAGGAAATAACTCGTATTGCAAAGTGCTACACTCAGTTACAAGCTTCACATTGAAGGGGGGTGATACTGTTTTCCTTCTTTAAAGGTAAAAAACTTGTGTTTTGTACTAGCAAGGAATGTTTATAGGTGTAGGTGCTCAGGACATTACCTGTACTGAATTTCTCCTGTATTAATACTACACAAGCACCACAAAAACTAGCTCTTAACAATGTATTTTTTAAAAAAAATTAATTCACAGGGCAAATAATTTCCTCGTGTCTGTGATCATACCAGATTAGCCTGTTACAAACACATCAGTTGAAAACAGGAGATCTCTTTTTAAATGGAAAAATAGAAACCCAGTGTTTTCCCTGGAAATGTTTGGAAAAAATTAAGCAGTAGGGAAATAATAAATTAGTATATTTTATAGAGGATATCTAAAGCTGGGGTTAATGTATTTAATTTCTCTTATCTTTTGTGATTGCTCTAGTCTGCAGGTTTCTCAGTAGAGCATCTACGTGCATGACTTAATTCTGAGTGCTATTGTTAGGATAAAACAATAATCAATGTATAATTCCTGTTTATAAAATAAATGCATCTAAGCTGTCCATATGAAGCACTACGCAATTAGTCTTTTGTAAACCAACAAACAGTATCTGTAATACACAGTTATCAAAAATCTCTGGAATAATTTTTGAATCATCTAACATCTAACAGAGAAATAGTGGGAACAAAATGTGTAGAAATTTAAGAAATTGATTACCAGTTGGATCTAAATTTGGAGGAAATAGTGAAAATTTCTTTATGCTGTTTTATCTGCTGCACGCCTTATTTATGTTTTAAAGTGTAATTCACATCACTACAGCGCAGGAGTTAATAATAATCCCTAAACCAATGGGGAATACTATGCTGTTTCCCTTAAGACAAGGAAAGGTTTGTGAAATGTTTGAAAAAATGTGTTATAATTGCTGAAATAAATGGCAAATTTTAGAGGAGAAAACAAAACCAGAATATAGAAGCTGCTGGTCTCCTAGGTAAACTTAAGTATTGACAGGTCTGAATTAATAGAGACTGTTTTTCAAAAGGTTCAATGTCAGCTATATATTGCATTTACTCATTCAGTTCCCACACTACTCTTAAGGGGATTGCTTGATTCCTGACCCTGTGTGACAGAAAGAAACTTTGCTATAGAACAGAGAAAAAATGTCTATTTTGTTCTCTGAAACAGAGTGAAATACCAAAATTCTATTATTTTAACATTTTCAGGGGATAAACACACGGGGCTATATTGGACCCAGTTAAAAAAAAAAAAAAGTTATGGAGTTCTTTATTTGCATCTTCGTTGGGCAGATACTAGTTCCTGCTAACACTGGATTTTAATCCTGAACCCCTTAGTATTCAACAGAGGACAGGTTAAAAAGTGCAAACGAGCACTCACTGTGAGTTACCTCCCGAGGGAGTGCGCTGGAGGAGCGTGCCAAGGAGCCAGAAGACTACAGTAAGAATATATATTTTTTGTCAAAGCAGCACATCCTTTGCAGTGCCCTGCAATAATCCTACCAGGTATTCTCCTGAGGCAGAGCTTAGTCTCTGGACAGACAAGAGGCAGCTGCCAAGACCTAACTCAATGCAGAAATGCTTTACTGTACCCACTCTACTGGAGTTTTATCAGACAAACAATGCAGTGGTATATGCTACATATAGGCTGCTACAATTTCATGATGGTAGCTGGGCATGACATTTATTAACGAAAGTGCCTTTGAAAGCCAAATACTGTGCCCAGGATCCCATACAAAAATTAAGAAAAAACTGACTCTTCAGACACATAGTTACTGCAAACACTATTTGTTGTTCTTTAGGTATAATTCCAGAATTGTTACACGATTTCACAGATTGGTTAATGATTTTGGTGGCAGGACAACTTTAGACACTGTTCAGTTATAATGTGTATAATATTGAGCTTGTTTGAGATGTCATAGGTTTTTTGAAAGGGCATATTGAGCCATATTTTTATCTTCTTGCCTACCTGGGGAGTTTTAACCCATCAGACAATCATTGCATCTTTATACCATGATGAAAACTCAGAGACTGCATTCTTAGTTGGGGTTTGTTTGTTTTGTTTGGTTTGTTTGTTTTGTTTTGTTTGTTTGTTTGTTTTTATTTTGGTTTTGGTTGCTTGGTTGTTTTTTTTTAACTGACACAACTTCTTTCACTATTATATCCCCTTTTTTCCCACTTATATAATTTAAATTGTAATATGACTGTGAACAGTCATGGAATTAATACAGGAAAATTTTCAAAATTACATTCCATATACTGGAATGTGAAAACAAAAATAGTTCTTCATATGTAAGTCTTTAGTATTCTATTTATTTCATTTCAGACTCCATTATCAGTGAAACATCAATTGATAAGATCTTTTTCTTGTCCTTTAAAAACATGTTTTAGACAGAAGCCACTTGCTATTTGTCTCACCCCCTCACAGCTTTAGAAAATGCCTGAGACTAGAGCTACAAAACTGGAGATACTTAAGCATATATCTAACATATACACAGGTAAATGCATTAAAAGTGGATGGTCTGGTCAAATTAGTGAAGTTAAGTGGAGGTGGCATGTGAAACTTTGAAGCAAAACTTCTATATATTTTATATATCCTAAGTAGGAGATTCTAAGTGACAGGAAAAGATGGTTTAAACAAAATAGCCCAAGATAAAAGATCTTCAATTTAGTCATTATTTTTCAGTTTTGTATCCCTCTGGACATTTTTTTTCCCACCTCCAGACTGGTGAAGGTTCCTACGTACAGGCATCATAAGTGGAACAGTTAATCTGTCTCCGCGCAATTATGTCTTACAGTCAGTGGGACTGTTGCCGTGAGTCAGAGTTTACAAGTTTGTTCTCATCATCTTTTTGGCAAGAAATACCAACAATTTCACAAGAAAGTCCAATTTCCCAAATCACGAATCTCAGCCCAATTTTGCTGACAAGTTTGTGCTTTTTTAAAGTATTTGAAAGTTGAAGGTTTGAGTTTTATCACATAAAGAAGCCTGACCCTCTGGGGGTTTCCTTTTACCTGGCTCAAATAGATGAATCAGTGACTTCCAAATTCTTTGGAATATATTACTTCTTCATGAGCCTGTACCTTTGTCACCCGTGCCAGACTGACCCAACACATTAAAAGTGCTACGTCTGCTCTCCCACCTGTAAGTAACATGAATTTTAGCCTTGCCGATGTGCTGTTCTGAAGGATGGAGCGGATGCAGCCGGCTGCGAGCGTCTTCTTACGGGAACAGTTTTGCTGTTTTTGTCACTGGTGTTTCAGGACTGTTCTTACACGCACGCACACACACACGCCAGTTGTTGTTTCCTCACTTTCTCTAACAAAAGGAGAGCTGTTGTCAACATTTTCTTTTTCTGCTCTCTTGGTTGTATTTGTCGGGCAAAGATCATCATGCTCTGATTTAGTGTTTTCAAATAAGTGTGCCCTCTGGTGCAGCGCTCTATTGAGAGACAACACAGCCCAGGCAGGAGAGTTCAGCATGGCCACTAATAAAACACAAGTGCTGCTTTGTCAGGCCACGAGTGATTACTTGAACAAGTGCCAACCAAGAAACCAAACATTAGAGCGCAGCTCTTCAGACCCTCAAGACAAAGGGCCAATTGACTTTCCTCATTAGTTTTTGTGCCAAACATGTAAACACAGTTTCCTCTCTATCTTTGATGCTCAAAACATGCCAGCTTGTTAACATCTTGGGTGGTATGGTGGTTTATGAGCCTGTAAAGACTATTATGTAGTGGTGGGTTTTGTCCTAATTGAAAAGATTGGCTTATCCTAAGGACGCCCGAAACTGGCATCTTTTTGACAATTTAGAAATTCTGTCTTTGTTCTAATAGACTGATGAAACTGCCTAAAAGAAATTTAGCATTCACAGGACCTTCCTCTGACATACATATTAAAGTTTTGTTAGAATTAGGATTGGTCTCCAGCTCACTGAAAAATAAAAACAACAAAAAAAAAACCCCCAACTGATAAGAGCAGCTTTGGCTACATAAACTGCCTGATGAAACCTCATTTGTGTAACTGCTTTGCAGAAAGCTTACTCAGATTTTTTGCTCGATATTCTTTGTTTTACATTGCTTTTATTTTAGAGACCTCTGACATTTTAACTTCCTTTGCATTTTACTCCAGTCTTTCTTGTTTCTAAATGCTGTGACTGTACGAGATAATGGAAATTGGAACAATTTCAAACAACCTGAAATGTTTGTGAAAGGTGTTGAATTTTAGTCAGTGCACAGGGAATGTTTTCTCTCCTGTAAATCCCCTTCACATATGGTGTGAATACTGACATGAAATTTTACCAAAGCAGAACACTGAGGGTGTCTTAAAGTGGTCACTTTATGAATGGCTGCACAAGGTGGTGAGCTCTATGAACTGACTTCTCTTTTCATTTTTGCAAATGATATCCATATTTTTTAGCTGAAAATCTGAGTTTACTTTTTTCACCTGTACAAATATATGAGGTTTAACAAAACGAGGATGATTATTAAGAAAAAAAGCCAAGAAAACCTGCTTAGCTCACATTTCCAACTAAAATTGAAAGAGATTGATTTGCCAGCCTCTGGCAAAAACCATACAACCTCCCATTCATGGGCCTAATGAGAACTTTGTTACTGTCAATGAAGAAACCGTAAAAAATAGGCACAAGTAAATTATTTTGGATTTTCTTTCAAAGTACTAAAAGACAGGAAAGGAAAAGGAGAAGAAAAAAGGTGTCCTGGTATTTTCTTTCACTGTCTCACACACACACACACAGACAGATAAATCCGTTTTTTAAAATAAAGGGTGGAAGGTGTGCGGAGCTATCTGCAGGCAGAGCAGCGAGCACATTGTGCTGGGTGGGAGCCCAGCACTAGCCTCGATGAGGCTGAATGAACAAAAGGGCTAGATTTTTGGTGGAGCGTTGGCAGCCAGCACAGAGGCACAAACGTGGGTCTCCTTTACACTGATATTCTGGGTGGCACTAAAAAGAACGAATATTACTTGAACAGGAAAACGAATGTATGGAATCTAATGGCCTCTGATGTGGTATCTAATAATGAAACTCCAAGGTTTTCCTCCAAGGCTGCCCCACAGCCAGGAGCCCCCAGTGCCCATGTCCCTGGCTGTGCAGCTTCTGCCTTGCAGGGTCTTTCACAGCTGGTTGAGCAGGGTTTGGGCTCCTCACCCCTTCCCCCTTCCCACTGCAGGGGTGGCTGCCGGAGGTTTGGAGGGGCTGTCTCCAGCTTAAGATTTCTGCCTGGGCTCTGCGTGATTTAGGTCTCAGTCTGCAAGCTCTGTCCGTTTGAGGTTTCCCTGCATCATCTTGAATTAACCCTAACCCAAGAGTAACAGCAGAGGGCTGTTAATCATCCTCAAGTGGACTGTTTGTGGACAAACAAATGGTTTCCACCCAGAGCAAGCCGTTTTTCCAAGGCAGGGCTGTACAGGAATGATAAGCAAGCAGGCAATCTCTCAGCTACAGATATGAGACACCTGAGGGGGCTGATGGTGGGAATCCTGCGACAGATTAAGTTTTCAAAGAGCAGTACCTGTGCTGTTCACCTTGAGGAGAAATGAAGCAGAGAGCGTCCCTGCCTTTCTGACAACAAAAACACCTTTGGTATGGCACCAGAGACGGATGAGCAAAGCTGAGGGGAGTTTGGTGTGGGGAAGGTATTAAAAACTGTGCAAAATTGTGTTTTCATGCCCAGAAGCACTGTCAGTTGCCTGCATAGGGTCAGAATGGAGTCTCAGAGGGCTCTCCTGGCCCTGACCTGGGGAAAAGGCAGGGCTAAGCCATAGGAAGGTCCATGGGGTCAGTACACCAGAAACAGGAATTTCATTTCCCAAGAAGGTTTTACTGAATTGCCTCCTCACGCAAAATTGCACTGAGAAACTCCAAGCCAGGGCAGCGTCTGGAGGCTTCTGAGGCTCTTAAGACTTAAATTGCTCTGGGAACAGCTGCAAGTGGGACCAAACACTGCAGCCTTGTGAGTGTCCAGAATGGAAGATCTCAGCTGTTTCTATGAGAGCTGGAGGCCAACTCTCTGAAAAGCCCTCTGAAATTTCTTCAGTGTATCAAAACTATAGCTGTCTTTGGTATTTAAGGGGTTTTCCCAGCCAGTGAAGCTTCTCCTGGACTTCTCAGTAGTACAGGTAAAATTAATTTCCTTGTAGTGCCGAAGCAGATTGTCACCGCAAGGGGCACTGACAGATTTGGAGGCAAAGAGCTGGAAAGGTCCATCTGAGTAGGGTGAAACAAAAGAGTCAGGGAGATTAAAGGTACTTGTGGTGATGATTCAGAGAAATATGGGTGGGGATTGTTCCTTTTGTCTCATCCTTCCTCAAACCCACACTCCATCTCCCTTGCCCGTTGCTTTGGGTTACAGGAGTCTCAGTTTGGCCCATATTCATCCCTTTCCTTCCTCTTCCCAGACCTCTACTTTCTCCTTCAACCTGCTGACCTCCTTCATCTTGAACCTCCCCTAAGAAGCAGTTAATCTCCCACACCAATGTATACAGCATGTGCTGGGAAAGTTCAGTTATTCAAGTTCTGCCACATTCTGGATGGTGCCTTCCCTGTGGGTGTGAGGATGCCATGGCTTACTCAGAAAGGGGTCTTCCAGATATTCCAGATTTTTGAGATAATTTGTGTCTGCTCTCATAATCAGTAAAGCCAGATAATGTCTGAGGCAAGTGATAACAATTTTGGGTCCAGACTGAACTTGTATATATGACGGTCCTGTTTAGAGAGATACAAATATTGCAGGTCTGTGTTATTCTTTATGTTATGTTTTCTTTTTCCTTCTGAATTTGATTGAAAATGTCATTCAAACAACCTTTTCTGTAACGTGGTGGATTTGAACTAGAGCTGAATTTAGCTCAATGCACTCTGTATCAAATGTTGCTTTTGTAGTTTGTTTTAAAACTCTTTGCCTTTTTACCGAGTTTCCCTTAAAGAAATAGTAATTTCAAAAAGTGTTTCCAATAGCCATACCTTTTGATTGCCCGATGTTCAGGGTGAGTACATTAATAACGTTCAAAATGTAGTTTGCAGTTTTTCTGACATCTCAACACTCTGGAATTTCAGCAATCGAATTTGACCTACAGAACCCTGCACGCAAATCCCTTGAATCGATCGCGCCGCACAAAGCAAAGCCTGCTGTAGTGTTGCTGCTAAAGGGAAAATTGAAGAGTATGGTATTGGTGCTCTTTTGTTACCAAGTTCATCAAGGCAAAATCATGAGCTCACGATAGACCACATAAGTATAATGAAACTCTCAGCATTTTGATGTATAAGCCAGGACCAATGCCTTGACCTTTCAGGGCTAGTAAAATGGATACAGGAATTGTGGGAGAGATGTCTGTTCTTATCCTGAGTCAGGCAACGTATATAGAGATAGGGTCATTGTGTGCAAGAAGCACCATTCTAGATGTGTTAAGATGCTTTCCTACTGAGGTTCAACATTGTACTGAAACGGTAAATTTCAGGCAAAAACGGATTTTAGACATCACTGTGACAGAATAAGTGGTGAATGGGGGGTGGGGGAGGAAGTCCGTGAGAGAAGTCACTTTCTGTTAGTTTTGTCACCAGCTAACTCTGCAAAACAAAATGATTGTTAGTAGATCAGGAAGGTGAAGGTTAAAGTTAAAAAAAAGTATAAAAGTATACGTATCTACCTTGCTTCCAGATTTAGTCTCTGTCTGTTACTCATCCGATCAGCTGCAGCAGAGTCTGTTGTTAGAGATTTGTAGGTTCCGAGAAATAGGGAGATTGCTCAAGCTCTCGCAGAAACAACTGGTCAAAGTACACATTAAATCACATTGGAAACAGGTGCAAATTACTTCTTTGATTCTTCAAGTTTTTCTCCTTCTTTGTGTATACAGCAAAGTAGCACGAAATGCCATTTATGAGGTCTACTGGTGAGAAGAAAGTACACGACTGTAGGTGTCAGATTCTTTTCTTGGTAGGGTTCATCCTCTCTTCTTCAAATCCACAGTGATTATGTAGTGAATTATTAATAGCAAGGTAAATGCAGTTATTCTGGTGGAAAAGAAAAAGATGTGTACTGTTATTACGACTGAAAAATTGTTACATGGCAAAAGGATAGGCTGTCATTTACAAACCATTTTTTCTGTTTGAGGTTCTCTCTTGTTCCTCTCTAAGTAGGTCCAGACAAAAATGAGAGACTGGGACAAGGATGATGTTTCTTACCTAAAGGTCACTCAGTGCAGTGGGGAGACTCCAATGGGGCCCATCCTTGCAATTAGTTCTGCACAGGCAAAAGCCTGCACTGGCTCAGAGCAGGATCGTGTCTGATCCTCTCTGGGGCAGGGCAACAGGACTAAGGACTATCCAAAGACATTTGGTCAAGGAGGAAACTTGCATACTTTTTTTTTTTTTGTGTGAAATAAAAAGATGATGACTTTATGGAAAAAACAGTTCCATTAAGCCTAGTCAGAGAGGTGAAAGAGAGTCTAAAGATATGATCCCCAGAAAAACAGTCTATGACTAGTGGTATTTAAATAATGCAGGAAACAAAGAAATACCCTTTCTTCAGTCACCTCCCTAAATTGTGGGGATGTTACAGGCCTTTCATGATACTGACTGAACGATTTATCAGTTTGAGAATATTTTCTGGCTGGCGTAAATAAAACAATTAAAATTCATTTTTCTTTATTACTTAAAAAAAATCTGCAGAAAATGAGTATTTTCCTATTTCTGAATTCTTTGTCACCTGTAGTTTATGTACGTCATATGCTTTCATCCAATCTCCCTCTTTAACAGCCTTTGTATGTCACCTACACTCAATCCAGAACAAATAGAAATATGGTGTGATCTCTTTGTCCGTACGATTACTATTTATACTCTATCACCATGCTTTCTTCTTGTACAGCACCTGGCAAAATGGGATCCCAATCTGCTTTCACGATGTAAAACTCCTTACTACAATGCGGTAGCGACACATTTAGTTTCTAGATGCCTGTGCACATACATAAGGAAGTTTTGTGCGATTCAGAGTAATATGTTACTCTTCTAGAAAAATATTCTTTTTTCGCTGAATCAAAGCCTTTTAAAGTGCTAGAAACATTATCTTTGTTCTGCGTTCTTTGTAACATACAATTTTATTCTACTTATGGAAAATGATCTTTCTGCTTTATTAAACCCATAAAAACTTGAAAGTTACAAAACCTACTGGAAAAGGTTTACACTCAACAATGCCTTTTTCTAAGTAGCAATGAGGGTGGCTGCATAGTTAGAGTTCTGATCTGATCATTTATTTAAACTATTACATGATTGAATTCTGTTCTGGTTTGTATTCAGGCAGCTTCTCCAAATATGTTAGAGATATCATACATTGAAATTCCAAAGTGGGTGCAGGGCTCCCTACTTTTGTTCTTCTGCACTGATAGTTTTTAAAATGAAAGCTTTAATCTGTATTATATAGGATCATTAATTTCTGCATTTTACACTTGAGCAACAGCATTCTGATTATCTGCTGCAATGAAAAATAAGCAGCCCTGCTCCTGCAGACTTAATTACTTACTGCAGGGCCCATCCCTTCCTAGTTATGGCACGCAATCTGCAAATGGGGTCAAAAACATTATTAAAAACCAAATTACCCACTGGATGGAGAAAACAAACATGCAACTGTGACCTAGAGGACCTCACCAACACAGGAGGCAATGCTAGCTGCACACATTACACAGCTCTACAGAATTTGCTAAGGAGCTCTGTTCTCAGTTACACAACAAAATAAGCAGCCAAATGAGCTCATCGCACAAGATAGCCATGCATGCTGTCACGGTATAAAGTGTATTCTGGCGAAGTATTTTATAAATGGGGGGAGGTGACTGACGTAGAAATACACCAACCTGCTTTAGAAAATGTGCCCGCTGATTAGGTGCCTAGATAGCGAGAGGTTTCTAGAAAATCTGGCTTTGGCAGCAAGGACCAGGAATGTGTCCCTAAAATCTGTGTGGTCCTCTCGAAAATTAAGCTCTATATGCCAGATCCTTCTAAAAGTGTGCTTCAGCCTTGAAGAAAACTATAAATAGGCTTTCAATAAAGTAAATATATTGTATCTACCATTCTTTAAAAACAGTGTTGGTTGCACTTAAGAGCAAGCAGTAGGAGTTATGAAGGATTTGGGAGATTTTAAAAGTTAATAAAATGCATTAGTGCTTACAGAAACACATGAAAATGGAACAGTAAACACAACTAAGAATGAGTCCTTTGAAAAAATAATAACCTATTTGTTTAAACATAGCGTAGAAGAACATGGCATAATATTTATACGATTTCCTTAGTTGAATGGATGAAAAAATGGATCTGAGGTAAAATTTTCCATGTCTAAAAGTCTAATGGATGGTAATAGAATTGTAAACTATAAATGAAATGCTGATCTATTTATATTAACAGAGATACAGTATTTACTTGCAATATTTATAGCAATAGTACGCTGATCTAATTTATAAGACAATGGGCCAAGGAATCTATTGTTTTGAAATCACATAAAAGCAATAATAAAACAAAACAATAAAATATTTAAAGTGCATACAAGGAAAATAAGTCCATAAAACACACAGTTAACATTAAAAGATCATTCAGTACCATTTGGAATTTGTCTATTTGAGTATATTGTACTTAATTAATTGTAAGCACTGAAAATTGCTGAAGCTTAAAAATATGATTCAGTCCAGCACATAATAGTATAATATTTTTTTCTATGAAATAAAAACATTATAAATTATAAATAATAAAACTCCAGGAAAATGATCAGGTTACAACAAAACAGTAGTAAGTTATCAACATGCAAAAACAGGAGAGATGCAGACAGTATATAATTATCTAGATATCAAGAGCAATTGCATAGTAAAGTTTGTGCTGTAATTTAAACTTCAAGCAGTATTAAAATAATTTTAAAAATTTGCATTTGCTGAATTCCATCTGCAAGTCCAGAAGAACGAATCTTCATGAGGTAGGATTATTTTTTTTTCCCTTGATCACATACTAATGTTTTTCTATGACCCTGTGCCACTGAGTTGCTGCTCTGCTTTCCTGACAAGTCCATCTGGATAGATACCCATCATCCAGACTTCTCGACCACTGAATTGATATTTCAGCCAGAAGTCACACAGGCATTTTACTGTTGAACACAGAAAGGCTTGTGCTCTTTATGCTTTGGAGCTGTGGGCCTCTTCTTTGCTTCCTGGTGCTTCTTGGCTCTTCCCAAGCTCACTGGTTATGTCAGAAGTGGCGGAGAGCCCCAGAGAGGATGGCGATGGTGAAGGGAAGGATAGGGGTGTGGATGAAGAAATGGGGGAGAGCTGCAGTGCTCCAACAATTCAAGGGGCGGCACAGGGAGGTTAGAGAAGGGAAGATGCTCCTTAAGACAGATTTTGGAAAAAAATGGGGATTTGTTCAAGGGTTGGGAGGACTGGAAGGACTAAGCAGGACTAAGGGTGGCTTGTGGTGGAGGGGTGAGGACAGTCTTGCTGTCTATGGAGACAAGGAGGCCTGACAGCAGGGAGCAGGAGCTGCGCTTGGGCGTGGAGGAAAAGAGCCCAACTGCATGGACGTGCTGACAGCTTCCTCCGCTCTGTGGATCCAGGTGGCAGCTGGTTCCCTCGCAGCTTGGCTCAGAACCGCTTGGCTGCCCCAGCCCTGTGTGCAGAGCATCAAAGTGGGCCCAGCTTGAAAGGCTCAGCTCCCTGAACGGAGGCGTTGGTGGCTGAATATGAGCCAGCAGTGTGCCCAGGTGGCCAAGAAGGCCAACAGCATCCTGGCCTATATCAGGAATAGTGTGGCCAGGAGGACTAGGGAAGTGATTGTCCTCCTGTACCAACACTGGTGAGACCCCACCTTGAATACTGGGTCCAGTTTTGGGCCCATCACTACAAGAACACATCAAGGTGCTGGAGCGGGTCCAGAGAAGGGCAATGGAGCTGGTGAGGGGTCTGGAGAACAAGTCTTATGACGAGCAGCTGAGGGAGCTGGGGTAGTTCAGCCTGGAGAAAAGGAGGCTGGGGGGAGACCTTATCACTCTCTACAACTACCTGAAAGGAGGTTGTAGTGAGATGGGGGTCGGTCTCTTCTCCCAGGTAACAACGGATAGGACAAAATGAAATGGCCTCAAGTTACGCAAGGGGAGGTTTAGATTGGATATTAGGAAAAATTTCTTCATTGAAAGGGTTATCAAACATTGGAACAGGCTGCCCAGGGAATTGGTGGAATCACCGTCCCTGGACGTATTTAAAAGACAGGTAGATGCAGTTGCATAGTGACATGGTTTAGTGGTGGCTTTGGCAGTGTTAGGTTGATGGTTGGACTTGATGATCTTAAAGATCCCTTCCAACCTAGGCAATTCTATGATATGGGGCCTGAGAGACCCCACTCAGGCTGTGGAGAGCGGCGAGCTCCAAACCCCCCACCTCCTCCTGCTGCACATCAATGGCTCCCTGCTGGGACTGCTGCTGGTCGGCCGGAATCAGGCGTCTGCTGCCCAGAGTCTGAGGGCAGAGATGGTGCCCCAGCCAGGGTGTCATCTCCACTGGCCCCCCTGCCCTGGCATGGCTGGGGACGGCACGCCTCGGGCACTGCTGCAGAGCCCCTCCTTGAGTAGCCCCTACATCTCCACCTGCTTCTGCTCATGAATGCCTGACATCAGAATGAAAATGCAATAGCCCTGTCAAGTCGCTGAGTTGGGGATGAGGAGAAATGTTTCAGAAATACAAGATGATCAGTGCAACAACCTGGGTAATTGACAGCGCGCTCTCTATTTTTATTTGCCTGATGTGATTCATTGTTGCAGGAGCAGCCTTTCAAGGAGAAAGCCTGAAGTCCTGTTCTTGATGTTGTTACAAGCGTTACTTGCCTAAATATTTTTTAATATTTAGGCCTGTCAGGTCAGTGCCTGGATTTGCAGGCCAATACCTGATATTCACTTTCGTATTGCTAAGGCCAAGGAAAGTGCAAAGCCACGAGGTAAAAGAAATGAAAGCAACCTATCGCCAATGCCTTGCTGCCTGCTCCAGGAGGAGCATTAAATCAAATCACAACATTTCCTTAACATTTTACACAATGACAGTAGAGGTTTTGTTTACCCCTCCGTCTCAAAACATTCCTGGAGCAAAAAGCATAGCAGTGGTCGCAAAGCTGGGTCCTGCCATAGCAGTGTGAAATGATTGTACTGAGGCCCCAGATTTTTAACTCTTTGAGGGAAGACTGGGAGGAGAAAAATACTTTAGGTTCTTTCACATTCCCCTGGAGGGCTTCTGAACTTACCTCGGCATGGAGGATCAAAGACAGCTTGAACCCTTCTGCACTTTCTGTGGAAGACAATTGTTCCTCTCCTTTTTACTTCTTTCAGCAGAACTGGGGATTTCTCTGCTTTGCTCAATTCCTTCAGCTCTCTCACAGATTCTCTTATTGCCATTCCCTGAGATTTTTCCCTCAGTCTCTAGATCAGTTTAGGTCCATTTCCTTTCTCCTTGCTGTGGCTTCTTTAAATACATAGCAGTTTCTCCCTAAATTCCCAAAGTAGATATTGTTTTCTCAGCCTTTGCTGAAAAAGCTGATTTTTATTGGCCAGTTAGCAATCAGATTTTTGTTTTGAGAATTTTTTTGTGTGTGTCTTACTATCTGTGTGTCATTTCTGCTGTATCATAAATGTTTCAGTATCTTGCAGTTTTAAATTGTGTATTGGACCATTTTTTAAGTGTGTAAAATGCCAGCAGCTCATTTCAGTTATTGGTCACCCCACAGGTGAACCTCTTCAAGAGATACGCTGTTTTGCAGGTAGAACTGAAATTATCTCTAGCAAGCCTCCATTTTTGTGATCACACAGCATCAAGAGACCCAATTTTTGTCACTAATCACATGGATTTTAGCCTTTCTTATGAAACACCAGGTCCTACAAACCTGAGGAGACAAGAATTTGAGCTTTCAGAAACAATTAAAAAATCCAAAACTTTTTTTTTTGTGACACAGAAAGCTAGAAATTGCACTGTAGAGCCTCAAAACTTGAACATTTTAAGAGAAACATCGCAAGGAAGGGGGATGCACAAGTATGGAGGAGAGCGGGTGCTAATCTTGCAGTTTGTAAGAAGTGAGTTATGGCTTGTAAACACGCAGAGTCAATAAGCTCCTCTCATGTATGATGTATGATGCTGAATGCACATAAACAAGGAGGAGCAATGCTGTATGGAAACACTGGCTGTTGTGTTTTACGTAGTGGTGTGCTTTGTGTTTTATTTTACACAGAAATTCTTCTTTTCTCTTTTCCTTTCTCTTTATTCTTCTCAGTCAGCAGTGTATGGCCCAAACTGGACTCATAGGAATTGGCTTCTTGCGCCACTAATAAGATGCTTTGTGGGTACCTTGTGGGTTGTCTCTCAGTCAGGCCACTTCTGGAATGAAAGCTCAGCAAACAACACTGAGGAAGACATATCTAGAGACAGGAGGTCTGCACACAGCTCCAGGGGGAAAGAAGACGTGTTTCATTCACAGCCAGTGCTGGGTCAACGGGTTTTGCAGAAATGAGGATATGGGGATTGCTCCTCTCCCTGGCATGCCTGATACCATTTTCAATGACAAAACAGACATGCCACCCTTTCAATAAATTCCTCACTAAAATAAGACGTCTGTCAGCTGGACTAAGCCAGGCTTGGGTTTAAAACCTGTACAAATAATGCAACAGGGTCATTTTATTCTGATTTACTTTGAATTTTGCATTGAGTGATTTCTCAGCCTCTACAATGTCTACCACTTCTGTTTAAATAATCTTAATTAGAAATTATTTCCTCTACGGTCCATTTTCTTTATCATTCTGTGCTGTGATAACTGATGAAAAATACTTTCAAGATTCTGCAGGAAGACTTTGTTTAATGCTGTGTTTATAAGGGATAGTGTTTATGACAAATCAATTAACTGAGCTGTTTTGAAAGGCTGTAGGAACAATGGCCAAGGACTTAAAAAAAATTGTTTAAGGTTTAGAAGAAAAATTACCCCTTGGAAGGCTAAAATTGCTTCATTGTAGAAATTGAGCAACACTGGTTTGATTTCAGAAACCCATTTAGTATTTGCATTAACATCTTCGAACAAGACAGGTTTTTTCTTTCTTCTTAGGCTGTAAAGTAAAGCCAACTGAAATGAACTTCTAAAGTATATTTGTGAAGTTAAATATTTGTGAGTCATGGTAGACTCAAAATTAAAAAGTAATGTGACCAACTTACATAAAAGATAAATTAGGCCTACTGTAGCAATTAAGAGAATTTCTGTTATGAACATAATGTTTAAAAGTAAAAGCACTGTTAAAAGCAGTGTATGTTTTAAGATAATATTTTCAGAATATTTTCAAATTTTTCAGGCCATTAGATAAATATAATATGTGAAATGAGATGATGAGCCTTGCAAAGTGATTATCTATGTAGTCCCATAAAATGGACCTAAATAAATTGTCAATAGATACAGAATGCAAATGGAAGCAAATTCTGATAAAGACAAAGCCATGCATGTCAACAACACTGTTAAAACCAGGGTACTTAATTAAAAAAGTGAAGTCAATTAAAATCAAAACAACAGTGCTGCATGTACAAATGCTGGAATAATCATTAGGCCTTGCTGAATAATGGAGGAGTATAGAAATTTTTTTTTAAGTGAAACAGCAGGGGTGATACATTACACAAAGCAACAATCTACAACAATATGACAATTGAATTACTTCAGCCCCATTAGGCAGGTGCAGAAGAATAATTAACATGAATTTCTTCAATGGAAAGAAAAAAAAATAAACTTTTGTCTAGTACAAACTGCTATTTTTTCCCTCAAAAATGATGAGAAAATATGACAATGAGCAGGCTGATTAAAATGAAACCTTTATGCTTATCCTCTTTGTAAGACTGGTTAATCATGGGATAAAATATGTACACAGTGAATTTTCTCATAGTTTGACAATGTTAAAACAGACCACCACGGCTCACATCAGCTTTTGATCTTCTGCTGAGGTATAAGCATCGATTGCTCAGATTAAAAATAAAATATAAAAGGCAATAGGTTTTGAATTTTTAAACTCTTTCTGATATAAGAGGTATTCAGTCAAGCCTTGGGTTCCATTCAGTGTCTGTTTTTCCATTTCAGATTCAAAACAAATCTGTGACCTCCAATTTCAATCTAAGCAACAACTGCTCTCTAAAATGACAAGAAGGAGTGAACAAACTTCATAATATCTCATGAACTGTAAGGTGCTTCTTAAACTCCAATTGCTTCTCCAATGTTTTTCCCTTTGGAGTTCTACCAAAATAATTCTATTTCTTTCTTTTGAAAGAGATTGATTTGGAGCCAGATAGCCATGCAGTTTACAGAGAGACATTTGATTTTCTTTCTTTAGAATTAAAGAACTGGGTAAACACTAGCCCTGGTCATGTTAGAAATATATTAATTACAGATATGGACAGAAGATCTCAAGTGATCAAGTTAGCATATCTTAAGAAGCTACTGCTCTGCAGCCAGAGAAACGGCAGAAGGATTAATGCTCGTTTTATGAGCCAAGGTTGCGTGCTCTGGTAGCTTTAACTAAGCCATTTTACCTTGTGTATGTAATAGCCTGTGAGGGGCTGAAGAGCCCCAGGTCTGTCAAAAAATTCATCCTGCCTATGTTGTCACCCAGCCCCCTCTTTCCCTATGGCCTTTGGGCATCTGATGGACTACTAGTCTGCTACTGCCACCCTCCAGCCTGAACTCAGCTACCATCTACTGATGTGTGTCCAGGTGTCTCATGTAACTGCATAGGGCTCACCTAAGGCCATGTACTCTTCCCCTCCTCTAGTACTTGACTAGATATATGACCATAATATAATTTTGCTATATTAGCCTAGAGATAACGTGTGCTTCCATTCAAGTGAGGTGAGTTGCTAGGACCATGTATTGCTATGACCAAATTTCCATTTACTTTGAACTAGGAATAAGTAGTTACCACCTCTCTGTCAAATGGGATTAATTTCCACTTGAGAGCTGGGAGTCCCACAAATATTTGAGACTGCTGTATGGGCTGGTTACACAGATTTTCTCATGTTTATGTTTTGGTAAATTTAAAACTTTCCAAATTCAATCATCTTTTATGTTTTATTTTCCTAAAAAAAGTCTAGAGAGCTTTAGAGAGCTGGAACACTTATTTTGAAAAGGAGTCAGGCTTTGAGATGAACATAATGTTTTAGAAATGGGATCAAAACATAGTAGTTACCAGAATGCAAGGAGATTTTTGGTACTTTTTCCTGATTTGTGCAATTCTCCTTCAGCTATTTGTATCAGGAAGTCTTTAAACCACTGATTTCTGGAACTGAGAATGCCAGTTTTGTAACTGTCCTGCACCTAATACTCTTTCCCTAAATATCCCTGTTGATAGACCTTTGTTCTATCCCTGTGCATTTTATGACAGACTCACATCTGGAGTGATCTGTCTGCTTCAGTGAACCGTAATGTTCTGAGACGCTGCTGATGGCATCTCATTTTCCCATTTAAATGTTGATGCACTTGCAGATACATCCTAGTTTTGATACCATACCTTCAAGTTATAAAAGCTATGTTGACAGCCTGGCAGAAACTATGGAGAAATCACAGACAAAGTATGGACTGATTCTGCTGCAATGACTGACACGGGAATGCCAGCATGGCAGTATCTGCTAAAGCAGGCGATGCAGTGATAAAACTCCCAGAACAATTTCCAATGCTACAAAAAATGGTCCCTCAAAGGATTAGAAGTATTGGAAGTCCTGCTAGTGCTCCACAAGACCCCTGCCTCAACATCGATAGCACTAAAAGCTGTCACTCCAGAGAAGATAAAAGAGCCAAAGGAGGGCTAACATCCCTTTTCTGCACAAACTCTGAAGCAGCCCACAAAGGACAGAAGCTGCAAACCCACGCAGATGCCTAGACTGTAACTGAGATGGAGAAAGAGAGGGAGAGACATGACAGCATTTTGTGCTGCACTACAAACATAGTGGGCTATGAAAATGCAATGCACATTTTGCTCAAGATAACAAATGGCTGTTGGTATTTTGGACCTATATGAGATTCTTAATGTGTCTAAGGCTCCTTGTCTTCTATCACTGCTCCGTCTTCAAAATGGGATCCATGCAGCTAGAAGTCAATTTTACATGGACTTTTTCTGAAATGAAAGTGGTTGAAATTTTTATTCCACAGTCTCTGGCCAAAACAGTTTTTTCTACACTTTTTTCAGGCTGCTGTATGACCATTCCAGCTAACCAACCACACTCACTCACCTTGACAAAAGAATTCAGATGTCCCCTACTCAGGGCTCTTAATGAGCTACAGAGTTTCCTCTTCCTTCCACCACAGGTCTCCAAATCTTCAAGTTGATGGTATTGTGAGAGTCAAGAGGAGCAAACATCCAACCACACTTATTAAAACAGCCGATACAGAATGGAAATGCTCAACATGAAAAATGTTTTGTTTCAGAGATTGAGGAATGCCTCAAGTTCCTATCTACCTTTCTATTTCCAGCTGTTGTGCAGGGTTACAGGATATTTAGCAAGTTTTTACCTCAGCATCATTAGCCTCTTGGGTTTGAGACATTAGTGCCACAGTCGACTTCTTTTGCAGTGCACTGCTTGTGGTCAACAACTCAAGGCAACCGCAGACATCTGCCTGGGCACAAGCATCAGGCAGTAATGCTCATTGCTAAAAAAACCCAGGATGTTTTTCTGGGGGTCACCACAGGGGGAGCTTAAGGGGAAAAACATCTACAAGCTCACACAGGAGTAGGGAGATGTTGTGGGGGTGGTTGCCATGGTGAGTAGACTTACTAAAGTAACCACTTCTTGTATGTCTCAGCTGCACCATCCTGTGCAGATGTCCTGGAGCCAGGAATGTAGTCTGCCTGGAGTAGTCTCTGGGTCAGGAAAAGTAAAAGATAGGAGCAGAGAAGAGATCTCTAGAGGAGAGAAGAAGAGATAGCTAAAAAAAAAAGGGACAGTAACAGAGATATGAAGAAAAAACAAAGAAACTAATGATTGCAGGAGTTGACACGAAATTAGGCTATTATAGAGAGAGATGTGTTATTGAAAGTTCATGCTCTGTACCTCAGTTATAACCTTGTCATTGTCATGCCATGAGACCTACTGAGAAGGATTCAGCCTGGCAGTGTCATTACACTGTTCCAGGTTCCTGGTACAAACTCCTCCCTTTCTGCATCCCAGCCCAGTGGGAGTGTTACTCACCTTCATTTTCCTGAGTGGAAGCAAAAGTTCCTTCTCACAGCATTCTGTCCCTTGAATCATTGACCTACTATAGAAATATGGTGTGTACGCATTTATTAGCAGAACTGAGCAGGAGGATATGCATGCATTTTCTAGGGTTCAGGTGTTGTATTTTTTCCATGCAATTCCAGGAGGAATACATTATCTTATTTTGTTGGTGATGTGCCACAGGAACTGTCTGTCCTGCCTTGTGTTCAGTGGTGACTACAGAGTTAGTTCATGGGCAGTTACAAGCTTCAGACTGAAATCCACAAAAAGCAGCCCATGAGAAGTGTTTTCCTAATCCAGGCTCTGAAATCTTGCCTCTTCAAAGACTTACATGCCTTCCTCAGCACTTTGGAGAGACTTTCAGCTGAACAACAGCACAATGGACCAAGATCACTTTTATTTAAAGCCACTTTCTGAAAGCAGAAGTGGTAGTTAAGGTGTTTTGGTTTGGGGGTTCCTTTCTTTCCTCCCACATCTATAACATATTCCTGGGCAGTAAAAAGAAGAAAGAAAAGAATTCTTTCCAATCCTCTTTGTTTGCAATGTCCATGGAATCACTGAAAATTTATAGGAGCAGAGTAAGAGGCCCATAATACTATAGCCTAAGGAGATGAAGCTGATGAAGGAGAAGACCTGCTAAATGCGCTTTGCCTTATGACCAATTTCACATAGAATATGTGAACCTTTCGGTAAGGCCCTCCCTATTTCATAGATTCTCTTTTCTGAAGTGGCAGTCTTGATCACTAGATTAGAAAGTAATACTTGCTGGCTTACTTTCCAGCTTTATTTATGGCTTTTTAAGGATAAAAATTATGAAAGTACCTCTCCCATGATCCTGCTGTGAGGGTGCAGCTTCTGAGGTGAATGGGTTTGATTCCTATTTAATAAAAAAGGGAATCTAATCCTGGATACACATCTCATTTCCAACCTTTGCTAGACGAACCCTCTGAGATTAGCTTGATTACTGTGATGAAGGAGAATCAGCACCTGAGTGGGAGTTAATGCTTCTCTGTGGTACTATTTTAGTTTCTTTTGGGATGTCTCTGTCTGGAGCTGGAATAAAAAATGGAGGGTCCATATTAAATCAAATGGGCACATCAAGCCTGCTCATGGGTTAATGATCCCTGTGCCAAATATTTGGATACAAATATTAGACTGATACACAAAATCTATATTTGTCTCACCAAAATTCAGTTCTAACTTGTACTAAATGTGCAAACTCACCGCCATAGTAGCCATTTTTTGCCTTCATCATATGAGTGACCACATGGTGTTATTTTTCATGACAACTTAAGTATCATACTTAGGAGATGAACTATATTCATGTTATCTGTGAACACCATGTCCTTCCTTCCTCACTTCCCACCCCCAATTTATTTGGAGAACAATAAAAAGGCTTTTTAAAACTGGTACAGAGTGAATAATCTCCTGAATATTTACTCCTATTAAAAGTAGATGCTTCTTCCTTTCTATGAATATTTTTCAAATAACAATGCTTTCAGACAGTTTGATTATAAAAAAGGCTGCAAACATTACTAAAGGAATTGGCAGCTTTTATTCACAAGAGTTTTCTCTGGAAAAGATGGGAAGTGTTTGGTGAATCCTCTTTCTTGCCTCCCCTCAGCAGTTATCACTGCATATAAAGAGGCTGGATAAGCCCTGAAGGTAGTAGGAATGTTTGTCCGTATATGAGCATGTTAGAAATGCCAAGTCAGTGTGACTAATGGATAAGACAGAAAGCAAAGCTGGTGATCTAAGATGAATAGAAGCATTAGAGGAAAAACAGGAATGCAAATCTCACATTGTTAGAAACACAGACCTTACGTCTTCTCCAGAGTTTTGTTTCATCAGCTCTTAGAGCTCGTGGGCTTCTTCCCTGTACAGAATAATTGTAAAATCTGCAAAAACTGGGAGAGGTAGAGCCTGTAGAAGCTGATGTTTGTATTCAAAGTTGCTTGATGGAAGCTGCTAAGCAATACTGAAAATGCTGGCAGGAATCCCAGAGTTCGGAGGGAATTTCCATGTGCTGACTCAGACACGAATTTTAGCTCACTGGAGTCCTACACCTGATCCTACTGAGGTTACGAAACCTGGAAGCAAGACAGAATTGAAGGTGAACTTCTGAAATTCTTAACAGCACACATGGAAGTCACAACAAGGAGGAGTGATCGATGTAAACACATAGTATATAGCTCACTATCATATAGAATGCTGCTCTGAGGAAAAATTATAGAGACTTTCAGCTGAACACGAAGTCAAGCAACATCCTCTGGGAACGAGGGCAGCAAAATCCTTGCCTTCCCAAATTGACAAAACAGATTAACAGGTGCTTAGTCAGCCTCAGAGATCCAGCTACGATCAAAATATGCTACTGATAGAAATACTTTAAATACAGAAGAGAGTACTGATGGCTTTTAAAGGCTTGCCATTTACTGGACTTTCTTACTTCTTTACATGCTGCTTTTAGCAAAGCAAACTTCTATACTTACATTTCAGTATGGAAGTTAAATCTCTTAATAAGGTTTTTATATACATTGGGGAACAAGTCCAGAATTACTAATGAGAAATCATTTCCCCAACAATTCTAGTAAAAATGGAAACTCTGGGTTCCAGTGTAGATGCAGAAGATGATTTTTCTGAAAGAGAAGGCCATGCAGAGCCTATCCCAGCCCCTGTGAGAGCAATTTAATTGAGCTGCAGGGCAATAACGGGAAGAGGCCCTTCTTTAACTAACATTTATGTATTCCTATGGGAAACTTGCAGACAAATTCTCACAATCCTGCTTTTTCTATTTCCCTTTTCATTGTCAAGACAAGTTCTGAAGACCTGCTTGCCAGTTATATTTTTATTATCCAGTAATACCTTAAAATACTTTAACATCTCTATTTGTATGGGAAACATCATCTGCTCCCTTCCAAAATCTTTGAAAACTTATCATCAACCACAACATCTACTATCCAGACTGTGGTGGGTACTGTTTGTGTCTAGAGCTAATAACACAATTCAAGAAAATTCATTTGATAAAATAAGCCTCTGTCCACTGTGGCTCATCAAACACATCATGATTTTCTCAAATTTCTCGTTGATTTTAAAGTTTTGTGAAAAACACCCTACACAGAGTTCTGAGTCTTTCAATCATTTCTCGGCAATCTCTTGCAAGCACTCAGTATTTCAACATCAAGCTTATAATTGGATGTAAACCAGGAAGATTGCTGAGGCTGATTACAACCTCTTCCCGGGGCTAACACTTGCAATTACAAATTGGAAATGTTTGTGCTCTGTAAATTTTTTTTTCCTTTTTCTGCTATTAAAAAAATTCAAATAAGACCTAGGAAGTTTAATAAGCCGTTGATTATGGCCATGGTGTGATAAAATGATTTTGCTGTTATGGGCAAGATTTTCAGAAGCAAAAGAAAGTTTTTATCCGTGGAGGTCAATGACAAAATTCTGGTTGGACTCATTTCAACACTGCCAAGTACATTCCGGAATCAATGAATTTCTTTAGAAAGAGGAAGAAAGATTTAACAAGTGGCAACTTTCAAAAAATTCTTAGGAAAGTGCTATTGTATGCTCTATTTTGCACAGTGAGAAAGGCAAATATTTATTTTCTTTTCTGAAATTGCACTTATCTTACACATAATAATAGCTAGTTTAAAAAAAAACCCAAAACTGTATTGAAATGTATAGCCTTTATTTTCATTTGTTTATTTCAACTTCCATGCTCTTTAGCTTCAACGTCACTTTCTTTTCATTGAGCTACTTGAATTTTATTAAGGTTTCTTTTTACTTGGTGCTAAAATATTTGTGTTGACATAATTAGATCTTATGGTCATGGAATAACACTTATTCAGCTGAATATTCAGCATTTATTCAGTACATGTCCTGTTTCATTAACAAACTCTAACCTACAGCTCTTCCTCTCCAGTGACAGAAAGCAGAGTTCATGAAATTTGCAGTAAATTTTCTGTGAATGAAATCCACTGAAAACATTATGGTTTTTGATAGCAACCGTGTTCCCTGAAGGGAAAGGAATTTTCTGCCCAATTTTGGGTGCTAGCTTTGTTGTTTAGCTTATAAGCAAAAAAAATTATTTTTTTTTTAAGTTAAAATTCACATCAGACTTTCTTCCTAGAAATAGAGATTACATTATTTTCACACGAGGCTGGGGTTATGTACCAGCAGATTCATGCAATTTCTAGCGAATACTTAAATGACGTCAGGTTTGTGTTTTAAACACAGCGCTCTGAGGAATAAGTAGTTCTGCGTGGACATGGCACTGGTGTGAGCCATGAGGAGCTGCCCCTCCATGAGCAGAATGCCAGAAAACATTTCTGCAAAACACTTTTAAGAGTTACTCCTGTATGAAGCAGTTGCTTACTCATGAGTCACCTCCTCATGTGGTGTAGGCCACCTACTGTAACAAGCTAGCTGGTGCCCAGACACTTTTTTAGTTCTCTCACCTCCTTTCCATCTGCTTGCCAGCTTCCAAGAGCTAGACATTCCCTGTGCATGTGAGGAAGCGAAAGCTACGGTTCATATCAGCTGGGTGGGTATTTGTGGATTTTGGGAGACGGAGACAATATTTGCATGGATGTAAATGCAGGAAGAGTTCAGTCTTCGGCGGGCAACATGTTTAAGTTCTGATGAAGGTTTGTTCAAATTAACAGGGTACTTTGTGATTTTTGGCTCTGGGAGTTGTCTTCCTAAAGGAAGAAAGAGAAACTATGATATGGAATAAGCTTCTGGTTTACAGGAGTACAATTCTCAGTGTGAAAACTCACTTTGTTCCTCTAAGATAAGCAAAAACTTACAATTAATTGGGAAGGAAAAAATAGTATGTGCAGCATAGCTTAACTTAGCTGTGAGATTGTGCTAGGGTACATCTACAGAGCATTTTTTCAGGCAGATTTGATCTCTCCCTACTCGTTCCCTGAGCCAACTGCAAAACCCAAATCTCTGTATTGGCAGACATGTAGCTGTAGTCCTCACAGCACTCATTCTAAACTAATAAGTCTGGCAGAGGGAGAGAGTATATTAGCTCATTCTTAGTTCCAGCAGCTACCCAGAAGGCATTACAACACACCTGAGATATATCTCATACAAACTACTGATATGCCCGCACTGCACAGAAGCGACTGCAGTGTGCTGTAGGGACAGCTCAGGCACCAGGAGCTGTGACAGCTCAAAGTGAGGTATTATACCTTACATCCCAGGCAGACTATTACTGAGTTAAAGCTGGTTTAGCTGTAACTCCTGTGGTCCAAACCTATGAAAAGAGCTCAGTTTCTTCCCCCCAAGATAATCAGTAATCCCATGGCAGCACGCATGTTTTCTATTCCTGAGCTCAACAAGTCCTATTTTAGCCTCAGGTACCTCTGAACATTTCCTGGGTGTAGAGTTCATGTGATATAACTTCTAAAGAGTGCCTTGCTTACAGTCCCCCAGGTTCGAAAAAAACCCAAACCTGTAGGAATGGGATGAGCTAGGATAAGTATAACATATGGTCAGGGGAAAGAAAGTGGCGCTTTGCTGTCCCTAGCATTAAATTTAAGAAGACTGCACACTTCAGAAGCTGATAAGCGTAGTTTTTTTCAGCCACCAGGTAGCATGTCTGGAGCTGTCAGCTGAGCTCAGGATTCCTGATTCACAAGCAGGGTCACCAGTACTACAGCGAGGCTCTTTGTTTACTCCATGCAGAGATAGAGGCTGCGGATGCTGGGGCAGAGAACATCTCTGCTGCGAGCCTGCTGTGTGCCTGTGCAGCCAAAAAGGCCAATGGCATCCTGGGCTGTATCAAGAACAGCATGGCCACTATAGCAAGGGGAATGATCCTTCCCATTTTCTCAGGACTCCTTAGCACCTAGAATACTGTGTCCAGTTTAGGGCCATCTGGTATACATGAAAGACATTGATCAAGTTGAGTGGAGACCCACCAAAGTGGTCAGGGTCTGGAGCACTTGTCCTGTGGAGTGGAGGCCAAGACCCACCAAAGTGGTCAGGGGCTGGAGCACTTGTCCTGTGGAGTAGAGGCCAAGGGACCTGGACTTGTTTGTCCTGGAGAAGGGAAAGCTCTGGGGGACTTAAGCAGGGCCTTCTAGTACCCACGGGGAGGTCACCAGGAAGACAGAGCTAAGCTGCTCACAGCAGCATGTGTCAGGAGGAAAAATGGCAGTGAGCATACATTTAAATAAGAGAGGTTTAAATTAGATATAAGGAAAGGACAGCCCAGCAGTGGAAGAGGCAGTCTAGGGGCTCATGCAACCTCCACGCTTGGAGGTTTGCAACAGCCAACTGGATAAAGCCCTGAGCCATGTTGTCTGATCTCATAGCTGAGCCTTCTCTGAGCAGAAGGTTGGACTAAAGACCTCCAGAGATGCCTTCCAATCCCAATTACTCTGCGATCTATTTCTTCAACATTTTTTTTAGGAAGATTAAAGGCTACTTCACCATAGCACTCACATGGCTCGGGCTGCTCCTAAAGGCTCTCCTAAAGGCAGCAACTGTAAACAGACATATTTTGATCAAAGTGTTAGCCAAAAAACCTGACTGTTTCATTCAGGATTTATTGTGAACTCCAGATCTTTGCATGAGTTTCATTCTTCCTTCCATGGCAGATGTCTTTTTTCTTAGGCTTTGTCCCTGCTTAGTTCCCCAAATGCATTTTTCTTCTCTTCCCAGATTCTTCCTTTGTGCCCAAGCTCCCATTACATGAAGAAATAACTTCTTTAACTGAAATTCTTTATAGTAGACTCTAATTCAAAAATACACGCAAGGGGGCAGGAATTTGGTGGATTACCAAACACCAGCTGATCTGCAGCAAGTGATTACACACTCTTAGCCCATTGCAAACTTTGTAAGAAACGTATTAACTTATGTTTCTTACATTTGTGTGTAAACTGAAGTCTTGCTTCACCCTTTTCATGAACAAGAGAGTGAGCACTGGTGTTCAGAATATAAGCATTAACACTTTAGGGCAAAACTACTTGCTTTGTATTTCTGGGCTCTTTTTCTCTCGGGTTACTGTAGAACACCTCAAAACAGGCCAATATGGTATATATTCAACTGGGAATCAAGGAAGACACTTCCTCCTGACCTTAGTTTCTTCCTGAGAATAAAACACAGTTGGTAGAATGAGCCTTATTAATTGGGATATTTATATACTTACAATGTATCTAACTTCATTTATCGTGGCATGCTACTTTCATGCATAATACTCTCATGTGTATTGTACAACATCAGAATAAACTGTGTGTCAAATCTTTGAGTATTCCGTGCACAAGTTATTTTGAACATTCAACTGTGTTAAAACTGTGAATAATTAAAGAAAGAAAAAGACAGTTTGACCTGGGGTGGGGAGGGGGAATTGACTTAAGAAATGCTAGGAGAAGCTGACCTTAAAATGGTGCCCTATTTTAAAAAATACAAGTCACTCTTTCAATGTAACACTGGAAAAAAAATTATAGATTCCTCACATGGTCATCCTTCTTTTTTCCTTAAGTCTAGTCTAAAATTTTTTCTTATGCTGTCTAAAATATATCTAAGTACCTCCCCAGCACAGTTCTGGTCACCTGCAGTTGGCTACAAACAGAACTTGATCACACCACTTTTATTCAGTCTGAATCAAAACCATCTCTAGACCTTGAAATTGGTATTTTCAAAGGAACTCAAAGGATTTAGGCATCTACAGACCTTGGACTTTTATTGGCAATAACAGCATTGGGTTTGGGGGGTGGTTTCTTTTGAGAATTCCAGCCTGGAATTCTTCAGCTTCCATATCATAGCTATGCTCAAAACTAAGACACCTGTTTTGTTTTGGGTTTTTTTTGTTACATAAAAATGAGTCATCATTACATTTAATTCCTAAGAAATGGACATATACCATGAAATGAACTTTTCCTTTATTCTCAATTAGACCGACAGGTACAGCCAAGATCCATTTGTCTTTAGGCTGAGGTGTTGGTGTATATTATTTTGCCTGCACAATTATATTTAGTTACTTCTCATTCATCTTCCTTATTGGTCACTCCGATGGCTTTAGTTAACTCGCTAAACGTAGTTGAAGTCAAATTGTCAGTTGGCTGTGTATCTTGATCTAGTATATAGGCGTAACTGAAAGTCCACGTAATGCTAACTGTTTAGTCAGCTTGCCAATAAGAGGTATCCTCTGTTATTTCTTGTGCATTGATTTGAATGCAATGAACTGAATTTTATAAGCAGGAAATTAACTACGAAGAGTATTCACAGGTGACTTGTAGAAAAGCTTAGCATAGGGAGGTCACCTGGGCTGCAACTTAATACTTGATAACATTGCTTGTGTTATACTGCATGTAATTGTCTGAATAGCTTGAAAGTGCAGCTATAAGGTTGGAGGTGCACAGTGATACTACTTCTGGATCACATCTTCAGTCCTTGGTTGAGCAATGGTGGTATATGGCACTCAAGAAAGCAACTAAACAGGTGAGCATTTCCCTAAAGAAAAGGGACTACCTTAAAAAGAGTTAAAGCAATCAACAATAACTTACTTTTACTCTTAACCACTGATAAATTTAGCCATTGCCAGCTGTTGGGAGAGTTTCCTAACGGCTCACTTTTATAGGTCACAATTTAGAGCAACCCCTCAGCTGTTCTAACCTGTGCCAGCCTGACTCTCTTTGGCTTCTGCTCAGCACTCCCCACTAATTAGCTTAGGCAGATCCTCACTTGCCTCACAGGCTTGCACAGATCCTATTGTGAAAACCCAAATTATTCGTACCTATAAAGGGCTATGGTGTCTAACTTGAGGCTGTCGTTGTCAAGATGCTGGTAAAGATGCATGAAACCTAAAACACTTCCTCAGCCTGCAACTGAAAGTCCTGTGATGCGTCCAGCTGAAATAGTCTGGCCACTCTGTTTTCAGCTGCAGGCTGTGACTCTATGGCAGGGTCTGTCTCAGTGGGTCAGTTCACAGCCAGGTGGACTCCAACATGCTTTAACTACACCCTTCAGTAGCGCAGTGCTTTGCAAATCTCTATCTTACCCACTTTGTCTACACTAAGTCAGGGTTTAGTTTAGTCTAAGGCTCTAATCATGAGTTCTGAGGCTTTGCATGGACAAGCCAAGAGGCAGAGATAGCAAAGGAATGGTCGACTGTCTTCTGTGGTGGAGCTCTGCAAAATAGGCACAGCAAAAGTAATTCAGCCTTATGGAAAACAGTGAGTGAGGAGGACAGGAAGACCCTTCCTGTCAGCAGACTAAAACTTGTTTGTTAGGGGATTTAAAATTTGACAAACTCAGTCAAACTGAGACTTACCTCACATGAATATTCAAAGTGAGAAACAAGATGTTGTGTTGTGCTGCCTCCAGACTGATGAAGCAATAAGGTATTCAGTGAGGTAAGTCTTAGAGTATGAAACAAACAAGAAGGTACCTGAGAAAGCCACGGATCAGAGGTTTGATTGTTGTCAGAGAATCTGTCTTTCAAGCTGCTTATCTGTGCTAAAAATTGGATTGAGCACTTCGAATTGCAAGTGCCCAATCTGCATAAAGTGGAAGTAATATGCTGACAAAGTCCCATACAGGTAGCAATCAGTATCATCCTGGATGAGCTACAATATTGCTAAGATGTTTTAAGGAGGACCTGCCAGAGAAGCATTACAGTAATTAACCCTGATTGTCAGAATGCTGGGCAGGCCTGAGTCTCAGGAGCTGAAGCATTCAAATAAATAAATAAAAGATTACTTGATGTACATCACTGCTTAGGGACTGTGAGTCTGAAACCAGCATCCTGAGTCCATAAAGATAATAGCTTGCTCACAATTGATGTGAATGGATGACAACAGGAACCTTTAAAGGTGATCTGCAAAGGCGGAAAAAGAAGGGAGTTGTACCATTTTCACTTCTTTGTAATGACTAAAGAAGGCTTGAAAGCTTTCTTCACACCCCCCACACACCCCCCCAGTTTCACATCTTGTCTGTTCTGCTTTCCTGGATGATTCTACAACAGACTAGAGGGAAAGTAGAATTATGAACCCAAATTATACCATGGAAGTAATACTGAGTTAGGAAAGAAAAGGGCTTTGTTTTTTTTAATTAAAACCACTGAACTCTTTGAGGGCTTTTAATGCATATTGTTGTTAGCAGCTAGTTAATTCCAGACTTCTTTCTTAGAGGTTTTACTTCCATCTCTTTCAAGATTCAATACTTTCAGTTCTGCAATCAAATGCAGAAAAAAATGCTAAATCCATTTCTGTGGGTACTCCACAGACACCTCCCAGAAAATAATACTAAATCTGATATTACCAGAATGTTTAGTCAAAAAAAGAGAATAAAATAAGTGTAAAGCTGCCACTCTGTGTTGTCACACAGCAAAACAAGGAATGGTGGTACGTGACATAATGGCATTCTCTCTGCCATCTTTGCATCTGTAAATGCTGCAACATTAAAAGATGTGTGTTTAAGCTCTTAAATGAGATCTCATGTAAATAGCATCAATATCTGACACATTAGCATGCGAAAGTTGCTGCAGCAGCCTATTTAGCATGAGTAACTCAACAGAATTGAAAGAAACTTGGAGATCAAAAACGTGCTGCAGAAAAAAAGTACACTGCACAAAAATGTATAGAAACCAAAGATCTGTTTTTTTCTGGCAAATTACACTCTAACTGGTATCTCACAAATCAAGATTGGTTTGGGGGAGCTCTTTTGTTACTAATGTTATTGCTCAGCAACAGTGTTTACTGCCTGAGAAGGAGAGGGAATAATCAAAGCTGACCCAAACAGTATAAGCAGATAGTCCACATGGGGGAAAAATTTGAATCATTTATGATAGCCAAAGCATTCCTTAAATCTTTCTCAAAATAAGCATAGATAGGGAAACCAGTCACAGATGGCCAAAAGATCAATCAGAAAATAACCCACAGGAAGCTTAGCACCAAAAGTAATTGACATAGTCGTCAAATCAATTTCTGGTGGTACAGACACTTTTGCATTCAGTTTGCTTCTCCATGCTGTAGATTATTTGGCATGTCATTCAAATCACTGTTGCCCAATACAGTCTTGTAGCAGTTCAGAGAGGTTCAGGTACTTTCTGGAGCTTACTTTCCACACACTCACAAAGACGCCAGGTGAGGACCAAGTTATTGTTTCTGGTAACTGAGCATTTATATGATATTTACTTTTGAGATGTCGTATTTTCCCCAGATATTTTCCATTTTGCATAGAGGAATAAAAAGCCCTGGGACACCGTGGACCTTTGCACAAGACGTTCCTTCACAATGATTACAGGAAGAGAAGAAGGGCACAAACCTGGTTGCCAGTGTGCTTTTCAGGCTAAGCCTTTAGGTCATTAGTCAGAGCAATAACAGTGACTTTTTCGTCTACAGTTCAAAGATTACTGCACAAAGTAGAAAAAAAAATCTATTTTCACAAAGAAAAAAGATCTATTCTTTTAGCATAACTAAAGCACTTTTCAGATCTTAAGAGTTTTAAAAGTAAAAAAGGAGTATATTGCCATATCTGGCAGGATAAAGGAGAGAGAAGGGAATTCCACATGGAGATACACCCACTGAGGAACTGAATCAGAAACTGAGTTTAATGCTTTTTTCAGGCAGTAGATTGCCAGCTGAGTAGGAGAATATTTTGTTTGCTGGTGTGATCAGTAGAAATCACACATTAGCAATTTTCAGCTGCCTCCCTGTCTATAAAGTGCCTATCTGTGCACTATCCAGAAGTTTAAAGTTGTTCAGAAGCATAATAGTCGAAAAGTGTTTGAGATATTGGTGGATATTTATGTCTGTTCATCTGAGGAAATGAATCCTCTGCTTATTTCTGTAGGCCTGAGCACAAAGCTATAAGGTTTTTGGTGTGCTTTTGCAATATAAGAAACATGCTGAGTGCTCTAACATGCGGTACGTCATTCGGAAAGATCTTGGTGATATGGGAATCTGATATGTTTTGCATGTAGTAGAAATTTCTGTCACTTTGGAGTGAAATTGGAGTTTTTGGACCGAAGAGTCATTCCTGAGTGTCATGAATGCTTGATGCTTGTTCTGGGAATGAACGGCATGGAAGGTACAGGAAGATGCTTCTTCCAGAGGCATGACGGGATGGGGAGAGACCTTCTGCATGGAAGAAAATAGGAGGCAACATTACTGACAACCAAGTACATAGAGGGCATACATTGAGTGTAATACATAGAGGGCAGATTGTCCTAACCAAGATGGTATTGTTCATCCCAATACATTTACAAAGACAGTGCAGACGGTTGAGGTCCTGGGGTCCCACCGCAGGCCTGAGTGCACTCGCTACACTTAATAAATCTGTGACCTCAAACCGGGGTCTGTACAGCTGCTGAACAGTCACCTATATCTGGCCCAAGGGACAGGCCCAAGTATTTCCAGCCCTACAAGTGTAGGTTCCTGAACCTGGAGCTAAAGGAAAAATGTTGTGTGATGTAACACTGAGGTTTACAATTCCCCGAGTTCCTTCCATACATACATATGTATATATGTGCATATATACATATACATATATACATACATATATATATTGGGTGCTACGGTCTTGGCATTCAAATCCCCACACTTCCCTTCATAATAGTAAATGACACTCTTTCACAAGCCATTTAGGAAAGCAAAAGTCAGTTCTAACGCTAGAACCAAAAATGGGCCACGACTGTTAGCCGACCTCCAGATATATCAGTTTGCAATCAGGTAGCACAAGTAAACAATTCCAAATTTTGTAATCAAAAGAAGAAAAATGAAACTTTTCCAAAAAAGAAAAAGAGTGACATTGCATTTCAAAGTGGATTTTAAAAATAATCATTTCTTCTTAACCTGCTAATAATACAGAACATTGAAAAACTAACAGAAAATATGATCAAGATCCAGAATGTCTGCTCCAAGGAAATCATAATTGTACTAGATAAGCCTCAAGTTGTTAGGTGATAAAATGGAGCATATTGATCCATGTAGAGACATGAGGTGGAAAGGGCTTTGCTACAGAGTGAATGGTGATGGATTCATAGAAAAAAATAGACTTTCATAGAAAATAGAGTATCATTTGGGAATGCCTAAAGGAATAAAGTAAGAAGTATCTGAAAGGGCTTTTTTTTTTTTTTTCCCCCCCAAAATTCAGATCCATTATCAGAATAAAGAAATACACAATGGATATGATGCATGCAGGCCAAGCAATAATTCAGTAAATAATATATAATTCTGGTCTAGACTGTGTTTTTGTGTTTTCACTTATGTTTTAAGTCCAGGATGTTCAATGATGAGTACTGATTTTGGATGTACAGGATGAAATACTGTAATTATTCAGTGTCCAGAAATGCTGTGTTGATACCCTTCCCCTCACCCTCAATGCTCCAGACGCTTTTCAGATTTCTTTTTTGAACAAAATAGTTTCTTCTCACACCTCTCTCACTGCCTATAAAGGCCTCCCCTTACATCCACCTGTAGCTGAGGAGACACTTCAGTTCACAGACTCCTGGTGCAACAGCCTAAAACAGTTCCCACTGAACTACTATTATTATGTCTTACAGTTACCCTGATGCAATAAATAAAATTTTAAAAAATTCTCATAAAGAATTAGACTGTATGGTTTCTTTGCTAGGTTTAGTGAATGAACTCCCTCCTCTATAACTTGTAATAAATAGTAATAAAACCTTTTGCTGTCACTTTAAAGAATAGAACAAAATGCAGGTAAAAAACTGAAGAAATGATTTTTTCACTTATCAAACACAAGAAATGTAACTATATGTAACTCTGGGGAGTATTTTCTTTTATTTAGCCCCTTTTCTTCAAAAAACAGAAGAATTCAGCGGTCTAACATGGACTGCAGCAGGATTCAACAATCCACTGCAATTTATGGATTTTTTCATGGATTTTTTTTATAGCTTATTGCTCCTTAGCAATAAGCAATTTAAGCAATGGTTGGACCACTGTGCTTCTCTACTTGTCCCCTGTTATTTCAGGAAAAATCCAACTGGACCCATCCCCGGAGGTGTTCAAGGCCAGGCTGGATGGGGCTTTGAGTAACCTGGTCTATTGGAAGGTGTCCCTGCCCATGGCAGGGGGGGTGGAAGTAGATGATCTTTAAGGTCCCTTCCAACCTGAACCATTATGTGATTCTGTAATTCTGTGATTTTTTCTGTGGAAGTATGGCCTCTAAAGTGAAGGTAGCTTCTGTGTTTCCCTTAGAGCTCCTTTTACAGCCTGCTGCTTTGCCGGGCCTTGGGTCACTCTGCTAGGACAGGACTAAGAAAATTTCCTGTCATTCAGCTCTTGCCACTGATCAAGTAAGCCCCTTTGCTATGTTTTGGACTGGATGCATACAGGAATAGACCTGTGTTTTGCGTTCCTGTAGAAGATAATTTTGATCTTATTCATTTTTTTAGCTGCATATTCTTCTTGGGGTGAAGGGGGACATCCCTTCCCCCTGCTGCCCTTGATACAAGGTAATAAAAGAACAACAGAAAAAATTTCAGTTCCTATTGCTTCACGTAATTTCTTTGTTCTGCTGAATTCTGGCCCTGTCATGCTGTCAGTAGATGGTGGTTAGCAAGGCATCTTGAAGTTCAAAGAAGAGGTCTGTGACTTTGAAATGATGTGGGAATAGAAAGCCAAAAAATTCTGTCTCTAAATAATGGTGAGGAGTGCTGACCTGTTGAAAATAAAGAAGTATGACTTCTAAAACTACGTGGAATTATATCCATTGACCTCAGTGTGTGCTTGCTCTGGCCTGAGGCATATCCAGGTAAGTTTTGATGCTATCACGCTTTAAAGAAAAAAACTCAAATGTCAACCAATCCATGATTTCAAAGTATGCAAACTATTGGACCCCAGGTGTCCCTTTTAGCACTACTTGGCAGCTTCTGCATTATCACAGAGATGGTCCAGTGAGTGGAGTTTGAAAATAATAGATAATTTTAAAGGTCTTTAAAAAAAATCATTTAATTAGTTTTCATTTCTCCTACTTGCACCTGATAAATGAAGATATTAAACTGTGAAGACTCAGGAGCCTCCAAAAGCCTTTGATGTGTATTAGAATAATCTAATAATTAACCTCAGGATTCACCAGCACGATGCATTGAGGTGAAGTGAAACAGTGCTTATGATGAAGGGCATCTGCCAGCCCCGAGGTACCAAGCTGGCTTCATTCTCCTCTTTGCCATGGAGAGCTCTGAGCTATCCTTGATCTACCTTTTGCTGCCTTTTATTCTTGGTGAGAAGTTCTTTTTTTCAGTGCAGATTTTTTTAAACAGCTGGGCGCGTCATGCATTGCAAAAGGCAATATTGAGAAATAACGTTTGGTTTATATGATAAGTAGGTAAAAGGAAGGTATATTTTCTCTCTGGACTATGTTTTTCAGTATCTGATATTAAAGAGCATTGTTCAGCCCAGAGTAGCTATTAAATGCTTTGTATTGATGTGGTTACCTGATCTAAGTGTAAGCTCCCTCTCTAAAGTGAGAAAGCATATGCTCACTACTTACCCTGCTGCTTAGGCTAATATGGCATGGATACAAGTCTCACCTCTGTTCTAGAGAGGACAGTACTTCAGCTCCTACAAGTGCCTCTGAGGAAGTGCCTGTTTTGTGTTAATAAATTGCTCCCCTTGCCTTTAACTGCAAGCATAACAGTTCATAATAATACAACTCCGTATTTGTATCAGGGCCAGAAGTGATCACTGATTTTATGTACTCAGATTAAGTAAGTACTTTCATCCTGATTTTGTAATGTACTGAAAAGTTTCAATGCCAATTGGACCGAATGGTAACTGAGGGCATCATCAGCTCCCTGAAAATGAACACTCAAAACCTGGAATTGATTAAGGAGTGAACATTTAAAAACCTGGGCAGCAGTTTCTGGTGTCCGTGACTCTGAGTGGTTTTATAATACGCTGTGGGACCCAAGGTAGTTTCAGACTCACTGAAGAGGGCCACAACGATGATTGACCAGCCAGGGCCACTGTATCTCTTTTATTCATAATTTGATTCAGAAGGTAGGAGTAGTTGACAAAAACGTCTACAAGTTTGTGCAGCAGCAATACTAAGAACAAAATGACACAGGCAATGCTTTAATCTGCTGTATAAGGACTACCGCTCTGTAAGCATATCCTTGCATAGACATTTCCAGAGCCCTCTCCAGAGTAAACCAACACACACTAGAACAAGAAGCAGCGATACCACTAACTGTATTTCCACTTTCACAGATTGCAACTAAGTCTTTAGAGGGATGTCTAGGAAGAACCAGGGCTGGGAAGAATTGCTCTTGCTGAACCAAGGAATGATCGACCAAGGAGAGAAAAACTTTTTGAGGTGTCCTAATGCTGCCCCTTACCTCTGAACACTAAGTACTAATTGCTTAATGTTAGCAGAGGTTGTGTTCAACCCATAGTTATGATGTTGTATGAGAAAAGGAGCAATATAAGTAGCAGTATGTCATACTCTGATCATTTCTTCTTAGTCAAGGATTCACCAACAGTAACCAATTTTTTAATTTGCAAAAAACTAATGAATTTCATTGTGCCTTGAACAAGAAGCCTCACAGAATCTCTAGAAAGTGCTTCTCAAGAAAGAGGAAAGCTGCTCTCTGTCTCTCGGATAGACTACATTAGATATATCTCCATTGTACACGCACTGCCTCTCAGTGCACTTCTAGATCCAGATCTTCAAGATCACTGACACACCAAATTCATCCATAGGTCTTTCAACACTTTTTCAGAGCATTTACGTGTTTTGAAAGCAATGCAGTTTATCCAGGTCAAAGGTAATACGTAATATTGTAATATGTAATAAATGCCTGGGTGAAATTTTCTTTCATCTTTAAGGGTGCCAAACTGAGTCATATTGAAACTGAAGTTATAATTTATTTTTTCCTGTCAAAGGAGCCCCCTTTCCTTTTAGTACTTGAATGCAGTGAAAAGCCTCAGATGAACCGTAGTTAATAATGGTCTGTGGTCAACCTAGGAGTGCACTTCAAGCAGGGATATCTGCTTTTGACCATGTTTTCTGTTCAGTACTGTCACTGATTATGTGATTGATGGAGCAGGGAAAGCATCTGTATTACTTAAGAAGAGGTGCAGCATTTGGAGGACTACGTAGGATTCCAAAGTAAGGTGAGCATCTTCAGTTTGAAAGCAGCAAAATGGAGACTGGCAAAGGACAAGTGGAGCCTGGGAACTTGGGACTGAAGATTTAAAGTGGGCCATGTAGCAATAGCGCAGAAAAAGTATCTAAAGTTTATAACGTGCTGCAAATGCGTATGAGGCTGCTGCAAAAGAACAAGTCTCATTCTGGGATGTTTTTAAGAGCACTGTTGGATGTAAGACAGAGGAATGGAATTATTCTGCTCTACTTGCCACTGGAGAAGCCTCAGTGGAAGTACTGTATCCAATTTGGGGCATTGCACTTAAAGACAGATGTGTACCAACTGGAGATAGTCCAGAAGACAGCATCAGGGATGATCAGTTTCTAACAAATGTGGCCAAGGAGGAAAGGCTGAATGAACCAGCCTTTATACATTTAGTAAAAAGGAAAGGAAGAAATAAGGGTGATAATGACCTTCCAGTTTGTAAAAGTTTGCTATAAAAAGAAGATGGTCTGTTATGCCCTGAGTCCAAGAGAGGAAGGGCCAGAAGTGATCAGCTTGCTTGGCAACAAATGAGATTTAAATCATATGTAAGGGAGAAAAATCTAGTCACAAGATTTATGAAAGTGTTAAAGCAAGACAACAAAGTGCAAGTCAAATTAAAATTAGTGAAGACTTTTACATTTAGGCTTAGGTGTGCTGGCTTAGGTATAACTGATCCTTGGTCTCTGAAGGGGTGTGAAGAAGATGAGGTCCCTTCCAACACTGGGAAATTTCAAAAGGGTGAATTCCACCTCCCCCTCTGTAGAGTGGGGATCCAGAGATGGTGTGGGATGGCAAGTAAAGACAGTCCTTTAACCTTATAACTAATTATCTTCTGCCATGTGTGCTCCAAACATGCTGTCCCATATCATGTCATAATAGAGGTTGGCAAGAAATATGGACCCAGGACAGCAAATGCTGCAAGGTTAGGAGTTGGAAGAGGTTTATAATCCATATACTTTGAATTTGAGAGTTTGAATTTCCTCCTAGTTGCCTAACGTCCATCTGAAACACTATTTAGACACATATCCTGATGCTATTATGTTTCCTTTACTGTTCTCATGGAAAAAAAATAGTGTTAATTCTCTGTGAGATGAAGAGGGCAGATTGCCTGCATAAATTGCACTAACTTTCAGACTATGGGCTGAGACTGATTTTTTTTTTTCTTTCCAAAAAGTCCTAATGGGTTTATTGGATTTGAAAATTTTGCCTTGAGATGAAAACATGTAGTCATGCAAAGATATATCTAATCAGACCAAAACAGCCAGCTAAAATTTGCAGGATGACTTTCTACAGCAGGGATCTTCCACGAGAACACTTTTGCCTTTCTTAGGCCACAGGACCTAGTTAATATGAAAAGACAAACTTGAAAATGTTTCCCCTCTAGTTATTCAGCAAACAAACATGGAATCTCTGAATCAGCACATTAAAGCCCTTTTCCAATCAACACATACTAATGATTAGGAAGGCCTGGAAAGTGTTATGTAGGATTATTCTGGAAATTGCTGTCTGAGGCTGCCTTAATCTGGATATGACTGGTTTTGAATAGGGATGTGTAAGTCACTATCAATTTTCATCAAGTTGGGCCAAGCCTGTTTATCCTCTTTCTGTATGTGATGACACGCATTGCAGCCTAGGTGAAAATGTCCCGTCCGCCTCCTAAAAAAGCTTAATAATTTATTTGTAGCCCATTTCATCCTAGACTAGCGCACACGGCTTATTCTCTGTGCTGCACAGACGGCTCTTAAAGCAGCAGCACTGTGTGCTACAAGCAGCTTTGCCTGACACTCTCCCCCCGCCATTTTTCATTATATTGGTATGTAGCCAGTGTGTGCTGTTAACATTTTCAAAACAAAACAGAATGAAGAATCGATACTGAGGGTGTTTGGGATAAATGTCATGACCTTGATTACAACTGGTACAATTCAGCAACCAAGCTGCAAAAGCAATTTCATCCCAGTACCACCAAGGTAAGGATGTAGAAGAAACAAGTTGCTCACTATATAACTTTCATATAGGGTGTGAGGGACATGAAACTAGCGGCAGCTCATTAGCTTCCTTCTCTTTTGTTGTGCTGATAATGCATTTGGCAAAGGAAAACAATTTTTCCCCTTTTTCTCTCTTTTAAGGAGTTTGCTGCTCTGTTTTACCAGACCAGTACGTTGCTGCACTCCACTGAGAAATGGCTCATGTTGCATCTGAAATCACAGCGGGCTGAACAAGGTGAAGTCACGTAGTCTCACTGCTCTGGCTTTCTGTTGTTTGCTTGACGGCTTTTCTACCTGAGCAGTCAGTTCTATATTCAGCTTGAGGCTGTTATCGTCATCTCCACATCCAGACCTTTCAGCTCCTAGGGTGCAGCTGGTCGGTGATTCAGCAGTTGTGCCTGCAGTAGGTTTGTGGGATCAGGTCCCTTAACACCATAGCTGCAGCCATCCTGTCTGTGCCGCTTCCAGTAGCAGCCAGCTGCTGTGCTGCAAGGGGATGTCATGACATGTTTGTTGCATCGGCACCTCCTAAAGTCTGATTTACCTCTGTATTGATCCCCACCACTGCTTTTAAAGCATATTTTCATATGATTTTGAAAAGTACCACTCTTGCTCTCTGAGCACTGCTGAAGACCCAGAATTCAGAAGCAGGCGAGAATTTCTAAGCTTGGCAATATTGTTTGGGACTGAGAAAATGAGCTGCAGGGCTGCATGTACAGTCTCACACCCAAGCTTCCCCCTTGCATCCAATAAAATTAGTGAATGAATTAAAAACAGATTGACAACTTCGATGACTAGGAGGGCTATGCAGGGCTGGATAACTTTACAACTATGTAGGCAGAGGGGGGGTTTGGCTTTTTCACATTAAGTCCACCGCGTCTGACATCTCTGTGTTTCCCATCCTCTGCCTCAGCTTCTTTGCATTAAGCTGTGCTTCCTCAGGTGGTAAGTGCATTTCCCCTTCACTGCCTCCCTCCTCTTTCAGAAGCCTTCGGCCATGGCAGTGTCCAGGTTCTCCCTTTCTATGGCACACTGTGATTTCTAGGTTTTAGTCTTCTGTACTAAAGGACTTGACATTCTGTAGTCTGCTCGGAAGTTTTTAGTGGCTTGGGACAGCTAGGGATATGCAAATATTTTTTATGGACCTTAGGTTTTGCCTGCGATTTAGGAAGGTGGACTAGGTGGCCATTTCTAGACTCCAGGGGGTTACCCCTCACCCCCTTCACCTTCCCCCCGCCAGTGTGGTCATGCCCCACCCACCCACCCCTCCTTTGTGTATTGGTAAATTAATAGTTATCAAAACCATATATTTTTATGCTAATGTCTGGACTCATCATTGGTGACTCCTATAATGAAAGGTTAGAGAGCAAGCAAAATGCACGTGCCATTACAGGGTAATGGGTCCTAATATTCAGAGAAGCCAAGTTACCTTTTTTTCTCCATGAACTTGACTGCTCTTTCAGACACAGGTCCAGGCTGAAAAACATACCTATATAACTATGTTTTATTACCCTCCAAAATAGCCCCAAACTGTCAACTGGGATTGATCTCTGGCCTGTGCTAACTCCCAGCTGTGCCCAGGCATTGCTTGTGAGAGAAGGACCAAAAACAGCAGCAGGAGCCATGCCAGTGACCTGACCGCATTGGGCAACCACGTGCCAGGCTGGGGGCCCTGCTCAGCATCTGTCTGCTTTATCGGTACAGACATAGCCTGAGGGAGCCAGGATCCCGAGGTATGCACATATCAGGAGGCCAGCAAGAGAGAGAAACACATGGATCCTGAGGAAAGATTACACGTCTGTGTGAAAATGTAGACACACATCTGCTACCAATCTTATATGAGGAAGGGTAGCAATGGCCATATAGTGGCTTGGGCACAAGCTTTGCTAGCAGCTAGAGGAGACACAGAGAATCCTCAGCGACAATATGTTCTAATTTGCATTTTGTAGAGCCAGTGCTGTTGCACTCTTGGTGCTTTTTGTACCTATACCAGTCTCGACGACCTAGCAGAATTATACTAGCTCATGCTCTAATTGAGCCCTCATTTCGCTGCACAGACAGCACAAATGCTGGATTGCCTACAGTGCAAGCAGAAGCTGCCTCATAAGCACATATTGGCTCAAACTAGAGGTCCCTTTAGCCCATTTCCCTGTCTCTTGTAGTGGCCCATAGCAGATGCTCAGGGAGTAGCAGGGCATGCATCATATATCCCAAAGACAGCAGCTGAGCAAATCTGGGACAAGGAAGACTTGAATGAAAAAGTGTGTTTATTGTTTTTAGAGTTTGGGTTTCGTCCATGTGCTCTGGCAAAGGGAAAGAGTTTTCTGTTTGCATGCATCGCATCACTCCTGCCATAAAAGCAAATGACTCTTTCTGGCCTGTTGCGATGCAATAGCAGCAGTGGTACTATCGAAAGCGAAATGTGCTGTATATTCTTCCACAATTCTGCCCTCCACACAAGCGTGACATAGCCCAGCTCCTCACTAAAGCCTGTTGAAGCAAGAGAGAGGCCTTGCTTTTTGGTTTTTTTTGGTGGCAAGTTCCATAATAGGATCTTGCGGCATCTTTGAGTTTGGGGGTCATGTAGAGGACCAGGATCCACAAAATTATAAATGGTCAGGCTGGATAAAGAGCATCCCCCTCCAGCATCCTTTTCCTCCAGCACAACCCAGATGAGGAGCGATCTGCACAAAAAAACAGCTCTTTGCTCTGGGACTGGGATCCCCCACATCTCTGTGAGGCCCTGGAAAGCCTGGCAGCCCTGGGCTCCTCTGCAGCAACCCTGAGAGCCAACCCTGCCACCATCCCGCGGGCCCCAGTTTTCTCATTGTTCTAGGGACCTGATGGCAGATGTCCCATCGTGCATGGATGAGTGCACCTGGGAGGGTCCATCCACTCTGCAATGTTCTGTTCTTTCTGGGAAATCAGGAGAAAACAGAGCAGGACAAAAGGGTTTGCCTGAATATACACGACTTTCTACTACTACTGCCTGATCCCAGCCCCAAGAAGCATGTCTAACAAAGAGAGAAAGCCAGCAGGAAGGTGGGTGAAGAAAACAAGAAGTAGGAGGGTGATGAAATAAATCCATTTCCTAGGACCTAATGACAACAGCACTCTTACATAGCTAAGCAGGACTTTTGGGGATCCTCCTGTAACATGTTGGCCGTCCAAAAGAGCCTCAGCAATTTAATTGATTTTGCTCTTTTTCTCACTTTTTCTCTCCTTTCCAAACCAGTGATCCTCAAGTTTTGCCAGTAACACGGTAAACGGCAGCCACAGCCCGTGCAGAGACAGCTCCTGCCCATACATGTTTATGCTGAGTGTTTTCATCTACTTGCGTGTTTCTGTCCTGGTTGCTCACTGGAAGATTTGGGTTAAAACAGCACACTTCTGAGTTTTATCTCAGTTAAGACTTCAGTCAGGGGAATGCTGCATACCTTCAAAAACACGGTAGTTTTGAAGCTGCCTCTGTGCCTAACTGATAGTTTCACTATCCCCCAACATTCCCGCAGCCCACGTCATGTACACAGTCAGTATTAATTGCCTCATTATAACAAGACGGGCAAAGCTAGCGCTGAAGAAAACTGCGGAAATTGCAGAAGGTAGCGTTACAGCCTGCCAGCTGCAGCCCTCTATTTTATTTAGCCTCTCGGAGTCCCCCCCGGCTGCGAGGGTGGCCAGACTCGTGCTGGAGGCTGGCAGGCCCCAAGCGTGCGCCGCGTCATGTCCCCCAGACTTAAAGCGGAGAGCCATAAGCATGTGTCTGCCCTCATTGCCGTTCAAAATGGGACAGCTGGATACAGCCGTGCTGCTGATGCTTTTGTGTCAGAAGGCTCATCTCCTGTATGTGTCCTACAGCCTGTTTTGTGCCTGTGACTGGCACCTCTGAACGTGGGCCGGGGTGCGGGGAGGGACACACTCCTGTGTGCCATTTAATGCCAGCCTGGCCCTACAGCATGAAGCCGTGATGGCTGCAGTTGTTTTGCACCGTCCCCTGGTGGGCTCAGGCTTCCTCCTCTGAGGGAAGTGTATGTCCTGGAAGGAAAGGGGGATGGACACCTGATTAATATCAGCGCTGGGCTACCAGTGCCCCTCCGAACGCTGTCAGCATTGCTCGGTGAGGTTTGCCTCCATACAGCCAGCACCTCTGTGCTCAGCTGAGCCCTTAGCTCCGGTTGTCTTTGGTCTTCCCCATCCCCTGTACTCTTTATGCTCTCAACTGGCTTGGCTATCTTTTTTTTCTTTCCCTGCCTCTCCCCGTTTCTTTTTCCTTCGGGACTTCTGTCTGCCTCTCCCCTCCAGGTTTCCTGCCTCCCCTCCCAGCCGGCGCTTCCGACAGCAGGAATTTCGAGATATGGCACGCTCATACATTTTGTATTAGCTCTGGGGGCTCTTAAGCCTTCTGACTTCATGGGGTTACACAAACTAGCAACCGCTGTAGCCCAGGAATGCACCTGGAAGTAAGAGAAAAGGAGTGGGGGGAGCAAAATTAAATGCTTAGCAACAGGAATGCCACACTTTTGAAGAATTAACTAGCTATTCATTCAATCTGAAAGGGTTATTGCATTAAGAACTCACATTAGAATTAAGGGGGGAAAAAAAGCACTCACTGGCTAAAGACTGAGGATAAACCCAGCATTTCTTTATCACTGCCTAGGGAAAAGAAAAACCTTAATTACAATACTTGTCTTTGAATAATATTTCAGTCATAACAGCACATTTCTCAGATTCTGCATGATAAGTGCATTAATATTTATTCATTTTCTATGACCTTTAGATAATTCCTAAGGGTCCTATTTTGCTAACGTTGATGGTTGCTCACTTTTTATGCTCCTTCTGTACACTGGTCCAAAGCTTGATCACCATATATCAGCACCCTTCTTGTCTTTGGAAGCCCGTTCTTGCCAATGGGTTGAACAAATTTGGAGCTGACTTTGGCTTTTCCCAAGCCTCAAAACTGATCTTTAGGGACAGAGACCTTCTGCCATGGTAGACCCTGGTGGACCTCAGGCTGAGTGACGAGACCTATTCCAGTTGAAACTGGTGGGACTGGGAAAGACTTGCAGCCATCCTTTTTACACTTGTTTTCCTTGCAGTCTCAAGTGTTTGTCATTTATTGGTATTTAATTCCCTTTGTCAACTTTAATCCTCATCCTGCTTGCCTTACACAGGGGTCTACTGTGGAGAGTACAGGAGTAAGACTATCTCCCTTTGATTTCATGGATTTAACTTTTTAAGAACATGTATATTTTCACCTCTAACACCTTAGAAATGCTTTCTACACTCTAGGAACTGGTTAAAATACTTAGAATTTGCCTTCTCCACCCACTGGTATTCAAACTGAAGAGGGTTTGGTGAGTTTTTATAATTTCAACAATGGCTAGCTGAGCATTTTTTGTCAATGTTAAGGCTGCCTTCTTTTCAAAATGTTTGGGTTTTATGAAAATGTTAGTATATCAAAATACAGAAATCTCTGTTCGTTTCCAGTTATAAAAATAGGGTACAGAAGACTGAGTATTCAGACACCGGCACCTGGCTTGACTTTAGAGAACTCAGTCACAAATTGTATTTGGGGCGAAATGACTTTTGTATCTATGAGTCTGGGCTAGATAATATCACCATCCTCCAGGTAGTTTGCAGGCAAAGACAAATCTAAAGTCCTCTGCCTAATGTCTGTGTGCATGTTTGCAAAAAAAACCCAACAGAGTACTCTAAATTTCTAGAAGCCAGTGCATGTGAATGAGGCCATGTCTCCTTCCTTCTCTTTTATACACCAAATACTGAACTCCTAATCATATTGTTCAGACTTTGGGGATAAAAATACAATTCTGAGAGGAGTATAAATGCCCTTTATGCAAAGAAAAGTCTCTTATCTGCAGTAATTTGGTGAATAGACTCTGTGATGATATCCGAAGTGCTGTGCTTCACCCACAGAAACTCTGCCTCCTACCTTTATTTTTTGGCTCAGTAATTTCAAGAACTTAGAGTGATAGCTAGGCAGAGAGGTGCCAACATGGGACTTTTATTTGTATATCAGTGGATCAGAGTCTCTTTTTCAACTAAACAATTTAGAAAAACAAAAGACACTATCTTTCTGGATGGTTGTATTTCTTTCATAAACAACGTCAGTAGATAAGGGCATATTTCTGTCCTCAGCTAAGGAGTATTTTATCATGAAAAGGTATCACACTATTATCTAGTCATGCACTTGTCCCAGTGCAAAAAAGCTTTTCGAAAGCTGAAAGAGAAAAATGCTACAGCCTGAATATTCAGAAGTCTTCTATTGACAATACAGGACAATAGCAACATTTTAAAAATAAATACTGGGGGTGGGGGATGTAAATACAAAAGATACAAGTCTTAGGATCCAAATTAATTTCGACTACCTTGACAAACCAGGAGAAATCCAGACTAGTTGCAATGATTCCAATGAGGAATATTCAATGAGGCAAGAAGAAATGTTTTTTGCTGAGAGCAGGCACTAGTTTTAACCCTGCTTTGGACTTGTACATGACCTTGGATTTATAATCCGATTTTCAGCTACTCTTAATATTCACAGGAGCTGGAGAATTTTCTTTAGAAACTGGAGCGGTGGCTATTCCCACATCCTAGGCACAAAATCGATCAAACCCATTTCCAAGACAGGAGTCTCAAATCCCTCCCAGACCTCGGAGCCCAGACGCCTCAGAGCACTGAAATGATGGATCTCTTCCCGGGAGCAGATTACTAGAGCATAAACACCGTGAACACCTATCTAGCAGCGTACCAATCGCTGATGCCGTATCTGGAAATGAATTCAATATATTCGATTGTTTCAGAGCATCTTATTTCAAAAACAAAACACAAGATTGCTCCCTCCTATACGCGAGAAACAATATTCTGGCTGACACAAATAAACATATTACGTGTATCATAGGTACAAATCTCACAGTATTTGTCTCACTAGCAATATTTGTCTCTTGGATCCTAAGTAGCAATACCCTGACAAGAACCTACCTCAGTGACCAGCGAAGTATGATACAACATTTGTACCAAGAGCAGACATGCTTCACGTGTAGTTCAGCACGCAGCACAACCTTCCTTTTAATCACATGGAAATCTAAATTCACAGCTACCACGAACATTAAAGGGAGGTGAAAATCCGTCATTAACCCATGCACTGGCTTTCTCCTGGCTATATTGATGAAGGATAAACACAGCAACCTTGACTAATATTTTATTTTAATTAGAGTAAAAGTAAATTGCAATAAGCACACAACACAGGGAATTAACAGAAAATTAAACAAGCTCTATGTATAAACCTATAAAACCACTCTGAGGCAATTTGAATTCTTCATCAGGCTGGGGACCGTGCACGTATTTCTTTCTTTATTTATTTTATTGAGTGCTCGTGTTTCATTCCCAAGCAGGCCTGCATGTATTGATTCGATCTCATGTTCAGTGAAGTGTGTATGCGCAAACGTCTAATGGGAGGGAAGGCCTGAAAGAGTAAATGGTCTTTTTTTGGCCAGACCACACACCCTTGGAGATTTGCCTGGCCCAAAGAGGATGTTATTGCACAACTGGCACAACCTCTTTTTGAAGCCTAGAGGGGAACTCATGAAGCAACATTTGTGCATTGCAGCTGAGAAAAGCTCTAATTTGTACTGCTTATCTCTGATCCATGCACAACAGATCTGAGAGGACGATTTTGCCCTTAATTTGTTCCCTGGTGTCTACACATTTTGAGTATGTTAGATCAATGAACAATGCTACATTCCATATGTGCCATATCACGTAGACGTAGCTAGGTACACTGAAGATGAAGAGGCAGCCTCAACTTTGAACCTCCTGTTTGTAAAACAACTTTAAACATTAGGCAGATGACTTTGTAAAGTGTATTAATTAGCAATAAAGACCAAAGGCACATTCTCTGTGAATAAACAACATAGATTTAGATCTTAGTTAAAATTTAGTGAATGTCAGCTAATAAGGAGGTCTGTGGAGTCTGTCAGGCTTCGCAAATCCTGCTTTTCTGAAAGGAAAAGTATTATTGCTCCTAGCAGAAAATGCCTATATAAGGTTTGAGTCTGTGTGGTGGAGTGAGACTTGCAGCTCCAAGTTTCAGCATCTTTAGCTTTCTGCGGGAAAGATATTTTTATAGCTGTTTTTTATTTAGCTAGGGGTTTCTCCGGGGAGGGCAGGAGGGCGTTAGCTCAAGAATTCACTTGATAGATTTCAGATCAGCAGCTAATCTGTCACTTCAAGGGGTGACAATGACAGGAGGGAAAGACTTCCTAATTTATTCATAAAATACTTTATCTGTCGATTCCATTTATTTAGTTCATTCTTCATAGGTAAAAGTATTGAAAAGAGGAAATTAATCCTGACCTTGAAGGTGAGAAGCAGAATGCTGATAACTCCAGCTCTGGGGGCATGAGTAGGCCAAGACTTTTTTCACCCAAGAGTGTGAAAAACATGATAGACTGATATTATCTCATGCATTTTACCCCCTGAATTCTTGTTGATACCACAATACCACAGAGGCTTTACTGACCTATTAGCAGCAGTTACTGGAAGCTCATATTCAGTATAGCGAGTCATATACCTTGTTTGTTATTTTTGCATAGCGCGAAAATGCCTGTGGTACATTTTGTCTGTCTCTGTGCAATCGTTGCCAGTGAATAGATTATATCATGTCAGAAATGCCAGAATTTTCTGAAGGAATTTTTCATGAAGTTTAAGAGTTGACATATATTTTTCAGTGAGCTGCAGCTTCTTTTTAAGTTCAACACAGCCTTGAAAGAATTATTGTATGATTTGCTGGGCAAAGAATCTAAACAGCAAGAATTCATTGCCCAACCCCTGATATAATATTTTTGTCTTTGATGAGTGTTGAAAAAGCAATTTAATTTCACTAGAACTTTTATGTCCTTAAATCTCAGGTGATGTAAAGTACTATTTATGGAAGACAGTATGATTCCATGCAATTACAATTTGATTTCATAGTGATGATATGGAAGAGTGTTTTGTTGCTAAAAGTTAATTCCTTATGACAGGATAGAGTCCACTTATTCACCCACACTGAGGTACTATAACTTTCCTTTTAATTGAAGACTTTCTCACCACCAAACCTCAGGTGCAATCCTTAATATACATGTTAGGAACATTGAGTCTGTGCAAAGTAAGGTATGAAGACAAGAGAACTTGAGAACTTGACACCATCTGTTAGTTACTGGACTGAGCTTGATCAGGAACGGAATACCTTATTTACTCTCTTCTGAGGTGGTAGATGCCCCATCCCTGGAAGCTTTCAAGGTCAGGCTGAATGGGGCTCTGAGCAACCTGATCTAGGTGAAGGTGTTCTTCTTCATTGCAGGAGGGGTTGGACTAGATGATCTTTAAAGGTTCCTTCCAACCCAAACTATTCTATGATTCTATGATTCTATTCTGTGCTTTACAAGCTCCTTGCCCACTTGAGCTGGTCTTTACAAAGAGTCCCAGCCTTTATCTTCCAGATTTCAATTTTCAAAGTCCATATGGTTTGTGGTGAAGAAGCATGTATGGCTAGGATCATATGAAGTTTTTTTACAGCTACACCAAACCTTATTAAAAGGGAAATCTTCAGAAAAAGGGACCTCTAAAGAGACAATAAGGTACGTTTTTCAAAGGCATATAATTTGACCAAGGCTGAGTTTGTTTTGCTGGATCTTTTTAGAAGATCTGTAAAAATTACATCTTTACATGAGATTGCTTTCTTGCCAGGTGTCACAACTTTACACCAAAGAATGGAAATGTTAACATTTCTCACAGGGTGGCTGTCAAAATAGACATAACAGTATCCCTTTCCTTAATCTCATTCTTGGAATGGCAAATACATTTTAGCTAACCTATTTGTCAAAAAAAGGAAAAGCAGGGCAGCTAGAGGCCTGTATTTGTTTTGAAAAACATAGGTTTCTTTTTTTAAATATAGCAAAAGACCATAGCATCAGCAAAAAGAGAGCTACCATGATAAAAGGAAGGGTGTCACCGTGTGAATTTCAGATAAATTTTTCAGTTGTGGAGCTCTCTGCGTATAAAGCAATCTCTCTCAGGAGATACAGGAGCAGAAAGTAACAGTCTGTTGCATGGCTGGTACAGCTTGGCAGCACTGGGGACAAAGATAGAGTTTTCTCTGGTTGCTTTACGTTTTTGTTGTGTGTCTTTCAGTTTTCCTCCTACAGAAGAGCAGCACAAGGGAGAACCGTGCACAAATTAGACTCATCCCAATCTGGAGCTGGGGTGCAGCTGAAGTGCAGAGCAGCACCCATGAGCTGGGATCTGTTCCCTGATCCCACAGTTTAGCCAGGGGCAGAAAGTCTATGTGTATTAGCCGTCGTAATTAGACCTCAGAGCTCTTCAGACTGTTTGCTTTTTCTTCATCTACCATTGCTCAAATCAAGTTTTTCAACTCTGTTTCCTCAGTCTACTGTTTTTCCCTAATTATTTGCCCTGAGCCTACAGTGTCTGAAATTGCTACATAGCCTCCGGCTCAAGTATTTGCCAGAGCCAGGACTCTGTAATACCTAAAACATATGGGAGCAAATGCACTCAATACTGCCAACTGAGTTACGTTCGGTAAGCTCAGTACACCAAGGTAGTGGCCAACCAAGGTAGTGCAAGATGATAATAATTATACCAAGGTCTAAAAAAAAAAAATTGCTGTTTTAAAAAGGATGCAAAGAAATGTGTATTTAAATGTAAATCGTGATTCAGTTATTGATTCATCTACTCAGTTATGTATGAATATATCATTAGGAGCCGTTAAACCAGAATCTCAATGAAAGTTTTGTTCTTTGAATTAGCTTAATGGTCACAGTGACTATGAATATGTAACGTGAGGGTTTAGATATATATATAAACATAAATATAAACATAAACACTTACATGCCTGTGTATGACTACACATGTACATATGATCAGAGGTATGCATGTAAATACACATACACGTATTTACAGGGAAAGCTAATGGAAGAGAAACAAAGCAGCTAAAATTACTTCCACATCTTCATTCACAGGTCTCTGCATGTCAGAAAGGGTCACTGCTACTGGCCTCATGGTAAAAACTACTCCATGAGTGGTCAGAGCTCCAAGGATCCTTGTGTCACTGCAAACCAGAATTTTGGAGGAGTTTGCTGTGACATTCAGGAATGTACTTCCCATTATGCTGTGAGCTGTTAAGTGTGTAATGACTATTGCTGTTAATGCAAGTTATGTATGTAGGGCCCTGTGAGACTCAGCGGGAGACTGTACTGTAAAATATACTTTATTTGCAGGTATAAGGATCACACATTAATTAAATAAATAAATAAATAAATAAATAAAATGGGGCATAATAACTCTTCTGCATGGGAAAATCAATGTTAAAATGCTAAAAATTGAGGAAAAAATTAGCAAAATCGGGAAATGTCTGGAGAGGGAAGGGAGAAATACAAGGTGGTAGAGAGTGGATTTTCCTCATCTCTGTAGGCAGGAAAACTCATAATGAAAGCCCAACAGGCGGCCTGCTCACCGGTCTTCCTTTGCAGTAGTAAAAATCACAGTGGGATTGTTTTTTCACTGGTTTTGTCCTCTGGCTTTTCAGAAACAAACGGGTGTGAGTTCCAGCTGTACCACCTTTCTTCTACCTCTCCTCTTTGCAAAGCATAGTGCAGCAGAGAGCTCCTCTGTCTCAGCAATTTGCACCTGCCCTTCCATGTGGGACACCAGGCAGAGCTGTAAAAATGGTTATGATTTATCTGTTTTACAGCTATTCAGCATCACCTTTTATGCATAAATAACAGTCAGACCTAGACACAGACCTCTCTTGAGAGCATCTCTTTTTTCAGAGTGAAGGAAAAAGTGGTAGCTTGTGCTTTCTCAGGGTTTCTTCCTAGACGTTTCTGGTTCTCTTGGGTGGCTGGATCTGTGTGAAGGCCTGAGAAAAGAGGAACACAGTTCAGAAAATGAAAACAAGGGAAAATAAACATAATTTGTAATTTCAGATTGCCTGAAAGATATTAGGAACAAGAAGTGCCACGATCTACTTTGTCCCCATCTACTGGTCCTTGGCCATAAGACAATTCAGAGAAAAAGGCTTCTGGGGACGGTGAGAACACTCAGGCTGCACGCAGAAAATGGATAGCCCTCAGACTGTAATATGGATCCAAGATCGTGGTGATTTCCAGGTACTGAAGAGCTACGTTAGATGTCCCACTTTCTAAATTTCTTTGCTCCTGCTTGCTACTGAAACTTCATTTTTTAAAAAGCAGGTTAACCCAAGTCACATATTGAGTCATAAAATAATTGTAGTCAATTCTTTGTATTGACTCATTCTAAGAGTTTATTCCTTTATGCTGACTGAAGAATGTTAATCTTTGACCACTCTAGAAATATGCTATTAAATGTACCTTGCTGATAAACACAAAATACTTGCCATGATATGGGAGTGGGTCTAAGAAAATGAGTAATAAATTCTATAGTGAGAGGTACAACTGAGGCAGGTGCTTTGGCTAAACACAGAAAGAATGGATCATTCTGGATTTTCATTTTCCTCGTTTGGGAGCTGCATGATTGTGCCAAAGATATATGTATTTTTTTAAAATAATTGTTATTTTTAAATTAGCTAAAGAATACCCCATTCAATTTTGCTTTCAAATTCAGAGTATTTCACCACTTATATTTATATTCATTGAATTCCAGGGTTAAATTTCAGAAACAGTAGGATACTCACTTTGATCCTAAGATTAGAAAAACGTCCACTCTCATTTTTTTCCAGCACTGAATTGAACACAAAATGCTTTCTGAAAATTCAGTTGGCCTTTTTCAGCCAAAATTTCTTAAGCGTGTCTATTCATTGCAGAGCTGAGGAAATGCGGAGAGGATGAAGAGTGCTGAGGATTTTTTTCCTATGTCTGAAAAGCATTTTTATCTTTTCCCTTTGAAGTCTCTGCAAGTTATCTAGTGTTTGTGTTAACTTCCTATATGAAAAGAGAAACTGATTTATCCTCCTAGGAGCCATTTTAAACATCAGAGAAAGTGAAGAGCAGGAATGAAATCTACCTGACTAAACAAAGCCCAGCACAGAAAGTGCAGCCGTTGTAAGGGTTTGTTTTAAATTCTGACTTGACTCTTGCAAAAGAGCTATCCAAATTCAGCTCGTAAATAAGTGAACACTGCAGCTCCCACACCAATGAGTGAGATTTCTCTCTGCATGCCTCAAGGTTGCTTTTGGCTTATAACCGATAGATTTCAGAGTAGCATCCATGGAGTAAAATAAAAAAAAAAAAAAGTAAAAATGCAGAAACTACAGGTATGAACAGTATTTATAGCATCTTTCATGATGGCTGCTTAGAAACAGAAGTTCACTGGAAGTTAATCCCTCTCTTATTTCAGCTGTAATACAAGTTTATTTTAGGATTTCTTAGATTTGTTTGTCCCTAAAAAACAGGGGAAGAATAATTGGGTCTACGGGATTTAGTTTTTGTAACTCAAATGTCACAGAAAGTCATAAAAGTCTTGACCTTCTGTGTTTGATTTCCTGATGATGTATGACACATATGCCTGCCTAGTTTAGTGCTTATTAAAGGAATAATGTTAATGGTTAAGGAATATGAAGCCTTAATTAGATTTTGCAAGCAGCTAACTACTGTAGCAAAGAGAGCCCTTTATTCTGTATTTACTGCAAACACACCAGAATGTCGCCAATATAATCTGAGAAGACTAAAGTCAAGCCAGCAGCTGCAACCAGTTGTTAAAACCTAACCTGTTCTATGCCATTTAAAAATTTTTGATATTTGATTTTATTGCCAGGTGGAGGTTTATTTTTCACTGAGACTCGAAAATGAATAATTATGGGAGATTTTAGATGGAAAAGAACCAATTAAGAGGGGACACTCAGGATCAATTCAGCATTTTATTTGGAATCACTTCTCAATTTGAGCTCCTGTACCTCTATTAAAAAGTTTGCATTAGTTTATGTATCTACTTCAGAGAGTTGGTGGAATGATGCAAGAGATATATTTGCAATATAGTCACAAATGAATGACCACAGATTTGTTGCTATTCTTGACACCATGACAGAAGATATTTCCAAATATTTGTGTCCCAGTATTCACAGTATTCAAAACAGCGTCTGTGAATCACTATATTCTCCAAATTTGTACCTGAAATACATTGTTCATTACTCACTGTTCATTATTTGTTAGTCATAACTCATTATCTTTTGTTAAAGTTTCAGTCAGCTAATCAAGAAGCATAAAATATACTGTATGACCAATAACATCCCACAAATAATGATTAATCAAAATGAGCAGTTCATGAACAGTACAGTGACTAAAAATCATTCAGCTGAACCAGTTATCAAAGACATACAATACTAATGTATTGACACAAATCAAGAGTGGTTTGTGAATGAGTCATCAACCAAAAGCCAATTTAATTTGGGGGTCCTAATAGCACTAGTAAATGAATGTTTTGACATAAAATACTAAGTTTAAGTGCCACATTCCCCTTTCTTTAAATACTATTTCTGTATGCCTTATCAGAGTAAGTTAGGCAACTGCAGTTGACTGTAGATTTGCCACTGTCTTTAGTGGGAGCAGGATTAGCTCCTATATGGGTTTTATTGAGACCACTTACTAGTTAATGTTTCCTTGGCTAGTTTTATCTGTACCTTCTTGTTCCCATGGATCTTGACCTGGGTCTCTCTTACCTTTTGGCATTTTTTGTATCATTTTAGGAGAAACCCTGCTTTGTTGATTGAGTAATGCAAATAGGCACCTCTGGGACTGAGAATCTGAGCCTGTACTGTAGTTCTAGTCACATGTTTAAATTGACCATTTTTGTATGAATTCAAAGTAAAGAATAATTTTATTACCCTTTAACTGTATTTCAAAACTCTATGTCTCAGCATTTTGAGAGACCAAAATTCCTAGAGTTGATGGAGAACCATTACACGATGCATTAAGATATTGAATGGATTATCTACTCAAAATTAGGCTCCAGTAAGTCATGACCAAATTAGGCACTACATCTGAAAATAAAGAGGTTGAATTTAAAGATGTTCTGAAAAGAATGAGGAAAATATAGACATTGGGTTTAACTTGGAGTTCTGTAAGATATTACCATGATCTCCGAATTATGTGGCTTTTAGGGGCCCAGTTTAAAATTGATGTAATTCCATTTATTAAAAATGACAGTGGGAAGATATGGTTTCAATCAATTATATTTAATTATTTTTCCTGAGTAAGCTGATCATGTTGCATCATGCAGTTCCTTTTCTAGAGCATCTACAATGAGATGTGCTGAGATTCTACTTCCAACTGCTAAATCCAGAGATGACTCATTGAATCAGCCAGGTCTAGTTAACTCAGAATTGCTAGAGTAAGAAAAGCCAAGGGCTTTTAGCTTTGTCTAAACAGATTGTGCCATTATTTACCTGAAGAGAGCATTCTTATTTTTAGGTCTAGAGATCTGTAGGGATAAAAGACAATAAACATAACAAAATTTAGGGCCAGAGGAGGAGAACACCTGCTGCCACCATTGCACGCAAAGCCTCTTGTTTTACGTGTGAATATACAGCATTGTCATACTTTATTTGAAGACACATTTTCCACAATAATTGATTAGACATATTTTTGCAGTACAATACTGACGTTTTTAAATAGCTTCTTGAAACTTCAAAGAAAAACCAAACAGCAGCATACTTATTTATAGCTATAAGACATATATAGTCCATGTTACGCTGCATTTGCAATGTAGTAATTACCCTTTAAAGAATAAACAAGGACAGCAAACTAAGTGAAGCTGTGCAAATTACAAACTTAATGCACCTGGTACCTAAACCTGAAAAAAAAATTAATCATTGGTGTGGACGTATACTGCACTTGTCAAATCCAGTCAGAATAACTGGTCTAATGGACAGCTCTTTCCCATAGGGGTTGGAGATGATGTTGATTCTGCAATGTAATTCCCCTCAATTTTTCCCTCTCTCTGAGCAGTGCTGCCATCATACAGAGCTATTTGTTGGAGAAATTGCCATCTTTTCCCATTAAAGGAAAATGCTCATCCTCCTAGCTTTCCTAATTTCCTTTAGCAGATGATACCATGCATATGAGAGAGTTCAAAGTGACCTTTTGGGCATGATTTTGATGCTTTTTATTGAGAAATGCTTCATACACATACATCTTTTAAAGCAACATAAATATTCCTATATATACAAGAAAAAACTCTTAGAAGCTACAGCATGTTGGCGATTTGAATTCTTTGATTCATATGGCAATTAGTTTTGAAGATTATCTACAAATGTCCTACTTCTGATATTTTGCGTGTCTTTTGTTTTACTAAGTGTTTCCATCCATGTTTTCACATGAAAATAGTGGAACAAGACTGGAAAATACCCCGTGAAATAGGATGAATTTTTTAACATAATATTAACAGCTTCTACCACTTAATTGTCTAACAATGGAGAGGTGAATAAAACCAGCAAGAGTGGAAAAGGAACTACATGGTTTGTGACGAGAAAAGCCATGACTGTGGGCTTGCAGAGGAAATAAGTACCTTATCGTCTTACACGGGAAAGCTTCCTTCTTATATGCTAAAAAATAAATTTTAAGGATGCATAAAAACTTCCCTTTAGTTCTCTAGACTCATATTGATGCTCCAAGCAAAATTTGAAATGGTGTGACTACATATGGGTTAACTACGCCTGAAGGGGTAAACTCAGACATTTAGAATAAGGTTTTTCCTGATAAATAGTGCTACAATCTGGTGACTTCAGAGCTTGTGCTGGTTAGCTCCAGACAAAAGAGAAACTCCTTTTAAATCAGTGAAATGACATCATTTACACACCATGTCACCGAGATCAGGCCAAGGAAGTCTACAAAGTGCTATTAAATGTTAATAGGCCTTAGTTCTGTCTTTATGATATTTATTGCTCTGTGCTTTCAACTCACAAGCGTGAAGAGATCTCAGCTACTCAAGAGATTCTCGCTGCTGCTGCAATGGGTTTGTTCTTTCACCGTTTGTGTTGGAAGTTAGTGGTAACACTGGAATGTGCAAGTACTGAAATATAGGTAGCTGTACATTCTGAGCAGCAGAGGGAGGTCGTAGGTTGTTGTCTCCTTTGCTAGATAAACGGCAAATGTTTGTTCCAGCTACGCCACACAGTATATACCAGTGCCTTGAGTAGCTGGGCATGTTCCAAAAGGCCAGGGAAGTTCTGCTGCTTGGCCCATACTGCATTTTTCCATGAGACACACGTACAAAGAAACATGTTTCCCTAAAATGAGAAGTAAAGAAAATCACTCTGATTACATTCAAATTTTAAAGGCCTTAGCAGGAAGACATGCAAATGAACTGCAAAAGCATGTCTGGCATATAACAGTCTTTTCTCCATAAAAACGTGAACAGCTTCCATCCACAAGTTAAGAAATCCCTGCAGCTAAATGCAGGTAAACAAAGTTCATCTATTTCTAATTTAGATTAGGCCTGTGAAACTAAACCTGTGGATTTATCCACTTAAGTGCCATGCAAGTGAATTTACCTTTTACAGTGATGTCAAGGATCATGACTTTCAGAAGATGTGACATTTGCACAACTAACATACGTGATGGTATACAGAGCTATAAAAATCAAGGTCAACAATGGAGTATCTAAAACACAAAAAAATAAAATCTGTGTCCACTTTCAATAGCTGGGCATTGATATGTATTTTTTCTTAGTCCTTTGGATACTGAAACAGTTCATTTATAGAAATGTGTATTTATAGGAATATAAACCCAAATCGTTGCTTTAAGGAAAATCTCTGGAAGTTTTTTACCCTTCTATTGACACTTTGGGAGTAAAAACTGAATTTCTAACTCTGTACAGAACTTTCCGTCATGGTTGTCAATGATAGACCAGTCCTGTTAGTATACAGGGGGTTTAGAAATTAATTCAAATATATTTTCCATTTTAAAGTTGTCATGACTAAGTACACCTGCTCACTTAAAAATTATCCGTTAGTTGGGTAGTTTTCAATAGCTTAATCATCATTTGATTGTCGCAGTTTGTATTGCAGGCAGTTCACCTGCACTTCATCTAAACTTAAATGTTTCCTGTTTACATATCAGAAAATATAGAAAGATGATAATATTTAGAAAACAAAGAAAAAAACGAAAGCGGCGTTCAAACACATTATTTATATAATTATCCTATAATTAAAGTAATTACAGTTTGTGGTGAAAAATAGTCTTTATTTTTATTTTCAGGTTTCTTAAGGGGTGTTTTATGATCATCATAGAGAAGCTACATGAAAAATAATTGGATATGTTCTCATTTTGGCAAAAGATTTCAGTTGTGTAGGACATGTTCTTCATGAAACAGCTACGCATCTTTACAGTCCATTAATTGGCAGGCCTGTATGAAAGAGAGTTAGACTGATGTTCAAAGATATTTGTGAGCTTTTATAATCTTAACTGCAGCCACATCTACTCTGGCTATCAATTTTCTGAATAAGAGAGGATTTCTAACATACAAGGTTGCAAACAGAAAAATGGTCTAAATGAAGGATTTCTTGCCTTATGTTATTTTTGAACTTCTGGATTCAATTTATTCTTCTGTTTAGAAACAGGAAAGTTGGAAACTTATAAAGTGAAAGTTTTAGGTGTCCATGAAACTACTTGAATCCAGGATCAGTAGTTTTGAAAAAGACCCACTGACTATCAAAAATACTGAGCTGAGACCTAGAACATGAGGCTGTTACTCAGGAGGCCGACACAAATACCCTTTTTTCCCATTTAATTGGTAGATAATCCATCACCAGCAGCAGAATGAGGGTGAACAGGACCAGGGACCATCTCAGAGTGCTTCTGCCATGGAGGCATGCCTGGTCTGCAGCAGCATTACTCAGCAGCTCATATCACCTTCCCCACAAACACCCCGCAGAGAGACACCTTGGACTATTGGGAGAAGACTGAGGGCCCTACTGCTGTATGGACATGGAGACAGGAGAGAAAAAATCCAAATTTTTAATCCTGGATTTATTCTTTTTCACCTCACAAGCCATGTTTTACTCCTTCACAGAACTATATAGCAAAAATCATTGTGATCAGACTAATCCCAGAAACGAGTCACATACTCCAAATAACATATATATGGGACATATTCAGCAAGAAATACTAGTCAACTACTACAGTTGCTTGATTACATTCATGTAAATATCAATATGTGCACAATCAATATCTTCTAGGTCTGTGGAAAATTAGGAAAACTATAACTCTTACAGCATGATATTTTTTTATTGTACAGCTAAAGGGAAGTGTGTATTGACTCAATCTCCAGAGAAAAGCATCTATTTACTATTTGAAATGAGCCATATCAAAGAACAAGATGGATATTTCTACAATGATAATAGGCTAAGTAGAACTTGCTTGGGAATTTTGTTCTTTCTTCTTTAAATATGATCTGCAGAAAAATATCATCAATTTTTTTTTTTCTATCCAGCCTCATAACAGGGGCTAAAAACATCAAGCATTTAGGGGCTTTAAGATTTTTTTCTATCCAGCCTCATAACAGGGGCTAAAAACATCAAGCATTTAGGGGCTTTAAGATAAAGCTTTTAAAAAACTTCCTTCATCACAGTCTCCACCAACCTACTTTGATTTCCAGAGTGCAACATGCTTGCACAACTTGCTGCCTGCCATCATCATGATCATCACACACGAGTGCTTTCCATGCAAGCTGGAGAATCTCAACTAAGCACATACTAACGTGCACAAGAAAATGGCTGTTTCTCTGAGGGATATCTTGAAGCTCTAAAAAAATTGCAAGATTTCCGTCTGTGTAAACTGTACAACATCTACCTCAATGAATTTATCCTTTGGAGACTTATGAGTTCTAGACCTCGCTTTGGACCTTTGGTCCTGGTCTACATGCATCCCTTGCTGTGTCTTCCACAGTCTGCAAACGGGGAGAGAACCAACTGTCTGTGAGCCGCCAGTGGCTCCCTACGCATCAGTTTGTAAGGCATGGATAAACATTTTGCTTTTAATTTATGACAGCAAGCTTTTCGCCTTTAATACCCCAGAACATCTGTACGAATTACTTGGCGATTCACATTTGCACATGTCACCAGTTCTAGGTGAGTTGAGTGTAGCTGTTCTTATGCAAAAGATCAGATATCAAGACCTCTGCAACGTTGAAGGCTAAAGCAGCTTTCCAAGACTACCTGTTTAGCATCTGAGGAATAAATTGAATGAAATGAGAGGTCTGGGTCAGCTGGTCTTCTCATGAAGTATTGAGACAAGTTAAGAGGTTTGGGCATACAGTGCTGAAAAGACCCCTGAGCTTAGATGGGGCTGGGTGTATCACTACAGCAGTCTACCCGCCCTACTAGTCAACTGTTCATAACACTCAGAAAAAAAATCCATTACCAAACAATTTCTCAATTATTTATTAATAGTTTAAATAATATGCAAATAATTAGGGAAAATTCATAACCTCATAGCAAGGCACTAAATGAGACCTCATGAATTTTGGTACTCAATACTCCGACACGTGAGAAGACTAACTTCAGAAGCCTGATCTCTTCCTAAAACTTCAGCCTCCTTGGGCAGTCAGTTCCATTTATAACTAATCCTGCTCTTAAAATGTTTCCCTAGAATTGAAAATAAATCTTCCTTTCAAGTCAGGCTTAACAAAAATCCATAAAATAAGTCAGAAAGCATTCTTCCAGCATTCCCAAGTACACTTTTACCACCATGCTGGCACTTAATAACAGTTTAAAAAATTATATTCTTAAGGATAACAGATCACTTTGGGGGCAGTGAAATTTCAGAATAGACAGTCCATCTGTCTTATTGTTTTAAAGAGTTATTTTTATGATTAAACTGATTATTAACCAGAGAAGCTCAGACTGGCAGTTGTGTCAGACTGGCAATTTACACCTTCATCAGAGGATTTAGGAAAACTATACTGTTTTGACATGTTTCTTTTGCTTTGCCTTTTTATACAGTTTTAAGGATCCTTTCCTTTGTTTTAATTTTGACATTCTGGGGGAGGTTTAAGATGCACTTTCTTAAAATGTTTATTTTGCTATTGTCACCGGGAGATCTCAGAAAGCACAGAAAATCTGATTACAGATGCACTGTAACCTTTGTTCTATTTTCGGGTTAAGAGCAGTTTAATGACAATTTGTTTTACAGTCAGGGATACTCTTATACTTTTCCAAAGAGTTCACCACATAGCTGGTGTCTGATATCTGTGTGCCCTTGGGAAAGAAAAGAACTTCCTTTAGAGATACCTGGAAGTCAATGACTTGCGAGGCCAAGCCCTTTGCAGAACTGTTTCCTAAAAGTATAACGTAAAAGGTCTAGTGTTGTAACAGGTACCAAAACACAAAAAAACATTGACATGTTGGTTTGCTCTAATTATCACTAGAATAGTAAAACCTTTTCATTTCAACTCTTTCAACTAATAAAATGGCAGATTAACATCTTAAGTGTACTTGGAACATGATGAAAGAGATGAAAATAGAATAATAAGAGGAGGGATGCTCCGAAGGACCTTAAAATCTAGCGGAGACTTCTGGATAAAACACAGTTTAGGAGGAGTTAAGTCCTTTGTGCAGGCACAGGGAGTTTTCGGACTTAAGAAGATTCAGGCAGCAGCTACAGCCAGAGTATCTGCTGGTTTTGGACTTGGCCTGGTTAATGAAGTGGCAGTCACTTTCTGTTATAATTGTGCCTTATTAAGTGAAGCCATTATCTACATAAGAAAATCATCTGTCAATGATAATTTAATTTGCTTTTTATTCAGGTTGCAGTGGTGCTTACACTTCATGCAACACTTCTGAACTTTCCAACATACGCTGCTGAGGTGTGTCCCAAATCACAGCAGGCACAGCACAGCTCCTGTGAGGAGGCCTTGCCCTGGGTTTTGAAATGAAGCACGTAATGAAAGTATAGGTACTTCAGGAAGCACCAAAATGGTGGGCTTTCAAAACAACCCATGGACACAAGCATATCTCTTCTTCCTTATCTTCCAAATCGGTGTTTAGTCTTAAAAAAAAAAACAAAAATTTTTTCTCCAACTGTAGTTACATTCAAGTTAAGTTTTCAGAAGATATTCTCATTTTTCTTTATTCTTAGTTACAAAAATTTCAAATACTCTATTCAGAATTTGTAATCATGGAGTGTGTTGCTACTTTCAGTTTTCTGTACAATCATTCTTGTTAGTCACCAAGTTTTCTGGTTGCTTCTCACTCTTTACCATGGCTTCCCTTACTCCTTCTCCAAATGAAAACTGAACTTGGGTAGACAGAGGCTGATTAAGGAGATATTTCAAAAGCACTCATCTCTGCTGTGTACTCTGTAATCTTATCAGTTAGTGGTGAAATTTCCAGTTCTGCTCATGAGAACACAATTTTGCCAACACAAGACATTTTTGAATACGTATTTCATTTTTTCACCCCATATTTTTACTTGTATTTTATTTGCCATTATTCTCAGTCTCTTTTTGCATTATTTGGCAGTCCTGTATGTCATCTCATAAAATTATTCTTATTATAGTGACAAATTTTCTATTAGTGCATATGTATGTCTATCTTGGGAGATCGGATATGGTTCAGGGAAACAAACATGCTAGTTGCGAGTTTCCCCTCTGAGATATTCCATGTATCAAGGAGCAGATTCATACTATGTGGGTAAAATTATCTAACTGTATTGAATGCAATGTACTTTACTATTTGATTAATTACAAAATAATCAAGAAAAATCCAAGAACATTAAACTACTTGAAGACTTTAATTTCTAACCACTGTGATTTTGAGCTAAATAGGAAATGTTTCTCACCATTTGCAGATTGTAATTACCCTTTTGACATAGTATGAGATTTCCATACTACTGCCATTGGCCTTCATAGGAAAAGCACTCATACTATGTAGAAACTTTCCATTTGTGCAAACTTTCCATTATTTTCATGATGCTTTTGTAGAATAACCGATCCATTCCCTTTTTTCCCAAAGTAATTTTGTTTAAAATTTAAATTCCTTCATCTTATTCATGTACAGAATTTCACACACTAGGTTTTATAAACTCTGCAGCAATGGAAAATATGTTTGTATGTTCTTTATCAAAGGTGTCTCAGTTCTTTGTTGGCCAACAAAGGTGTCCAGTGAAACAAGAATTATCCTCATACCACAGAAATTCTTCTTACTAACTTCTTATTTCTCACTGAAGATATGGATATTATAGTCTAAAAGCAAAAAAGTAATTTTTAGGCCCCTCCAAAGCCTTTTGAATGATGCATAAAAGATAATCCGCACTTTAAATGATGGCTTAAATTATATCTTCTCTGATATATGCTGTGGAATTTGGGTGTATGATTTGTTTCTACTTTGCACTGGGATAATTGTTCAAAGACCTTGGTTCTTCTTCAGAAAAACACTATTTTTAAACCATTATAACTCCTTAACTGCTGTTCAGAGGAGTTACTTGTGACCACCATAACTTTGCACCGAAAGAGGCAGAGTTCAGCCTGAAGCTTCAAAATACTGACATCAAGGGGAACTCTGACAAGATATGCAATAATAGTAGGATGTCTCTTTCTTTAACCATGAAATAGTCTCTGGTTATTTGGTCGAGACATCAGAACAGAACAACACTGATCAGAAACCTTGTACACTGCTTTGAATCCACTTTCCCCAATGATTTTCTTCTGCTCCGCCTTTCTAAGTGCTTAAATGAACCCATTCTTAAGTTTACATTCATAAGAAAATATCCAGTAATTTTTTAATTTCCAAAAAGTCCCTGGGTTTGTTTTTTTCTTCCATTTAGGCAATCAGCTCCAACATCTGCAGCCATATGTAATTCCAAAGCATCTTGTCAACACATGAATGCATTAAAATTATTGAAGCTTTCATTTTGCCACTGTAATTGCAAGCACAGGTTCAAGAAAGTAGCCTAAGCTGATTGCCACCTGCTGCTGCTTCTCTTATGTCTTTACCACCACCTCAAGCCTTGCGGGAAAAAGAAGTCACCAGAGGTTGTTATCAGCAACTATCATATTCCCATAAAGAAATGACTGAAAATATAGAAAACAATATTCACAGCAGTCATCTTATTTCATTCATTTGCTAAGAAGATCTCAGAAAGAATATAAACTTTTTTTTAAAAAAAACTTCTTTTTTTCTTAAGGAAGTTTGATCTAGTCAGGATAATCTATGGTTTGAGGATCAGTAAATCTCAAGTGGTATTACCACTGATTTGCCACATCATTCGGGAATACTGTCTTTGTCTCAGCACTATTGTTTTTCTGATGGAAAGAGAGACTCAATATTTATCAACTTGAAAAATGTGGGGTTGTGAAAACTGCACACTGATTTAATAATAAGAAATACTTCACCGTCTGAAGTACTATACTTATAAGTTTTATGCATGATATTATCATTACCCTTTTTTGGTTTTACTTCATGGTTACTAATAAATGTATTTTCTAAAGCACAAGCAAAACACAGAAGTTGGCCTTAAAGTGTGTACAGTGGTGCACATGAAATTACAAATAGCTAATCTTCTGAAAAAAAAAAATTACCGATTCTATTAAAAAAAATGAAATGAGAATAAACAATTAACACTTTCTTTAAAAGAAGCAATTATAAATATGTATAATTATGCAAACACTTAAAGATAGTCTGCTGTGTAGAAAAATAACACGGAATTTCTGAATGTATAAACTAAACTGATTTTAACTTTAAGACCAAGAACCTTGGCGAAAGGGAAATTTTTAGGTCTCACCTGAAAATTTAAGTCCTTCATCAGGAGTTATTAAGCAAGGCTACCTACATATTTTTCAAGATATAACTGTGACTCATTTATGTTATTGTAAGTTTCCCAAGTGCCTTTGTCATACAACATTTTAAAACAAATAGACTGGATTTTTTTTCTCCAGTATATGAATTAGCCCATGGCAACAATTTCATGAAGGTATTATTGTGACGTGGTAGTTATTCAAGAAACAAAAGAGACTGGACATTCATATGGCAAAGAGAATATCAAGAATTAGAACAAGCAGAAGCAAAAAAGCTTTAAGGGTGGCACTGAAGACATAAATGCTAATGCTTAATTGCCTCAGCCAATATGTGACTGATGCCTACGATTTTCTGTAGCATCTGCAGGACTCACATGAGTCGACAGATACAGAATGAAAATACCTATGGTAAACAGATTAATAAAGCACATCAGGTCTATCATGATAGTAAATATTTCAAGGGTTTGAAATGCTGTCTATTCCTTTCTACACATTTAGTCTCATCCCCTGCCCCCCAGTTGAGTAGGACTACTTGTATTCTTGGAGGGAAACATGTATATAAGCATAGCGTTGAAAAGCCTGAGTTTCTTTTCCTAGCGGAAGTAATCAAGTTGACACGTCATGTGTCCCACTCTCTTTGAAGATGCTGATGGTGATGGGTGGAGGCATCTTGTTTTCTTCTTATGGGAGAGGAATAAGAGTAGGAAACAGGAAAAGGCATAGGAAACAGCACTAGATATCTGTAAGATCAGTTTAGTAATTATGGGTTTAACCTGTCGAACACAGGTCATTTGGCCAATTCAGAAGGCTCTGTTTTTACAAGACATCATCTCTGAACAAATATAGATAATGAAAATTTCAAGGCTGGGTCTCTCAGTGTGGTGCACAGGACGTGCAAAAAAATCCCATTAGCTACTAATAGGATTTGTGTCCCTGTGTTTCATGCGCCACTTTGAAAATTCACTCTCAGTCATCTGGAAGCAAGGTAATATGCCAGGCATTCAAGATTACATCATTAGAATACATACAAGAAGCTTAATCAGCTATTGTGTACAAAGTATTAAAAGCATAAAGAATTGCTTATGGTTAAATATTTCATTTCAGTTTTGGATTTTTCCACTGGACCTCCCTATATGTGATTGCCTAATCCAATAAATTAGTGGATCTTTACTAATTTGTCATTCAGCTTTACAGTTAGTTGAAAATTGTTTCCAATCTTGAAACTACAAAGTTATCTAAAGATCAAATAATTCCAAGGAACTTTACTCATAAAATGTGGACAATTCAATTATATTAAAAAAAAAACTACAGCAAAACACACATATGCATGTGAAAACTGTGTATTTACGTATCCTCTTCCAAGAGTGTGTTATGTTAATAGTAGTCCAGATAGGTCTCCATATTTTTAAATCTGTACAATTTCATTCACTTCATCAGATTTTTATTGTGATGTAAATACCTTGTTTCTCTTAGAGACTTTTGGATAAACAAGTCAGTGAAGTATACAATTTGCACTATAATTTTTTCCTAAACTTGAGTGTACTGCTAACTGTAGTAATAGTTCTTATTTTTTGTCTAATATCAGGAAATGAAATTGGAACATGCTGAGCTGGTCCAGAGGAGTATGATGGGTGGAGACAGTCATACCATGACTGACTGACTGAATGAATTCCTATCAATGACTGACTCAAGTCAAAACAATTCATTCCAAGTCTTCTACTTAAATAAACTCCTAGCAGTCTTTTAGCCTCAAAAAATGTAAGTGGACAGCCAGGAGTACTAACTTAATTAACTGTATCAAAAACACTAAATATCTCGACTATAAAGCTGTGAAAGTAAATGATGTCCAGAGAGCACTTTTCTGTTTTCCAGTGGCAAGCTCTTTTCCCCAGTCTTATAAAAAATGTGACATAGTTGGTGAGCCACTCAAGATATAAGTAGCTTCTAATCATGAAAAGATGTCTTTGAATTTATAATCATAACACTTCATGTGGTTGAGTATGAAGAGTTTATCGACATGTTTTAGTGAGATGAAATAGTGTATTATACTAAACGTTATTATTTCAAATAAGATCACTACATGCATGAAGTAGTGATGAGTAATACCTGAGGAAGCTAAATATTTGAATGCAAAAGATACTGGTTTTGTATTGGGATACTTGATGAGGTTGTCCTTGGAATCAGTGCGTGCACTGACAAAATCTTGTTAATCATACTGGAAGTCCTTGTGATAGCATTGCACCGCCTTTCCTCCAAAACATCGCCTGACGCTGTGGTTAGCCTTTGGAAAATAGGCTGAAGCCATTATGAAGACCTCTAATGAACCCAGAAAAATTTTCTCTGGTGAAATAGTAAAGTCCTGATATGTTTGTATTAATGTGTTCTCCCTTTTTGCACAGATCCTTGCCCTCAGAAGTCTAGCTCTGAAAATTAGCAGCCATCTCCACCGAACAACTCTAGCCCTGCCAGGTTGTGTGGCTAGCTAAGCAATCCTCTCCTTTTATGTAGACACCAGGAATAAAGGAAATTCTAATAGCCTTCCAATGGTTTACATGGGAAAAAAAGGAAGATGTCCAGAAGTTCGCCTTTTAAAATGGTAGGTAAATATTTTTCAGAGTTCTTTAAATTTTAAGTAAAACTTAAGTATTACCCCCAACTTCTCCTTTTTTCTTAAAGTGGGGGTCAGCTTAGCCAGACAGTTTGGGTGTGCAGGACATCACTTTTGCTGATGCTTACAGTAACCTCATGAAGTCAGTCCTAGTGAATTCAAGGGGGTTGGGATTATACTGTATCTTGGGCACGTGGCACAGAAATGGCTCTTGCTGCTGACTTGGATGATGTATCTATCTTTCTAGTGTTTGATTTCTTATGAGGTAGACAAAACCCCAACAGTTAGGCATTTAAGGTCTCTAGACAATGCATGGGAGGACGTAGAGTAATAGAACAGAACTCAAACCACCCCAGAAAACTAAGCAGAGAAGATACAACATCAGATACATGTGCAGACTGCGTGATGTGTGATGCTTGAAGTCTGATGGTTCAAAATTCTAAGCAAAAGGATATGTTTTCAACTCTTCCACCTATTCAGGGCTCTGGAAAGGTACCTCTATCCACCCTCCTGAAGGTAGGGAGACACCTGTTTTCATTCAAAAACTGACTTCTGCAATTGCAATGCAATAGCAGGAGGAAGCAGGGCTGTTTGTAACTCTTCTTTCACAGTCCAACTTTGTGGTTCATGGTCAAGCGCATGGAAGGCAGACAGGTTTGATCCCCTTCTTCGCCTGAAGGAGAGTCAGCCAGCAGTGCTCCTGTGTTATCAGGCTAAATAGAGCTACTGCTGGGGTAATGGTGAAAGGAGGAGAGGTGCTGGAGGGGTACACACTCTTTCCTTTCTGTTTAATCTAATCTACCCCACAGAAAATAAGAGCCATGGTGTCAGAAAGCACAGGGCCTGGGAACCCGAGTCTAGCCCATGCTTCAAAGACGGTTCCTAATATTATGTGCAACAGATGGTAAAATGCATTAGCAATCCTGAAAGCGGCTGTCATATTCAAGTTTTGACCTGCTGAGTGCTCTTGCAACTATGATACAGGATCATGCCCCATCTTTGCAGTGCATTTGAATATTCTTATCATGAGACTAAATATGGGTATTCTTTTACATATCAAGGCCCCTTTACAGAGCTCTGAGTAGTGCAACCTTAGTTAAATGGAAAGTGCCCTCAGCTGTTAGCCTTTTCAAAAAGTTTTGCAGACCACCTGAGGCATTTTAAGTGGGAATTATGTAGCCTGAATATTTCATATTACTAATTATCTCCCACAAATCCTTACCGTGTCCTCAGATAGTTAGGTCTGTTGTAATTGCTCCACAGCAATTTACAGAAGGTGAGAGAGTGAGTTCACCTTGTTTCAAAATCCTTTCCCATCACAAATTACTCTTTCATTCTAATAGCAATTTAGACTATTGATGGATAAGTTTTCTTCCTTAACACTTTGCAATAACCCAGTCATTACAGGTCAGGAGCTTCTGCTGAATATAACTATGCATGTATAATGATACAACTGGTGGACTCAAAACCAACAAATAAATGTACTTCGTATAGAGTATAACAGTTCCTTACCTTACTCCTGAGTTGTGGACACAAAAATTGTTCCCCTGATATGTACTTAATTTTAGATTTTGGTGACAGAGGCTCATTCAATTTAAACCCATTTTTGCCTTGTTGCGTGAAACGGGGCCAAGTGGTTTTGGCAGAAGATAAACCCCCTTGCGTTCTAACACTCCTCACCGAGGTGGGAGGCTAGGTGCGGCTAGGTTTAAATTCTGAGTGATGCCCAATTTAGCACTATCAGTCCAATCGCGTTTAATATGTATTAAACTACTACGATTTGGATACACTAATAGTGGACTGCACCTTCAGTCTAGTCTTGCTCCTGAACTAGCACGGCCTCTCTGTAGTTTTGGTCGCGTTCAGTGAGAAAGCAAAACGACTAGCTACTTAAACAGTGCAGTTTATTTAAACAACAGATATACAGGTTCTTTAGGATTGCCGGTGATAAATACACTGTCTGCAAAGCACGTGCAAATAAAGATATTGCTAAGTATACAAACGCGCGACAAAATTATAAACGATACAGCCTGGCTATAAATGTAGGGTAGAGATTCTCTAGAGAAATTTCTAAGTCCCCGAGAAAGCGCTCGGTGTAATCGAAGTCTTACCCAAAGGCGTCCCTATGCGGGGGAAGAAAGGCTCAGCCCGTCGACTGATCCCGGAAATCAGCGGTGGAATTCTTCGCGATGGTGTCTTCCCTGACATCCCCTCTCTCTTGGGCTATTTTTATATTATTTTTTTATCTTCAAAGTGGAGTTTGAGTGACTTTAGTCATACGTACTTTTATTATGATTAATGTATTCAAGGAGGAGTGTTCACACCTCGGGGGCGGATAGCCTCCGGGATGGAGGTGTGTTTTGGTACATTGTGGTGAGCAAAGTTCGCACAAAAGGACAGCATTTCATCAACATTTGACGAAATGTTGGCTCGGGTAGCGTGTAGGCCGCTTATCAGTTCCGTAGTACCATCTCGTCCCCATATCTGCTATTCGTCACAAGAAGGCCACGGAACAAGCGTGTTCCGTTCCATCCCTCGTGTAGTTTCGCAAACAACCTTGTACAGGGAATCACAGATGTTGCATTCTTCATGTGCTAGCTGCGGCTGTATTCTACCTCAGAAGCCTCTTGATTTTATGACTTTCCTTAATGTGTGAACAATGCTGTATTTTTGTATTCTTGGCCAATTTAGTAATTATTCCACATGCCTCTGCTTAGGATTTACAGAACACGGAATTCATAGTAAATGACCTTTTTTCTCCTGTCTCATCAGTGGCTTTCAATAATATTTTTTTGTGCTGTTTATAAGAAGTATGCAGAAGACATGGCACTTGTATTTGGATTCTAATTTGTGGACTGCTTGACAGTCTTCTTTTCCCATAATGTATTCATCGCAAGATATATTGGTTGTGCAATAAAGTATTTTTTAATTGCTAGCTTTAGAAATATTTAAGTACCCAATTATTTTTATCTAAAAGACTATTACGGAAAAAAAGGAAAAGTTAAAAATGGATAGGGCAATGGCTAGACAAGGATTATGAGTTGCACAGCAAGAGCACTGAGCCTTTGATGAAGTGTATAAATAATTAGTAACACACTTTAAGACATCTTTCTCTTGGTTCATAATACCTGTGCTCATTTAATTCCAGCTGAAAATATGCCCATTCATTCGCAGTCAAGGACAGATAAATTGGTGACCAAGTCAACGAGAAAAGTGAGTCATGTTGAAGCACCAAAGCCAAATATTTTTTGCACATAACACAGATCAGACACTCATTCAGAGATTAGGCACCAATACAAATTTATCCTGTCCTAGCAAAAGATCATAGGGAACATGAGACAGACTTGGATGTGGCAGTCTAGTGTCCATAAATGTAGGCATGTGGGTACGTGTTCTGAATATGTGAATGATGCCTAGCATGGACAGAAGATTAATGAAAACAAGTAACACTCCATAAATAGGATTCCCCATTTTTGCTCTTTTCAAAGTTACATGAATACCCAAGAATCCTTTTTCATTCGTTTTCCACAAACATTTGGTCAGCACAAATGTATCAAATCAATTCAAAATCAATTGGTGTCTTCACTGAACTTCACTAAATTGCATCTTGAAAACTTTCATGACAGTTTTTTCACATTTGAAGAAGTATTTTGACACTGAAAGATGCAGGCAGAGGGCACCTAATGTAAGTTCAATATGACTAAAGATAAATGTCTAAGTTGTCTTAGGTTCTCGAATCGCTTTGAAATTCTGGTCTTGGTGTACGTATACTTCTTACAAGGAGGAACAGAAAAAGATCTCAGGAGATATGACCAGACATCTGTTTACCCATCTCAAACAGTAAATACTAAGGTCATTGGAGAACTGTTCCACATCAGTCCATTGGTTTACAGAATTTCCCAAAATATTAACAAATAAATACAAAGCCAAGGAAGATTGCTTGCTAACTTTGCTCCCTGTTCAAGCAATTTACAGACCACCTCGGAAAAGCTTGTCCCCCCAAAGTTGTTTACAAAAATAATACAAAATCCATTCTTCTTATCAGTGTATCCCCAGTTTGGACTCTCACACACATAGGTTTTTATATTATATTATGCAAATCGGCATTGCTGTCAGTGCCATCTGTGATATTTGCCACTTAAGTGAATTACTCCAGTTGGGACAAAGTGGCTCCATTAAGAGAAGTCTAAAAGACATCATAGAATTACTTTAATCTCAACAGCATTTTTTTTTGTCCTAACAATTTTGCTACATCAACATATATGATAAAAGGTACTGTACTATGGATACCATTAAACAGGCTTACACTTTGGACATTCCTTGTATTTCTAAGTTTATACTATGCTCCTCTCTCTAAGCTAACTGTGTAACTGAACAGCTTTCTGACTCTTTCTACACCATCCCTCTGAAATATAGTCTTTCCTGTCCATCTACACAGATACAATTCTCAGCAGGTTGTCTTCTATCTCGGTTACAAAAACATTCCCTTCTTTGGCCTTGACAAAAACATGAAACAGCAGCCATACCCTTCTCATACTCAAAGAAGACTTCTGCAGAAATGACTGTTCCTCAGAGGATGATGCTAAATATTTGTCTTTCCCTCTATGCTTCTCTACACATCTGCTACAGAGCTGTATAGACCTGACCAAATACCATGTCTTAATGTTCTTAAGTAGGTAAACAAATATTTCAACCTTCTTCATAGCTACTTTCTTATCTTTCTTGTACTTGACAGTGTTCATATGAATGTCATTACAAGGTCCTTTGTAATATTTTAGGATTTTTTTTTTAAAAGGTGTAAATACAGCAAAGCAAGGAGACAGAAGCACATGGAAGTGCTAAGACTTCCTGGTAAGAAGGCTCAGACAACAGGCTTTTGAAGAAGATATGCATCAAATTAACTGTCAGTCAACCATGTAGTAGAGTTGTATGAAGACTCTCACTTTTCCACACCAAAGGAAAAAAAATTATCACTGAAATAACTATTATTTTCCTTTTAAATGTATGTAGAGAAGGAAAGTGCTGTATCACGTTAGTGCAATTAGTTTGGTTTGCTTTTATAAGTAAGGAAGACTTGAACATACCCAGCGGTTGATGTAGACTACATTAGGGCTCATGTTAGAGGACCAAACTGTATCACCTTACCGTTGGCCAAAGCTCAGGGCAATGCCCAAAGTGGTAAGTGTTTGGCCCTTGAAGGTAGTGTGATGTGCGATGTGACTCCATCTTTTCCTTTGAGGGACCAGAAACTCTTTGGCAAAGCTGTCAAAGCTTTTCACTTAGTGATAAACATGGCACTGCTGGTTTTCCCACTGCTCCATACAGCCAGAGCCATCTTGCTGTGTGTCTGTGGCTGGGTGTCAGCAGCCTCCTTTGCCCAGTGATCTTGCATACTGGAGCCCAAGAGCATGACGATACAGAGCCTGCCCATCAGGACTGCTGGCCACGCAGAATGACAAAGCACCAATGCAACCATGACTAGTGCTGCCATCAGACAGGTGACAACCCATTGACCCCTGCACTCAGAAGAACTCAATTCTGCATGCGGTCCATGATTACAGGATGCTGATTTGGCCTCTCCCTTCTGCATGTGCTTACCAAGCAACGCGCATGCTAAACGTGTGTTGGTCAAGGCAAGTTGGACATTTTTCTATGGTTCATACAAAACATTCCGGGCTGAGAGGTGATAATCTTGATCACGGAGCAACAGTGCAACATCCACCAAACTCAAAAAAGAAGCAGAACTTTGCACCAGACTCACTATCTGCAGTCTCCTCAATGGGAGAAATGCAATTGCAACCTCTTCTTGGCTGCATCTCTGCACGCCACTGTTACTCTCTTCTCCATCATATGGCATGCTGTAATATGGATTTGCAGTGAGATATCTGGGATTTTTTTTTCTGGATTGCATTGGACAGAAAATACTTTGCAACTAATTAAGGGATTATTTTTTATGGAAACTATATACTTCTACACTTGTTTCTAATTGAACATTAACATACTTATCAGTGCTTTCCATCTGAGGTCTCCAGAGATTTTGTCTATACCTAATTAATAAGTTCTCATGAGACCTATGTAGCAGTCCTGAGTCCAGACAGCCAATTCATTGTGAAATGTTTCTGTAGTTGGGCCTTTGTGGCCCAGAGGTGGGTGATAACTTCCAAGAAGTATCATGGTAACATGTGAACTCGTTAGTGGCTCCAAATTTTCCTGTGATTTATAAATCCCTAGAATGCAGTCTGAAAAATTAAGTATAAATGTAGGAGAATTATTGAGACAATGTACAGAGAAGCTGTATTCTAGGTGTTGATCTGAAATTCCTGCATCACTGAATATTTCAGTGCATGACCCAGTTGTTTTCTGGACCTGATCTAGACTTTATCTAGTTCAAGGGCAGTAGAGAGTAACTTTGATGGTTCTTACTCAGATGGGAGAGTCTGAGGGCAACATAATCAATGAAAGATGGGGAACCGGTTGGGTTCAGTAAGTTGAGTTTTGGTAAGGGAAGATTAAGAAGAACAATGATGGGTGCTACATTCCTTTAAAAGTCACAAAGTCTGAGGCATCTGGGGAGAGAAGAACTGACAGAATGTCTCTATTTTAAATGTTAGACTGATTGAATGTGAAGAAAGTTGACCTAAACTTTGAAAAAAGATACAGTGCCCAGTAGAGAGATTTTAGGATTACAAGAAGACACTACCCACTTACCAAGAATAATCAAATAATATAATAAAAATAATAGTTACAGTCTATCAGCTTATGTTTTAAGAGTTTCTGAGTTTATAACCATCTCAGAAGATCTTGGCCAGAGAAAGCTGCAGAGTCCAGAAAGCTCTCTAAGAGGAAGCAGGACTCTTAATCAGATGCAGAGAGTGGAGGTTTGTTTCTCAGCATGATGATTCAAAGGGAGCTTCTGGCTGTGCAATAGTAGGTTAAAGTGGAACTGGCTTGCTCCAGAATGTCACTCTGAGAAACATACATCAAATGCCAACATCTAATTCAAAATCCTATTCGTATTCCGTCTTGACCCAAGAAAATTTTCTGTTCTGTATTGTTCATTTAGGGCTGGTTTTTAACAGTGAGCTTTGGGAGATACTTTCATCAAACAATAGATTTTTTTACTTAACTAAAATAAGGATATATTTTTACACATTCACCTAAAGACAACCTTTAATGTATTCTAGTGCCCTGAACACATTGTTAAGTTGAACTCACAGAAGATTTGAATTTTAAAGGGAAAAATACTATGTATCCTGATTATTCATGAACGATTAAGGTCAGACACGTCTTTACCATATGTAGAGTTTAGAAAACCTCAAGTATGATTCTATGATTCTACGATTCTACGAAAGTATATAAGGCCATTGGAATTTGATAGATCCCAAGGGTACCAAATAAGGGCACAGCTGTTAAACAAGTATAGTGCCTCTTTAAATTTTTTATATTTTTCTAAATTATCATTTTTGGGAATTTAACACTGTAGAACAAGCAAAGTGGACTTTCCTTGCTATTACCTACAAGCCATTTATTGCTTCTAGAACCCTAGAAATAAATAAAGGATTTGGGATAAAGAAATTTAATTACTTTACATTGTATACTCATCCAGGATTTTTTAAAAGTATTTGAAGGGAAAATGAAAAAAATAGCCCAATAAAAACAATCAAAATGAGTTTTACCAGTTATGCACACTAAGACTATTTGCTACCTCTGGTAATTTTAAAAAGACAACTACTAAAAGACAAGTTGTGGAAAAATTCCTATTAAAACTTACCCTTAAACAATGACGATTGCCTGGCTTGTACATGAGTTTTTTCTTGAATTTTATTTTTTGCATTTTACTTTTATAATAAGGAATCTGCTCATTTATATTTCAAGTAAAAGTTGTATTATCCCTATGTAAGGAAAACATACATTTCAGTTTGGAATTTAATTTTAGCACTTTTAGCTGATTTTTTTTTTCTTTGGAAATATATTTTTATTGCATAAGTTAATATATAAGTGGCATAAAACTCCCCCTTTGTTTATATTTATAATATTTACAATACTCGATAAATATTTCAGCTACTTTATAAATGTTTAGTATTGAATGGAATGATTATCTAGCTAGCTGGATACGTAATTAAGATCTCAAGGTCCCTTTTTAAGCTTGAGTATAACAGCCAATGAGAAGTGACATGACTGCTTTGGGATGAGCAAAGCTTTTAAACGTTACCCTTCAACCCACACAGCAGTCACCCTTTCTTCACAAAACTATGTTCTTGTCCATAATTTTAAGGCCCTTTGTAAACTGTGTAAGCAGCAGGACATTTGGTTCAGAAGCAGTGATTTTTCCAGTTAAATGTGTAATTCACCAAATGGAAGGACAGACACCTTGGAGACATCATTATTCTTCACCTATCTGTCATAAACTACAGAGGATCTGACTGGTTCAGTTGCAGTCCTTTTATCTTCAGTCTGATTTCTACAATTTTTTTCGAATAGGTCCACAATATATTCATCACACCACGAACAAGAATTTCAGCCCCAGCATCACCAGTTACATAAGTTCTGAGTTGAGTAAACTAATTTCCCCTGATTTCAGTCATGTGAAGCAGTGGGTGGAAAGGTCACTTTCATTAGTGGGGAGATATGCTGCTGCCCTGGTGGCCAACTGGCTTTGCACCCTTTTAGTTATTGATCTGGGAACGTACAGAAGTAGGCAATGGCTGCAGGGCAAAGCTCAGCTCTCTCTTCTTAAGGGTCTCCTAGGAAAGCTACCAAAGCTTTCTCCTACACTCTGGATCTCTGCTATGGTTAATTAAGGTTACGCAGTTGAAATAACTAAAAGCAAAACATTCGGAATACTAATCCCTCCCGGAAAAAAGCTTTCAGGACAACAAATCCAGGGAAAATTTTCTTGGCATAACAGAAACCCATCAGGTCAAAGTGACTCAACATTTAGTTTTCAGAAAGCAAAACCTTTCTGCAATCAAAGCCAATGAAAATGTTTGATATCCATCCATCTTGTGTACTCCCTGTTCCTGACCTTCAGTGGCTGATTCAGAGCCAGCCTGAGACTGGGAACATAATCCCAATGGAACTGCAGAAACAGTCACCATCATTTCTTCTAGAGGGGTCATCCTAGCCCCTGGGACCTTGCCAGTGAAAATGATTCAGGTAAATCAAAAAGTGAAATTTGGGAACATCTTCAGCATCCAAAGAAAAATAAGTTCATGCCAGAAGCAAACTGTAAAGCATTATCAATTGTGAGAACAGAGGTGCACACTAGTGGTGTAGGGTTTTTTTAAAAGCAGCATAAATATGCATTTCAGAAGTGGGTCTGGGTTGTTAGGCTATCCAAAGCACATGGTCACTACAGAGTGTGAGAGAGAGAAGGAGGGGTGGGGGGAAGGAGGTGATAATGTTTTTTGGGAACATTTAGGTAACTTTTGAGTTAGTTTTCTCAGGTCACCTGGTCAGATAACCTGAATACTACGTCCTAGTATGGACACTCAGATTCAACTGCTTTCTCTTGATTGAAGAAAGATGACTGATGCTCCTCCAAGAGAAGGAAAGAAAAAAAGACCATTTGTTGGGAAACTCTATCCTCCCGGTCTAAGTCTCTCACAGGCTGCCTATTCCCTACTCCTGTTGACTATCAGAGTCCACAGCACAATGCAGAAAGGAGACCCGAGCAGGAGAAACAGTGAAGTTTCCTTCACAGTCAGCATGCGGGTCTATGTGCAACAAGCAGCCACAGGCAGCCACTCTCCTGCCTCGGAGGTTTCCATGGCCAGCCTGCAGCAGCCAGTCTTGTGTTAAGGCAGTCTTGGAAAGAAATGTTCTGCTCTCAATCCAGATTCTCGGGTTAGGCTTCCTGCGTGACAAAATGTCGTGTCAAATGATCTATGCCCATTATACACTCTGCTGGCGAGAGCCATTCAAAATTAAAATAAAATAATATGGCAAGTGTCCCAACCTTCAAAATATTCTATTGCTTTCAATTCCACTCTAATTTGGGTAAAAGCACTGTCAGCAGGAAGCCAGGTACCCGCACAAGAAGCAGGGTGGGTATTAACCTATGACTGCTTGCTCCCACAGGATGCCAGGCCATACTCACCGCATTATCAGGTTTATTCCTCTTTCTTTGCTGGCGGAGGAATAAGTGTTTGCTAGTTATCTCAGGAACTATACAGGACCAAACTGAAGGCCAAACAGAAAGAAGCCATTGAAAGCAGTGTCTTAAAACCACTTTGGTTACTCTCTGAAAACAATTACTTGCATTTATTCTTACATTAATAGTTTTAATGCTTTCTATTTTTTGAATAATTCTTTATTATTTCTTTATCCCTTTTCCTGTCCCATATTCCTTCCTTTTCTAATCTTTTATTTTCCACGTTTTATAATTGTAATAGGCCAGCTTGTGGTGGGATAGTTCAAAATGGATAAGCTGATTTTTTTCTTCAGGTTTTCCTTTCATTTATTAGGGAGCCAGACAGTGACTTACACAGGAGCTTTCCAAAATAGGTGCCTTGAGCTGATTAGCACCTTATTCTGCTGTCATACGGTGTCGAGGTTGCATGATATAAAGCAGAGTTTCCACTCGTTCATTTCTGGCTGGGTTTGACAAAAAAGTAATTTTTTCTACAGGGAACCTTTAAGATATATAAAAATTTGTTCCACAGAGAACTGACGATTGCTTTTTAAAGTATTTCTTAAAGCGTCTATTCTTTTTAAAGAGAAACCAATGTCAGAGTTCTGTGAATGAAAGAATGAGCTCTCCAAAATGATTGATGGTGCTGTCTTACTTCTCTTGATTGATTAGTGCTTTGGTTCTGAAACTTTGGCCCACAGACCATCTGTGTCCTGCAGAGGGCTTGCTACAAGAGTCTTTAGAGAGGAGACAGATCTGACCCCGTGATGATGGCTTCTCTGCTTGATTCCCACTGTTAAATCATCTTAAAAGCAGTTAAAAATTCATGAAACATTTCACTAATCGGACTTCTTCTAGAAAAGCAATTCTAAGTGGGAAGATTATTTTTGCTTCTGAAGTTGTTCCCCTTTTTAATATACGTAAATAATAATTAGTAACTTATTTATAAAGCCCCATTGGCATGACTGAGGTGCTTGGGGTACTATAGAGCATCATCGAAACAGAATCAAAACAAAATGAACAAAAGTTCACCCTCATTAAAGTCGAGCCAAACACAAGAAAAATTGCAGACAAGATAACAGGATCTGCTTTTCTAATCGAGCAGTGTCGACATTTATATTTTTTAAGTGCTGCTGGGGTTTGGAATACATCAGCATAAGCCTCAAATCATGAGGGGTGAAGTCCCTTTGTTCTTCCATAAACTTATTTTCATTTCACATAGCCTCGTATGATTTCCTATTTCAGACATTAAGCGTAAGCCACCAAGGCTGTCAGGTATTCTGCGCTGCCGAGGCTCTGCATGGTGCCCCATACTGCCTTCCCCAAATAAACAGGCAGAAAACCAGATGTTCCAGGAGCTGTGCAGTAAATGTTTCAACTCTGACCCACTATGTTTTGGGGGAAGTTATAAAGCAAGGAATTGGGCATTCCTTACCCTTCTGCAAATGAGGGCTGTGGGGTAAAGTTCCCTACTTGCCAGCTCTTTCAGCAGGGGAAAATCAAATTGATATAAAGATCACTTTTACAGATAGCTGCAACCGTATGAATTTCAATACCACCTGTCCCAAAACTAGGCAAAAAGACCTAGAAATTAACAGATGTATTTAATCACTGGAATGCACTTACAGGAGCAATTTTTAAAGTTCCATCCGATTCATACTGCAGGCAAACATCAGTTACTTTTTTCTGCAGTATCACCAGGTACCAGTTCCACAGTACAAACTTTTAAATATGTAAGCTGGTTGTACAAAACAAGTGAATTTGCACTCCCTCTCCGTCAGGCACCAGCAAAACTGTCACTCTTTACAAATAGGTTAAATAGGTTATGGGAGATAAATACAGGAGGAAAAAATAATGGAAAATATATAGTGAATGTGAGGCTGTCATTAGCAGCAGCTGTTTCTGATAAGGTTCAGCTCTTAAACTATTGAAACAGGGAAAACAGATTAAAGCTGTTGCTTTGATGCCTTAATACAGTATCTATTTAATTTGAGATTACATAGTTCATGAGGCATAAATCCCCAAATATTTTTGTAAAACCCTTTAACAGCCTTCAAAAATATCACAGCGTAATTTGTAGAATTCTCTCTCATGAGTCTGGTTTTAGAAATACACCGATGCATAGATGATTTGAGCAAGCAAAGAGCTGAGCCTGATTTTGGATTTATATCTCGAGGCGCAGCGTTCGCTCTGTGCAATAAGTTTCAAGGAAGCTCAGCTGGAACCGAGGACAAGTATTAATGGTGGAAGTTCAAAGGCATGGGTGGGAAGAGCAAGGATGGACAGGCACAGGCTCCACTAACGTGCAGCGAGACTGATGAGGGGAAGTGTGCTCCTCTCCTTCTGTACATTGAAAACATCTATCCCAATATATCATCTGACTAATTAAAAAGTGCTTCACTCAGAGGAGTCCGCATCAGAACGGACTTGACTGTAGAGGCCAGATCCAGTGTCCATTAAAATCCCATGAGAAGGCACTGTAGAATAATTTTGGCTTTTACACTATAGCCATCATTGTTACAATGCAGATATTACATTCACCCCCAGCTACATAAATGCCAGGAGACACAGACCCAAGGCAGGAGAGCACTGTTTTCTTGATCTACCTTCCTGAATTTCATTTTTCTTCCCAAGAAAAGTGATGCTGAGCATTTCACAGCATTCATCCTTTTGAAAAAAATAAAAGCCTTGTAAAAACACCTCTTATACTATGCTTTGTGGCTGGCATTGCTGGGGTACAGTCTGACCTCTGATGCCTGGGCATGTTGCAGTTCTGGCCTACATCTGAGAACATTTAGCCGTATGGGAGGAAAATAAGAAGAATTCTTTTGAATTTCCTATTAGTTTATATAACTACTTCCCACAAGCAGGAAAAGAAAATGTAATATCAGCATAGTTCACATATAAGTAAGTAAAAAACCATGGAAAAGTAGGAAAAGTTAGTCAATGACAGCCTAAAGCTTATGGTCAAATATTTATTTTTCCTAAAATCTGTTTTTGCCACCCTTTATTGCTTATGATTTTCTCTAGAAATGAGAAAAAAAAAAGCAGCTGTTTACTTTGTTGTAATTTATTACAATGCCAACATGACGTGAAACATTACAAGCTCAATTGCTAATCACCTTTTTCTTTTTCCCCTGGTTGTTTTTTACCTTTCAGAACCCCTTGCCTGAGTAAAAAAATTGTTTGTCATTAACCTCTGACAGCTTTGAAAATTGTCTTTGGACTTACACACAACAAAGCAATTTTCTATGTCCAATCATCTAGCATGAGTTCAAATCTAGGAAGTCAAAGTCTGTAGTTTACATAGAGTAAATTTAAACAAAGATCTAGGGGTTCTACACATTGTACTGTACAATGTTCAACTCTTTCTTGTGTGAAATGAGTTTGTGCAAGTCTGGTTCATTGCACAAGGCTATTCAGTTTTGTTAGTCCCTTGAATTAGTTTCTAAGTCAGCAAAGCAATAAGAACATTTAAAAAAAACCAACAAACAAAAAAACAAACAGAAAACCAACCCTAAACCCTAAAAATCTACCTCCTTGTTATGCAAGCCTTCCTGCTCACACACTTCTACTTGAACACCCCCTTTGAAGAACAGAAATGGGATTGCTGAAAGCTAAGTACATGAAAAAGAAGAAGCAAGGCTAATGATTGTTTTGCCCAGTGGAAAACTCTCCAAGTTGTGTTATTTCAGCTCCTATAAATATCCAAATAGAATTTTCATGCTGCATTGGAAAATTCCACAGCAGCGATGCACAGTCTATTTTATAAGTAATTTGTTCTCCCCCCTTTCTTTTATGCTTGGTCATTTCTTCTGTACAAACATGATACACAGTTTACCAAAACATTTGCTAATTGTCTGAGAGAATCAAACAGTTGTAAAACCTGCATCGCAATAAATCTCAGGGCAATACTGAATTTTGCCCTGCTCATGATCATTTTTAATGCTGCTTGTATATTCGTAAGTCACAGACAGCCAACAGGATGTACCAGACAAATGTAAAGCCATTTTTTCCTTACACTGCGTTATTGAAATCAGTGGAGCATAAGGACAAGTGAAAACAGAGAAAAAAAGATAATTCCTTCCCATTTCCATAGCAGCATCAAGCTGCCGTTGTATGTTTGTTTTTAAAACATGCACTAAGTCTGGCCGGCTACTTTGTTTATAAGTGCATTTGCATGCTTTTCTATGTCTAATACAATTTAGGAAAAAAACAGAGAGACTAATTAGATGCCTTCCACTTGAAGCACTAAAAGAATAATCCTCTAGCCCCAATAAGGTATCACAAAAAGATAAAACTTGGGAGAAGGTCTCCCTATGGGCTACCTTGGCACAGTCAGCTGCATCTGCACTTTCATCCACACCCTCCCCACATGCATTTCACCAAGCAGACACCTACCACTGCCAAACAGAGAACAGCAGACACAGGGGTACATCTGAAACTCCTGCCTCCCATTTAGAATTGAATCACTTCCATCCAGCTGGGACACAGACCATTCGGTTGTCTTCTGAGGCCAGACATCAAACTAAGCAGAACAGATCTTTTTAAAACACAAGTTTCCTGGGGCATAACGATGCCTGTCTTGGAGTTTAGGCCAGGGCTAGGACATTTTCTAAGGAAGAGGAGATTCAAAGTATACAGCTCCCGTTGTAGGATGAATCCATCCTATTTGATATCTGAGTATTGAATATCTCAATTACCTTGCAGCTAAAAGTTTGCAAGTTGTTTCTAGTTGATGCCAAACTGAAAGCTGTTACTGCTTCTAAAGAGGTGCTAGGCACCAGCCTGGATTCATTTGCCTTTAGATAACATGTCTTTGTCCGCTAAGGTGGAATCCTACACAAAGGATTTATGAGATGCTGAGGATTAAAATTGCTGAGGATTGAAACAGATCAGTGCTAAAATTGAACCCATTTTAAAAGGAGTCTCCACCTGTCCTACTTTCAGCATGAAGCAGATAATAAAATCAAGGTGTGTCATTTAGCATTTCTGTGCCTGTGTTTCCCCACAGAGGATGACAGCCAAAATCTTCAGCCGCAGTGGTACAGCACAGGTTGTGCAGCCTCTCCTTGCCAGGCTTCAGGGGAACTTCTCAAGGTGACTGCCCTCATCTGTACAGCCGGGGTTTTCACAATCAGGCTCCTGGAATGACAGCCAACATACTACTGTCAGTGCAATATATTAAAATGCTGATGCTGCAGAAAGAAATAAGGGTTCTGGATTCATAGACTCATTCAAAAGCAATATAAAATAAGTAGGGAAAATGACTATGTGGTACGGAAGCACAGTGGTGCCCATACTGAGAAAAGAGAGAGACTGTTTCTTTGTACTGATTTAGAGGGGGGCTGCCAAGGCACATCCAGTAAATCACTATTGTTCAGAGCCATCTGAACAAGGATCTCTAAAAGCTGCATTTGATACACAGGAGAAACACTCAACTGATTGTTACACAATAATAATTGCCTGCAGAGGAATGGACTTTATATGGAAGCTGGGACTGTATTTTGAGTCGGGGAAAGCTTTTTACACCGTACAGCAAAGCCTCAGGCTTTACTCCATTGGAATTCACTTTTCCAGATGTCTCAGAATGCTGCCTGTCCTCGCAGCCTCTTCTGGGGGCAGGCAACGGGCTGCGGTGCCGCAGAGATGCACAACTCCAAAGGTTCATAAGAAACACGTCTGGGAGGAGAGGCAGATTCTACTCAAGAGCCAAGAGAGATGTTGTGCCAGTGGAAGTAAGGAGGGAGCATGTGCAAAGCAGCTGAAACAATTGCATTTTTGTGCTTTGTTGTTAACTTGGTGTTAAATTCAAACACACGGCATTATTTTTAGCACTTAGAAAACCCGAGCGAAATGCTCCAGGCAGCTGCTATCTCTTCTGTCTTGAGTAAACATTTGTTTTTGTCAGTTTGATGCTTAATCCTTAAAATGTAGAACTTCTTTTCCTTTTCCCCTTTTCCTTTTCCTTTCCCTCTTCCTTATTCTTTTCCATCTTTCTGTAGCCTGCAGTTTTTAAGGGAAGGAGCTACCCTTGAACCATTTCCCAATTCAAAGGTGTCTCTTTGAGACGACCAAATGTTTGATGCACCTGATTCTCTGTCTGGAAGCTGAGCTGGATTTGCTTTCTGCAGACAAATATTCCTCACAGGAGAAAAAGACAGGGAGAGGAGAGGGGAGGTCATGCACGGAGTTTTAATTTTGTTTGCCTCCTCCTCCTCACGCTGAGAGCTGCTCAGTCCTAATAGCTACAGCCTTTTGAGGATGCAGTAATTTATTTGCCCCTTGATGCAAAGGTGAAAGAAGAGGAAACATGACTTATTTGTATGTTGTTCACGTTTGGCTCCTTACTGGCCTATTCTAAATAATGTAAAATGAGTCAGTTGATTATGGAGCAGACCATAGAGGTTGTTGTGGGTGGTGTCACATACCCAGCTTTCGGGGACACAGTGTCATCCAAGGCCCATTCTGGATTGTTGCCACAACACTGCCATGGGTTGACACTGAGGAAATCAAAGAAAGAATTTCCTTCACTGGAACTGATGAGGGCCGCTCAGAAAAACATCTACAAGGACTGGTGAGGAGAATGCAGATGATAAAACGTGTGTCCTCCTGGAGGTCAGATACGTGGACTGTGTAACCTGATGGACTTCAGGATAGATGACATTCTGGTATGCCACTAGATAGATAACTTGTGTACAGCTAAGCTTTTCCGTCCATTTATTTGCATGAGGTGGTGAAGCTTAGAACAAGGGATGTTTCTGATGTTTCTCACACCAGTGAGTTAGAAACCTCCTTACATCTCAGGGTGGCATATCTCTTGAGGGGACCCAGAACATGGCTGCAAATAAAAGAGGTTTTTGCAACTACTCCTTCTCGTCCTGAAAAAAAACAAAAAGCAAAACCAACCAAAAAGACAAAAACATAAAAAAAAAAAAGTGGAGAGCATTCAAATGGTTGTGGTCTGGGTGAAATTTATGATCTGTCCTTCATTTTTCAGCCTACTAGAGCCAGACAGAGTATGTTGCTGGAACAACATGTCCACAAAGAACTGCTGACCTCATCGGTAAGTAGCAAGTTCATTAAGGTGCACATGCCTTCCTTTTCTGGGACAGTACAATGTGCTGCTGACTCATCTGGGCTGCACCCTTATGGCACAGTCTAACCCCAAATTATCAAGAATGATCCAGATTCTGACACTCTGGCATCTCCTGATTAACTTCTTACTCCGCAAGCGATTTTCTTTAGTTTCGGTGGGGCTGCATCTGCGAACTAATTTTCAGTATAAGGATGAGAGAATCATGCCTTGTAACTCTAACCATGGTTCCAATACAACCAGGTAAGAATTAGAACAAACAGCAGAAGGAACGGAAATAAACTTGATCTGGGTTCAGACTGGGCTAGTGAAAAAGGAAAAAAAAGAATGAAATCACAATTCTTACTTATATATATAGCACCTGTTTTGACAAATTTTGTATGCCTATATTTTCTGAATTAGCATGCTTCCAAAGTACCACTTTTCACAGAACATAAATGACAGCATTGACAAAAAAATAATACAGGCTGTTACTATATATGTTTATAATCTTTAAGCTTTGCAAGCAAAGAGTTGTCGAATTCATCCAGTAGTTCTTAACCTAAGCAAACTTGCTTAGTCTTAGCTCTGTGAGTTAACTCTTTCAGCAATAGTACAGGACACAAATATTTTCTTATTGAGGCTCAAATGGTTGCGATCAACAGTACTAGTAGGGTACTCCAGAGGTTGATACTGGGTCCAATACATTAAGATTTTCATAAATGCCCTGGTCAGAGGCACAGAGCGCACCCTCAGCAAGTTTGCAGATAATACAAAACTGAGAGGAGAGGCTGATACACAGGAAGGCTGTGCTGCCATCCAGAGGGACATCTACAGGCTGGAGAAATGGGCTGACAGGAACCTCATGCAGTACAACCAAGGGAAGTGCAAAGTCCTGTACCTGAGGAGGAACAACCCCAAGCACCAGCGCAGGCTGGGGGCTGACCAGCTGGAAAGCAGCTTTGCAGAAAAGGACCTGGGGGTCCTGGTGTACAGCAAGTGGAATGTGAGCCAGGAATGTGTCCTTGCTGTAAAGGCGGCAAATGGTATCCTGGTCTTCATGAGGCAGAGCATTGCCAGCAGGGTGAGGGAGGTGATCCTGCTCCTCTGCTCAGTGCTGGTGAGGCCATACCTGGAGTGTTGGGTCCAGGTCTGGACTCCCCAGTAAAAGAGAGTCATGGACATTCACAAAGATTATTCTTTGCGATGCTGCCCCCTTATTCAAGGGACGGCAGCATCTGTCATACAAGGAGAGGCTGAGAGAGCTGGGACTGTTCAGGCTGGAGAAGAGAAGACTCAAGGGGATCTCATCAGCATGTATAAATACCTAATGGGAAGGAATGAAAGAGTGTGAAAAGCTCTTCTCAGGAGTGCCCAGTGACAGGACAAGGGATGATGAACACAAACTGAAATACAGGAAGTTCCACTTAAACATATGAAAAAACTTTTTTACTGTGGAGATGATCAAACACTGGCAAGGTTGCCCAGAGAGGCTGTGGAGTCTTCATCCTTGGAGATATCCAAAACCTAACTGGACATGGTCCTGAGCAACCGGCTATAGCTGACCCTACTTGCAAAGAGGGGTTGCACTAGAAACTTACTAGGGGTCCCTTCCAAACTCAACTCTTCTGTGATTGTATGATGCTTTTTGAACTACATCAGCACTATTGCAGCAGTGTTCTTTCTGCTGATTTATATTTGCATTTCTGACATGTCTGCAAATAACAGACATATTTATTGCTCATAGTCTTCAAGTTCATAGTTCTCTAGTGCTCTTTATGACGTGGGTAACTTTAACTACATTTAGGCATTGAGACTCTTTGGCTTTAATAAGCCAGAAGCAAGGTGCCACCATTTGTGCAGGACAGCATTGAACGACTCACACTTGGAAATGCCTCAGCAGGGTGGGATAAACAAGCTTTTTCCTTAGTAAGACCATCACAGCAACTCACAAACAAAAGGGATTTGGCTGATGGTTGTCGTCCAGGATTTTCAAAGATGTTCACAACACAGACATCACCCTTAGTCTGCCATTTTTTTGCAAGGCCCTAAGTAAACATGGCTATAAAGCCCGTAGCAATCCTCTTAGCTATCTTGGTCACACACTTGAAAATGAGCAGGGCTGAGAATCATACCTGGCTAATGTTGAAGCATGAGGCATGGGAATTGGGGAATACAAGCCCATTTGTGACACCCAGCTGATTTCCCAAGCATCTAAAAACATTTGAAAATGTGGTTATGGCCTACTAAGAAAAGTGAATAAACTGAGAAGATCAAATATAAGCAAAATATTTCTAAAATTAAGACAAGACGTACATAAGCAAAATTTGCAAAAATTCTTTGTGAAGCTCCTTACAACTCATCCAAAGTTTCGCTCGTCCTTTCAAGTCAAGACAACAGCATTAGAGTTTACTGTCCTATTGAACCAAACCAGATGGGATTCACCTGTTACTATAATTTCAGCTACCGAAATGACATTTGGCTCTTCTCTCTAATCCCTCTTTCTCTGACATTAATGCAAGAGTCATTGTAATAGGTAGGCTTGTTATGGAGAACTCAATAGTAATAAAAAAATACAAAAATTGCTGTTCTTGTATTCCTCTTGTTGTCGAAGAAGAAAATTATACTGTAAATTAAATCTGATTTTATGACATTTTGCATGCATATAGATCCTCATATGAACTCAGGGGAGCATACTTTATTTGAGCTCTGTAGTCCTTATACTTTTTAATTAATTTTTCTTTGTAATTCAGAATAAGTTTCTAATGGATTCATGGAACAATATGGGGTCACTTGGGGGTGATTTTAATACCTGCAATTCCCATGGTTATTAATCAAAGACTTTTTAGCCTTTTAGATAAATTATCTGCCTTCTGTTTAGAAGATTGAGATTAAGCATGTGAGAGAAATTGTCCCTACTGACACAAGGAAAAAAAGTCAAGAAAAAACAAAATACAGCATTTTGGATATCGCATAAAACTGCAGAATATGCTGTAGATTTTCAGTTTTCTTTCATCTAGCTTCATGAAAATAATTTATTATGAAAATAGCAATGATTCTCAAAAGGAGTGTTTTCCATTTACTGACTATAAATCTCAGAAGCTGTCAGAACCAGCAAAACTGTTTCTAATTTGTGATTTACAGTTTACCAGTAACAGTTTAAAAAAAATCATCCAATTTTCTAAACACCTAAGAAAGGAAAAAAAAATAATGTTCATTTAGCATGTTTCGTTGGGAATATGTAAATTTGCATACTATCCCCTTAGGCAGGGGTGGCTTCATTTTCATCCACTGAATCCTGAATCGTATAAACAGAGCCAGTTTCTCTGCAGTTGATTTAATTCCTCTTGACTTCATTGGGTTTGATAATTTGAAAAATCCTGGTAGATTCTCTGTTCACTAAAAAAAAAAATAATTTTCTTTTTCATACATTTTCATTTGCTCTAGAACTGCATAACTGTACGGTAATGTCCTCAAGGCACACCAAAGACAAAAGAACATGCAGCTGAAGTGATACATTTACTGGGTTTCTATATGTGTGGAAATATATCATAATATCAAATCTTACAGTTCTGTTCATCCTGCAACAATGGTTAATCCTATATCAGTAAGTCTCAACAAAACAAAGCATTTAAAATAGCTGTGGACTTGACTCCAACTTTTCAGATGGAACCATCCTCAAAGTGAGAGGAAATTCAATGCCTATCTCTTGCTCACTTCTAGCTCGCTGTCAAAGAGAAATTAATCACATTTTACAAAAGTCTTTTAGGTATTTATAACTGCTCTATCATTCTAATGTCTAAGTATTTCACAATTTTTCTTCACCTTCTGAAGAAGGGCTTGGTTTGTCAGTTTGCTAACCTGAGGCACAGCTGCCCACGGAGGACAGCGTTGTGAACTCTTCAGGTTACTCAGGGTGTCTGAAGCAGTTCAGCTGCACTAAGGCATTGGTTCAGCTGGGTGGGTTAACCTGGTCCTATAACACATCCAGGTGGCTCACCAGGCTTAATCACCTGTACTACTTCTTCAGACAATGATGTGAAACATGGCATTATACCCTTTTAACTGCATGAAAAAAGGTGAAGTTGGTTGTTCTAAGTCATGCAGAAGCCTGTCACAGGACATGGACATTGCTTTCCTACGTCTGAGCCTGTTACCGTTCTGCATCCTCTCTTTTTTCCCAGCTACCAACCACGTATAAGCTGGAAAGTAGCAAGGGAAGGGAAAGACAAAGCAGCTAGTCAGCAAAAATTATCAGCAAGAAATATTCCCATAAAGAAAGGAGACCTAAGTGGGTAAACAAAGCATACATCCTCCTAATATGGCGCCAAAACAGAACTCAGAAACATTTTTCACTTTCATCCCTCAGGAGCTCTTTTCTGGAAAGGTAATTAAAAAGACCTTGATGAAAGCCACAGAGAAAGTCATGGGATAAAGCCATGAGATAAACAAAACGATCAGTCCTTGAAGACAGCCCTACGCTGTGACGTACAATGTTCTCCCTAGCAAATATTTATTTCCTATGGAGAGCATTGCGCGCCCCTCTGTAAGGCTGCATTTAATAAGCTGCAAAGCATCTTCAGGAAAATACATTTATACACATTGTAGGGTATACAGTGCATACTTAGCTTCATCATTGTGGTACTATGAATGCTGCATGCCTTTTCTTCCTAGAAGATGTCTTCAGAGGTCTCAGTATTTGTTCTGCCAAGGGAGTAAAAAGCAAAGCATAAATACAGCTTTGCTCCATGTAACATAGAATATGTAGCACACACATTTTTCATCTTCATGGAAGGAAACAGTGTCAAAATGCGTATTATGTATACATGTATTTATTTATACTGTAAAAAGGAAGAAGAGAAGACACACAGGCATCAAGAATGTGCATCTATCAGCAGGTTTTATTAAGGTGAAAGAACATTACCTGTATTAAATACTCAGGCTTGGCATTTTGCAGAACTGTCTCATACTTACAGTGGAGCTAGTGCAAATCATATTCCTGCCTTTATTTGCCATGACCTTTTCCTGAACTTGTGGGTAACTTTATGACATTAAACATGGCAGGTGCATATTTGCCTAGTAACTGGAATACTAAAATGGTGATTAGAACATCATCCAAATTTTCCATAATTCAGCCACTGGCTTTGTTCAGGAGCACAAGGGGCCAAGTGGCTCCAGTCTCAAATCAGAAAGAGAGAGGTGGAATGAGTCAGACCAGATAGTTGTTGACCTTAAGGCAAGATAGAAATGGATGGGGAAAGCTATTCTCAGCTGTGTTTCTTCCAGACACTGCTCCAGAAACTGACCTAGTCCTGGTAAAGGAAGAAGTTTGGCTTTTAGTATCAAAGAAGTTTTACTTTTAATACCAGATACTTTTTTTCTGATAATGCACATACTTTTTTTTTTTCATTTCTTTTAAGATACAGAAGTTGGATGAGAATAGGAAAAGCAATGGAATTTACTTTCTTGAATCATAGTACTGCACAGACTGAGTGATAATTCTACAAAGCTATAAGAGCATCATCTTTTCTAAAATCACACACTGCTAATACTTATTATTGCTTTTCAGAGCTGACCATTGGAACAATACTCTAAAGAAAAGGGACTTATGTTTAAGCTGAAATGCATGCTTTCATTTTGAATCAACTTTACAATTTGAAGGTTTTTCATTCTGTATTATATGAAATGTGTTACAATATGAAATTTTCAAAAGCTGAAACAGAACTGTGAGATAACCTGAAATTATCATTATTACTTTCTTTTTTGATTCAGTGAATTAGATATCTACTGAATTTATTCGAGGTAAAAGAAACCGGATTTCTAAATTTCAAAATCCTGTGTAAAATGGACTTGTCACTCTTTGTCAATACAAATTTGGTGTCTGATTTGAGGTTTGAGTCAAAGACTTTTGAAAACAGTGGAAGCTGTTTAACTCGGCATACTCTGGATTAAACCCACAAAGGGTAAATACGTAGGCTGTGAGATAGTCACATGAAGGAGTTGCCTCTCTGTATCTGTTTATCTTGACTAGCTCTAATGTTTTGCTCTTATAATGGTCTATTCACCTAACAGATAAACCTGAATGAAACATAATCGGTAAATCACAGCTGAATCATGAAGAAAAAAAAAAAAGTAACCACTTCCCTAGTTATTTTCACAAAAAGATGGAAAATTAAAATATTTCTATTTTCTTCCTGTGAATACACTGGAAGCGTTAACTAAATATGTTAACTCTGAGTGTGGTTAGAAGATCTGTAGTTTTCTGCATTTTGTCTTACTTTTCAGCGGTACCTCTAGTATTACTAAGGTATATTATTATTCCTGAGACAGAGTGTAATTATGGCATGCTGTATCCTTTTGAGTGGGTCAAATAACCTTTATACCACATTTTTTAAGTATCAATGATGCCTAAGTATGCTACAATATATGCTGCTGACTGAAAAATTAAATTTTTATTTAATTATGCAATGCTGTGTGGAACTGAGAACATATTACACAAAGTCGCTTTGACTGACTGTTAGGTACATTCTGCTGGCATTATTGTACACCGCACTAACATAATTATCTTTGTGTTATGTGGAAACTAAGGAGCCCAACACTGGGGAAGTTATATATTTAGAGGCTCACAACTACGTATTTTGCTTTCTTGGTTATGCAACACCTCTCCTTCAGACAGAATATAGCAGTTTGTGAAAAATCATACATACCCTGCAGAATTTGATATTTGGTAATGAAAGCCGAGTCTGTCACCAGAGCTGAAAGTGCTAGTATTCTGTATTCCCCAAAATGTGTTCGCTTGACTTTGTGGGAGCCCTATTAAGTGGCACCAGATGAGAACCTGGCTTTGTGTTCGCTGTCCCTTGGGAATGTCATGTGTTTGCGACATGAAACTCATAAATCACTTTGATGTTATCTGGACCTGTATTATCATAGGAACTCTATAGGCTGGTAAAATATGCTTCTAAATGGCGTAGAATCTACTTAATGCTTTTGGGCATTGAGTCCAGTATTAAGGCTGCACCCCATTCTGCCTTGAAAGACACGTTATGTACAGCATGAGTGCATGTGAGGCCAGAAGGAGGACATTACCAATACTTTTATTACTCTTTTATTATATCCATACACAGCTATACTGACAACTCATCCTGTTTCTATTTAAAAATGTAAACAAAGCCAGATAGCACTTACCATGTTTTCATCCTTCAATATTTGAAGATTATATTGAATTGAGAGGATGAGTAAACAATAAGAAATACTACAGTCCAGTATAGGAGGACCAAGAACATTTAAGTGCCTGGACTAATACATGGCAAATACAGCTCATTGACGATAAATGCAAAATGATGAGTTACAAACAAACAATAAAAGGGAGGAAATACTTTCTAAATGGTAAGTAATTGAGCCATCCTGAATACAGAAAAGATTTGGAAATTATTGAAAAATAATATCTTTGTAGCCCTGAACCCAGTGTTTAGACACAACGATGAGTTCAATCAGGATATGGAGATGTATTCTCAGATAAATAGATTACAAATCAAAGCTTGACTCATGACTGCATAAGGCATTGATCCAGATGCTGAGGGCACGGCATCATACTGGCCACAGTGTTTCAGGAAAGAAGGCAAAGAATCTGAATACTGGGCATCCCATAATAAGCACACATACTGGAGTGCAAAATTGGACTGCAACAAGATGGAAAATAAATGATCAGAGAACAGAGAATAACCTAATTGCACTGAGAAGGAGCAAAAATAATCACAACATTAGGTACCAAGAAGGTTGAAAACAAAAGCCGTGGTAAGAAAATTCACTTCAGGAATTATTTTTCTTTTAAAAACTCACTGAAGCATGAAGTGCTGCTGAACTTAAGTGGCTACATGATTTTCTAAACAAAGGAGACATAGGGAGCTACATGGGAAGAGAAAAAGTCAGGAGAAGAAAACAAAGGGATGGAAAGGAAGGAATAACTGTAATAACATTTTAACACTTCAAGGCACCAGCAGAAACTGGGCAGAGGTGAACCAGAGAGTGAGCATATACAGAACAGGAGACAGACTTTTCAGTCAACAATCGTACAATTTAAATCCTGCTGCAAATTTCTAAACAGGTGACTTTGTATACAAAGTGCATTGGGCCCCCAGCAGGCTCGGTAGGTTCGGAGCACCCGGGTGGGAATACGTCATTGTTATCTGCGGGCCTGCCTGCATACTGAAAATATAATTTTCAGTACTGGTGACTTACCGTGGATTTCAGATCCCAAGTTCTGAGTGTTGGTTTTGAAAATTTTCACTCCTTGCCTTGTTTACAGAAGACAGCAATTTTTTCACAGAGATTTGTCCCTCACACATACTTAATAAAAACTGCTGCCGTAAAACCTCTATTTGACCTACCCAAAAGGTTTAATATTATGTTTAAAACCAGTTTCAAACTACAGGAGAAGGATCTTAAATTTTAGGAAAGTCCAGATGAAAACCTTTTGCTTAACTGTTTTTGCTCAGTAAGGAACAAACCAAACCTTGATGTAATTGTGCAAGCCAAGTACTTCAAGTTCTCAATTCCAGATCAAAAAACTGTAGCTTAGAGCTTGTCTTGACACAGGTCTCATCCAAAACCCATGAAAGACAATAGAAGTCCTTCAAAGCGCTTTGTAAGCAGGGATGTTACCCTTTGGGTCCAGCAGTTAAGCCTTTTCGAATAATTATTGTCTCTCCGGCCGATAAGCAGTTGCACTGAACTGAAAAGGATATAGTTAATCCTTTTACATATTTCAGATATTTTCTTTTCAAACTCTAAGTTTTCCAACACATTCGGAATTATTGAATTAGAGTACCAACTTATTATTGTTATTAAGCAGGATCTGTTTCTCAAACCTTTAAAATATTTCTCCCCTTTTGGTTACACCTTTTTGCTCTCTCTTTTTTTAAATTTTGTTCTTAGCAGGGTTGTTTTTTAGTGTAATCACAGAATCATGGAAGATGTTAGTCGGATAATAGATCTTGTTTCCAACTTATGGTGTAAACCATTTCAAGTCTGATCTACAACAATGACAATTATCCTTGTGCGCAACTTTTGCTTTACTCATTACCACTTATCTCCTCCTCCACTCAAGCATTTTTCATTTTGTTAGACTTTCTTCCTTCAGGCTAAACCTTCATATATCAAAACTCAGTAAGACTTCCCAGTGCTACACAGCTAGCGTAACCTAATGTAACATAGCTGCTGGAATAAGGCTAATTTCCTTCTTAGCATGCACCTTTTTTTTTTTTTTTTTAGAATTTCTTTCCTTTTTTTGATTTTTAACATAGGAAAAACAAGCCTGCAATGGCTCATCTTACAGTGTGTATCAAAGTCTTAATTCAAATACTGCCAATAGGATTGAAATATGTTTATTTAGCAGGGTTTGTTATAGTCATTCCACATTTTCTCCTGTGAACTCCATCTGTCTTCTTCTATTCTGTTTCATTAGGAAAAACAACAGTGCTTTAGTTTTTACAGGGTATAGAGATTTAAATTAGAAGTGGGTTCCCAAAAATATTTCATTTGCGGTAACTCTTCATAATTGCTATCAAAATAGCAAGTTTCCAAAAATGCCCTTTTCTTACCCTGTTCGACTGTCTTATCTTTTCATTATATTCTGCTTTTATTTGTATTCTATATTAATTTGCTTTACACGAAAGCTACCTTTTCACTTACCTTTACACTTACCCAGTGCCTACTCTTGGTTAATTCACAGTTAGAAGTGTTCCTTTGATTGCATACGGTGGAGGGACCAGCAGATCAGGCCCTCCCGCACTGATCCATTGGCTGGTTTCAGTAACTAAACTAGTGTCAGAGCTAAACGAGAGGTAAGGCAATGGAAACGACAGGAGAGCAGCTCTGCTTCTGCACTCATTCAGGCTTGGCCCTCCCTTCTGGGACCGTTACGATGCATCCTCATTTGTGTCAATTATAAAGACCAAAAAATTTGTGTACGTTACAAGGCATAGTGAAAGCACCAGCGTATTTTACGTGAGTTACTAAGTAGCCATTGCTGGTGAGAAATTTCAGTTATTACTTACCTGAGCCAAACATAGGCTAGCATTCGATATTTCATTCCTAAGCTCCCAAGGCATACAACATGCTTCCTCCCCCGCAAAAATTATGCTTTCTAGAACAGTTATAAGATTGTCTAATAGTGGTCTGAAAGACTATACAATTAGAAAAAAATATCTCTATTTCTCTGGGAAAAAAGAAGTCAAAAAGAAAAGACGATACACACAGTATCTATAATGGATTGTATCATTTGTTTGGTGTATCCTTATCTTCTCATGAAGAGAAATCGTGAGCAAAAGCAGCTTCTATTGGAAAGTCACTATCATTGTCAGTTCATGGGATACGACTTCAGCAGAATTTCCTTGTGGTGTTGCTGTAAATAGCTTGTGTTGATTGGGCTTGTTGTGTTTTGAATTTTCTATTGTCTGAGCTAATTACAGGTTGGAAGCATAGCACAATGTAGTGCATGTGAACTACTGATTTAACTGGAGTTTTATTCTTCTTGAGCCACAAAGCCGGAATCTGGTTTTCTTTTCAGATGGAGGGATCCCACAAGGAATACTTATCCCATGGTAAGCTGTAGCTCCAGCTCTGGGGGTGAGGGAGGAGACATGCCTTGACACTTTTAGATACAGAGCTCACCTTGGATCACAAATGCTGTGTTGGATCATGGCCAGAAGGTTTAAGCTGCAGGTTTAAGCTGCTATGTGCAAAGTGAGCCAGGAAATTGCAGAACATTAAACTTCACAACTGAGAGATCAAAACACATCCTAAAAGATAGCTAGGGTTTTTATTCATGCTATACTGCAGCTTTCCAGTGTGAGGTATTGACATTTTGTAAAAGATATGGATTTGTTCAGATATGAAAGCAAGGTGAGGGGTACTTTTGTACCATGTAAGCACACAGGAATTTTTGCATCGACTTGGATGGGTGCAGGTTGAAGACCTGAGTGAGTTGCTCCAGCTTAGAGATTGAACTTCCGGCAATGATGAGAATAAATTTATGAGCTCATATCCATGTTTAAAACTGATCCTAATAATGGTTTATAAAAAAACCCCAAACAAACACACTCTGTGGTATAAACCGTAAAGCCAAGGCTGATAATCAGTGTGAGAAGTTGCTTTAACATTCTTCTTTCTTTAGTAAACAACACTTTTGGGTTTTGTCTTTACTACACAGGATGATGATACATCAGTTTGGAATATTAAATACTTCTATATCAACACATGTAGAGCTTTAGAATTTTTTGGTCTGAGCGACCAGCTATTTCTGCCAGCAGAGAGAGAGAGTTATTTCTTTGAAACAGTACTAAGCTCCATATTGCAGGACATGGAAAGAACAGTTTGACACAATGTTTTTCACAAATGCGGGCAGTTCTACAGAAAATGTCAGCTCTTGGAACAAGGTTAAGTATTTCAGTAAAGTTCATCCCTTTTATTACGTTTATTTTTATTTAGCACTTGATTAGCCTCTACACACTTTCTCATAGCATAACAGTATCTCACACCAAAAGCTCTACCTGTGGAGGGAATCCAAAAAGCTGTTGCCAGCTAAGACCCACCGCAAACAGAAGGAAAGAGAAAGCACAAAAGGAAAGAGCTAAAAATGAGGTATGGTTACCTTTTGCTGTCAGACAGTGTTCCACCAATAAATGAAGTAATGTTTATTCCTATCTTAATCCCTCTGTGCATTCTCTCTTTCCCTTTTTTCGCTCTTTCCAACGTGCTTCTGTGAAATTTTTTTTTTTGTTTCTCTAAACTCTGCTGATAGCACCTACATCTCTGTTCTGATAGCGCACTCTCCTTTGTAGCAGCTCCCTTACCCTTGTGTTCCGCAATTGCGATCCCACAGCTTGCGGGGGGCAACTTTTCTAAAACCATGTCTTTGTGTTGCCTCTTCAGCTGGCTCTTATAAATTGGGTCTTGGCTCTCAGCTATCTCCTACGCATCACTCTATTTACTCAAGCCAATGTGGTATTTGATTCCACCATTCATAGTCCTTATCATCTCCGTTCTGTCTGTGTTACTATTTAATATGAAACGTTCTAAACTTTCTGTGGGATATACATCCCCTCTTTACAAATTACGGAAGTAATCAAGACCTCTTTTTTACCAGTTTTCCCTTATAATTTTTCTCTACCTCTAACTATTTGAGCCAAAGTTATTTTATAGAGTGCAGATTTTTAGATTCCATCTTCTGTCTTATTTACTGCTTTTCTTTTTGGTATGGCAAGTAAAAATTAATTAAATTTGATGGAAAAACGACATTTTTCCCTCACTTAGATCTCAAGTGAAACTTAATGGTCATGTCCAAACAATATAGCAAGGATTTGTGACAGCTCTGGATTCACATCCTTTTCTCTGAGTTCTGCTTTAGATCCTCTGTTAATTTCTTCTGACCGTTTTTGTGCCTAATGGCATCCTAATTCTTTCTTCCATCCTTACATTCCAGAGTTATCATCTCACAGCTTGCCACTCATGTCAGGAAAAACATGGGCCTGTTGGAGTGGGTCCAGAGGAGGGCCACAAATATGATCAGAGGGCTGGAGCACCTCGTCTATGTGAAAGGCTGAGAGAGTTGAGGTTGTTCAGCCGGGAGAAGAGAAGGCTCCAGGGAGACCTTATTGAGGCCTTTCAGTACTTAAAGGGGGCTTATAAGAAAGACGGAGACAGACTTTTTAGCAGGGCCTGTTACAATAGGACAAGGGGTAATAGTTTTAAACAAAAGAGGGAAGATTTAGACTGAATATAAGGAAGACATTTTTTACAATGAGAGGCTGGTGAAACACTGGCCCAGGTTGCCCAGAGAGGGGGTAGATGCCCCATCTCTGGAAACAGGTTGGAGGGGGCTCTGAGCAACCTGCTCTAGTTGAAGATGTCCCTGCACATTGCAGGGGGGTTGGACTAGATGACCTTTAAAGGTTCTTTCCAGCCCAAACTATTCTGTGATTCTATGATTCTATGATCCTTGGTTTTCTTCTTTCTGATATAAACAGTTAGTTCACATTTGGGATCTTGCAACTTTTTTGTAGTCAAAGGAGAAACTATTTATGAAGGTAGATAATTCCTTTTTTTTTTTCTGACAAGGAATACACACAAAGTCCTGCTTCCCTGGACACAGTAGGAATCAGAAAAGAAGATGCTTTTTCTCTGACAAACCTTCACACACTCTTTTCCAGGCACTATTTTTCTCTTTAGTTTTTGCTTTTCTGTCTTTTTCATTGTCTTATACCACCTCTATGATATTAATGTTGGAATACTAACACAAACTTAACATGAAAATTCAATTCACGGGAAGTGTGTTTATATGTGAATAAGAATTATTCAGCTGTAAAGAAAAACAATTTTTTTGTTTGATTTCATCAGTTAAGGTGCAGGCATAGCCTTGAAAAATACATTATAAGTGATATATTATCTATTGTATCAAAATCTGATTGATACAGAATATATGTAAGGTGAAAGCATTTTGTTGGTGCTACAAATTCTTCATGAACCATGTGGTGTTTTTTTTCTTCCCTGCATGTGGTCATGAATAAAAAGGAACGTAAAAGCCAAACTCCATTGACTTTGCAATTGCATTATCTTTATGTAGAATGGTCACATTTTAACTAACCTAACAATTTTAACTAAATATGTTTGTGAATAGAATTTCAGCTTGATCATGGACTTGTATTGTTGCAGAAATAACTAATCAAAATGAAATCCATCTCACACATTCCAAAATATGCTGTCTCTTCAGAAAAAAAATAAAAATTAAATGATTAAAGCCTATTTGTGCTACTGAAGAAGGCTGAGAAAAATTTCAATGATCTCTGCTTTCTGTTTAGCAAGAACACAATATTTCCATAAAGTTAATGTGAAAAAAGACCTCTGCATTAAATCCAGAATAAATAAACTAGTTGAATTTAAAAGGTTCTGCAGTAAGAGTTATTTCAATATAATAGTTTTATGCTGGTCTCTCAGTACTCAGGAATTTAGTACTTTCTAGCAGAATTGGCATAACAATCAGTGGAGTGAATTATGTCATTTCCCAAAAGGGCAATTGAGGTTCTCCCTTCTCAGATAGATATTGTATGCCACAACTTTGTTCTTTATTAAGCAGAGATATGTAAACCTCAAGAAGAGACTAATTTCAAACTTTCAAATAGAGTTAATACTTGAATTTCATAATTCTAAGGTGTAATCTTCTCCATCAGTTTGGTCTGGTTGAGCAGAGAAGGTAAAAAGGGTAATTAAAAAACCTAAAATGCCTCCTGCCTACTCCATCAGTGTGCTTTGGCTTTATTCTGATCTTTCTCTTCCCTTTCATTTCTGTTCCTCTTCCTTTCCATTTATGTCCATTCATTTTCAGACTGATTCCTGCGTTCCTTGCAGCTATTCTTTTCTTGAAGTGATACAGTAAAGTAGCTTTGAAGAAGTTTCTTGGAAAATTTCATGATTTTATTCCTCTCTGAATCTATATTTATATTGTTGACAAGGATGAGATTTAAGATATTAACATGAGTTGATGACTCGTCTTAGTTGAGGTCCAAGAAAAGTGAAGATACTTTAGATTGTGTTGTCCTGTATGTTGAATTAAATATTAAATGTAAAAATATATGGTATATGTGGCCAGATTAGGAATTCAAAGAAGTACTTAAGTATTTTGTTTCTCTTTTGAAGGGTCTCAGAAGGCTTCAGACAAGATCTATGGAGGGATGATAGGTTCCACAGTATCTTTGTATGATCTGTAGATGCAGATTGAAAACTTGTGCTGAAAGGAGCTGAACAATTAAAAAGTTTCATCGTTACCATAGTGCTTGTAATTGGTTTAATTTCATCAATTTCTTTGGTGCTAATTTGATTTGCTTTAGCTTATCCTCCTTGGCCTGGATCAATTCCACTTAACGCTAGCCTTTGCATTCTAAGATACGCTTCCAAGAGCAGTAAAACGAATCGTCCTTTGGAGGTACCTACTTTTCTCCTTTATCTGTTGAGACAACCAAGACAACTCACTTATACTAGGTGAAATTCCATTTGTTGCTATTAAAAGACCATTTTCCAGCTTTGTAATGCTATCATCCCTTTCTAGTTGAAGATGTCCCTGCTCATTGCAGGTGGGTTGGACTAGATGACCTTCAAAGGTCCCTTCCAACCCAAACTATTCTGTGATTCTGTCATCATCTGCTGCTCAGGAAAACAAAAATGGTATGGTGGGGTCAGGTCTGGGGTGAATCCATGCATCTGTGAAAATATCTGTATGCCATGTCCGCTATTATGGGATAATCACTACAGAGCCATACCTTCCCTGACAATAAAGTAAGTCTGGTGAGTTCCTCAAAGAGATCAAAGCCTTAGCATTTTTTTGTCTTTTGCTTTGAACTTGAAGAAACCACACTGGGTGGGGCACACACAAATGCACACTTGCCCATACATCCTCTTGCAAAGAAGGAGTATCAGCTTTGGATACGCTCACGCTGAATTTACAGGTTGGGAACCAATAAATTGAGCAAAATATTTTGCAGCTGAAATTGCTTTGGTAGTTGGTGTTATGTCCATTCAAATTCAGAAATACAAGTATATGGTCAATACTGATGCTGGTAATTATTATCAAGTGCTTGGTAACACTGTATGGTTGTAAAATAACCAGTGGTTGCAAGCCTCCACTCTCTGCTCATTTTTTAATTGTCATGTTAATGAATTGTTGAATGTGAGAAAAGTGTCAATGATTACATAGCAAAAGGCAGAAATTGCAACAGTGGCCATGATGAGCTGTCTCTGAAGAATAGCCAAGAGCAGGTTTAAAGCCTATGGATAAGAATAAGAGACCAAGAGAAGAAAGGGAACTTTGTGGTTGGTGTCTACTGCAGGCCACTAGATCAAGGGGACCCTATTGATGAACCCTTCTTACTCCAGGTACAGAAGGTATCACATTCTCAGGCTCTTGTCCTGCTGGGGGACTTCAACTACCCCAACATCTGTGGCAAAAGCAGCATGGCAAGCTGTAGGCAATACAGAAGACTCCTGGAGTGTGTCAAAGATAATTTCTTAAGCCAGATAATAGACAGCCCCACCAGAGGGGATGCAGTTCTGGACCTGGTAGTCACCAACGCAAGTGAGCTAATTGGTGATGTCAAGATTGGAGGCAGACTGGGCTGCAGTGATCATGCAATGTGAGGCTTTTGAGGCTGCCCCCCACATCCTTCTCTCTAAATTGGAGATGTATGGATTTGATGGATGGTTCAGTGGATGGGGAACTGGTTGGATGATCGCATCCAGAGGATAGCAGTCAACGGCTCAAAGTCCAGGTGGAGATCAGTGACAGGTGGTGTCCTGCAGGAGTCTGTATTGGGACCAGTACTGTTCAATATCTTCATCAATGACATAAACAGTAGGATCAAGTGCACTCTCAGCAAGTTTGTGGACAACACCAAGCTGAGTGGTGTGGTTGGCATGCCTGAGGGACAGGATGCCATCCAGAGGGACCTTGACAGGGTCGGGAAGTGGGGCCATGTGAACCTCATAAGGTTCAGCAAGGCCAAGTGCAGGGTCCTGCATCTAGGTCAGGGCAACCCTCAGTACCAATACAGGCTGGGGGATGAAGGGATTGAAAGCAGCCCTGACAAGGACTTGAGGGTACTGGTAGATGAAAAGCTGGACATGGGGTGACTTGCAGCCGAGAAAGGCAAATATTCTGGTCTGCATCAAAAGAAGCATGGCCAGCAGGTCAAGGGAGGTGATTCTGCTCCACTCAGGTGAGACCCCAACTATAGAACTGTGTCCAGCTCTGGAGCTCTCAGTACAGGGAAGACATGGACCTGTTAGATTGGGTCCAGAGGAGGGCCACAAATATGATCAGAGGGCTGGAGCACCTCGTCTATGTGAAAGGCTGAGAGAGTTGAGGTTGTTCAGCCTGGAGAAGAGAAGGCTCCAGGGAGACCTTATTGAGGCCTTTCAGTACTTAAAGGGGGCTTATAAGAAAGACGGAGACAGACTTTTTAGCAGGGCCTGTTACAATAGGACAAGGGGTAATAGTTTTAAACAAAAGAGGGAAGATTTAGACTGGATATAAGGAAGACATTTTTTACAATGAGAGGCTGGTGAAACTCTGGCCCAGGTTGCCCAGAGAGGGGGTAGATGCCCCATCTCTGGAAACGTTCAAGGTCAGGTTGGAGGGGGCTCTGGGCAACCTGCTCTGGTTGAAGATGTCCCTGCTTATTGCAGGGGGGTTGGACTAGATGACCTTTAAAGGTTCTTTCCAGCCCAAACTATTCTGTGATTCTTTGATTCTATGAGTTATGGAAAGCAGTAGGTGGATGTCCTGGTAGCCTTTTGTAGCAGTTATTCAAATTTAAATTGCTTTTTTTATGTATAGAGAAGATTGGCATATTCAGTTCATATAAACTCTTAATCCAAAATTCTAGGTTTTTACTATGAGAATGTTTATTTTAGTACCAGAGTTTTCCTTCAATAATTTATCAAGTGACAAATAGCTACTTGTGAAGTTGAGAGCTGGGTTTTGTCTAGAGGTAAATGAATGGAAGAAGAGAAAATTCAGAGGAATAATGCCATGCAGCAATTCAACATAAGAGCAGGCTAGTTTTCAACTAGCCCGACTTAATTATATATTGAGCTTAGTGTATGCTGCCTAGCTCGGGTGCTGATCCCCAGGTAGCAGTAGATTTTGAAACACTGGGCTAGCAAACAGGGACCCACATATGGTACTCAACAGTGTATGTTCAAGCAGTGGAGGGCTTCCTCCCCTAGATCTGATTCCATATAACCTCTGATCTGAACACAAATTTCAAAGACTTGTCACACTTTCTCACTGTTACTGGGAAAATGCCTGACTGTAGTATCAAGTCAGGCTGGGCTAGTATGAGGACAAAGGACCAAGCCATATAAAAATATCAGTATTATCCATTTGTATCACTGTATTTATGGAACAATGACATGAGGAAATCCCATGTGGTCTCCATTTGGTACTGCCCTTGGAAGGGGATTACAAGGAAATGGCCCAAAAGGTGGGTGAACATATATGGCCATTGGGCATTAAGTTGTTGGCTCAGGAATCCAACTTGACTATAGCGTGGAGGCACAAAGGTCTGATGCGGAAACCTTAAAGTAATGTGTCATCTTGTATCCAAATACCAATTGTAAACATCACTTCACTCCCGATATACTATGTTCCATTCCGAACATTTTTGATGTGGTCACAAATTTATGGACCATTTTGGTGGTGGTTAGAATGAGGATAAAGATGAATAATGACAGTATAGGAGAGGATGTATTACTTAGAGAGAGCTATAAATATACACAGCATCTTGCAAACATGTTGGAAATCAAATTACTATCTCAAGAAGCTTCCATTTGAGCTAGTGATCTCTGTTTACAGTAAATATAAGTAATGTACTATATATGTTCTTTTACAATTTTGAGAATTTAGTATGTGTAAGAAGATGGTAAGGTAAATATAAGTAGCTTTTAAACAAGGAAAAAAGATCTTTGTTCCTGTATTTTTGGTCATTTTCAGAAGTAAAGCAAGAGATTTATTTCACTTTTATTGGAAATAAAAATAATTTTTATTACTTATCTTTGCTCTATATAACTACACAATAAATGATAAAAATTTATTTTAAATCACACTTTAAGTTTTATTTTTAATTGTTGTTCTCTTTGTATTTTCCTCTCAAGAATACTACTATATAATAAAGCTCCAGATCTCAGCATAAAATTGCAACTGAACTCTAGTTATTAAAGTGAAACCACTGTAATTATTCTGTAGTTTATTAAAACTATAGTAAATCAGTCCTAATAATAGTAAGACTACAGTAATCATATTAATAATAATAGCTGCAAGTTATTATCTGTATATTTACTATACTATTATAATAATTACAGTTCAACTACAGGGTTTTATTTAATACAAAGTCGAAATTTACTATGGTAATTTCATTCTAGTTTCTTCCTTTGCATAATTCCTAAAATACAATAAGTACAACTTCTGGTTTGACTGTGAAAGCTTCATATCTATTTTTAGAAACCGTGATTAAAAGAAATAATAATTAGAAAAAATAGTTTTAAATTAAGAAATTTGAGGGCTTTTTAAATGAAAAAAATCTTCCTTTTGCTGTGGTACATGTAATTTTTGCAACATGCCGAAACCGATTTGTGAGCCTGAAAGAGAAAGTAAATGATGAATGTTTAAAAACATTTGATATATTAATTTTCTCCAAATATTTATTAAGGTGGCAAACAGTCAAAACAGTACTCTTTTACGATATTGTCTGGTGATAGTAATACAGAATTCGCAAACAGTGAAATTACACCACTTTGATATAATCTTGAAGAAAGAAAGCATAGTACAATAGTACAAGAATATTACAATTCCTTTGCTTTAATCGGGACTTAATTTCCCTTATTTTGAGAGCTGGATGCGTCTCTGCGTTGGCCATTCCAGTTTCACACATTCAGCATCTCATCTCTCTCTGTAAGGCCATTTGTTTTTCTCATATTTAGCTTGCGTATTCTTACAGTTCTTGTCAAAAGCCCACTGACAATATTTTTGTGTATCCCACTTCTTCCTGCAATACTTCCTGCAGGTCACCCAATGCAGGTTATTACCCAGAACATGCTGAAGCCATCCATAACGACCTGCACTCTGCTCAAGCAAAAATTAGATCTCAGTCTTTGAATAGCTCTTGAGACTTTCAGGAACAGCTCTTCCCGCTAGTGATTTAGAAAATAGTTTATTGCTGTCTCACTAAGTATGATTCATAAAAGTGTCCACCTACGACCTATCTCCCACAAGCCCAGTGGTTAAGCTAGCAGGGCTGTACAGGTCTTCCCCACGCGAGCTTTGTGAGTTAAACTTATAAAAGCAAGAAAGCATTTAAAATTCCTGGGCCAGAATCAGACTATTTAGGAGTTCTTTCTTCTAAAGATGGATGGGAAAAACAAGCAAATAAAGAAGGGAGAAGTGAAGTTTCTAAATCACACAATGGCCTAAGCACGGGCCACTTTGTATCCTATGGTGTGAAAGCAAGGACCTTTCTGGAAGTGCGACATAAGTCAGACAGAAACCTATTTTACTTGATTGTTTTAGTTAAATCAGGAAGAATCAGGTATTTGTTAATGTCTTCTATCTCTTCCACATACATAAATTACAATGTCACTCTGCGTAGTCAGCCTTTCGTAGAGTAAAGAGGGAACTCATGCTACTATGAAAGGGAAAACAGTTTAAGCTTGCCCACTACAGGAAAACGAGAATTTTAAGGTTAACCAGTCACCATGTTCATTCAGGATTTAGCTTTTAAGCTAGACTGGCAATTAGATGGCATGCTTGGTCACATGCAATTGTAATCACTTCCAGAAAGCCTAAATCTGATAGAAACTAAAGCACTCGAATTTATCTCATGTAGTTAGGAAGATGATATCTCCAGTTTAGCAAAATGTAGTAAAAATATGTTTCAGAACATCTCCCACAAACCTCTAATGTACATATCTCTGTGAAAACAAGTTACCCTTGAAAGAGAAAATTATTTTAATGAGAAAGAACATGCATAATTTGCTATATAGGAAACTTTTTTTTCAGCTCTAAGTTTTGTGGGTGTCAGAAATTACTTGTAAACATGGGCAAATAATGAATAAAATAATCCGAATTGATAAATATATTTAACAAAAAATTTAAATATAATGTGTTCATATCCTGATTTGCCTGTCATCTGAGTTCTCTTAGTTTAAATATTGAGTTGAATTTTTTTTTCTGTGAGATTTTGAAGTTTGTATTTACTAAATTATATGAATTTTAGTCAGTAGCTATGCATATGTGATAAACAGCTCCTGTTTAGAAATGCATGCTCATACAAAGGTAATCAACGTCAGCATCATGGGAAAGAAGAAAAAGAAGTGGAGCTGTAGGGAGTTCTGACTCACAAAGCAGCAAGATGAAAATATGGCTAAGAACAGTCTGAGTGAGCCTACGAGAAAGAGTTCACTCTGCCATGACAAAAGAAATCACAGGGGAACATGATGTTTGCCAGCACAAAGAAATCTAGCAACAGGCAGGAGGTGAAAGTCAAGAACTGATGTGTACGGGGGCTCTAAAATAAATTTAATTCAGAAAGCGACAAGAAACTTCCCCCGAGAGGAGACCCTTGTTTTACGTTATCACAGAACAAGCAGAAACACAACTGAAGGGGATTATTGTCGTGTCTGCCAACTGGAGGCCAGTCACTGGAGCAGACTTAATCATTAAACAGGATCCTCCACTCATTGGCAAGCTCTGATGGACCAAATTCTCAAAAACCATCTCTGATTTTGTGATTGTGTTCAACCAAGGGTGCAGCTCTGCAAGATCAGCCAGCTGCACGGGATAATATTAGGATGAAGATGACTTATTTATTAATTAGATAGCAGCAGCAGCTGTAAACCTTCATGTAGGCAAAACCCCCTTTCTGCACAAGCCTCTGGAAGCGCACAAGGACTCGGGGCTGTCCCTGAGGAGCGCACAGCCTAAAAGAGGAAATCCTCTGACCTGGTCTCTAGTCATCAGGGTTTGCTAGTTCACGGGATAGATACAAAAGCGCAGGCATGAAAACAGAATCAGATGCAGCTTTGTAAAAACAGATCTGTTAAAAGTTGGCAGAATGAGCAGCTGCCCTAAACAAGTGCTAAACAAGTAGGAGTTTGTTGCCTTCTGCGTGTTTTATTTCCCTTCCACACCTGCAGCTGCACGCGGGATCGGGGTTAGACACCTGGTACTCTTGGAACACTGGCACAGCCTTTTATTCCCCTAGGTGAGTCAAAAACATCAAGCCCCTGCCCATGCCAGCAGTGCTAACTTGCCTAAGGTGGAAGCCGTTCCTTGCTTACGACGGCAACGCATCGGGAATGCCGAAGGCTGCAATGTAGCCTGCCCCTAGCACCCAAGGGGCAGGCAGGGAAGTGGCTGTGCCACCACACTGTCCTTCCAGCAGCGTAAAACCGCTGTCTAAATGGTGTTCGTACCTACCTGGGCTGCTGTGCAAAGGCACTGTTATGGTGTGAGAAACCCACAGCAATTTATTGTCGTTTAGAAAATTATTCTATCACCCGATGACCCCTCCCCACCTGGGAAGGGGAATCGGGAAAAACAAGGAAACCCGAGGGTTGAAATATAAACAGATTTAATAGAGTAAGACTAAATAATTAACAATAATAATACTAACGAACCAATATTGATCCAAATACCAATATAAAATAGACAAGGATTACACTCAGCCAATTCTATCAGCAGAAGCTGTGCACTCCCAGCAGTGGACACCAAATGCTGGGCACTGTGAGCGCTGTGGCTTTGGAAGGAAGGGAAGGGCTTGAGGGTCCAGCACCGGGGCAAGAAGATCTCTGGATCACAGCCATCATAGAAAGGAGAAAACTCCTCAGAAAACTTTCTCATTGATATTCAGTGTGACGTTCATGGTATGAAATAGTCCTGTTGGCCAGCTTGAGTCAAGTACTCAGGCCTTGCTCCTCCTTATCCCTGCACCTGGCAAGGCTTGAAAACGCTGAGACCTTGAAACTCGCATAGCATAGCTGGCTATAAAGTAAATATTTTCACAAATTCTGACACTAGAGACTTCTAAAAATGCAGTTTTCCCCAGCATTAGAAGAGACCTTACTGAAAAGTAAAATTACTGAAAGAGAAATGAATTCTGTGTCCTCAAACCAGGACAGGCACTCATCATATATATTGTAGTCCTCCTTTCTGAATTTGGGGAAGGCCTTGTACACAGGTGTGTATGGCAGTGTCTAGTTTATAAAGCACTTGCTACTCTGTACTAGCTCTCTGAAAAGCATGTTAAGCTAAATGTGCAGGGCCTTAATTTACCTCTTAGTTTACAGAACATATTTAAAGAAGAGTACTCAATGTGGCATGAAGAACGTCAAGGAAAAAGACTGGAATAATTGGAAATCCCCCTCTCACTCAAGCATTTCTGTTAGTGCTCCCACAGCCCGGGCTCACGTTCCCCTTCCTGGGGAGCCTCGACAGACAGAAGAGAGACAGTGACCCTCCACACAGGCAGCAGGAGGAAGGAAGAAGGAAGGTTTTCCAGCTTCAGAATGACAGAATGTCAGCAATAAATCACACTTCTCTTTCCTAAAAAAAAAAAAAAAAAAAAAAAAGAAACAAAAAAGATTTTACAGTGCAGCCTGGGTATCATATTTTCTAGAAAGCTTTTGAAAATGTTTTATCACATCAGTGTTAGCAGCCAAGTCTTTTTACATGAGAATGTAGCAACGGCTGTTCTGGGTTAGATGAAGGGTTTATCTAACTCAGGTATCTTGTCTTTAACAGTGGCCAATAGCAAATGCCTAGGGAGGAATATAAGAGCAAGACACGCAGCGATGCTCCCCAGGTGTATGCTTTCAGCCACCAGAAATCTGCAGCTCAGGGACATCCTGACCCAGAGGTGTTATCTCTATGTTTAGTAGCCTTTGATAGATTTTCTTCCATGAATTTGTCTAATAGCTTTCTGAACCCCTGTCAGCTTCTGGCATTTTAGTACCAGCACAGCAGTAAGAGCGAAGAGGAAAACAGATGTGAAAAACATTTTGATAAAAGGCTCTTCCTTTTAGCAGAGACAAGAACCTGAAGGCTGAGTAACAAAGACAGGCAGCCGCATGTTTGAAACAAGAGTTTTGAACTTAACACTTTGTGAGCTGCCCCTGAATCCCAGGCCATTGCACAGGATCCCTGAGAAGCCGAGTCCGCGGGACTGAATCGACAGACAACAGGCAACCATTATTGTAACTGAGTCACAAGCAAGAACAACAATGAAAAAACCGCAAACACATCAGGCCATCAGGCCAAACTGACTCATTTTGAAAGCAGAGGGATTTATTAGGAAAAACAGCTTTCCCTGAATTACACAAGGAACAGAGTGCAGTTAAGGTAAATGCACTTTTATATGGGCACCAGGTTCAATCTTAAGGTTTTGAAGTCTGACAATTGTGTTTCTGGGTTCTTAATATTCAACAACTGTATCACAACTCATTTTCTGCCCTTCTGAAATGAAGGTTTTTAAACAAAGTACTCATTAGGGCAAAAGTTGCCTTCTACAAAGCGACTACATCAAGCCAAATCCACCCTTCCGGTAAAACTTGGGCCTTCAAAGAAGAGGATTAGGAAGTATTTAAGCATAGTTAAATGCTTCTGCACAGCTTCTCTATCATGCACAGGAATGATCAGATGAGTCCCCTGATCCACAATGCATGTTCTAATACTGCCATCAATGCTCCATTTCAAATATAATATACCTGTAGGTCTCTTTCATCTATAAATAGCTCATCCTTTTAATAGAGTACTGGACATCTAATTTTTTTTAACTAGTCCAGGACTACACACAGTTCTAAATGCTCTTGGAATTCCCCTTTTATCCATAAATCAAATAAATAATGAACAAAACAAACGGCAATGTTCCACAGAACACTAAGAATACAAATCCTGTAACTCTGAGCAGCTGCATATGAAGTCACTAGAAATTTCCTTCGCTTTGGAAAAGCTAGAGTTAAAATTAGACCAGGAGCACTGGCGAGCATATTTCCAAAATGAGAGTCAAGCAAAGGGAGAAGTAATCTATCGAGACTAGGGGAACACAGGAAGCCCGAATATCCCCATATCATATTCAAAAAATAAATAATTCAGTTGAGCCCCACCATGTCATTTTCTCAGTGGGTTCAGTGATCTCCCATGCAATAATGTGCCACGGTACATTCTGATCTGCATCAAAATTAGCAGTCAGCCACTTTATGAAATACTATCTTTGTTAGTTTTACCACTAACAAAAATATACTTTCAATTCTTCACATCCACATAGCACGTCTATTAAAGCAATCTGGGAAATTAGTTTGAGATAAACTGTACAGCAATTTTATTCATAGCCTCCCTGTATATCTCACACTGTTAATCTGCATCACAGCTCACTAAATAGTGCCTAATGTTTATTGCATTTAACTGAATGTATACGATTCTGAGGGTACGCCAGGGACCGATTATCATAATTATACATGTTTCTATGGAAACCCACAAGTCTATCAGTTTTGATTCATTATATTGTTATACCTTCTAGCACTTTCTAATTATTAGGTGCCCATAAAAAAGTCTCAGTCTTGCTGTTACTATAGAAATGAGCTATAGACAGGCCTCAATCGTTAACCCTTACACGGCAAGAATGAAAAAAAGGAAGAAATACAGCTCTGGGTAAAGGGTAGCTGTTCAGATAAGATAAATCATAAACCATTTTAATCTGCGGTCTTAACTTTCCATAATTGCTTCACTGAACTTACTCATTTGTTTGAAAAAATATCCAGCTAGGAAAACTGAGAGAACCGCATAGCTGCTCGCCACATGGTCTCGGACATGGTATGTTATAGTAGTGCCCTGCGAACGCACCTCAGCGAGATTACACGATTCCCGTGAAAGACACGTGTCAGTAACAGCCTATGCAAAACACCGTACCGTTAGGTCATTAGAAATAAATGCAAAGCCTGTTAAACTCAACGGGAATATACACACTCTTCTCAGTGGCCTTCAGTGCAACTGGATGACGGAGCAGAGGCTTGGTTTAGATGCTGGAGTTACAACTGAGTTCAGTGGGAAATCACGGGAACCCAAGATTTCCTCAGGTTACTTCCATGAAGTAAGAATAAACCAGGAAAAAGTGAGTTACAGTGAAAGTAATGAAAACACTTTATTGTGATACGGTTATTTCAGTCTAAATTAATGATATTCCTCACTTTGTCATATAATATACCCATTTTCCTCCTCTTCCTGTATCTCCTATCACAGCCCTGTGAAACCTGAAAGGGACTGAGTGGTTTCACTGTTTCCCTAACCCTCCTTCTATTACAGTTTTCAATTAGAAGTGCCTTTTAATTTAGATCAGCAAAGCTCTCCCAAAGTGACAGCTCGTCCTTCACACTGCATATCTATTTATTTCGGAAGTCAACACACCATTCAATAACCTGAGAACAGGCCTGATTGCTATGCTAATAGTATTCAAAAATATGTCGACACCAATTGAAACAAGTAAACTAGGACTAATTCATAAAGTGACTAATAAAAGAGAGGGGGAAACATTCATACTTTTACTTCTCTAGCTGAAATTTTACCGTGCAAGTTTTTGCCTTCTCAGAGAAATGGCCATAGCATGGTTCACACACCCAAATTAGAATTCACCTAATACTACAGTGTTCCTATCTGAAGCTGGTTTTACTGGGAACAGTTAAAAAAAAAAGAAGAAAGAAAAAAAAGAGATAGAAAGAAAGCAGAGAAACAATAACGCTGCATATTCATGTCTTTGTGCAGCGGTCATGGTACAGCACTCTTCAGAGAGAAGTTATATACTTTTTCTTCTGAGTGAGGGAAAAAAGCTGAGAATTTGAAATATGTTCCCATATTTTAAAAGACCCACATCATGTATTTAGCTATAATCTATGTATTCAGTTCTAAATCAGACTTCCACAACTTCCAGTCAATTAGAGCTAAATCGCATTATGTACAACAATGAAAGAGATGTACATTTGCATTTATATGTAAGAACTATCACCAAAGAAAGCGAATAGAGTGTCATTCTATATAAAGGTTTCAGATTTATACTATATTTTCAGGGACAATTCTGTTAAACTCTTATTTTACCATTGCCACTGAGAAACTAGATTTGCTTCTAAACAAAATCTTCAGGAGCTAAAGAGAAAATTTAATCAGATAATTAAAAAAATCCACTAATTGGTATATTAATATGTAACTTATAATATAGAATATGCTCAGCTAGATTAAAATAAGAATCACTCAGCAGAGAATATGAATATTTTCACAATTTAGCATTTCCAAATAATATGACAATGTACAGGGCCAGATCCTCAGCCAAGTTAAGTGGAGCTATGCCAATTTACACAAGCTGAAGATCTTGCATAACATGTACCTTTTCAATTCAGTTGCTAATTGTGATGTTGTCTAATTGTCACGTGCTGCAGGTTACAACAGCATGACAGTGTACCCAACAGTGTGCTGATGTGGGGAATGAACATGAGTGGCAGTTTGGACCACTCACACACCCCCTAAGAGCCCAATATTTGTTAGTTGACTTGACCATTCCTTTCCTGTTTCCTTTAGACGACTAATAGCCCTTCACAGGACAATACAGAATATAAGAATCAGATTCTACCCTGCAGGTGGAATCAGACCTCCCATGGTGTCCTCAATGACACTGCCTTCATGTTAACGGGGCACAATATTGCTCTGGACACACAGTCAACTCCAACCTGCCTTTATTTTTAGAGCTTTAGAATGCTGGAAATTAATCCACTAAAATTCATTTAAATGAATGAATTAATCAATCAACCAATTAATTAATGATCTAATTAATTATTAGCTATTAGGTAATTCATTATTCAAGAAAACGTCATTGAACATTTATCATACACAGAGTCTAGGGCTAGAGTATTATGTTATATTTTCTAGCCGATGCATACCTTTTTATCATAACACTAAATTTTATTTCATAAGTTGCTGAAAAAGCCTGTACCTAGTTAATCCTGTTCTGTCTAAATATCAGATTCTTGCTAGAAACATAAAAGCTTTCCTCACATTTACATGAGTGAAGAATACCTAATAACCAATACATCTGTGGCACCAAAAAGACCGTTCATGTCATTGCTGCTTAAAGCAGTATTTTTGTGCCATCACAAATAAAAAGAAAATGCCTAGAAGATAAGAACTTATGTTTTAAGAGACTTTCTTGATTGCAAAATACTTCCCACATACTTAATTAAAAACCACCATAAAAATCAGGTATACACCTACAAGAACAAAGCAAAGGAAAAAATCAACTGTAGAAACAAATTGGACAGATTAGTCATAAATGTTAGATTATCACAGCCACTGAGAATTATACAGAACCACTCAACAGACTACTTACTCTTTTTCAAAGGTGTTGAATTTACAGACACAAAGTTTAAAGTTGTTTTTACAAGTTAGCCGAGGCTAGCTAAAGCTACTCATCTGAAATTGCTTTAGCAAAGATTTTTGCTCATGAATATGTATGTTATTTTGTACAAAGTACTTTACCAACTGCAGGAATATTAGTAGGAGCATAGCCCCATCAACTGAAGTCTTTAGCTTCAGTAGCTGGTTGAATTGGTTTTGTACTGTAAACTCCTCAGGGTAGGAACCTTGTCCGCTGGGATGCCAATAAAGACCATGACATGACTTTCCCTCTCCTCCCTCATCAGATTCATTGAATACAGCTCTGAAGAGGATACAGACCTGTTGTGTTTTGTTTACTTGTTTGTTTGTTTGTTTGTTTGTCTAGGTCGCTATTCAAAAATGGATTTAGATTAACTAGAGCTCAAAGAATTATTTTTTCCTTAGCTATATGGATTCAGTTCAGCTGTTATTCTTCAGTATTCGTTATTTGAAAGGATTTCATAGTCAAAGGAGGGAAAAGTCCAGTTAAACAGTGAAGTCCTCTCCCACAGAAAGATATTTGGATCTGAAATTAAAGTCCAAAGTTTCACCTACTCTAAATCTTCTGATATGCCATTGATTAAGTTATTATTCATTTTTATTTTCTCTGGGCAGCTCTTGTCTTCACCTGGAGTCTCAAAATACAAAATTTTTCCTACTATTGATCTACTAAAGCTTGGCTGAATACCTAACTGCAGCTTCAGTCTCTGACAACAAATTCTATAATTCTGCCAGTTATTGGATAAATCCGAGTTCCTTTTCAAATTTCTATTATGGCAGTTCAAAGCAAAAGAAATTCAGCCATAAACTACATAGACTTTAAATGGGATTTTTAGACCCAAGAACACTGACAATTTCTTAAACATATCAACTGTAAAAACACTATTATTTATATAAGTTTATGTTAATGATTTTCCTGAAAAAGCACTTGCACCAACATTGATGGTTGGATAAAAGTGTGAAAATTCATCAGTTACTGCAGTTTTATAATGAGATTCAAGGAAAAGGGAACAAAATTAAATTCCAAGACTTCACTGTTATTACAGCAACTAAATAAAGACAGGCGATTTACGCATGAGTCTTACATCCCGCTGTAATTGGCAATTGGCTCAACTCAAGTTGTAATGGCAAGGGTTGTAGGTTGTAGTTCATTTTGTGCCAGATTTGTTTCTGCTTTTGGAGACCTCTGTGCATGCAGATGTGTGCATGAGGCTAACATCATCCTCTCCTCTTGTGCAGCACATTAAAAATAGATGTATAACTCCGAACTACATCTCCTGCTTCTGCTACAAGCAAGGAGCCACAATCTGAGGACAGCCAAAAGGAGACGGAAGTTCAGGATGCACAAATTTCTCACCTGTCTGTATGAATGTAGGTGGGGTGTGTGTGAGTGTACACACACTCATGTGATGAGTGAAATTATCAGTTTTTGAGCTGCTGGATGACATTCACCCACTGACAATCACCGGGCACCAAAAGAAGGAGACATATGTGTCATACAGCCCTTGTGCCCCAGATTGGATTTAATTTCTGATCCTTCAAAATTAAAAATGTATTAAAAGTGGAAGAATGTGAATACAAATTTGCACAGTATTTGCTAAAGTTGGTGAGTGTTATGCTTGTTCTCACCCTAATTTCAAGCCAAACATACAAATAAGATTCAAACCCCACCCTTGAAGAGGAGACTTTTCCTGTGAACCTAAGGCTAATGGACAGGCTTTCTGTGAACCTAAGGCTAAGGGGCAGGCACTCGAGAGGAAGATTAATAGTGCTCATCAAAAACAGTGGCTGCTTTTTTAAAAGGAAGATAGAAATTCTTGCATTTTTTGCAAGCAGATCAAAGATGGGGATTGCACCTCACTGGCAGGAGCCTTTGGTCAATCTAAACTGTGCCCGTAGGTTCATGCTGCTTTTCCAACGTGTGTTGCCTTCTTTTGCAGAGGTCACCTGCAGCTGCCCTGCTGCCCCTCATGTCTCTCGCCAGTATCTTTACCACATGCACATTTCTCTGTTTAAGTCTCTTTTTCCCTCAGCTCTTGGCACTCTTTGAGGGCCCAAGGCTAACTGCTCCTTTCTAAGCCCTCTATTGTCTGCCACATACCAAACTCCTTCTCCTACAAGCCCTACAGATCTCTTTCTGCCTTTGTTTCTAGCTGTAAGTCTACTTATCTCATTCCTCCAAGTCTCTCTCTCTCTCTCTCGCTCACATGGCTTTCTTTCAGGCTGTTCTTTGCTTTAGGCCTCATTCTTGCACAGTGTGGTCCCTCTGCCTAATCAGCCGTGCTGCTCATTACATTCAGGAGCCCTTTGCGATCTGTTTGGGTTTCTATAAGGTCTCCTGTCACCATGGTATCTTAGCATATTCTCACAACTGTGTACACTTGGTATTTTTTGTATATTCATATATACGCATTTACATATGTGCATATTATAATATTTGGTACAAACAAGCGAGATGGTTTTACTTAGAATATTCACCCTTCTAGACCCTCCTCAGTTTCTTGTGGTTGTAGAGATAAAACTCTGCCATTCAACAACGCATTTTGAATCTTCATTAATGTAATTTCTTCATTTCTGTTCTTGTCATCAACATTCATCTGTCCTCAGCCAGGAGTTAAGAGAGAGAGAGCATTTTAAAATGAAGGCATTCTAAAACTATTAATTATAGCAGCAGGCAGAATGGCAGCATAATTAATAAAGGGGCTCAAGCAAAATATTTAAAATAATTTTTGTTGGAAAATTTGGTCTCTGTTGTTTTGATAAAACACTCTACAGGAGTGCCACTTTACCTCAGATTATTATTATTGCTTCTCACGTGGATTTACTTCTTCTGTACCCATCCCCTTGCCCTCCCCCCCTTGATTCCTTCCTTTTTGCTCTGCAACCATGGCAACTCTTTGCCCCTCCTGAAGGTTGGACATTCGACCACTCTCGGAGATATCATTAGGGCTGCTCCATTGAATCAGCAGCTAAAGTCGGGGAGAGAGGGAAGCTCACATCTGCACATTCTTCCCTTCTATGTGTATGTACATCTGCTTTGCCAAACTCTGCTGTCCAGGCGGAATGAAAGGAAAAAGATCTTCCTTCTTTACCTCAGTCTCCTTCTTTTCCCCCCTCCCCAGAATCCAAAGTATTTGACTTGTGAAAATTCTTTAGGCTGTTTCAAAATTTAGTTATGCAATGAGTGCTGGTCGAAAGAGAATTAATTCTTTGGCTCATGTCATTTCTAAGGGAAGATAAAAGAGAATCATTAGTTAAAAAGTGTTGTGTTTCTGAAAGCATCAATACAATTTTTCACTGAAGGATCTTTAAATAATTTTTATGCAATTAACTAAGTTTCACAACACTGCCCTGGAGCTGATGTTATTGTATAGATGGAGAAACTAAAGATTAAGTGACTTATACATTGTTATGTAAATCTGCGCCAGAGCCAGATACAGAACCCAACAATTTTCTTTACAGTCATGTGACATTGTATTTACATTGGTAAATTTAGCATTCTTCTGCAGGACTCCCATTCATGAAGTTCAGGTTAAGATTTTACTGCTCTTTCAGTAATTGTTTTCCTATGCAACGTGGCACTTAAGCACATATTTGCCTTCAAGCATGGGAGCTGGCCTGGCTAAGAGATTTTCGTTCAGGTTATTCCACTAAAGCATTTTGCTTAAAGAAAATTCTCTACTTTTCAGAAAAAAAATTAGATTTTTTCAAAATTTTCCCATGAAACATTGATTTTTAATATTTAATTAAATGACCTTCTCAAAGGAAAAAGCAAACAAATCTTTCAGAACATATAAGGAGACATATTGTTCTTTTTTCTCAGCCCATGACGGTCTACCTAGTTAACTCTATTTTTCTTACTTTGACCTTATGAACCAACAAAGAGTGGAGAACTCCATTGTGTGCTAGTAGCCAAGGCATTGACCAAAAGGCAACATTGTATGCCCCTACAGTTACGAGGTAAAAAACAGTCCATTTCGATATGCTCAGTCTGTAAGAACTGAGGGGGTTGAACATTTTTCAGGAAAAGTACTCAGCACCAAGCAGAATTAGAAATAAACCAGCATATGATGCTGTGCTTGTTTGACACATTGTACTATTTGAAGTTATCACCTAAGGTGCTTTGAATTTCATATTTAGCAAATTCTTGGATGTACAGTAGTGCAGCACGATACTTCTATACATCTTTCAAAATATTTATTAAAAATGAATGCTCTTATTCAGCTGATTAATTATTGACTATGTTTTCCACTTAACTGTCTTTATTTTGCTACTGATATTCCTACATTGTTCAACTGACGGAAAGAAATTGAGATGCTGAGGCAATTCCAACCAGTGCAGCAAGTTTCAGAGTAGGGCTATACATATTTAAATATACATATATATGTGTATATACATCGTCATATGCATATGTCTGAACACAGCAATAAGAGAGAAACATGAAATAAGAAATAGTTTCCTTTTCTTCTCATTGAATCACAAAAGTCATCAGTGGGAGGAGCAAAGGGAGAGAGGTCAATATATGGCTGAATCACTGACTCTGGTGATTAAGGGATATGTTTTGAGGCTTGTGTAGCTTGCAGCTTCGGGGAGTAGAGTTTACTGCAGATTACTTTGATAATATATTCAAATGGACCTTTACAATTCAGTTGAACTTACTCAATTTGAATAATTTATTTGGGATTTATTTTGCCTTTTTTTTCTGAAACTCATTAAACAGTTTTTGTTAAGAGAAATTAAGAGAAATTCCTGTGTCTATGATGTTTGAAAATCCTTGTTTCTCATCTGGAAGCAATCAACGATCCTTTTGCTTCATTGGAACTTCAAAACCTTTTTCTTTTTTCTTTTCTTTTTTTTTTTTTTTTTAATGTCCCAACAGACATTCTTTTTGTTAAATGAGTTATGGGTCATTTTTCATGGGACTAGAAGCAAAAGGTAAAGGTAAGGTCCAAGACCGTCCCAATCAGCTAATGCTGATCTACAATTTGGGACCAATTCTGGTCTCTGTATGAGAGACATGGACATATTGAAAGGACTGCAGCAGAGGGTCACAAAGATGATGAAGGCACTGGAACTCCTCGTGTATGAGGAGAAGCTGAGGGAGCTGGGACTGTTCAGCTTGGAGAAGAAAAAGCTCATGAGGAACCTTGTCAGAGTGTATGAATATCTGATGGGAGGCAGTACGTGAAGTCAAACTCTTCTCAGCAGTATCTTGTGAACAGACAAGAGGCAATGGGTGTAAACTGAAATACAAGAAATACCATTTGAACATAACAAAAAGTCTTTTTGCAGTGAGGGTAGTTGAATACTGGAACAGATTGTCTGTGAGGTTATGGAGTCTCTATCCTCAAAGACATTCAAAACCTGACTGGAGACAGTCCTGGGCCACCTTTTTAGTCCTAGCTGATGTTGTCTTGAGCAAAAGGCTGGACTGGATGATGTCCCAATGCCCCTTCCAACCTCAACCGTTCTGTGATTCCATTGATTTCCTTGCTGGTCAGCTGCTATGGTAGAAGGTGAGGATATACGTTACTTCCCCAAGAGAACTGTAGTGAACTGACAGAGTTAGGTGTGCTAACAGTGAATTCTACGTAGCAGTTACAATTGCAGATGTCTGTGTCTAGACTTCAGTTTTGAATGCCACTTAACTGAATGTGGACAAGTTGTCACACATTTTTCTTGAGCAGCACAACAAGAAAATACCTATAGGCAGCTTATTCTGCTGCTGTGAATGCACACCTAAGATCCTGAATGGCTGTTGTCTTGACCTACTCCACTGCCTTCGGTGCCTATAGAATAGGAGTGCCACCCACTGCTGGAGCAGACTCATTCAGTACCTGGGCTATTCCTCTGTTATAACCTGTCCAATCCTGGCCAGGCTGGTTCTGCCTAAAGAGACATGCATCTTGCAACAGCTACTTTAAGCATTTTACAAATTCTACCCTATTTGCTGCAATGGCCTAAATCATAGCAGAGCTCTCTAGCAACCTTTGTACAGCTCTGTCTCTGGAAAATCAAATCTCTAAAAGTTGATAACACCCACTTCACGGACCAACAGGCAACAATGAGGCTAGTTTAGAAACATAGAATCATAGAATTGTTAGGGTTGGAAGGGACCTTAAAGATCATCTAGTTCCAACCCCCCTGCCATGGGCAGGGACACCTCCCACTAGACCAGGTTGCTTAGAGCCCCATCCAGCCTGGCCTTAAAAACTTCCAGGGATGGGGCTTCCACCACCTCTCTGGGCAACCTGTTCCAGTGTCTCACCACCCTCATGGTGAAGAACTTCTTCCTAACGTCCAGTCTGAATCATCCCATCTCTAGTTTTAATCCATTCCCTCTAGTCCTACAATTACCCGACATCCTAAAAAGTCCCTCACCAGCTTTCTTGTAGGCCCCCTTAAGATACTGGTAGGCCACTATAAAGTCTCCTCAGAGCCTTCTTTTCCCCAGACTGAACAACCCCAACTGTCTCAGTCTGTCCTCATAGGAGAGGTGCTCCAGCCCTCTGATCATCCTTGTGGCCCTTCTCTGGATACGTTCCAGCACGTCCATATCTTTCTTGTAGTAGGGACTCCAGAATTGGACGCAGTACTCCAGGTGGGGTCTCACGAGAGTGGAGTGGAGGGGGAGAATCACCTCCCTCGACCTGCTGGCCACGCTTCTCCTGATGCAGCCCAGGATACGGTTGGCTTTCTGGGCTGCTAGTGCACACTGACGGCTCATGTTGAGCCTATCATCCACCAGCATCCCCAAGTCCTTTTCTTCAGGGCTGCTCTCAAGCCAGTCACTGCCCAGCCTATACTGGTGCTTGGGATCGGCCTGACCCAGATGGGGGACCTTGCACTTGGTCGTGTTGAACTTCATGAGGTTGGCATGGGCCCACCTCTCCAGCCTGTCAAGGTCCCTCTGGATGGCATCCCTTCCCTCCAGCATGTCAGCCGCCCCACACAGCTTGGTGTCATCGGCAAACTTGCTGAGGGTGCACTCTGTGCCACTGTCCATGTCGCTGACGAAGATGTTAAACAAGACCAGTCCCAGTACTGATCCTTGAGGGACTCCACTTGTCACTGGCCTCCACTTGGACATGGACCCACTGACAGCCACACTTTGGGTGTGGCCATCAAGCCAGTTCTTTATCCACTGAATTGTCAGTCCATCAAACCCATATTTTATCAGCTTGGAGACCAGGATGTTATGCAGGACAGTGTCAAAGGCTTTGCTCAGGTCCAGGTAAATGATGTCAGTTGCTCTCCCCTTGTCTATTGATGTTGTGACCTTCTCATAGAAGGCCACCAGGTTTGTCAGGTATGATTTACCCTTGGTGCAGCCGTGTTGATTGTACCCAGTCACCTCTTTGTTATTCTTCTGCCTCAGCAGTGCCTCCAGGAGGATCTGCTCCATAGTCTTACCAGGCACGGAGGTGAGACTGACTGGCCTATAGTTCCCAGGTTCATCCTTCTTTCCCTTTTTGAAAATGGGGATTGTGTTTCCCCTTTTCCAGTCAGTGGGGACTTCACCAGACTGCCAATTTGCATCTCATTTCCTTATAGTTTTCAAGGATGAAAACATTAGATCCTGCTTTAAGAGGTTCTACCAAAGACAAAACAAAACAACAAAACCAAAATGGCACATTCCTGCATGAATCAGCAAACAGTTATCTTTTATCAACCTTAATTCACTGCTTAGTGGGAGCAACTCCGTTTTTGCTCACACAGTCACTAGAAATTTCAGCTCAGTCTTGAAAAGGCTTAGTGTCCCTGTCCAAAAGTAAAAATTTCTCCTATACTTAATAAAAAAAATCATAGAAAAGGGCTGTAAGGAGTCTTAGCAGGTCATCCACTCCACTTCCCCAACACAGAGCAGTCTCAACTAGAATTATATGATTTCTCACTGAAGTTTATCTAACCTATCTGTAAAAATATTGAGTGGTGGAAATACTACAGCTCTTCCCCCCTCCTGCCCTCCCCCCAGTTGTCCTGATTTCTATGGCTCTTCCTCCTTCTTCTCTTCTATGTATTAAATAGTTATTTCAATATTTTTGGTAGGTTTTGTTTTCTAAGTTTTTGTTTGTTCTCCTGGAAGCATAACAACACAGCTAAGTTTTAGTAATACTGAGTATGTTAGAAGGATTACTCACAACTGTTTATACATATATTCTCATGCAGTGTTTGCTTTTTTCACTGTATCATGACACAGGTGACTCATACTCAGTTTGTGACCCACTATGTCTCCCAGCCTTTTTCTACTTATCTGAAACCTAGCCCATTGTTTACGACCTCATATTCATATGGGTCATCATGTCTAAGAGCAGATTTATGTATTTCTTCCTACTGAATTGTGTTTGCTTTTTTCCAGATGATTTCTCCAGATTATTTTAAATTCTAATCCCATCTTCTGGCATGCTTGCAGTCCCTCCCACAGTAGTGTTTTCTGTAAAATTAATAATCAAAATGCTGTCTAATGCATCTTCCAGATTACTAATGAAAAGTGTGTAGTACCAAACTAGTAAGTACTCAGAATACTTTTTTGATCATTTTTGCACATACCTGGATTCAGACAGTTTCTTCTAGCATCTTTATGAGATGGTCATGTGAGACAGCATTTATTTAAGTCAAGAACAGTAATGTCTACTGTTTTTTTCTATCCAGTACACTGTCCAGTACACTGTTTCACAGATGAACTGGTGTGACATGATTTGTCTTTGGATCATGCTGTCTGAACAACTTCTTGTGTTCCTTGAGGTGCCTATAAATAATTAGCTGATCGGTGTACACTTTCTTGGCTCCCTTTCTACTTTGTTTTCATAGATTTTGCATTTGTCTTTCTTGAGTCTTCTGAAATCTCACCTCTGAAAATACTACAATTTTTTTTTAGCTACATCTATAGGAGGGATTTCATTAGGCCAGGCAATTTGAAAATGTTTGTGTTACTTAAGTGTTTTTCTACACTGTTCATGTCTTAACCTGAGATCTTACAACTTTGCTTGGTGATAGTAGTACTAACTTCCTGACTGCACATATTATTTATAGTGCAGACTGAAACAGAAATGAATTAAGCATGCTAGTCTCAGTTTTTCAATCTCAGTCTCTGTCAATTAAGTAGTGGACTTAATTTTCCTTGTCTTGCTCTTACTATAACTGCTTTCTTCTTACCTTTCATGCACCTTGTGAAAAGTATCTTGTTCTGTCCCTCATCACTTCTGAATTTGACCCAATAGCTTCTTCTATTCTTCCATATTCATCTGTGGTCACTTGAACTACTTTCCACTTTCTGTATTTTTTCTTTTGGATTGTTAGGTCATTAAAGGGCTTATGATTTTACTAAATTAGTCTCTTAGTGTGCTTCCCACTCTTCCTTTGTATTGGTGTAATTAATGTTAATTTCTTTATGGAAGTTTATTTACTTACAGAATTTCTTTACTTCCTTTTTCCATAAGCCTTTTCTTTCTCTGAAATTATCAAGGGCTGCCTGCTTGAAATGCATTACTTTTATTTGGTCATGTCCCTTCTTTCCTTAAAGATCTTGAACTCTTTCCACACATTGTCACTGTCATATTGCCTTCAGTCTCCACGTTTGCAGCTAGTCTTCTTTGAATGCTAAGAATCAAATCTAGAACCTTTTCTCCAGAAATCTTTTTTCTGTAACTTGCACAAAAAAGAATATGTAAAAGATGCGCAGGAATTTCTGATCCACCAGAGAAACTGTATAGTTTTTAAGAATGGTTATACTTTTGAAGGTCACAAATTAAGACTGTCAGCTTCTCCCAAGGAAAGTCCAACAGTCAACTGTTCCCACCGCATTGGTTCCTCAAGAATCCCACCACAACTTGAGTTGTTGAGATAATGAGTTTTTGAGTATCTACACATGATGATGAGGATCATAATGAAGGTGAAATCAATACTGGCATGTCTGTGGTCTGTCATAGACACATGAAAAGCTGGAAGAAATAAACAACATATGAGGCTGGATATAAATTAATGGGGTTTTGCACTGATAATATGGTCAAGATGAGACTTTTATACACAAATTGAGTAACATAATACAACCAAATGGCACTCCAGAGACTAGCTGTAGTCGTGATGTACTTGGCATGGACTTTTATTCAGTGGCTAACATTTTTATGTGTAGAGGCAGAGAACAAAGCAAGATTTGGATGGCTAAAAAGTTATTAGCATTAGCAAGCTAACAAAGACCTGTGCTCCAGCTTCCTAAGCACACAGTTTGGTACCTTCAAATCAATTTCCCTCAAGGCATTAAGTGAAGTTGATAATTTCTTGCTCTCACATATCTGCATATTTTTCTTAGGATCTTTTCTTAAGTACTGTGCATAACAACTTCATTTACCCTGAATAATGGCATCTGCACAGTCACAGTCACATTACTTCTTCCTTCACCATTAAAGACCCAAAGTACCATTATTAATATGCTATGGTACTGTAAGCCATTTTCTTATTCTTCGCAGCCTCACCAATAGCCTGTTAGGACCTCAGTTTGGGAACCACAGCTTAGATGGAAAGGGGAGATTTTCAAGGTAAAAAACCCATTCAGCTCCTGACTGAGTTCACTGATGCCAGGCATCCTGGAAAATCTCTTCTCAAACTAGCAAATTTTGTAGCTGACTTTCACTAGTGGGAAAGTTTTACTGTGGGAAGAAGGTCTTGCTGATGGCACTATGAACAGTGATAGTTGAGAAAGAATGGGGTGACAGCATAGGAAAATTTAAAAAACCGTCCTGATTCTGCACTGCATGGAAAGGCAGGTTACTATTCTAAGTTAAAATATAATTTATATTCCTCTCCAGAATGCTCATCTCTTTTCCAGGGTCTGATTTCTGCTCTCTGTTAATTCTTGATAATTTCATACCTCCTTGACAAGAAATAGAATAGATATCAAACTCCTATGTATTATGCATCTCAGCATTTTTATATTAAAATACAGATACTGTCTTCTGATTTTCCACTTCTGTTGTATAATTGGGTCATCAGGTTTTCCATTAAAAATGCTTAACAGAACATTACAATTAAATTCTAAATCTATTACCTTTTGCCTGAGCATGTTTATAATGTTCTTCCTTAGTATTTGGGATGAAAACATTTCTTTAAATAAAAGATTAATTAAAAGAATAAGACATGCTTTCTATAGCAATTCACTAAAATCATTTTTAAATGCCATGAGCACCACAAAATGAATTAAATTCATCCTGCCACATTTTGAGAAATATACATTAATCCAAAATGGCTATATTTATACCCTCCTTTGAAATTAGTACCCATATATTATTTCAGAGTATTCAAGTTTCTTAATCTAGTTTGGAGGTGGCTGACCATTACAATCAATCAGCAGATTGTTATTTTAAATTTAAAAACTGCTTAGAGTGCCCTCGTAGGATTTGCATTATGACTAGCAGATATTTTTGTTGCATTACGGGGGTGATATGTTTTGCCGTTGCCGCAAATGTAGGCTATTAAAGGCTATTATTCTTAGAAAGGGGTAGTGCTTTGTTAGACAGCTTTGAAATCCACTGACAGAGTCTGTCCTTTCCCGCAAGACAAATGCGTGGACACCTCGGTGGGAGTCCGCCCCGGCCCCGATTGAGTGCCCTGGAGCTGTCCACGGGAAGGTGCTGGAAAAGGCAGAAGCAGATGGTCCAGGTACACAATTATTTCAGCCTGGAATAATAGCATAATAATCAGCCCATCGTTAAAGTAGATCTGATTTGGAAACTGTGACCCTGAGGATGCAAAACAACCTTCCGCCAGTGAGGGTTCCCATGTAAAAAGAGAGCGGCTTTACCAGATGACAAAATTAAACGACAAAGAGCACTAGGTCGCAAGCACATATCAAAAAAAAAAAAACAAACAAAACCAAACCAAACAAAAACCAAAAAAATCCAGGTCAGAAGTCAGAAAAGGTGTGGATCAATACTGGAAAAAAAAATTATTGAATTTAGAAAAAGGGGTAAATTTCATATTATGTTACCTTTTATACAGCTTACAGCTGCTGTATTCCTACCTATATAAATATTGCATAAATATACATGTATATACATGCATGCATATATTTACACACATATATATAGCATGTATCTATTCCAGACACTTGCGCAAGTAAGTGTGAGAGGGAGAGGGAGAGAAGGAGAGATGTAACAGAAAACCACAGAAAGACTTTTCACTTTGAATTGTTTATTCTCAGTAGAATAACCATAGAAATAAATGAGAGGTACATAGTTTTAGCAAGATATAAAAATTGATTTTCAAATTTGTGGTAAAGAGCTGGGGCAGTATTTTATAATCAAATTAAAAGACAGACACTCCATTGCATTGGCCCCAGAAGATTCCAAGGGAAGATGGACACTCGTAGGCATTGGCTCAAAGCATGGATATTGTGACACTCCAGATGAAGCCAGAAGCACCAGGCAGAGCCCTCTTTGCCTGTAGGCTTTTCACATTATGTATGCAGTTATTGTTTTGTATTATATGCTATCTGAAATGATACAAAAACATTTTGCTGAAAAATAAACCAATGGTTTTATGCTTAACACCAGGATTACAAAACGTGATGTCATGAATTATTCATTTTATTTGACTTATTGTAATCATTTCCTCCCTACGTTAAGACCCTGTGAATAGTGTCCTATACAACTACAGTTTTGAAGAACTTAATACTAGGGGGAAAAACACCTGGCATTAACTGACAGTGAATTAGGCTTATTGTTACTTAGGAAAAAAAAATACTTTGGCAATTTAATCCTTGATGTTCTGTATATCCCAATTTCAAAGAGCATCTATGAAGTACACAAAATGGATTGACCTCGAAAACAGGAAATAAAGATAGGTGAATTTTAGGCAGTGGCATTGAACCTGTCTCACTGTTGCAAGCCCAGCTATAATTGGAAAACCGTTCTGGATCTTATTCAGTCAGAGAATTCTGATAAGCTTTCATAATTTACTCAGATCAAACCTTTTTAAAAACTACAAACCTCAGGACAATGGTCCAGTGAAAAAGCATGTTGCTCAGTGCACTGTTCTTGCCAATTTACACACTAATTTACTTTCTTGTTAACATGTGAAGGAAGGAGATAAAATAAAAAAAGGTTTATCAAACCACAGAGTTTGCTGAAGGAGGCTGACTTTAATGACTTTACCTCAAAGTTATCAGAACCAGTGTCAGAATTACAGAGAGCAGTTCTATTCAGAATTAGAGCCGCAGTCATCAAGAGACTTTTACTGGACCTCACAAAGAAGTCTAGGCTACACAGTAAAATTTATGCTCATCGCACTTAAAATGTGACCCTTTGGCGATATCTGCTACCTGATGCCAAATCAAAACATAGGCTTAATTTATGCTCTTAATAGATGACTTCATTTTCCAGCAGTATAATGGCATCAAGTAAATGAACTATCTTCTTTTTTAAAAATAAACAAAACAAAACAAAACAAAACATGGTTAAAGACGCTGTAGTATAAATAAATGGTAATAGAATCTTGAGTCTTTTCAAAACCTAATTGCTGTTAGTTGATGACACGTCCAAGCACAGACACCAAAATAGCAGCAACAGAAAGCAGAGGTGTGAGGGGGAAGAAGAGTACTTCCATGAAGCTCCTATGCTATTTATGACAAAACCGTATCTTAACTTTGTGGTGCTCCTCTCCACGCTTTGTTACATTACTGTAATGCTCAAAAGGAGAAGGTTAACAACTCATCCCTGCATTCAGTGTTTGCAACGGTGCACTGCAGTGTCCACTTCACAAAACTACAATAGTATTTTCAAGTCAAACTGTTCCTCAGGAGGTAGCATTAACTGCATATTTTGTTTGCCACCTTTTATCTGAGATTCCCATTCTCTCTTGCTCTGCAGCAGTCTGGGGAAGAACCAGTTCAGCCACCATCATTATGATGTACTTTTATTTATTAATCACATTCACGATGCATTTGAGCTACATTCCAATCAAAATTGTGAACTGGCCCAGAAGATGCAGCAGCCATGTCATTTTGTATCAGCAGCTTCTCTTTTATTCCAATACCACTCTGACCTTCAGCAATAGTGTCATGTGCTTCTATAATGGTTCTCATTGCCTCCTTTCACAAGCACCACAGCTCCCTAGAGACTATCTGCATGGGAAGATAACTTTAGGAGCCTCTAGGGGTCTGCTTTCTGTTTGCTCCCATACTGGCAAAAAAACAGTAAAAATCCCATTTGTTCAAATCCAGAATTTTTTTGCTTTTTTTTTTTTTTTAAATTCAAGAGCACAGAGCAACACAGCCTCTGCTTTAAGTTTCTCAGCAAAGCTACTGCCTAATTACTGCCTGCTGAGTAGCTCAGTTAAACACAATCAGTCAGAAAGCCTTAAAGATACAATATCCTTTTTCATGAACTGTCTGCTTGTCAATTCGAAGTCGCCCTCCTGCTTTAAATCAACCAACCACAGAGCTGTTATGAACAGCAACTGATTTTCCATGCAGTGCTGCAAAACAAAATCACACCGTATCCTATTTTTAATGGCCACAGTTTTTCAACTGCATAACAAGAGGTAGCTGGCACTGCTGAGCTGAACCATATCAAAAATGGGTTCAAGTAGAAATAGCACAGAACCCTTGAAGAATACAAGTACAGACCCAATTACACGTGCATTGTGATGCTCAAAGCCAATTACAGGCAAATAACAGTGAAGCATTTTTCCCCCCTTTATAGCTGCATTGTAGATATTGGTTGCTTTTATTTTTTGTTTCTACAGGATACAATGAGATCATTTTTAAGGCTAAAATCCTAAATATTATTTTATTAATTCAGTGTGTATTTACCCACAAAGGCTTTTTAAAATGGAATTAGCACAGGAACACCAGTCTTTGCCAATCCTACATCAATGTGGGCAAGGTACGAGAATTTTATACTTCTGTAGGTATTTTTCTACTTGATCTTCAGACATATAGACATTAGGAACACATGCACATAGAAGTACCACATAAACAAGTACGAAACTGTAACCCTCAAAGACACGACAGAGTGGGCATTTTCTAACAGGTCTGGGACATTGGATGCTTACTGATGGTTGCCAATTCTGACCTGTTCTCATCCATTCAGTTAAGCTATAAACCTCTTGGTAGCTGGAAATTTTCCATTAACTTGGTAAAAATTTCAAATAAAGAGACTGAAGAAATTAAAAAGTGTATTTAAATTGACAAACAAAATGCAAAAGGACCATTACATTTTCCACACTTCAGTCAAAACCTCAGTACTGCTATCAAGTACTGTATCAGGTGTATTGTATCAGAATTAGTTTTTTGGGGTTTTTTGCTCCATTCTAGTGAGGTTGTGTACTAATAATGTATCACAAGCATAAAAATGTGTTTAAACATTTTAGTATCTCTCATCTTAATTTAAATGATCTGGCTTATAAAGAAACGTTTTTGCCTGTATGAAATACGTTTCTGTTGCCTTTTACTCTCACAGCACTACCACAGGGCAGAGTAAAGGCATTTTGTATACATAAAATGGACACTGCTTAGAGCATTATTTCCACATCTCTAGTAGTGACTGAGGCTGAGATAGGAGAAAATGAAAAGGGGAAATGTGGAACAGGTACCCCACCATCAGCCTGGATGGAATAAACTCTGCACCAGTAGCTCCACCAGGAGCTACTGAAAGTCCTTTCTTGTTCCTTACCTTACTTGTTCATTACCTCACTAAATCTGGGATTTATTTTAAGTATAATCTTGGTCTTGAATTTCTTAAATGATCTAGAGATAAAGATAGTATATCCATTTCTGTCTAAATTACAGATAAATACACCCTGTCTTGCCTCCATTATATCTTTTCGTCTTGCCTCCATATAATCTTTTCGTGGGGATCTCCATTTGTTCAACTTATTAAATAGTTCATGTAACTATTAAACCAAATACTCATGTAAAAATGTAAAAATATCATATTCTTAGTAATTTGTACTACCAATAATGCAGGGATTACGTTTAAACTAGCATTAACAGCAGATCCACTGATATGAGATATACGATTCTGAGAAATCTTGACGTTTTGGCAGAAGAGTTTCACAAAAAAAGTCCACAATTTTGGAGTAAATTAGAATATATATATTAATCGATTATCAAAATTAAAATTAAGAATGGAAAATATGTAATGCATCATTTAGTTACCACACAAGTTATTGACTAAAATATTTATGATCTACTACTAAAATTAGAGAAATATATATATATATATCGCTGCCATATAATCAGTCAGAAAAAATAGTAACAAAGTTCAGCACAGAACTAATATTAACATTTAGATACAGAAGAAAGTCTTGTTTAGAGAAAAAGCTTGGAAAACTAATAGGGTTCCTTATGCATTCACTAAAATGTACTTACAACAGCACACTAACAAAGAGCAACAGTAAAGAGAATTGTATAAAAGGCTCGTAATACTTTAATTTTGTGGTTCTGAAATAAAACAACTTTGATTGAAATATCTAGTAGTTTTAGAAAGTATTTCAAGGAAATGAAGTGCAATATCAAAGTTATTAATTTAATCATTACTCTAAAAGTACACATCCTTCCAAGACAAAATAAATTCCATATTTGTTTAAATTTTCCTGTCCAAATTTCTAATTCTGATGTACTACAGGGTTATAAAGGTGAGAGGAGAGAACAACAAGCAACCACCACAAATGCTTTTCCTGGAATTTTCCTAAGTGTGGTTTTGGACCTCCACAGATCTATAATAAAGGATGCAGGACCGACAGAATGCATTTCCCAACTACACTGAGTAGACATCTACCAAGGCATCAGGCAGAATAAAGGCAGAAACTGAGTTGACTAATCTGGCCTTCAGTATGCAATCAGTCTACATAATTTTAAGTGGCACGTTTCAGAGACTAGAACATTTATATGGAAGAAGAGAGGGAGCCTAGTTCACTAGTTTGGACCATCAGCTCTTTTCTGCATAGGATATCACCTTGTAGATCCTCTGCTCCTTTGGATGCTTTGAATACCCATTGGGCTCACACCACCAGCTTGAGAACAGTTCTCCATTCCCAAGTCTCAAGGGCAATTTTATCTACCAGAGAGAATTCATAACACATTCTTTCAGACTCCTTCAAGCCCCAATTGTGGCAACTAATAAAGTCACTGTACTCAAGTTTCAAAGAAAAGCTGTCCTGAATTCCCCTTCCTCATTTAGAGGTTACCTAAGGATGCCAGTAGCCTACGTGAGCATGACAGCTTGATAGAACAATCATTAATTCTCTTAATTGCAACCTCTGTTCCTCAGATCAAGACCATGAAAAAAATTACTTTGATTTATATAGAAACTCTGAAGATTTTGCATTACTTTATTGCCACATGGGACAAAAAAAAAAATAATGAAAGGCTGACACAAACATTAAGTTTTGTACAATACCCAGATTTTAATTTTAACTTGTAAAATAATTATCAGATTTACTTCTGAAGTTACACAATATTATTTATCAAGCATGAGGGAAGTGATTCAGGGCAATGAAACTGTCTTCTCTTATTTGAATTCCAAAGTAAAAAATATAAGTATTTGCTTGAACCACGGATGCATGTAAAGGGACCATGCAACTCAGAAAGGTTTCGGCAACACACAAAGTCATTTCTAATAAAACATTAGTGAAAGAATATAAGAAAAGAAACAGGACCATAACATTTCCACAAAAAACCAGGAAATAAAACTGCGTTCTTTGAAACTGTATAAGAAACCACAATGATTCCCTAAAAAGACACATTTGGAAGAGTGTAGAGAGGAAAAAAGATTACCAGGCTCCTTCCTTGCCTAAAAATTACTATTCAGTCATGCAAGACACTGAGCAAATTTTTTCTTATCTGTAAAAGCACTTAAGCTGGAGCTTAACCTAAAGCATGTGAGAAATACTGCTGAAATCAATAAGAAACCAGTGTTTAAGTGCTTAAAGGTAAGCAACAATTAACGTGAATTGCTGGGTAGAGCCATGGTGCTCAGATCCTTGAAGAATAAAGCTTTTATGTTATAACTGGAAGAGTCTTTCTAAAGCACCATCCTGCAGTTATAAAAATAAAGGCTTCTGGGATCAAAACAAATGAATGCTTGCAAATCGGTTACCAGAGGTTTCTGCTCTCCCTTGGAAGTGCTGTCTGGTGGGTCCATGGACAGAGATTTTGAATCCTGTCATTAGTGAGACCTTGGATGAGCCCCGGCTCCCTGAAATATACTTGTGAAGTCATTAACCTTCAATCATGTAATTATACATGTGTAATAAGAACCAGGAGTCAGGTTTACTTTTGAAATTAGTAAAGACAATAAAAGTCTAATAGCTGAGTTCAAAGATTCAGAAGCATTATGTCTCCTAATCTTAATTTACAGCAGCTCCTGGAAATGAGATTTGAAAGGTAGCTACTCATTTCCTCACTCATGCTATGATCGTCCTGGAGCTCGATGGTTGTTTACCACACTTTTACTCATCTGCATACCATAAAGCAAAAATTATGTAATATGATGGTAATAATTAGCTTTGACTGCAGGCAAAGTCCTGAATAGAGGGCTGTTTTCATGGTATTAAGTAGATGAGGAGATCTGTGACCTTCTTATAACTTACTGGGGTCATTTTAGCCTTCACAAACAGTCACAGCTATTAAGGAAATATTTCTCATACACTCATTTTTTTCTTCTTGCTGTGGGTGTTGGTGTTACTATTTAATTTCATACAGACCAGCATATTACTAGGCACATCAAAGAGAACAACCCATATACAGATGAGTACTATTAGTGCCATTATCTTAACGACCTGCTTACAAGATACATAGAATTAAAATCAAAGGAATAACAAAAAGTCAGCAATTGCATGTTCAGAGTTTCTTTAATTTTAATGAATAAATGGGATTTCTGTTTGGACGCACTGAGAAATTAATGAATATATCTGCAGATAAATACTTATTTTTCTTTAAGCTGATAAGATTGAAACTTCATAAAAATCAGATTGCTCAATTTTCTACAACTGGGCCATTCTTCAGAAGAATTCATTAATTGCATGTAGTCTTAAAGGCCAAATCTAGTGATATCATTGACAATTTTTTTTAATCAAAAAAGTTTATTAAAGTAGATAGAAACAAGTGAATTGCCATTCTGTGTCAGAATAAGGTCCACCTGTTACCATACATTATTTGGAAATGCTTAGTGCCCCAGAGAGAGATTTAAAAATCCTGCAGCAGGCTCATAGAAGTTATCTGTATCACACCCTAAGTCTCTTCCTAATTAATAACAGAATCAAGACTGCTTTTATCCCAAAGCGTAAAGTTTAACACTCATTACATCACATGCTTATAGCTAATTAGGCTGACACTGGACTGGATTGCTCTACTTATAAAGTCTGATTCCTTTGTTAATTTTGCTGAATCCTTGATCTTTGTAACTTCTAGTGGCAATGGGTTTCACAGTATGATTTGCACTGTGAAAAACTATTGTAGCTTTCTTTAATTTTAACCTTGCTGAATATTCTCTTATGTATTAGAATAGAGGCAATGAATTCACATTCTACCTCCTCTAACTGTCTGTTATTTTATACACTTTTCTCATGTCTTGCAGGCTTACCAATCCATCTGTCGACATCTTTGGGTGATTGATGCTATGGGAAACTGCAGGTCTGAAATTGCAACATCTTTTGCTATGGCATTAGTTGATATGAATGGACACGAGAGCTTGTACATTGAGCAGCATAGTCCATGTACATATTTCTTTTCATTGTCTTTATAGTTTAAGAACCCTTTGTAATTCATTTCAACGGGAAGAGTCAAGAGTTTCTTTCCACAAGGAAGCCCCAAACTGTTGTTGTTTTCAGTCCTAGAAACTAGAATATAGAAAAGCTATATAACTTAAGCAGAAACAAAAATAAAACTACCACAGCATTTAACTCTGGACTGAATTTATGCAGATAATCAAAACCGATGTCGAAGTTCCAAGGTTGAAGATAACTCACATGCTGCTTCACGCATTACTTAGTGGTTCATATAAACAGGTCTCTTCACTGCAATAACACTGTCAGTTCAGAAACAATTAATAACGTTGGCATCCTTTTTCTTGGTCACAACTTGACAGATTAGGGTGGATATAAACCACAAATGCTTGCAATGTGGCTAGAGGATGTTCACAGCCGTGATGAATCCTTGGTCTACCATTACTGACTCAAAGCCTGCTTTCTATCTAGTGGACATCAGTTTCCAGGACAATAAACCCAGGCTTTCATGAGTTCGATATTCATTAATGATTTTTTAAAATAATGATTTGAAATTGAAAATAAAAATGGAATGTATTGAATACATACCATAGTCACAACACGCTATTTTTGGAGGGGAGGAGTATTAGAAAAATATGAAAGATGAACCCTTTGAATCACTTCAGATGATAGTATATATAGGTAAAAAAAGCATTATTATGCATGTGATTTCGTATGAAAAGAATATAAAAAAAAATTAAATAAAGAATTTCCACTGTAAGAAATGTGACATTTTCTCTAAACATTTAAACTCAGAGAATGTTGTATGGTTTTTTGCATATGAGCCAAAACTGGAAAGCTCTTGCCAAAAGCTTTCTGGTCTCTTTACTGGCACTGCAATTGCAGCTCCAGGCCTAGAATTCACAGTGGCTACATAGGACTGAATTTCTGATGTGCTGATTTCAGACTTGGCCTATTTTGAGAAGGATGTCTGTTGTTCAACTTTTGAGAAAGGTTGCAGCTTTTGAGATAAGGCCTTTGGAAGATGTATCCAGTGGTGGAGTGATCAGTTAACATTCGTTTTGGGGCTGGTTATGGCACTAATCTCTGCATTAAGACCAAATTCTTGATTAAATTCAGTATTCCAGGCAGCATTTGTACACTGACTCACTGAATGTTAAATGAAAGACTAATTTGAAAGAAAATGATAAATCTTCATAAATTTACTGTAATTCTTATTTTATATTCCCATCCTACATTTCCTAACAAATTCTTCCTGGGGCCTTGTGGATGTTTGTTTCAAAACATTTCTATACAGAATTTTGCAATTTTCTGTTGAACGGAAAAGGTCTTTAGGTATTCATTCTTGGTGATATTGGTAGCTACCATTCTCTCCTTGTATCACTAAGTAAGAATACGACTTTTGATTGTGAATGTCAGGGAAAAATAAAATAGTTACATTTCAGTCTATATCCTAACATACACCCCCAGTTTACAATCCCAGCTACTTAGGTGAAGTAAAATCATTTTTCTTTTACTTCCTGCAGCTGAATATTCCCAAAACAACTGCTTAGACATCTCTCTGAAGGGTGATGTGCACAAGTCCATTTATGAATCATCTTTATTATCTCTGCTAAGGGGTTGAGGGTGCCTTGGATTCTTTTATATTGTTTTAAATCCCTCCCATTCTCTCTTTAGACTCAGCAGTGATAATCAGGCAGAGGCAATAATTGGATATTCAGTCCTTTCATATGCCCTTCCTAAACTGCACATGCCATGGGCAGTCTGCATGCACTGCAAATTGCAGCCAACTGGATGCAGTCAAACCAACAGGTGGGAGAGGTGTAACGTCTCCAGGACCTCCCCGACAAACAAGGTGTGTTCTTTCTTTTAGCAGAGAAAAGTCTCATGCAGTCTCTTCTAGTTACTGTTCTTTGTTCCGTTACAGGTCATTTCTTTTTACACATGATTTGTTATTCCTGTCTGCATCTAGCCTATTTCCTTTGGAAATTACCTATTTATAATCATAATAATGCATTTCACTTACATATTAGTGTCCAATAATGGCATGGTTTGGGGTTGAGCAGCATTGGGTCTTTTGACTCCCATCCAAAAACTATTGAGGCAGGTCATTATATTAAACTATAGCATATACTTCTCTTTAGTTAGATAAACAGTATACATTACCTGATAGTCTATACATTCAAGGATAATCTCTGGAAACTTATGCTGTCTCAGAGTTGTGTGCAGTTCTTGCCTGGAAGTATGAGCCATGGAAAATTATTGACTTGATTCTTTCCTGATTTCAAGATGTTGTGATTTTAAATATTTAGATTTTCTTCTAAAAAAACAACAATGCAATTTGAAAAGGATTCTGGGAACTTCAGCATCTGAAAAGATGTCAGGGAAATTGGTCTCCACATTTTTTTCTGAAGAGGTGGCAAAATGCCATAGATGGAAAGTTGTCTCCATACTTGCCAGTATGATATCTAAAATACTGATTACTGCATGAGGTATTTGGGTAAAATAAAGATTGTGGTGTTTTTTTCTTTTTCTTTCATAACCAGTTTTTCTTATTCCAATACTTCCAGACAGGGGTAGAAATGAAGCCATTGATCTTGTCAGGGAAAAGAGGAAAAAAGAAGCTATTTAGAGGACACTGAGGGGGTATTGATAGTTGCTAAGGCTCCTAGGACCTACTTTTTCAGAACACATCATTTAAGCACAAGAGAGTACCAAGATTGGTCACTTGGAATGAGCTGTCACTCTTATTCGCTTTATACCGTCAGTTCAGAACAAATATTTAAAAAAAAAGGTATTTTTTTCTTCTTTTCATTCATTTTTGAAGACGTATCAACACATTTCACAAGATTTTTCTTTGTGTGTTATTGAGCTAACTGTATTATAAATTTCCTAATGAAACAGTATGCAAATTAAAGATATGTCTTTGTTCATCATCTCATAGGCATATTATATCACCAGATTTATTTCTATCATTAATGAAATGGTTTTACCTACTGCAGACTTTTTGATGTCTAAATGTTTATATACATGCTGCTAAAAAAAAAAAAAAAGAAAGAAAAGAGCTTTTTTGATAAAAAGATTTTAGGATTTTAAGGAAGAGCCCACAGGAAGAAAAGAGTCATTAAGAGATATTTTACAGGAGTACCACTGGGAACCTAACCAGGATACATGAGCAAAAAATAGATGCAAAATGTATTTAAACAATGAAGAAAGTAGGCTCTATAGACTCATATGCATCAGACACTTAAATATTCTTTGTCCATGGTTCACGTCATATAACAAATGGATTCTGTACAATTGATTTCAGAATCTTCTTATTCTTCCACCCCATAAGGGTGAAGAGGTTACTGAAGCAGAAATGACTTTTGTTTGTGAAGTGTCAAGTCTTTCCCCCTCCTTGCAAGCACAAAATCCATTTGTGAAATCCCTTGTTCCTTTTAAGTGGGAACTGGTTTTTGGGGTCATCTTCTGCACTGAATAATAGCCCCTGGCATGCTAGCAATACAGCTGTCCTATAAGCATCATTACCCATTAAGACTTATGAATTCAGCTCTTGAGACTGTTTGGTCATCACATGAAAAAAACAGGCTCTCGTTTCTCAACTTCTACAATCGTACAGTTCTCACCCTTAGGTATGAGTACAGCCAGGATAAGAAAAAAACCCAAGATGAAATTCTCCTCCTGAACTGTCCTTTTCTAAGGCTACTTTTGTGCATGAAAACCACCTTCTGAAGGGAATCCAAAACCAGTTCTTCCAAAGATACCATCTGAAGATCTATTCCCACAATCCAATCTGAGTATGACACCGACTAATTTACCAGTGTTCCCCATATCTTACTCATTTCCTCCTTCGCCCTCATGAATACAGGCACGAAAAAGATACATGACAGTAGAGCATGTCTTTTGCGACTCTCTGGTGAGGCGCTTCTAAGAGGCAAATAAACGGGGACTCCACTGGTTGCTGCTGCTTGTACCACTCCATGGTACCACTCCACATGGAAGCTGGAACATGTAATAAAGAGTGCAGAGAAGAATGGTGTTAAGAGCTATAAGAATACTGACACAAAATTTCTCACTGTTCATCTGATGAGTTTTTTGACTCAAGATCTTTGAGGCAAACATGTAAGGGTCTCCCATTCCTACATCTTGTACAGTTCATTGGCGCATGATAAAATATTTTCTGCAAATCCCCCAGTTTTAAATGTGCTTCTAAGTACTTTTAAACTATAATGTTTACCTTTAGAATTGTGATATCATCTGCATTCCTAAATATATAGTTATGGGGGGTTAGGCTTGCTATTGTCTCAGTTCCCAAATCTAAACTCCTCACAGTCTCAACCATGACATTCCTATGTTTCAAAAGAAATATAAGCAACCAAGTCCATTCCCAGGTGTTATGCATGTTACACTTGTGGATATTTCAAAGCCTGGTTTCTTTCAGTAAGGTGTGGAACTAATGCTTTGCAAATTCTGTTTCCTGTTTTTATTTCCTTTACAGACTTGGACAAAAAATGGACTTTCACTTCTCTAGCATAGCCCAGAAGAACAGGAAACATTTATATTCTTGCTTCTTGATCTCCTCACAGTGAGGCTGGAGAATGACCAGCACCTAGAACCACACTCTTTCTCTACTTCCTAGAAACTTTCTTTGCACTTTCAGGAATTAAGAACAAGCACAGACCTATCATCTTTATATCCATTCTATTTTCCTCTCTCTGCCTCCTCTGGGTTATGTTATCAAATCATATGCTTCCCTATAGGGACTTAGAAAAAGACTTTCCTAGTTTGAGCTGCAGTCAAAACTTGCAGCTTTCCAGATTTCTGAGGAACACGTTGCCTTGTCATTTGCCTTTCTCCAACTTGTCTACTGGATCTTACTTGGACTACTCGGCATCCTCCTCTACTTTACACATATCTTCTGGGAGGTGCAAAATTTGTAATCATACGTCTCCATTTACAATCTCTTTGAATTTCTCTCTCTACTCCTACCCACCCTATTCAGAGAAGGCAAACATTTTACAACCTTAAAACATATTCCTGAGGCCTATTTTGAATATAAAAGTAAAGTTAAACAAGTACGTATCTCTCTCCAGAATAAGCAAACAAGGTGTCAAGAGAGAATCAGCAGTGGAATACCTGCTGGTGGGAAGTTCGTTCCCAAATAGAACTGCAGTTTGGTGGTGTTGGGAAGAAAAGTGTTTGAAAACATTCATTTCATTAGTATCATAATGTTTGTGAATGGACATATCTGAACACTAATGACTTCTTAACATAGCTATGTACCTGACCCTTACAATGCGTTAAAAGTAAACCTCTAGAAGCATCTCACTAGAAGTCAGAAGTCACCTCGTACATGTTCCAGAGTGCATGATATTACAGTGCATGATATATTTATAGACCTTTATGGGACATCGGGATTACAAATGATGAGCAAAAAGGAGATGAAGGAAGAAAGAAATATTTTACTGAGACATGATGGCCATGTATGAGGAAGCAAGACACACTGTCCTACATACTTCTAAATACCTAGGAGCTCATAGAAACACTCCGTTTCCCTGCACCCTTGGGATAAAATATTTTACAGTTTCAAAGTCAAGAAGCAAAGAAGAAATCTCTTTATAAAATTACTGAATTGCCCGAACTAAAATTTATTTTGTCTCCATAATTCTTGACTAACACCAAAAGAAATCAAAGAGATAAAAAGTATATATAATGCAAAACAAAGCTACAAATGCAACCTCTTCCTACAAATTTTGCTATAACCATTATTCTGCTTTGGTTTAGGAGATATACACATAATTTATCTGATTTTCCTTTCAAACACACCGATTCCACCTAAGGTTGTGTTCTAAAAGATGCAAAAAACTTTCCAGCCAGCCACTCAAAGGCATTTGCTTCATTGATATTCTCTTAAAAAACTATTATTAAAACCCATTATTTTAATTACACTATTAGTCAATCTTGTCTTGCAGAAAAGGAACAAATCCCAAACAAGTCAAATTGCTTACATACTTGAAGAGGAACAGGGGCTAAGGAGAAGTAAAATTAAGCACAAGAGCTAATTGGTCACAAGTCAATGGATGCATTTATTTGCTTATTTCTTTTGACTTTTACCCTGCAATCTGCCTCACCTCTAGAATGAAGGACAGAAGAATGTCCAGAAAATAACGTTTTCCTTGTGACAAAAAATTAGAACTTCTTGTACTTCTTTTATTTGATTGCTCTTTGTCATGTTTCTATTGTCTTTATTCTCTGGTTTTAGCTTGTCTGACAAAAAACAGCAACTTCAAAAAATTAATTAAAGACAGATACACTTCCCAGGAAACCAAAGTCCCAGCCTAGGACATATATACTAAGACTATCAACCCTTTACCTTGTGCTTCCTAGCTGGCAGGAATCATAATAAGCTAATTTGTTCCTCTTTTCCTCACTACCTTCAAGTTGTATTGATATTTCAGGCTCATAAAAATAGAAGCAGCATTCTACTCATTACTCTCCTTAATAGTTGAATAAAGTTCCCATACTTCCAGTCAGTCCCGAAGGCATTTCTGTTGCTCTCTGAGGCAGAGAGCTCCTACTGATTCCATTGACAGTGTAGGAAGGAATTTGTTGTAGAATATTTTGGAAGACCCCTTTGTTTTACAAGGAAAACGTTGCTATTTCTATCCCTCCTCAAAGGTCTTACACATACTACATGTAGAATGATAGGGTTATTATTGCACTGTGTCAGATACAAGACACAGCTTTACAATATAGGTAAGATTTAACACAGACAATGATGACTCCATAATCAACCTTCATCACAGGTCTCAGACAAATTACTTCCAGTTTTAATGGATGTTAAGTATACTCAAAGTTGATGTGAATACTTCCAAAAGCTCAAGATCGTGAGGAGGGGTCCAGTAGTAGGCTTGTACCGCCAAAAAAATTGTAATACTGCACAGGTAAAACAGAGCTCTAAAACTAACTCTTCTGTCATCTTTCACCACATTCGTTACTTAACAGGCCTTTGAAACAAATGTTTACTTTGCTGTCTGAACAATTGAATAGTTTTGAAACCTTTTCAGCTTCCTTTTATAGTCTAGGTTTATCAGCTGCCTATCCAAGGCCCATTATCTATTTTAAGAGCCTAATTCGCTTAGCGTAGTCTACGTGTTAGCAGAATGATGTATATTACATTTGCAATTAATTCTGAGCCGGCATAATAATACGAAAAAGTCTCTCATATAAAAAAGATAATAATTACAAGATCTTAAAGAAGGACATAAAGATCCTTGGTAACTTTTTTTAACTTCTGAACTAAAAATGCAGATATGCTTTTGTCCTATTATTATACTCAAATGACACTGAAAGATTTGTATTAATAAAAAGTAAGAGATTACACAGACAGACATAATAACCCACAGCTGTAATGTAAGAATTAACCATTTATTAAACAATACATTCCCATTCAGTTCTACATATGCACATAATTAATTTATACAGAGATTTACCTGAAAAGAATAGTCTTCTTTTTTTTAAAGATAAGTATTTTTTAATTGGTAGTACTTTTAAAGGGATGCAAGGTTTTAAATTAAATTACATTAAATGCTTTTGTATTTACTCTGCATTAAACCCTGTTTTATTTATTGTCATCTTCCCAGCATGGTCTCCTCATGGTTGAAGAGGGCTGCTAATGCTATTTATATTATGCTGCACTGTCCTCTAATTGACCTTGTTTGTGCAACGGAATGGCTGCTTTTCTCAAGCTGCCAGCCCTTTATTGCTGCATTTTGACCATGCACTAGTGGCTCTTTGTGCTGCTGTTGAGTTCAAGAATCAATACTGCATTCCCCACAGCCAATAAAGGAAGCTGACAGCGTGAATTAACTGAGTGTAGCCAGTTGCATGGAGGGCCATTGTCTTTAAGGAAAATCCAGACGATTACAAGCCTCCATTGCTTAGTGGAGATTTTAATGCAAAGCGCGAGGTTGCTGTAATTTAATTTTGGCCTGCTGCTCTGACACACTCCCCTTTGCTACTGCTTCGTGGAGTCCAAGCTATTAACGGCTGCAGACCAAAACACATAGGGAGACAAAGGCAAATAGTCACAGTCGCACAGTAGCAGCAGTTACTTCTGATTTAACAGTAATACTTTTGCATTTACTGGAATTGACAGGAACTTGGGTTTGGGTTTTTTTTCTTCCCAAACTCTTCCCTGTTGAATTCATACATACAAAATAAGCCAAATGAAAGCAAATTATCCCAACAACAGAACCACAAGGCGTCATGTCCCAAACTGACACCTAAAGGAAGGATGCACGTGGGTCAAAACTGGAGTTGTATGCATTGATCAGGGCTCTCTCCCCTCCAGTCTTATTGAGCCGTCTAATAAGGGATGCTGCTTAGCCCTGGCTACTGCAGTAGAGTTGCAAAGAAGCATCCACAGAAAAGGCGCATTAAGTAAATGTAAAGTTAACAGTAGGACTTCTGCTGCTAAGCACACAAATGAAATCACTTTTTATTTAGAAAAAGAGTAATGGCTTTTATTCAAGATGCTTTGATATTGAAAACTGTAGTTCCTTATGACAGGTAATATCATTGATTCAAATGGATTCAAGCTCAGTTATTCAAAAGGACAATGTATTATATACAAACCATTTAACTGAAGCTTTTAACTTGTTTTCTCTGTTGACAGTGGTAGGAGAGATTGTCTGGGGGGTAATCTTTTTAAAGTAATGCCTGTAAAGTTTTATCCACTTACCACTTCTATAAAAAATCCAATGGTCTTGATTCCTGCTGCCTGCTTACCTGCCTTAAAAATGCTTCTGGAATTTACCTGAGATAAAGAGCTGAGGCTAAGTGTGATTTAAATGATATTTTCTCTAGACCATAAGTCATGAAAAATAACAAAAGAGGTACCTGAATCCCTTACACAGTTTTAACTATAACCAAAAGACATTCTACATGTACTCACAGAAGAGACCTCATCACAACCGTTAAAAATCTTTTGTTCCCTTTACATACAGCCTTTTTTTCATGACTGTCTAGGCCCTTTAACAATTTAAACTTAGCCTTGTAAGATCTTGAAGATAAGTCTTCATCCATTTCCCAGAAACGAAAAATGAAGTTCAGAGCAAATAAGGCACATGGTCAAGTGATGGGGTCATTCAGAGAAGTGCAAAAGTCCTTTTTCCTGAGTCGCAGACAGGCCTGGGAGTTGGTAGCTGTACACCGGACTCTTTTGACCACATGCCTTCTTTGCATAAGACAAGTATATAATACTTCACAAGAGTGACATTTATCTCTTCTGCCATTAGCCGTCTTAGCCTTCTAAGAGTTAGACACCTAGTCTTCTATAGTCAGTGTAAAGTAGAAGCACTTCAAGAGGATGAATCACCCCATCCCAAAATAGCAATTCGAGACAGCTGATGAACTGTGATCAGGACATATCTATTTTTTTCTCCGCTGAAAGTAGAGGAAGCCTGGGGAATTTATCTAAGTTAACTTTTAGAATGCTAAAATGAGGTGAGATAAATCCCAGACAAGCTTTTTAACATTGTACTGTGTGTTAAAGGGAATGGAGTAAATAATAGTCAACAGCTTGACTAGGTATTTCTTTCTAGTCACTGTAATTTTGTCTGCTGCAAAGGTGTGTGAACAGCACTACACACAAATAGCGCATGGGTGCACAAGAAGAGGTGTTGGGGCTTACACAAGGCATATCCCCTGGCAAAATGCAAAACCCCAGGGGACCTATTCCATCAGTGAAGCCAAGAGATGGGAACCTATGACTGCCCTGAAAAGAAGGGGGTTATTCTCTTCATCCTGTAGATGGGAGCCAACGACTGGTCTCATGATTTAGTAAAAAACACGAATGCTCAGAGTATTTTCCCCAAATCCTCATATTTAAGGGTCTTTTACTAACTGCTCCACAACTCTTCCGTGGGCTTCACATCTTGCACTGACAGCAATGTGCCATAGCTCTTCCTCTCTGAAACCACACATAAAATTTACCTTTCAAGAGATCTTCCTTGATAGACTGCATTTTGCACAAATTCACAGAGCAGAGGCATAAATAATCCTAAAATTTATCCTTATGTGAAAAGTTGAAAAATTATCAACTTTGAACGCAAGTTTTCTGCAGTATAAACATCTTCTAAAACCATCAGAAAGAAGAAAAACTAACTAACAAAAAAAGAAAGTAAAAATAATTTGGAGCGACCCACAAGTAATCGTTACCCATTGTACTGCAAAATGATGAAACTGAAAATCAATGGATCTATGAAAGAAAGGATCAATAGGTATAAGAATAGTTAAGTGCCTCTAGGGGAAAATACCAAGGTGACAATAACCAGACAAGCTCATTCCTGGGGAGGAACACGATTCCATATGTAACATGGGCTTGACCCTGCTACAGCCGGCAGTAATTAAAATGATCTGACTGACATCAGAAGGAGCAGATCTAGACCCTGAATGAGTTTCTAAATACTGCTGTCACCACGGCACCTGAATATTACTGAAGTTGCACACTGAGAACACTTAAGCATGTTGAACTCCAGAACACTGCGTTCAGCTCTGGAGACCTCAGCACGGGACAGACATGGACCTGTGGGAGAAGATTCACAGGAGGACCACAAAAATTATGAGAGGGATGGAACACCTACGAAGACAGGCTGAGAGAGTTGAGGCTGTTCAGCCTGGAGAAGAGAAGGCTCCAGGAAGACCTTATTGCAGCTTTCCAGTACTTAAATGGGGCCTACAGGAAAGTTGGGACAAACCTTTTAGCAGGGCCTGTTGCAACAGGACAAGGGGTAATGGTTTTAAACTAAAAGAAGGTAGATTTAGACTAGATATAAGGAAGAAATCTTTTACAATGAGGTTGGTGAAACACTGGCCCAGGTTGCCCAGAGAGGTGGTAGATGCCCCATCCCTGGAAAAATTCAAGGTCAGGTTGGAGGTGGCTCTGAGCAACCTGCTGTAGTTGAAGATGTCCCTGCTCATTGCAGGGGGCTTGAACTGGATGACCTTTAAAAGTCTTTTCTAACCCAAAGTAGTCTATGATTCTATGAACTCTTAGCCAAGTTCAGCACTGAGGTACCCAAATACACCTCTCCCTGACTACAAGGAGAATTTATTATATGTGTTGTTGGAGGACAGAACGTGGCATCAGCTGTTGAAATATATCATCAGTCACAAATGATCAAAAGGTTAACCTATTCACATAAGATTATTTTTCTAGCCTAACTTATTAATAAACTTGAAAATGCGTTTCAGACCTTGTAAAAATGTTGACAGCTAGGAAGTTTGGAATCGTTAGCAAGACCCAGTTTTCAGGTAGAAAACAAGGGCAGAGCACATCTAGCTTTCCTTTGAAAATAATACTTTATTAGGATTAAAACCAGCAAATGATATGGAAGTAAGGTAAACCTAATTTGCATTCTTCAGTTCAAAAGAAATGTTGCTTTGATACCACTGTGGTATATTTACGGTACACCCATGCCCTCCTGGGAATAAATGTTTATTAAAATTCTACTTCTCTCTTCTTTTGGTTTACTGAGTGCTTTTTCCCCCAGTCAGGTTTTCAGTAGTGAAGCTATTCCAAGCGCACTTTATGTATAAGAACATTTGCTACTGAGTTACTTGCTGTGGTCGAAAAGAAAGAGTGAACATGGAATTAGGCAAAACAGCAGTTTTATAAATGCCAGTAGTCACCACTAAATTCTGTACATTTGTAACATGACACAGGCACCTTGCTCTATGGCACTAGTGAGAACTATACCAATGATTATGTTTGCATACATTGCAGAATATACAGTAATTCAAACTATGTTCATTTTTAAATCACAAGCAAATTAAAACTGATGCTGTCCAGATGTGTTAATTATCTGTTACTTCTTGAACTCCTTGATGTTAGTATTAGCTAATGAGGCTAAAAAGATATTGTTTCTGTTATTATATTAACCTCTTTACCTACCTTACAAATATTGATTTTGCTTAGATATGCTAGATATGCTACAAATATGCAAAAACACGTCCCATCTCAGCTGCTGTGCAGTTTCAAATACAAATAATACTCAATAGAAAGCTGGAAAAGAATATTGGTACATGATTACTCACACTCACAAAATTTTTAAAATGCTAAGGTACGAAGAGTCCTGTCTGTCCCTCAAGACTACATCATTTTTCTAATTTCTTAGAGTCAATGCAGCTGAGTTTTGTGAGACCTGAAGGGAGTGTGGTGGGCTCTTGGTGCACCTGAGGGAAACCCTTCCCTCGATAAGAGACTGTCTGGAAAAAACATTTTAAAAATTTTTGATGAAGCTTTTAGATGTCTATCTTCAGAGACCAGCAACTGAACTTTGGTATTTCAACTGGTTCTGATAACTGCATTCACGTATTTTAATTATTATTACTATTAGTTATGGAAATTCTGAGATCCTCTCCCAGTCAAAAGTTAGAGCTTTGTGCCTATCGATGTACAGATAAAAGATGTTTCTTGTTTAACGACTTATCTGTCTAGGTAGATGGGAAGAACATATTATGCGTATCAAATGGTCAATTTTCTTAAAATAATTTATAGGCTGTATAAAAAGGTTAGTCACTTAATTCACTACTGAATTGGATATGCAAGGTAGCCATATGGTGTGAATAATACTTTTAGAACATTTTTTAGGAATGGAAGAGAAGAATATCTTATCATATAAAAGCCATGGAGAATTTAGGAAGGGAGAACATGATGAACTGATTTAGAATTTGGAGAGCATATTAGGGTTAACACCTCTAATGAAAACCACCACTTGAGCTTTAATAATCAAATACTTCAATTTTAGGTCTCATCTGAAAGGCAGATCACATAGAGAATAGTCTGAAACTCTTTAATTGCCTTGTATAACAATACACATTTTTAAGTAAGTGAATGCATTACAGCTTTGACTTTTGTTCTGATCATTTTGTGTTACAAATAGCAGCACACCCATCGTTCTTCTCATCGGTTAGCAATTTTAATGTTGGTGCATAGGATATTCAGTCTGCATAATTCCTTTTACTCTTAATAGGAAATGTCTGGTTATGCCTTTATACACCAAGAAGAGAATAGAAGCAGTTGTCTTTGAAAAGACTGCCTTTTCTTTTGGTACAAAACTATTATCAGCGTGAACTGGCATTTGTGTTGTTAGCAAACTATGAAGCAGAAGATATTTGAAAGATATATCTCAATGATCAGTGTCCACTTCTGACTCATTTTATGGTAATGAACTGGCCTGCACGCAGGTCTTATTTATACCATGGTGAGTTGCTGCAATTGTATTAATATCAGGAAAATTCCTCCAGATTTACATCTGCAAAACTGAATTTGGCCCCATGTGGAGACATATAGCTGGTACTATGTAGCCTCTCCTGAAGAGATTTTGGAGTCCCTTCACAAAAGCAGGTAAAGAAATAGGCAGACAAAGGCTTGGCTCCTTTTAAGAAAGTGGCAAGTCTAGCAACTTGACACTAATAGGAAAGCCCAAATACCAGTGCTGTTTGTTGACTCATGAGCAGTGGAGAGCCACTGACCTTTTGCTGGCTGTTTCCTGTGTGCTAAATGAAGATACCGCCACCTACTTCCCTGGGATGCTGGGAAGTTTAATTAATTACGTTCTAGCTTACGTGTGTCTGGCTTATGCTAGCTGGAATTTGTCCATTGCATACATTTGGTATTTTGAATCAACCGCAAGTGTCTGGTATCCATATGACCAATATTAAAGGAAACAAATTATTACAGAGAAGGTACCAGGAAGTAACAGTTTTTGGGAGTCTGCCACAGACTCTCATTGATTTTTTAAGGTATTATGTGTCTTTCCATAGATTTGCAATCTCTTCTTCCTTACACTCCTTGCATCCATCTAAATAATGATGGGGAGCATATGGCTTTATTTTTAAACGCTGGCACAATTTTCAGCCGAGCAGCTCCCAGGTTATAAATCACAGAGTATAGCCCGTTCTAGAAGACTGATGGCATCGGCAAGCCAAGCACTTCTTTTGGAGAGGTGGATGGGGCCACGGTAACCACGGCCCTAGCAGGATCCTACTAGGAGGAACTTTTCCAATGACAGTGTCCAAGAACATGTCTTAGTGAGAAAGCAATATTCTAAGTACCAGGACATTTCAAGGGTATTTTGGGGGCCAGAAAATGTGTAAGATCTTTTTTTCTTGTAAGCCAGAAACATAAAGGCCGTTGTGACTTCTCCAAATAGCTCCATTCAGATCAGACTATAACTTTGCAGAGATTGAATGGCAGAGATAAATTTGGGTCAACGTTTGGCCTACCAGACTGAAGAGAGACTCACATACTACTAGGTTATTGTAAAGCTTTACTTATGCTGATCAAAGTTCATAAACAATAATGAAATAATACATCCGAAAGAATGTTATAAACAATTCAACCTCACAAAATATAGTAGAACCTTCATTTCCAAATGCTAATAAAACTTTAATTTCTTTAACAAGTTTTCCATTGCAAAAGTGAAACCAAAGCTCCCATTAAAAGATTAGCATTCCAGGCAACAAAACCTGTAATCCAAAAAGCTGATATTCACAATGCATAGTGGCTTTTCCCTCTGTTTAGTCTTCCAGAAACTACTTCTACTTTTTAAAGAAGGCTATTTCCCTTAATGATAGAGACTCTGGTTTTCATTAGATCATGCAGTATTGATTTTAATTTTTTTTTCTCATGACTGCAAGCTAAATTCAGTAATTTTGCTTTTTTGTTAAACGCTTGTGGGCATCCCTCTTGAACTAAAATGTCCTGTGGTCGCTCAGTTTCTGGGGTTTTGAATAATGCATTTTAAGCACAGAATATGTTGGGCTGGGGAATTCTTTTGTGCCACCATCTTGTTACTGCCTTGTGAAAGCAGCAAAAAGGCTATCAATATTTTATTGAATATAAGGACCCGTGCGGTTTTTGCCTGTGAATATGCAAGGCAATGAACCAGAGTCTTGTCTCAGACAGGCTGGTGTGAATGCTGTCAAAACCAATGCAGCACCTCCAAATACAGGCAGTGAAATGGGGAGCAGAAAGCTAGTTCAGACACTACTTTTTTCTTGAAGAACGTGCAGTTTTCAAGCTTGCCTTAACCCCATGCTATCTGCCATGAGCACCTGGGAAAAAAATGAAAGGCAATTTCAAAAGCAAAGCAGGCCTTTCTAGGAACATTGTAAACTGAGTTCCCACTAGCTGCCAAAGTTGCAGAGTGACGGTAAAGTCACTATAGTAAAAGCTATTGGATGGAAACAAACCCATGAAAGACACTGACTAAATGTTTTCTGTGCTGCTGCTTGGGGAAAAAAGAAAAAAAAAAGAAAAAAAAAAAGAAAAAAAAAGTCAAATTTTTAGTTTGTTTAAGGCAAAGATTAAAAAAAAAAAACAAACAAGTGGGGTTAAATATTGATTTAGAGGCTTCGTGATTGTCATTCAGATCTGGAAATGTGAACCTTCCTTTTTTTAACCAGAGTTTAAGTTAGTAATTCAGGCTGTAATGCTGATTCCATGTGTGCATATTATTGCATTATATTCAACAGCGAATAACAGATAGGTTGTTTATGTGCAAACACAGTGCATAACAATTCTCTGCCTTGAAAAGCTGATCATTTACAGCTTCAATACTTATTCATGTGCTTAATTTTACTGACTTGAATAGTCCCACTGGACAAAGACGGAGTCTCCCTCCGTCTTTGACAGATAAGGGCCCAATTTTAAGGATAATATAAAAGGTGAGTGCTTAAGCAATAAGGGTAGGAGTTAAGAACAGACAAGGGCTCCAACAGGAAAATGTTGCAGCTTCAGTAGGTGCATATCAAGTGTTTTATAAAATCACAAACCCATCAAACACATGGGACCAAGAGTCTTAGAAACACAACACACGCCTCTTGCTGCACAGTCTGTGATTTTACATGTTATACCTGAATACCCGGTTGCACATCTGTATCAGAAAGAAGCGAGTGCATCTTAAAGAGGAAATCATATACCAGGCAGGATTGAAATTATCTTTGACAGAAGAAAAATATGTAATAGTGATGCAGAACTGTAATTCATGCATCATGACCTAATTATTTTAAAGGAAATGCTAGCAGCATTTTAAAAGCCTGTGGATACACAATTGTTAAAATTTAATGCTGGTGTTTGTATGTATTGGAATTTATGGAAATTTGTGTGAAATTTTCACTCCTGTTTCATCCAGGTCTCCTCTGAAATAAGACTGCAACCTCAGTAGGGTTAATAAAAATTTTAAATAAAATAAATAAGTAATGCCCAGTCATAGCTCATTTGCAGGACATCAATCAAACATTTGTAACTTCTGGAATAAGGTTAAAGAAATACAAGGAAGGAAAAAACAACTTGAGGCACAGCAGAATTCAACACTTTATTTAAGTTTGTTCTACTCATTTCTTATATGAACACAATCAATTTTCTCAGTCTGTAGCCCAGAAATGACCCTGCGCCTACACACATGTGCAAAACAATTCAATAAGATAAACTTTTGAATGTCCCGTTTAATCTAACAATTGAGTAGAAAATGTCCTGCACATCACCTTGGCTCAAGTTGTTTTCTCTCTGAGATGCACTGCTTCCTCAGACACCTCTCTGCAGAGATGCGCCTGATACTTTGGCAAGAATCAGCTCATCTGACAAGAATGAGAAACTTGTGCAAAGTGCCAGCTCACCGGGCACTCTCTGACTTGTCCCTGCATGCTCCACACAGACCTGCAGGCCTTACCTGCTCTCTGCAGCTGAGAACTGTCACTGGCTGTGGTGAAAAAGGCAGCACGTTGGAGGTGTCCACCCTATCCGCCTTTCCTGTACCTCTATGCTTCTTTTGGTGACCGTAGTTGGAAGGAAACTTTTGGTTGCTAAAGTTTTCACTAAGTTATGTACAATGGCTAATGAACCAAGTCTTGCTTTCATGGAAAAGACCTCTACAGCCAGCTCGATAATTCAGAAGCTGCTCAGGCTGTCATGGCAGTGGGGTTTGACACTGCCTTTCCCCTTGAGCTTTACTGGCTCCTACCCAGCAAACAGAGCCAGGATACTGTCAAGGAGGGAAGGGGAGGCCCAGTGCACCACATTATGCAGTGCTCCCATTGCAGGAATAGTGGTATGCGATAAGGTTGGAGGGGAACTATTTCTTTTGTCAACTACTTCTGTCACATGTTGAGATCTCTGTGTGGAACTGGTGTCTTTGAGGTAGTTTCTTCCCACCATCCATTACCTTGCAGCCATCTGAAAAGACTACATCTAGCACTCCACGGTGCTAAGAAGGACACTGTGGTGTCCATTGCCTCCACTGCTGGCACCTGAATGGCCATGTCCTTCTCTTAACCTGAAGACAGAATGTCCTAGCAGGATCGAAATAGATGTAAGTGACTCCTTGTGCCCTGGCACCCATCAAAGCCAGCCATGTACCTTTGCTCTGCAGAGAGAGAGCAGATAATTTGTTGGTAAAAAATATTGTGATCTTCATCTGGCCCAGGTTAATTCCAACTCTAGAGCTGGAGCACGTTTCTTGCCAGCATTGCAACACTAATGGCATGAGCTGAATATCGAAACACATAAGCACAGTTTAGTGCGACGCATACTCAGTTCTCCTTTGGTGGAGGAAGCAGTGAATGCCATCCAAAAAGCAGTGCCATACCAGCCAATGCCAAAAGGCTGTATCTCCTCAGAGATGAGCAACCACTTTCAGAGCTTTGAAGACAAGCTTTGTCCCCCCTCTTTAGTGGAAGACCTGAATTTGGCCAATTAACAGTAAACAAAATGGAAGGAATAAAAGGAACATAAGGATCCTTCAGCTTAGACCTTACAATGTTATCCTTTGTTGAACTTACCTAATAGTTGGTGTTATTGCTGAAATGTACTGACCTGTCGACTTCCACTCACTATCTGTGACAATACCTTTTCCATTATTCACCCTTAGGGCTGTATTTAACTAACAGGAGAGAGTTTTAGTGCTCCTGACAACGAGAGACAGATACCCATAGCTGTAGTCAGTCTCAGTGTAAGGACTGTCCACGAATTCTGGCTCCAGCATACAGGTCAGTTAGCATCAACTTACAGATTTCTGAGCTTTAATTTATTTATTGAGGCCAAATGACTTCAGTGGGACCTGCAGCTATTCAACACCTCTCAAGTCAGGCAATTTTATTTAGAAGCCTGCAAAAGAGGAGTCAGTGCCTGGACTTTAGGCATTGAAGTTTTTACACGTTGAGAATGAAACTGGTGGCAGTAATTTAGGCAGGCATTTTGCCTCTGGCTCCACAGGCTTCTGGTAATCATGCTCAGGTCTGACCTGTAGCACTCCACATTTGTCTCAGTCTTTGGACTTTCTCGACTTAACATTGCCAGATTAAAGCTAATTTCCACTGGCTGTGTGATGAACGTGTTTTTCAAAGGGAACCAGATTCAATCCATGGTACACTGAGACAGTGCCTGCCATTTACTCAACTCAGTGCTCCGTACTGATGGCGATTAGGGTAAGGGCAGTAATACGGATCTGGCACGTGCACAGTGTTGAATCGGTGTCGTCACTGCTTTGCCAGTCCATCAGCTAACGTGAGGAAAGATGGTGGCCCACATTTCCCAAAGTATAGCCTGCCTTTGGCATTTGCAGCTCTGGAAGAACTGCTGAATTTAGCACTTGACTGCAGGCTGAAATTGGTCCCTTCAAACCTTTGGCACTCAGACTTGTGCTCATGATTAATCCTGCAGGCAAATACACGCAACTTGCTGAGCTTCGCTCTGAAAATCCGCGTGAGTGGTATGCAGAGTACAAACCACAAGCTCCAAACTGACGGCCTTCTTTCTGGCTTCACTCCCAATGTTTTCCTGATCTTTACTTTTGCGGTAAAATTGTATTGCAGGTAAGCCTCTGTCTTTTATATTGTTGCTGTTAGTGTGTGAAAACAACACAGATAAATCATTTTTGTAGGTTTTCACTCACCTTAAGATTCATTCACCCTTTTGAAAATGATTATACACACTCATGCACACACACACACGTCAACTAGTTTAAAAATCTTTCCAAATAATATCTGGAGAGAAGGTACTTTCCTCTTTAAACGTTTAGAAACAGGCTCATTTTTCTTCCCAATTATAGCAACTACACAAAGCAGCAATAAGTCTCAGAAGATTTGTCACAAATCCTCCAAGTCCGTGACACCAGTTTCAAAGAAAACCATTGGTTCCCTTCAAAGCGATAGTCTGCAGCTGCCTGATAAAAGGCCACAACCCAGTACAAGGTAATCATTAGGCAGCCGTTATTATTATTTTGCTAATTAGTCAAAAATCATTGGATTTCCTGTGGCTTCTTCCTGCTGAGCAATCATTTGATCTTGCTTATGTTGACAAACATGCAAGTCACCAATTGTGCCTCATTTATCATTTGACAAGGACAACGTTTACTTCTTCTTGTGTGAAGAAGAGAAGACTAAGAACAAGAAAACGGGCAAGAAGATTCAGAGTATAACCTTCCTTCCTTTTCACTTCAACTGATACAGTGACAAACGCCACCAAATGAACAGGATCTGCAGTGAGCTATAAAGCCACTGTTAGATCCTGGGGGGGTGTTAATGCAGAATTCCTACAACGAGCCTCACATAAAATAGACTGGAAATACTCCTTCTTTCAACTGAAATGCAGAGAACTCCGTGTTCCCAAAAAGGACCCCGCAGCATTCCCCCTGCAACGCTGTTGAACTGTCAAAAAGTGGCTAAATTTAACTGGGAATGCTCAAGGGGGGGGGGGGAAAAAACATTTTTTTTTGTAAAATGTAAGGAGCGAGATGAATTTGTACAATTCAAATCCCCAAATTTAGTTTGAAAGGCGTTTCAAAACTCAGCTCCCAACATAGGGAGCATTCTTTCAAAGAATGTACAGGAAAATCTGGCACAAGGATCTGTACATGTGGATGTTTATTTACAGTTATTGCTGGTGATGGGTATGAAATTGTTTTGGTCTAGATACTTCTCTTTCGGTAAGCTGGTCTTTAGGCTGCTCAGACATTGTTGAAAAAAAAAACCTACTGCAAAGTAAACTGTTATACCGGTTCCTGAGTATAAAACCAAGCACTGTATTGTTTCTAAGGGAGCTGCAGTATGTTTTTCAAAATTCCTTCTTGGTTGTTGCATACTGCAGCTCTTTTACTTGGCAGTTTAGCATATCACAGTGTTATTTTTCTTAATTCGTTTTATGAATTAGTATTACCATCCCCCCAGGATGGAACTAAATAATGGAATGCTGATACAAAGGGAAAAGAATCACAGTAAGCATGTGGGAATAAGAAAAAGTATTTCAAAAGATGTAAAATAATTAATTTTCTGTATCAATCATTTGGAGGAAGACTAGGACAGACAGACTCGTATCTTACTGAGCTTCCATACGTGACTTTAAACAGGTGAGGCAAGCTGCTGAATTTATATGGCATCAATATCTGTGTCATAAAGAAAACTTTGATGTCAATCTTTAATGCCTTTATACTGAAGGGTTTTCATTAGCCAAGAAAAGAAAGTGAAAACATGAACAGGCAGGAATGTGTGTGAAAAATAATGCATTCTACCACTTTTATGGAGAAGGACAAATCTCTTGTAATTAAGGCTGGTGCAAAAAACGGTTTTAAGCACACATTCACTATTTGCTCAAACATATATTTTTCTAGGGAGATAATAGGGATTGCTTGACTCTTTTATTTACACGCAGTTTAAATTGGCTTTCAAAATACAGTTTATATGCTGAATGATCTCAGCTACTTTGTGAAATTACTGATGTGTTCTTTTTATTGAGGCTTACGTGTCCTACAGTAACAATCCTACCACCGCTTTGCAGCTTGCTGTACTGCTGCTAAGAATTTAGAAACGGAGGCACTGGTTTTAATTTTAGAGAGACTGTATTTTTTCCTCTGCTTTAATAAATCAATCTTGTACGACAACATTGGCACTCCTTTAAATGGGTCAGGCCACATAGCGTGTCCTCAGTTCACCTCACGCGGCCTGATCGCTGATCACCAATAATTTGATTAGCCATGCCACAAGAAATGATTTGGTTCAATAGATGTAAACATGACCAGCAGCATCCGCAAACGTCAAAGTCAAGAGGACTCTGCCTGCCCTCCGACTTCCCCAGGAGCCAGCACGGCCTGTGGGGGGACTGTGCCCCCAGCTCAGGACACCCTGTCCCTGCCGCCTTCAGCAGATGACTTACGTCAGATGAAAGGCAGATGGGGCTGAAATTTTAAAAGAGCTGTGACTGCTCTCTGATTTTAAGCACAAACACACAAGTCATTGCCAAACAGTATTTAAGGCTCTGAATAGATAAACTGCAGAGAAATTACATCCCGCTGAGCTCTTGCCCACCGACCAACCCGCATTGCCAGGATTTCCTTCTGGACTGCGAGGTGAGGAGTGCGTATTGATTTTAAGGAATTTGGGATTTGCAAGGGCACTCCTAACAGTGCTCAGCCATACAATTCAGGATATTTTTTTTTCCTTCAAAATGCATGTCATCAAAGAATGCTTTAAAGAAAAAAGTGAGGAAGGCTCGCTCAGCAGCTCTAGTGCCTTCTCTTCTCGGGCAAGGCCCGGCTTGCAGAAATGGTGAGAGTTAATTTCCCAGCTTCTCTACTGAGTATGCGTGAGGAAGCAGAGCTGAATGAAACATGCAGACGTTACACGGGGATATCTATTGGCAGGCTGGCTGGGTTTATTCTGCCCATCCTTCACACCTTCTGCACATTTACGCCTTGTAGAGTGGGCTTTATTGGCACTGCTTGATAAAGCACTTAAGGTCTTTGCCGGTACAGCTGCTCGCAGAAACTTAATTTCAGCACTGCATGGGGAAGTATATGTTGTTTTCTTAAATTTTAAATTTGCTCGTGAAAGTATTTGGGTTGGAATGATTTCCTATGCTCAGCCAGGGCAAAGAAAAAGTATTTTGAGACAGAGATGAACACCAACAGCTAAGCAATGCACAGCGGACATCAACTGTTCACCATAACATGAGAGAACAAAAAGTTTAGAACTACTTCAGTCTAATAAATTTATGCAAAAGGTCAGTTTAAGGAAATAGCAGTCTGCTTGTAAAGACTTTGCTATCTAATTCTTGGAATAAATTATTCATTTCAGATTATTAGCCTAGATGAGAGCAGAGATTGTTTGTTTCAAGAAAGAAAAAGAAAAAAAAGAAAAACATGAAAAACAAAAAAAGTGTTAAAGAAAAAAGCACATAAATAAGGACAAAATATAAACAGCTTTTCTGACCCTAACAAAATGAAAGGCTTATAGGCTGTGCCTTACCATGAGATTATTCATTTTTATTTTCCTCCTGTTAATGCCACAATTTCATTGCTACAAAGACACTTAAAGTGTTACATCTAAGGACTCATGTTTGGGAAAATGTACATGAATGTACCCGTGTTCTTCTTGGACTTTTACATATTTTGCTTTGCTGTGAAATTCCACATTTGCCACTTCTGTTTTTGTTCTAGAACGTTAGCAACTGTTTTAAGATTTCTTATATTTTCATATACAGAGACTTTGGCAGAGGTAGCTCAGAATGTGGAGAACAGTGGAACACCAAGTTCCTAAAACAACATAATTATGCGTTTTAAATATGACTGAGTTTAAGAATGCCAGAAGGACATGAAAGCTCTGTTTCTATCTTGCCTGACAAAGAATAAAATTAATAGCTTGGATGAATGCAGTATGGCCACAAAGGACAATCAGAGTAAATCTATAATGGGCAATGTGAGAGCAATGAAGGGGTCACAGTGGTTTGAAGGAAATGAGAAATAACTTGATTACCTTTTTTGGAAAAAACACATCTGTAGTGACCTTTTTTCTTAAAAAGATGTATGTTTACTCTTGTATTACTCTATCTGATATTACTACAGCTGTTACACTGTCCTTCCTTACATTACAATGACATACATTGCAATTATGTCATTGCAAACAAAAGGAAATTATTTTATCTATTTATCCTCATCTGCAAGAACAGTTTAAATAGAAATACAGGAATTAAGGTACTAGCAGGTGGGAATACCAAAGGATGCAGTATTTACTGTAGGTTTATTTTAATTCTCCAAGTACCGTTTCTTTCACACCCAGTAACAAGGCAGAGGATATCTGGCAGGTCTGAGAGCTTCAAATGCCACAGTTGATTCCTGAAGCAGGACATAGCTGCTGCCGGAGCCCCCCAGCTGCACTGCATGGCAGAGGCAGAGCAGGCACTGAACCCAGGCAGCAAGAGCTGGCAGTCGCCGAACTCCTTTCTCTCCCCAGCAGTACCTGAGCCAACCTAGTCAGGACTGAGCATTCACCAGTGAGAATCACAGAATCATAGAATAGTTTGGGTTGGAAGGAACCTTTTAAAGTCATCTAGTCCAACCCCCCAGCAATGAGCAGGGACATCTTCAACTAGATCATGTTGCTCAGAGCCCCATCCAACCTGACCTTGAATGTTTCCAGGGATGAGGCACCTACCACCTCTCTGGGCAACCTGGGCCAGTGTTTCACCACCACCATTGTAAAAGATTTCTTCCTTATACCTAGTCTAAATCTATCCTTTTTCAGTTTAAAACCATTATTCCGTGTCCTATCATAAGACGCCCTGATGAAAGCTCTGTTGTCCTCTTTCCTGTAGGCCCCATTTAGGTACTGGAAGGCTGCAATAAGGTCTCCCTGAAGCCTTCTCTTTTCCAGGCTGAACAGCCCCAACTCTCTCAGCCTGTCCTCATCGGAGAGGTGCTCCAGCCCTCTGATCATTTTTGTGGCCCTCCTCTGGACTTGTTGATACGTGGTTTAGTCAGCAGACGAGCATAAATCCCAATGGATATGTTGTGCTTGTGCAATCATGCATCGGAAGAACACCTGCAGCAAGACAGCATAGCAAAATCCCAATGCTGACTGTTAGCTTTTTGTCTCTATTTAATTGAGACACCGTGCTCATACTATGAAATGTATTTATACAAGAAAAATGTGGTTGTCAGAGACAAGAATTTACCACCTTGTAGAAGCCCATGAGCTGGATGAAATACAACCTCAGTCCCTTTCTCTAGTGCTTTCTCTTATGATTTTCTCCAAAAGCTCAGGACTAAAGAGTTTAACAGAAACACGAGACATTACATGTTACACACTGGTCAGAAAAGGCCAAAGCGTTCAGGAATTGACACATAGATTTATTCGGGCGCAGTGTACACGAATGTACATTTATTTATGTCTTGCATAGAAGAGTGGTGTTGTTAATTAAACAGTAGATAGGTCGCTAAAAATTTTATTCATAGCTTGTTTGTTTTTAATGTCTCAAAAGGGAGCCAAGGATAGACGTGTCCTTTAAACTGTGCAGCTGAACTTTATACTGTCTTATGACAGTCATGTTGCAGTGAAACAGGAGTGCTCCTGAAACATCTCCAGAGCACGTGAGCTGCCATCACTGGCCCAACTAATAGCTGCAGACACTTCATGTTGGATAAAGGACTGGTGTTGAGGCATAAGATGAGACGATCATCGTTGTTTTTTTCTGTCATTTAATAATTCAAAAACAAAAGTTTGAAAATGATCCTGTTTCTGTATTAACAGTGTAATCCAGCAAATCAATAATCTGCATTTATTAAATCACTTCCTAGATTTCAGAAGTTGCCTACAGCTGCCTTAATTTTGATATGAAGTGTCTGCACCAAAACTGGATCAGCCATAAACAGCAAGAACATGTCTTGTCAATGTGAAGAAAACAGTGGTTTCCTCATGAACTTGGATTTACCCTATAATGACCTGGGAGAAGCCAAGATAATAAATGACAAATGCGGCTTAGTTCAATGGGATTATATACAGAGAGGTGAGCAAAGAAGCTATTGCAATTTGACTGGCATTAGAAATAGGATCTCTTGGTCTCATACTTGCATGTGGATTGACTTTTAGCCGTATCTTTTCAGTAGACAAAGGGAAATAAGAACTGATGTGGCTCTACATAGTACAAATCTTCAACACAAAGCAATATACAAAATATCTGAATAATATGAAAATGAATGCAGGTGCTTCTTGCTCTTGATATTTTTCTAGTCATTCACCAATGTCAGTGAAGAGTTAAGTCATGCCCTTGGGTTTTTATTGATAGGTTTTCCTGTTTTGCATTTGGCTTTCTATTATTACAAGTAAAGGAATGGTAATGTCTGTGGAAGGAGATCCTGTAGGAACAATGAACTGGAAATGTCCTCATGGGTCGTAAGTCCAATTTACCTTGTTATCACATCAACTATCATGCAAGAGATTTCGAAGGGGTCATGGAGTGGCTGGTGTTCTCATGACAGAACAGCTCCAAGCCATTTACTTCTGATTTGTATAATTAGACAAGATGACAACTATAATATGCTACAGGAAGATGGCAAAAGACACTGAGAATTTTGCCAGTGTCCCAAATCCCTGCAATAATAAAGGATGTTGTTGGATAAAGTTCTTGGACATTGTAGGGGCTGAATCCTCACTCATTTTATAGTGTGAATAGAACACACTGGAGTGGTCTTTATAAATATAAATAAAGAGAAAATAATCCCTCTTAAATCTATCGCCAGATTCGGCTCAACAATAATCAAGATGTACCAGTAAGCCTCCTAACAGAATTTAGCATCACTAAGAGCACCACTGCAACCTGCTATATCCTGCATCCAACTCTGGCCAACATCTAACACATCAGAAAAAGATGGAGAACCAAAGAAGCTTAGTTATGCGTTTGCATAGAACGTCCTTTCCTGGGTCCCACACATGTTCAGCAGAAGTTCTGAAGCTCGGGATTACTACAACCCAAGTACTGTGAAAGCAAGCCAGTCACCTTTCACCTTTGATAGTCCAAAATATTGGAAAGCCAATGATTCATACCACAAACCTTATTTCCTGTTGTCAAAAATTCGCCTGCCTGGCTATATAATTTCTTGCATAAAATTTCAAAAATATATCTTAAAACAATTTACATTTCTTGCCTGGGGTATGCTATTTGGAAGACCACTATAATCTTTTTTTCCCTCCTAATCTAAATTTATTATAAATGATAAATGAGTGTTCAGTCAGATCTTTGAATCACGCTCTTCAACCAGAAATTGGTCTTTTTGGAAACACTGAGATAAGACTATAAATTAAGCTTGTTAAAGAGAAAGTCTGTGCTGGAAAGCTATGAGTCTATTGTTAAAAGCAGACAGACAGGTTTTCCAAGTCTACCAAGAGAATTACACAACTGTTTTCTACCAAAAAGCCGTGGGATTTCAGTACTTTTTTTATGCTCTGAAAACTCTGAAAATTTTCTACATCCCTCGAAGGATGTACCTTGTCTTCACCACCTCTCTGAGGAATCTCATATACATAGAGAAGGGGAGAGGTAAGGAAAAATCCACAGAAGTTTCCACAAGGGGAAATGCTTTGGGAAAGAGGTGCAATTACCTGTCACTGTCTTCTGGTCCTGGTTTTGAATTCTGAAAGAACTTGCTATACTCTTTACTCTTTCTATGTCATATAAATAGGTCACGAGCCTCTTGTGCCTGACTTTGGCATAAACTGCAGAGGGAGGTCAAGTAGTCTGAGCTTTGAGATTTGGCCCTGACTCATTAACTTGAAGAAGGTTATCTGGGTGTCGGTTGGGCTGCCTCTGTGCTTAAAAGTGGTCTGGAGTCCAATTCCTAATGGACCAAGGTGTCTCATCCTGATGATTCTGGTTGCCTCCGGTTTCTCACTAGATTAATCTTATATCACCGACCACAAGACCACACACTAACAAAGCTTCTAAGGACATGACAGGAGCCCCAAAGGAGACAGGAATATCTGAACAAGGTGATTCACATAGAGGTCATGACTAAACTGGAGCAGTTAGAAAGCAGTAGCCACTTAGATGATCTTTTACTGCAATCTGGTATGTGAGCTATTGGTGCGGTCTCACCTGGTTGTCCTGCTGGGAGTTTCCCAGGAGCTGATTTGCAAAATGGGTCTTTCTTCAGGGCATTCACCTACACCACACGTCAGCTCAGAGGCTGACCCAGCTGAAAGGACCTTTACTATGACACAACCCCAAATGTCCTATGACAATAGTCTTAAAATAAGAAACTGGGTCATTCCTGCAGTCATATTCATGTGAGCAATTGTTATGCACTGAGGTAGTGTCGTTACAGGAATGGACTATATTCATGAGTAAGTGTTTGAAACTCTCTCCCCAGGAGAGTAGGTGCATCACTTCAGCTTCTCTCTTCTTCTCCCAGGGCTTCTGTTTGGTGTAACACACATATATACTGAACTCTAAAGTCCACCTTTCATGTGGTCTATTCAGTTTTCCAATTGACTTAAGAGAAAGGTCTTATTAAAGACACTGTAAGAGGTTTGAACTCTGTCAGGAATGCCCCCTGTGAGTTCAATTCATATTACTTTGCCCACTAGGCTCATTACAAAAAGAAAGTTGAAACCTACGGCTTTCTGAATTCACCTGAGAAGCTAAGATCGGAGCATAATAAAGAAGGGCAGAGCAGTTCTCTCGATAGGCCCAGGTACAGCTCCGTTAATGTCCTCAGGAGCTATTGTATCTATAGATAGAAGGAAGAATTTTCAAATGTAGTGCCTAAAATTCAGGTGTCTGTATCTCTGCCAACTTTAAATACTACATTAAACATAGCTTTATGTGTCATGTGTCTAAATTTAGACACCCTAGTTTTAAAGATGAACTTATAAAGAGGACAATACATATCTAAGAGAAGACAAAAATGCCCACTTAGAGTACTTTTGACTTCTTAAAAATACTTTTTAAAGCATTATGAAAGGCCATGGAAGTATTCTTCTGACCTGCATATGAATAAGAATATGGTAAGAATAGAATAATCAGAACTGAAGGGGGTGATTTTTATATTTTTCTTAGGCCAATTTAGCTAAAGTAACTTCTTGATTTACATAATATCACAAATAGCACTTCCTGGGCTGTTCACGTTACAGAACAGGATAATCAGCAAATGGCTGCGATTACAGTCATCACAAAATAAAACAGTGTGCAGGCAACAGTTTAAGATTCATCACAGCTTTGCATGTTATGTGTTCACTCTCACCTGTACAAAGAGGATGGGAACCGCTACCAAATCAGAACAGTGGTACTTTTGATTTTGTATTGCTGAAAATGCCTCATAAATATTCAGTTAAAGAGTGGAAAATTAGTCTCCGTTGTTTTAATTCAGCATAGCCAGTGCTGTTATATCACTTCAGCATAACTGGTCGACTGGTTTTGAATCAACGTAGAGTCACTGCCTAAAATGTGGAGTCAATTCAGAGTATTTTGATTATTATAATCAGAGTAGATAGAAATGTTAAGGAGTGTGAGATTTATCAGGGAACAAAATAAAATCAAACAAATAAAATACAGGTCCAACCCTCCATCTGTGGATGTGTGTCTGGAGAGGAGGGTTGAAAACTTTATTTTTGATATTTCTGTCTCATAAAAGGAAAGCATGAGCCAAATACTGATCTAATCTGTATTCTCACATCTTTACCGACTTGATCAAACTCTTCTGCAAAGTTTGCCAGCAAAAAGCTGACATGCAAGACAAAACTTCAAGAAAATCAATGCCAAATAATTGCTCAAGCCTAAGAAAGAATAAACTTGTCCCGTGCGTTATGTTCCACGAACATTGTGGAGAGTTGTAAACCTAAAAGCCAGGGGAACTAAACAGCTATTATTGTGCATAATATACTTTATATACCAGCAGGCAGCACAAATAATTTCTTCACTGCAGTTCAATAGCTAGTCATTCCTTCCCTTCTATATTCAATTCTGCACCAGAACCATGTCTTAAATGCTGTGCTGCTGTCAGTTAGTTGGCTATCCTTCCCTGGGCTGCCAAAGGAGATGCTTACAAATGAAGCTATTGTCCCAGTAAGCAAGCATCTCCTGGTGGGACAGTATATGATACATTTTTAAGGACACGGCTACAGCTTAAAACGTGCTGTATTTTACATCAGGCATTGTCACACACGGATGTGTTTCTTTTTCATCACTTTTAAGATGAAAGTGTCGTTGGAAGACTAAAAAGTGGACACTATGTCAGAATGACAGGAGATTCAAGGTGTACCTTGCAATGTAACTCTGCAGGTTTATGGACAATGGGATATAGATAACCTAATTTCATTAAAGCAAGTCTAAAGGTATCCTCAATATTGATAGAGTTTATTTATTTGAGTGTACTTGCCCTAAAAACCTGGATTTCCTTTAATTGTATTTCAGGAAGGTTTTAAAAATTCATCATCTGCAGCTAAAAGTCTTCCAGGACAAGCAAAAAAGCTATGGCTTAACATGTGTGTATAGTTTAACCGGTATTTCAGGCATAAGTCTAACACATGCTAACTTATTCACAAAGAAAAATGCTGAAACCTCCACAAAGGATAAAGACTCACTTGAAAGTAAATATTTGTTTAAAAGCATGTTGGTTCCAAACATCAAAGCAAGGCCCAGGCACCCTGTCCTTGCTTGGGATCCACAGGAGTGGCCTAGGTTCCATGAGTAACAACCCCTCCTCATAGTCTTAAAAGTAATTTTATCAAATCAGAGACAAATGATGTCCCGTAAGTCAGTGGATATAGCACTTTTCCCCCCTTTGTGTTAGACATAAGGCAGTCTCTTACACTGATACTATGAGAATATTTACTAAATTTCTTTTCCTTGTAGAAAGTTTTTCTGAATCATGAGGCACGCCTGCTACAATTTTCAGACCATGCCTTTAAGCCCAATGCATTTTCTTCTTAGGCCAGTTATTATTGCAGGCATACAGTAGTGATTTTTGTGATTCTTGTCTTATTGCTTTATAAAACTAGCTTAAAATATTTTTTGCTAGTAAAATGCTCCCTTTTTTCTTCAGAATCTAGTCTTGGCCCTTGGAGATAGACTGCTCACTTTAGATAGTCTGATGTTTATTTTCTCATCTAGCAGCACATGACATGACATGTAGAAGTTCCACCTGCTAGAGGTGATGAATAACCATTAGTGGGTTATGTTATGCAGCCCACAACACTTACCGGGAAGAGGCTGATGCCTAAAACTGCGTGTTGGTGCACGAAACTGCTGCTGAAAGGCACAGAGGAAAAGAGGAAAACTCTGCCGTGTAGGAAAAGTCATCAGTACACAACAGATGCCAGGTCAAGCCTCCAGGAGACTTAGTACCAGACTGTAGTCAGGGAACAACCTAAAGCATACACACATTAATTTCCTTACGTTCCCCAAGGCATAGTGTAAACATAGTCTTATATGGAGGACCAGAAAATTGAGAGCTTGCAATTTGTTACTGGAAACAGAAGCAACATTAGGAATACCACCATGTGCAGTGACCCTAACCATGACAACATCTGGAAACTTCTAGAGGTACTTCTTCTAGTTCAATTTCTATTCAACTTTCAGGTTGACTTTGTGGCTGTCTTTTCTGACTAATGATTTCTTGTGGTCTTCTCTGCCAACTGTATGGAAAGACTACCTGAGATCTGTTAAGGCACTGATTTCATTCTTGACTATTTTCCTTTTGTTATTTTTCTATTCCTATAGAATTTGATAATGCAGCTACATGTGGGTTATAAAAGCCAAAATATTCTTTCAATAGGTGTTGAAATAAGTTTCATAAGTTATTCCAGTTAATTTCCAAACTTCTTAGCCATGTTCCCCACAAATAACATTCAGCAAGTATCCACAGACACACTACAAGTTTAGAGAGACCCTCGCTTATTCATGCTAATGGTCCAGGACAATTGTGATAGAGACATACGTCCATTTGGGTAAGCATGAAATAAAACAAGAAAGGAAGAAATTTTTGAATAGACAACCTGTCTTTAATAATGAGTTTTCAGCATCAAATAGCAGCATACGAACACTCTTACTGACATTTTAGTTCAACATCTCAAATACGACAGACCAAAGACATAATTTATTAACAGTTGGCAGTCTGGCACTGACTGGGGTCCAACTTTTACTTCAGTGTGCTCTGATTTTTTTTCTTTATCCTTTCAGCTTATTTTGACTTCTTGGAAGAGCTTTGTCATTTCCTAGTACACTACTCCAATTCCGGACTTACTGCTGATTGCATATTAAATAAACTACATATACACAATTCAAAAATATTTAAAAAATGTTACTGTGACAAGAAAACAATAGGTAGAAATAAGTAATCATAGGTAAAGCTTAACTCTTGTGCCTTAGCTTCCTTTCTCTTACAAGGATAAATGTGTTTGTCAGACTTCCCATTGCGTCCAGCTAGATTCAGTTTGGTACTTGCACTTGAATTATTTGTGGGTAATGTTTCTCCTCAAATATTTCAAGATGTTTCACCTTGATTTTGTGGCAATCTACAGGTCTTTCAAAAATAACCGATAGTGGGATGTTACTATTTTTTTCCTATTGAAATTAAAGTTTAAGCGATATCTCAAACAGAATAGTAGGATTATAAAGTTAAATGAGAATAGAGGTGAAAATCCTGAATTAGATAGGGATTGACACCATTTATTAACTCACTGTCCTAAGCAAGCAGAAAAGATCAGAAAACAACCTCTCATGGGGGTTCCGAACCTCTACAGGCTTCACCACGATATCTCAATATCTCCCCATCGATGTGGAAGACCTAAAGGACTTCAGAGTTTCTAAAGATTCTCCTCAGACTTAAAAACCACCTTTTATCCATTTTCATCAGTAATCAAAGGGTAAGGAGTAAAGATAAAGCTCAAAACTAAGCAGCAAAAGAAAATACAGGACACAAAAAGTTTAACATTCCTTTCCTTCAGAAGTCACATTTTTGAACATTAGAGGGTGTTGGAAATTAGACTCCTAGGTCCTAAATTTGCCTTGTCACGAATTTACTGGCCAAGCAGTTCTCAGAGGCCCTAGCAGTGTCATGGGTTCTTATACCTAAGCAGTGAAGAATAGTAAAGCCAAGTGCAGATGAGATAAACATGAGTCATAAATTTTGGATTTGCCACTGTGGTGGCATATTGCAAGATCCAGGTCACTTTAAGCCGGGTCACTTCAATTTAGTTTGCAGGAGAAAGACTGTGAAAAAGATTCTCTAATCTATTTTTCTGTACTGGTGAAACAGCTTTGAATCAACAAGTTTAGGATACTGTGATTTGATTTCTTTTCCTTTTACAGGGAGGGAGTAAGGAACATCACCACTGATATGGAGTGAGGTGGATCAATACAAAAGAGTAGGCCAGGTCCATTAAATACTTGAGGTTCAAATATATATGCTTGAAATATCAAAGAGCACCACAAAAGTGAATGATACAGTGAACGTATCAATTAAAATGCTTTGGCTTTATCAAGTGGTGGCAAGACATCAGTACTATTTTCATTTTTCCATTATGCATGCTTGATTTATGTTATCTTTTTTACTGGGTGTACCTTGCATTTGTTTTTTTAATGAGAGATCTTAAGAACCACTCCTGAAAATCAAGTAGCGTGAAAACATCTCTCCGTACCCCAGAGAATGCAGGCTCAGTACATGATGAAGGCCCCCTCACAAGTCTGTTAACCTAGAAAAATTTTTGGCTGGGGGGAATAAAATGCCTGAGTAAAACTACCCCAACCTTTCATATAAACAGCCACCCTGGGCACACTAAGACTATGTTATCTACTGACGAACAGAGAAACTAAGGGACACCTGGACTAGTCAGTCTTGCTGAAGTCCACTGGTCTTGGTCATCAATTCTTTCTTTCATGAAAAGCTCCAAGTCATCAAAAATCCTCCTTAGTGACGTCCTGCATAGTGCATTGTTCCCTCTGACGGAATTATTGCTCTCTTTTTGCAGTTCATTTCCCATCTTGGGAAGCTTCAATAGTTATCTGCTTTCATGCAATATATTTTCCCCATCTTCCATCAAAAATATGGTGTTCGCACATATACTTGAATAGCAATTCACTGAATGTTACGTCACTATGAATATATCAGCTTTAGACAGTCATTATAGAGTGAGTTCCCAATGTGGTGATACAGCACAGTGTGAGTGAGTGATAAAAGTAAAAAAGTTTCTATTTTAGTGCTTAACAAAAATCAAACATCGGTTCAACGAAGTCACATTCTGCCTAACTCAGGCAATACCAAGGATGTGCATTGCCCAAGTCCCTGTGCTCAACTGTCCATTCACTTTTCTGTACGCCCACAGTGAATGTACATCAATGGTGGTTCTACACCCTCAGGAAATAAATCCTCCTAAAGTTCGAACAAATCGCAAGACTTCAGTCAAAATTCCTGTCTATGAGCTAAAAAGCAGATCTCCTTTGCTCGTGGAACAAGGACAGGCTATGCATTAGAAATCTGCACTGCAGATAAAGGATCTGCAGTATAGATGGAAGAAGAAATGCTGTCCTCATTAGTTCTATAAAGCATTTATTTAAAAACATAAACTCTATATACTTTCACCTGATCAAGGCTTTGTAACTGAGATTTCAGTCTGATGAGTACACAGCTGTAAAGATGCGTACTAGTAAATATGGTTTTCAGGTAAGGTTTTTACCATCATTGCCTTTTAATGGCATACGACATAAAAGAAATACTGGATTTTAGATTTATCTCAAGTTTCACGTCAATATTGCAAATAAAGGCTGGTTTGAATACACTGGAAACATTTACTTCTAACAGAACAGAGGGATTCAATGATGCATATGTGTGTGTATAGAGAGAGAAATATTATGCATATATGTGTATTCACACACACAAACATTTTTGGAAATTGCCCTCATATACAAAGGTTTTTAAAGTGTTTCTGTCTGATACACTGTCTTTTGACAAGCCAGTGTGCACTTCCATATTTTCACAGTACAAATGCACTGCCATAAAGAGATTGTACACCTATCAGAGATATTAAGAGGTGGAAAAAATCTCAGCCATCCAGTCCATCTGCCAGATGATACAAGATTATTGCCTGTCTCTAAGTCTACCTAAATATCCTTCCACCACATACTACAGGTTATTACACTCCCTAATGTGCATCACTCAAGTTTTTCCTTTACAGCCAGAAGTTTCCCTTTCTTTAAGTAATCCTCATCTCCCACTTTATTCCATTGTGCCACTCAGTCTCCTCCTGTCTTTACTGACAGAGAGGCTGTGTCCTTTTTCCCCCACCCCCATCCCTGCACCAGCTCCCCTTTCTCTGTGAATCTCATGATTCATGACTTTCTTGGATTCACTTTCGGTTCTTTCACAGCCTGTGCCCTGACCACCCTGTCATTGCTCATTCAACAAAAATGGATACTCTGCTTCTTCCAATCAACACGTGGTCTTCACCACCAAATTAGTAAATTTTCCAAAGGTTTTTGTGCTTTCTCTCTTCCCTGGTTCTCCCTTTTTTTAACTCATTTGGAAAGTGCTTCCCACAACTACCAGAAAATCCTCATAATTTCCCTCCTTTAACCACTCTTTTACGACTACACTGAAAAAACAGTAGCCGGGAGATGGGCTGTGGGTGACTAACGTACCATTACTGTCTTTATTATCCTCTGTCCCTGTGTCTCTCTCCCTCCCACCCCTTTTTGGCAACCTATGGCCTCTGTTATCTGTTAGCCATTAAGCATTTTGGAGCAAGGTTAAACTTTTTGTTGTCCCCCTCGTTGGTTTCCTGGTCTGCAACCAAGACTCCCAGGCACCATGACAATACAAAATAGAAATACGAATTATTGATATTCATTGCCATCCCATATTTGGACATTTATTCATGAGTTCAAGTCATGCTTACCATGCATTATATACAAGACAAAATGACTCATCCTATTGATATCAGTGGGGTAATTTTAATCATCCTAGATTATAGCTTCCATACCTATTCTGATGAGGTAAAATCTTGTTAGTTAGCTTTTGTTGCCCTTCTATCCATTCCTTTAGACACTTTGAGGCAATTTGCCAACCACTTGTCGTTCTGTATTAACATACAGCCAGCCTTCTAACCTGAGCATCTCTTTGCTTAGCTAGAGAAAACCTAGGAGATAAAAGAAATTATCAGCAGTTTGTTGCAACAGGAAACCTTGTCTCCACCCAGCCTGAAAGGAAATCTAATGAGAGGCATTAATAGCAGCACCACTGCTTCCCTCGGAGAAGCTGGAAGTGACCAGTGTGGTGATAGATGTAAGAGGACATTTTTTATTAGGGCAGGGAAAATTTCATGATAGAAACTCGAACTGGATTAGCAGTGGAGGTGCTGCTTGGACTTCCCGCAAATGCTACAATCTAAGTCCCATCACATCAGTTTACACCATTCAGCTTTGAAGCTGATGGATCAAATAACCATCTTTCATTCAAGTTAAATATAACTAAACTTATTCCATGAACTAAGATATCTGAACCAGAGCAAGCTCATTACTCATGCAGGGAGTTGCATTCATACGGAGTAACATGACAGTCAGATTTGAGGAAGGTTAGAAGGGTATGTGAAATAGGAGGAAAGCTGGAGAGAGGTACAATCGTTAAGAAATTTTGCATAAAATCAGCAAGGGATGTTACACGTAGCATGGCCTTAATCGGGAAGGCTTGAAAAAAGCCCAGAGAGGGCTGGGAAGAGAAAGTCTGGAATCGTAGGGAAATTGTCTCCAATTGTTATTTCTCCCATGTTGAAAAATCCAAAGCTTCATACACGGTACCATGTGGCATAGAGATAACGTAAGTAGAATAACTAAGTTGGCATCAAGCTATATCTGGGCAATGTAACCTCCCTGAGATTAATAGGATCACATTAAAAAAGAACTAACTTCTTCTTTTATTTTTTTTTTCTTTTAATGAAAGACACAGTGCACATCACACGCAGCATTGGCCAACCCCTGAGGATGTTGTGAGTGACAATACTACGTCGTATTACATGCTTTTACAGTGCCTAGCACAATGTGGCCCTCAGCCTGAAGGAGGCTCCTACCTACTACCTAAGGACAAATAAATTATAATAAATACATGTGACTAAACAGTCATTTAACGGTAGTCGAGACACATTGTTATGCTTTCTCCATCTTAAAAACCTTTACTAAAAAGTATTTTGAACCATTTTCAGGTTTTTATTTCTTCCTTTCCTCATAAACAGTATGAAAGGGTCATGCCGGGAAATGCTGCTTAGGTTCTCATGTCATATTTCCTACGATGGCAAGGAAATGCCTTTTTTTCCTGCCATTCCGCAGCCTGTGGTGGGGTGGCTTGTAGTGCTTAGCAGAAAGGGCAAAAAGCTCTTTGGATATTATTTTCTTTTTTTTTTTTTTTTTTTTTTAATTTTACACTGCATATTGCTTCATGCTCACTTGTCTAAGGATGCAATATGCAGAGCCACTATATCATAGTTTCAATATGACACGTTGCGAACCTTCTGGCTTCTAGTCCAGGAGCCAAATGGCATTGTGTATTCCTTCCATTTGGCCTCATTTTCATGTTCCCCCTTTGCACTCGGGCTGACAAGAGGAGCATATGAAGCTTTTTCTCACTGCTGCATCTTGACCTTGACCTTACAGCTTTAGAAAAGGCTACTTGCATGCGCAGGGCGGCTATTGTCCACAGGCAAGTCCCCCTTTCTTTTGACATTAAGGGAGTAAAAGGCCACATGATATAGTCTCTTCTCAGCCCCAACATTTCTGTCCTGCTTTCTCCTTTGCAAATATTTTTGTACTGACTTTTTGGGTTTTTTTCTCAGGTCGGGCTTTCAGCATCTTTCTTTTTTTTTTTCTTTTCCCCTATCTGTTGTTCCTATCCCCCTCTCCTTTCCCTACACACATGCATGCGCGCGCACACACGCAGACACACACGCACGCGCGCACACACACACACAGAGGAAAATCTATATGTGTCAGACATTCAGCAAGGGAAAGACAAAGGCACTGAGTTAATTACCCATCATTTACTGCTGCTGAGAAGAACAGATGGTAGCAGACGATATGTAAATGGCAAGGGGCAGTGAATTATTCGATTTTTTTAGATTAATCGTCGATGACAAAGGAAGTGATTACAAGCTGTGACATTTATACAAATGTATAAAGTACATAATGTTAGAAAAAAAGAGCTTAATATTATTATGAGGATGTCAGGCATCTGAACACCATTGTCATAATACAAAGTAACACATTTTGTGAGATCCAAGGATCTGCTTTTCTTTCGTTTGCAAACTTCGGTAAGTCCTAGCTTCTAGAAATATACATTTCCCAAAATGAATCCATGCCTGACAATCATTTAAAAAAAAAAAAAAAAAAAGGTTTGGGTGCTTTTGCATATTTCTCACAATGCAGAACAGTTCCTAGTCTGAACAGTAGAACTTGCGAGGGACGAAGCTGATGTCGAATCAGTGCGTGGGACTGTAAAATAGAAAAAGGTGCTAATAAAGTACCTAGACAGGAAATGGAAAATAAAAGGAAAGGTGATGTTTAAGCTGACAGGCCCTCTGTGAGGACAGGAGGGCAAAAAGTGAGGTGGAAGTGAAGACAGAAGAGAGTACTGTTTGTTTACTGCTTGGCTGAAAAATAATTGGGTTTGGACTTTGAAGGTCAGAATGACATAATTTCTAGGCCAGGCCTTGCTGTTGTTACACAAACACCCAACCTGCTCATCCTCAAGGTAGTCTACTGTATTTTCTGCTGCATAAATAATTAATTGGTACATGAGGAAAACAGATGCTTTCTTTTGCAGATCATAGAAACCGCTCCATCATCAAAATGTCTTCAATCACATAATTATTAAATCTATACGGTGCTAATAATACAGATGGGAGAAGAAGCCAGTGAGACGCAGATTTTGCTCCCTGCGAAGCATCCCAATCTACTGTATTTCTTGTTTCGCATCTTGCAGGGAACTACTCCCTGCAACATCAGCAAGGGAAATAGAGGGGAGAGTTTGGGGGTGAGCTTATTTATCCTCCTCAGAAATGCTTTCCAATCAAGCAAGGCAAAACATCTCCAAAATTACTGTGAAACACTCCACTGTTATGCATGCTTTGTTGATTACAGAGGGGTGAGGGAGGGACAGAATAACATTATATTAGTCAGCAGCACTGGGTAGTACTTTTAAATCTAGCAATCCATTTTGTATGAATGTTTCAGGAATAAAGTGCTGGCTAAACCAATCTGCCCTGAAGAAAGAGAAGGATAATGCTATAGCACACCAGCATTTCCAGTGTGGTATTATTACAAGTCAGACACTCCAGATAAACACCATCAGCTAAGCTATCGGTTTCTAAGCTGGTTTTGTTTTGTTCTTTTTTATTTCTAGATAATGTTGCCTTCACGAGATGCAATTAATGCAGTAATATAGTTTCCAATCTATCCAGAGGTGCACATGCAAGGTTGCGTGGTATATTTGTCTTTCTCTAGGCACACATAGCATGGAGCCCAGAATAAAAATGCATGTGCAGTTATTGAAAGAATCGAGCTGCATCCACTTCTCCCGACTGTAGAGACTAAACTGAAAGTCTCCCAAATCAGTTCGCATACATAACATCATGTCATCTACTTATTTCCTTGGCGGGGGTGGGGGGGGGAATTATGAGTTAAAGTTGTAACCTGGGGGTGGGGAAAGGCAGTCCTTTCTCTCTCACAAGGCTAGAAAGCAGAACAAGGTCTTCCCTTCCTGAAAATTAAAGAGAAGGAAAACATCCTTCCTATAGAGGAACAATAAATGGGACATGACTTTGTAAAAATATCTAGGTAAGTGTCAATGACTGCATTTCTTAGTTCTCCCTAGACAAGATGAAAAGGTTCCAGTGAGAAAACCCTCACTCCTTCCTCCCCCACCTTTTCCTTTTTTTTTTTTTTTTTAAAACAAAGGATGGATGATTTACGACATGGGCACAAGCATATACAGCTTTCTTGTACCTATAGATTCATATTTATGAGATTTTTTAAAAACATCATAGGTAGACCATACATTATTGCAGTCTTTCCATTATTAATGTGTTAATGCATTCCAAAGGACAAAAAGCAACATCAACAGGGAAACATATGTTTTTATTTGGAGAAAATGGCTGAATCGGAATCCACGCCATATCTAGCCATCTATTTATACACATTCCTCCAACACAACAAATTCATGAGGGAAGAGAAAATAAAATATCCATGCATTTCTACAGCTTTCCACTGCTTGGAGATATTTATTTATGAAAACCACAGGTAGTCATTATTTATAGTCCTGATCTTTTTGTTCTTTTATTTTTTTTACTAAAACAAAGATGAAATTGGAATTGATTTTTGTAGGGACATTTATACTGAAAGCAGGATCATTTTATATTTTCTCAAGTTGAAGTCTGTATTCATTACTAGGAAAAAATGTAGGAACAGCAAGCTAAAGTATTTTCATTTGTGGCCCATATTTATTTTATAGGAAGCCTGTCACTGCACCGTTGCATAAAAATGGAACTCGAGCTATGCTTGCACAATAAAATGAACTTCAATACACTCCATTCACACACATTGAAATTATACACTGTATATATATTTTTCTCATGTATGTATGTATGTAAACACACATTTATGTAGAGAGGGTTTTTCGCTTGGTTAGCTGTACCACTTGTGTCTTAAGAAGGCAAGGACGTCTAAAAATCACAGTCTTCCATTAAGAAGATATATTTATAATATTTGTATGCAAATGTATATGTTAGCCATCATGCATGTATAAGCACGTTTGTTAGAACTGTGTTCCTTTCTTCAGTTCAGTGCTGTCCACGTTAAAAATAACTGTGAATTTCATTTGCTGTGCATTATAGAACATATACGCTGCAGTCTAGCTAACCTGTGAAAACATGAATATGCTATGAGACTAGCATCTTTCAAGTCCCTGAGAAACGGATAACAAGAATTAAAAAGTAGAATAGAAAGGCCTATTGTGGCAGCGAAGAGGTGAGTCAGGGCATCAAGACATTGTTTAGTGAGAGAGGTCAGGCGCTGGGTAGCAGTCAAACACCTCAGAAAGGCTCCAGGTTATTTTTCAGTTTATTGTATGTCCTCCTACAGCTGAACCAATAATATGTTCCATCTTAAGTGGGATAGAATAAAAACCTTAGGAAACCTAGGAAAGCAAATATTTTCCTTTAAGTCACTTTCATGTTTATTAACATGAATTTTCACTTTTTCATTAATATGCACATCTATCTTTATGCGTTGTGCTTAAAAACATACAACAGAAGAGCAAACATGACTAAAAAAATATTTAGTAAAGCTTATATAGACACATAATGTTATTTTTGGTAGGCTTTAAACATTGCAGGTGACTGAAAATTATCACACTGCTAATATTTTCGTATTCCTAAAATACCTCGCAGCATTCTGGACTGTGCCTTTCCAAAAGCAGATAAGCAGTCAGCCAGCACCAGTATTTCAAAATACCAAAACAAAGCAACAACAAAACAGATAGAGTAACACTTAAATGATGTCCCTTTAAGCATTTCTTTCAACTCACTTCGGCTGACTCCACTTATAGGTGGAGCCTTATAGTATAGGATCTACTATAGCAACCTAACCCCCCCTCAAAGTCTAGTTCCCTCTTCCCTGTGACTTAAACCAAACCAATAGAGCCCTCTATTGGTAAAACTTCAGATAGCTACAGATGTTTCTTCTGTGGAATAAGGAGGCAATACTTGTCACAGCCTATACCATCGTGCTCCAGCTGAAGTCAATGGCGGAAGTTTATGGACTTAGACAGCATTAGCAAAGGGCTCCGAGAGAAATGGTCTTCCTTATCCCCAGGTACGCAATTTTATTTTTTTTTCTTAGCACAATAGTCCTACACAAGTAGTTTATTGTGAAACTTGAGCACAACATCACCGTATAAACCCGTAACACATCTAATAGTACTTTGTTCTCACCAAAAACATTTCAGTTTCTGGAAAGGATGCAAAAATATTACACCTGTCTCCGATTTAATATTTCTGCATTGATAAGTACAGGATTTCAACTCGACTCTCAGAAGGTATTTGGGACATCATCCCCTGCTCAGTCCTACAAATTAATTAAGGCCTTAGGTACATTATAATTAAGGGGCCTAGGGCCAAGTCACCTCAGCAGCCTAAAAATGCATTACTTTTTATTCATTAATTTGGAGAGAGTATTTCAGGAGTGAAAGTTGTTTCTTAAAAGAAATGTAAGGAGCTAAAACCAGAAAGTCTTCACAGAGGGAGGACTCTTAAGGACTTCAGAGAAACTTTTCTCTGTTCAGACACCTAAAGCTAAAAAGAAATGTTGATTAGTCCTTGTGATTTGGCCCAGAATTTATATCTCACAGCCCAATTCCTGACAAAACAGCTGCTTGTCGCCACATGGATCCAGGTACCTAAGGCGCTATTGACTTCATGGAGCCCTTCATGGAGCAGGCAGGAGGCAGGAAGACTTTGCAGGAAGACAGACTAATAAATGTCTGCTTTTTTGATCGAGGTAACTGTCCGTATTTTGGCTTCAACATAGTGAGACTTCATGACCTCCTTAGCTATTTACGTATTTGCATAAGTTCACTAAGATTAGCACTTTGTGATTATTTATTGCTTTATTATTAAGGAAAGGCACTGGCCTATCCATGGGAGAAAATTATCATTTCTATTTTGCATATAGGCAACCAAAGTGAAAAAACAGATTCAGGTTGCCACCAAAGTGATCTGTGAGTCCACAGCATGGCAAGACCTGTCCCCTGGTCATTGCAAATGGGACCTGATAGGAATACATGTTTTTCCCCTGAGCATCGAGTGGGAGGAGAGTGGTGCACATCAGGGACTAACCCAGATATGGAGATGGGACATGACCAGATCCAGCACTGAAGCTGAAAAGCTCAGGGCTCTCCTGGGTCTCTCAGCTGAGATGTAGCTGAAGGTCAAGGTCACAAGGGAAGTCTGTAGAATCATAGAATCATAGAATTTTCATGATTGGAAAGGACCTTTGAGATCATCGAGTCCAACCATACACACACACAACCCCCCCCCCACAATCTCTGCCACTAGAGCATGCCCTGAAGTGCCACATCTAGATGTTTCTTAAACACCTCTAGGGATGGTGACTCAACCACTTCCCTGGCCAGGCTGTTCCAGTGCCTGACCACTCTTTCAGTAAAGTAATTCTTCCTAATATCTAATCCAAACCTCCCCTGCCGCAACTTCAGACCATTTCCTCTGGTCCTGTCATTATTCACCCGGGAGAAGAGGCCAACACCCACCTCTCCCCAACCTCCTTTCAGGCAGTTGTAGAGGGCAATGAGGTCTCCCCTCAGCCTCCTCTTCTCCAAGCTAAACATGCCCAGCTCCCTCAGCCTCTCCTCATATGACCTGGTCTCCAGACCCCTCACCAGCCTGGTAGCTCTCCTCTGGACACGCTCCAGCACTTCAATGTCCCTCTTGTACAGAGGGGCCCAGAACTGAACACAGTACTCGAGGTGAGGCCTCACCAGTGCCGAGTACAGGGGCACAATCAGTTCCTGAAAACAGATAACAAAGTCCGGTGCTTCCAGCTGTTTGGCTGCCCAAACAGCCTCTGCCCCTTCTGCCAGTCCCAGTTGCTCTAGTCTTGCTTTCCCTGATTCCAAGACCTTTCTAAAAGTCATCATCAGTTTTTCCAGCTATCCTAGAAGCTGATCTGATTCATAGGGATAGGTCCTGGCCTGAGCTGGGGCTGCACAGGAAATATTAAACCAGCAGCAAACTCACCCACCTTCATGTCTGCGTGGGTCATTGCTTCCTCCTTTCATGGCACTCATGCATCCGTGAGGACATTTGCTGTGCCTTAAAGGCCAAACCATGGTCTCTCACCTCTTTTCTCCTTATCTTTTACTCTGCTTTCTGTGGGCAAGAAGGGAAAAAGCTAAAAATATTGTATGCTTCTAAATGTACAAATTATGTTCAACCATTTCATTGTTCAAAAGGTACAGAAGCTTCTTTTATTTGTTGGGGTTTTTTATGTTTTAATTTTAATTTATGAATTCTATTGAACTACAAGAATTGAAATAAGCTGTGGGTGCTCAATATACTAAAATGCGCACAAACAATGCCTCCTTTCATGTTAAATTAGTGTTGTTGCATTTCCAGTGACTTCCAATCACCTTTTTTGTGTGACACAAAGATAAACTAGTTCTGGAAGGTGTGTGGGAGCCCCTGGGGTCTACCAGAAAAGGTGACACTGTCAAAACACAGGAAGTCCTTCACTGGAGATTTTCTGCCCTCCTTCCCTAACGATCTGTGAACATTGTGGTATGTTCTGCATCCTGGTCATCTCTGTAAAACTGTGTGACTCAGTGGGAATCATTTAAATCCTACTGCAGCAAGACAAGGCCCTGGCATACTTCTGCCTGCGTACTTGGATATCTCTGTAGGCATTACATGAGAAAGTGCCGAGGAGAAAGGTAGAAAAGGAAAAGGTCCTTGTGAACTGTAAGTGAACCTGCTATAACAAATCATTCTACTGATTTGCTGCTCAGGCCTCGCAAGCACTGTTTCAGTCTGTGCAAGGTTCTGTGCATTTCCCTGGGCGTGGGATCTCCAAACTCTGCTTGGCAGCACAATGGATGGGACCAAAAAGGAAAATAGGGAACAGGAGCCTGACTGATGTGTCTCATTGCATCTTTCCTCTTTCTTTTACATGCTGTTTATTGATTTTCCTTTCTACATCTGCCAGACAACATAATGGCCTTTAAACCATCTAAAGTCTTAGAAAAGTGCTTTTTTTTTATTATTTTATTTTCATTTCACAAATGCCTCTTATTTAACTAGGTAAAGAAGCATAATTTTTTAACTCTCTTGAGCAGAAGTAATGACTTCCTAAAAATGATGTTACTCCACGATTAAACAGAAGAAAATGCCACTGTGTTAAAAACAGCTTGCCTCACACCCTGAAGCTCTTGATGCTATAAATAGCGGGGGCTGGCAGCCTACAGCTCGCCATCTTCCACTGCACTGACGCGCCGTAGTGCTAGCGAGGGATGCGACTGCTGCGTTCACCTGAGGAGCGAGTATTCTGGTGTCTCGTCAGTGTCTACTGAGAAAGGGCTTCCAATTGGCTGGTTTCTACCCTGTTAGGAAAATTACAGCTGTCCTTGTTAAATCTCCCCCCTTCTCTTTCGCCCAGAGCGGCACGGGTAACAAGTTTGGATGGATAACAGTGTGGGTGTGACTGCTAAAGAAATGCAGTAACAATGACATTAAAAGGAATACAGCTTCATATCTCCAGTCTTACAGGAGGGGAAAAAAAAAACAAACAACCAAACAACCAAACAAACAGAAATAAAAATAAATTAACACAAACACCCTGTATAATCAGAGATTTGTCATACACAAGAAAAATAATTTTTAAAAATACCTGTGGGACACAAGTAGGAAGAGGAAGATGCTAAAATTATTCTGAAATTGTTAGACTGTCCATTTAATTGATAAATTTGTTTCGTCCTGTGTAAAAGGAAGGGAACGCACACATTGCAAGGTTGTGCGCATCCCAGGATAAAGTGAAAAATAGATGTTGCCAGGTCCTGCAAAAAAGTGACGTGTAACAAAGAAAGATTAAATCAAGTCACCCAGATGAGATGTGCGCTCAGATCTCACCTCTCTCTGAGTGAAGGAAGGCTCACGCTCTTCAGCAGCCGTGACCCTTTCACTCAGACATGACCAGCAGGGTGCCAAGAACTGGGACAAGGGCAGGGACTGGCTGGGAAGATGCATCACTAACCCTCGCCAGATATAGGCAGAAAGGTCCTCAAAGTAGAGCCTGCCCACACCTCCTTCTAAGGAAGCCCTGACCCCTGCCATCGCTCCGCTTGTTCTCAAGGGGTTACGGTGCTGCTCTGTTGCCCTCCTCCTCCACGCACAACCTGGTGGCATGGGCATGCTGATACCTTTTCTTCTCCCAGGCCAGGAGCATGACCAGCTGCAGAAGGATTAGTCACATCAGTGTCGACAAAATCCAGCAAGAGTCAAAGCTTCAGTGAAAACAGTTTACCGGGGAGTAAAAGAAAATTCTCTTTACTAAGCGCAGTGACAAAGCACCGGGCAGAGGCAGCAACTGAGCTGCAGATTTCTTATTTGTGACACCACAGCAGCCGCACTTCGGCGCAGCCCCCCCTGCACCTCCCTACAGCTCTCCCTGTCAGGGTCATGCTGCAAAATATGGCTGCTTCCAAGAGAGGAGCGGGGCAGGCGGGAAACCACAGCTGAATTCCCGGCGGACCTCAGGCGGTTTATAATTGCCTGTTGGTAGGTAGGTAGGTTCTTCGACGGTGTGCATGTTGCTTAAAGGTCAATGCACATTCTCCTCAAAATTTCAGGGCACATTTGTGCTCTACTGCATGCTTTTTATTTCCCTCAGAAACTGGCATGGGGGAAGGAGAGATGATTTTAGGCTCTAGGAGCAATGCCTGCGCTAAGAATGCTTACAATTCTTTTTATTTTTTTTTTTTCCCCTCAGGCTGGTTAATTTTCATTTCCAGTCTCCCCAAACTTGGGAGAACCTTCCGGTCGGCAAAGCTGAGAAGATACCAAGCTGGCAATTTTTCCCCTGCTGCTTTTACTGGTTTAGATTGAAATCAACCTTGCTTTAACATGCTCGTGCAGTTAATCTACTGCACTGAGGAGCTGAGGAGGAAAGAGAAGGGCAACGACCAATTCACCTGCCAGCTTAATAGCCTGTTTGGATAAGGCTAAAAGCAAACTGTGGTTTTGACTGTAAGCGGCGATGTCCTCCGAGTCAGAGATGTTATTACATACTTGTGATCAATATGCGTTACAAAGCAATGTCATTGTTTTCTTTCCGCTTTTAACCTCTGGAAGGTGTATGTCTCTAAAACACTAAAATAAGTCACAATATTGATAATTACAGGTTCTAAATTCTTTACCTAACATGGCAACAATATGAGTGTCATGAAGCCTAAAACTGAAATTACCAACAACCCAAATTATTCAGAAAAAGGACAAATGAAATCCAAACACAAAGGATAGTCCTGAATCGGAGCTTACAGCAAATACAAACTGAAGTGACCTTGAAGCTTGGAAAGCATAGTAGTCTGTATTCCCCATTTAAACAAAACTATTGCATTTGACTTTATGGTTCACAAAAAAATTTTGGACAAATGACTCTGGACTCTCTCACCTTCTAATTGCCCTTAGAAACTATTCATATTTAACCATTAACACACCTAGACCTGAGAATAATTTCATTTATCCTGAGAAAATGGACGTTTATAGCAACACTTTTATTTTAAATAATCTTTTGTTCACTGAAGATACAACAAAGGCGACTTAGCAGAGACACCAATGGTTTCTTTGTATTATCTTTGATGATCTCATTCTAAACCACCTCTTTCTTTCCTTCCTTTATTTGCATAAACCTGTCCTTTTTTCCTGCTTCCAGCTCTCTCTCAGAAAACACCACATATTCCAGCATTCTGCAGTTTTCCAACTTCTGCATGAGGAGCACAAACCATTTATCCCCGTTAGCTGTTTGTGCAGTTCCCATCAGCAAGGTTCGGACAGACTGAAAGGATCCAAATCCCATTGCCAATTCCCTAAATTATCCAGTGCCGACTTCTTTCTGTCTCTAACTTTGCTTCTCTCTTTGGTTCTAGTTGGTAGTTTTATGGCCACATACAGGGCCAGAGCTGGAAGAAGTAAGAAACAGTGAAAAAGTAGATCCAAATACTATAAAGAACATTTATAAAGGCAAGATTTTTCAAACTGCTTAGACCAGTTCCTGGTAAATAAATTGTATTATTTTTCTTAAGACAGGGTTGTGATAAATTAAAGCTATTAATATGTGACTAGTTACATCACTTTCCTATACAATTCAATTGTCACTTGCAAAGTGATATTTATCCTTTTGTATTTTATGCTGTCAAGGAGACTTAAGTAAAGGCTGCAGTGCTTTAAATTCCAGCTTCTAGTTTGGGAAAATACCAGCAAAAAGACAAATAGAGTTCAGTAAGACTGCAGATATAAGTGCCTCGAGCGCCCAGGTGAGCTGTGCCGCTCCATCTGCACTCTGCTCTCTGTGCCAGGCTGCTTGGCAGGGGAAAGGAACGGACAGGACCCTGCTGTCCAAGCATTGCAGAAGACATGAATCTTGTCAATTTTGCATTGGATTCCCTGCCAGTTATCAAGCAAGCAGCCAGCAAACTGCAGCACAACACACGGAGCAATGTGCGCGCCGGCGTTTCGGTGCCCCACTGCCTTCCCCCGGATGGCACTTGTTAAGGCATTTCTGTGGGGTCCCTGTCTCTACATACTCCAGAGACCACCACCAATTAACCAGGTTCACTGTGTTTACACCAGCTGAAACACAAACCTATGTTTAGATACAGCATAGCTTAGAGCAGCTTTAACGTGTGACTCAAAATAAATCTCTCTCTCTCTCTGGACAAGCTTATAGGAACTATAACCTGGCTTCACAAGCGTTCATGTTCTTTGTATTTCTGTTACTTCAGGGTACTGAACTCTGGCATTGCCAGTTGAATTCTCAAGGGTTTTAATCACTTCCAAGAGATTTTATCACTGTATACTTCACGTTAGCCAGGACTGCAGTCATATTCAAAGCGTACTCTGGTTGTCAACAGGAAAAACTCTTCAAAAAAGGACTTCTGTGTTACTAACTCAATGGAAAAAATGTCTTTTTTTGTTGATTAAATTCATATTTTGCAGCTAGTAAAGACATGTTATTTGCTTTTCTCTTAACATTCTTCCTTTAAGCATCCTGATTCCCTAAAGCATCTCCCTCTCTTTTCTCCTCTAATTTTTTTATATTCCTTCTGCTCTACTACCAGTTTTGTTCTATCCTTCATCCTATCCATAGCAATATCTTCCAGTCAAGATACAAATCAATAACTAGAGCCTTTCAAAATGGTGTGAAAATGTAATTAAAGGGAAAAAAAGATAAAATATCTTACAGATGACATTTACATATTATATTCATCCAGTTTCATCAACTTGCAATCAATGACCCACAAGCATGAGACTTTTCACACAAGTTTATTTTAAGGTGGAGAAAACCAGGAGACCTGAACTGTAACACTTTTACAACCTTTAGAGAAGCCTGATTAGAGCAGCCACAAACAAGTATGGATTCTCTGGGGGTCTCCATAAGGGGCCATGAAAAGTTTGAATTTGCTTATGGAGCTGACCAGACAGTTGCACCTCATCTCTCAGAGTAATTTAGCCAGGCCCTGGTGATGAGCAGAGCTGCTATCGAGATGGTCAGGGACTAGGTAATTCAGGCCTTGGTAACCCTACAGCTGGTTCACAAGGCTGCTCCCTGGAAGCTCAGTGGCAGCGACTGCTGGCAGTGCTTCACCCTCGTGCCTTGTCCTTACCCCTGGCTCCACGTAGGATGCTGTGTCTACTTCATACAGGAAGCAGCATCTTCAAGGTCATTTATGAGAGTGACCTAGGGTACCTGAAGACTCTGATGCTTGCCCACGTTAGAGGAGTTTACCAGCCTATTGTTTGTCAGCCAAGCGACTGTAATCACCGGTAGATGACTGTGGGCGTACTGTTAGCCCATCCCAGGTGTAAAGTGATGTGACTTAATTGAAGCCTTTCAATTTAAAGTTAATTGAAAGAGGTTAATGCTAAACCATATTATCTCGCAACTGGAACAGGCCAGGAATGGAAAATTACTACAGCTCAGCAGATGGGCAACAACTTAGTAAACCCTGGTAATTTCATTTTGTTCTCAACTCTATCTGGCCCAATGAATATCATGACTTCACACAGAAGCTACCTTCCACTAGAGTAAGGAAACCTCTGCAATGGAAAAATGTTTAATGAGAAAAGCTGGACCACGAACGGTTTACACACCTGCAGTTTTTCCTACAGGACTCCAGAATAACACAACCTTAAAAAAACAAGGTACAATTCTAACTTCTGAAACCAAAGCCTTTCCATGTATCTCAAAGTAGACGCTTTAAAAAGTGCCAGAAATTGTTAAGAAAAGCAGAGTCAAGATACCACTCCCAATCCTGTTTAAAAAAATCTAGTTTGGGGCTTTAAGCACTTTTACTTTCTTTCTAACAGAGCTAGTGGCATGATTCAATGTAGAAGCATGAACATTTCTGGGATAATTCATTTGCTACCTTTTGGCTGGAGTCTGAAGCAATATTATCATGATGCTGCAATGTGAGCAATCATTTAATTCCTGGGCTTTTGTCCTGTACTCACACGGAGCATCAAAGCAAGCTTAATGTCATTTTAAAGATCATAATCTAAACTAGAAGATTTAAAATGGTGCCCAAGTCGACCTCATATGCCAAGAAGATAGGAAGAAAGTGTGATTTAATCAGCTGGCAGATTTTTAAAATATTTGTTCAGCACTTTTCTTTTCTCCTAATCAAATTTACCAGTAGCAGCGGAATTAAAGTAAAAACTGTCTGTACAGATATATATATCTTGCTTATCCATATTTTCATGGAAAAGGACAGTGATAGCACACCTCAGATTTTGTGAAAACTCAAAAGAATATCAAAGACATCAAAATAAAAAGGACCCTACTATCATTACCCAGGTACCAACATCACCGTGAGAGCCAAATGGCTTTGCTGGCACATAGCCATGTCAGAGCTCCTCGCGGAGGAGAGGACATCCTGACTCAGGAAGCAGTTCAGGGGAAGCCAGGCTTGTTTATGTTTCTCCCATCTTCCTCTGAAAGAAACTGTGGTGCACCATTAAGACCGTCAGCAGGGGATGGGCTGCATGCCTTCTTCCTACCAACAGTAGGCAGGTGTGGCTCTTTTGTTCACTCACTTTCCTCAGGCTGTCATTTTTCCTGGGGACCGTGACCATTTGCAGTAGCCTGATGAGAAGGTCACACGAGGAAATAGGGCCATGCATTTGAATTTTGTGTTTAATTGGGTGTCATTAGGAACTGCAGAGGGTTTTTTTGCTTTTTAAGTTCTGGCCAGTGAAATCATCCCAATTGAAGCTACATACACGAAACTTGGGCTTGATACTCAAGAACAGTACGAAGGGGAAGCCTTCGGCTCTACTGTGCTGTTAAGAAACATCATGTGCAAGCTGGGGAATGCCACTGCGTCTCACCTCCTGGCTGGCCTTTCAGTCCTGGGATAAACACGGGAGGGAAGAAACACATAGACTTCTCACTGCACCCTTAAAATCCATACACTCGCTGGATGATAATGCAGCGAGGGGGCAAGATCGACAAGCGTGTTTTTAGATAGGAAGCAAATGCAGGCTTCAAAGAGGCTACAATATTTTTTAATTAATAAGGGATCAGTAGGAGCCAATTAAATCATGGCTGTTCCAAATAGAGAAGATTGCTTTGCTCTTTTTCCTGTGCTGCTGCACAGTAGAGTCTTAAATTTGCCATTTTCTCCAAAAAAAAGTGCTCTGAGCTTTTTCAAGTTACTTTGCTTTTCACAGTCATAATTAAGTGACAGTTAAGAAGCAAAGAAATCTTTTCATTTTTTAAAGTTTAAGTTTTAGTTACTCAGGAAAATTTCTCATCAGTGGTTCTAAAACTAGAGGGCCATATCAAAATAACTAGGAACAGACAAATCTGTTCTGGCTGTCCATACAAACTAAGGTACATTCCTCTTTGCTTTATAGAACAGCTAAGTATGTCCAGATCCAAATCATTAGGAGAGAAAACTTCAAACTTTGTAACTTTGTGGGAAATAAAATCTTCAATTAAGAATATCAAATCTGTGTCTCATGGCTGCTTAGTGAGTGGAAGAAGCTGGCGTTTAATGCGATGGTCCAACTACTCTACTGAATCCCAAAAACTTACAGCAAATATATGTTGTTTGGAGTCTATGGCACTCAAATGAAAACAGTAGCTAAAAGGAGAAAAGGGATAAGAAATCTCCTATAAATGAGTTACTTTTTTTGGTGGAAGTTTATACTCATTACAAAAATAGTCCCCCAAGGAGGCTTGTACCTAAAGCATGGCCCTACCGCAGAAGATTTTCAGTCCTACGTCCAAGATAAACTTGCTTGCCTGCTATGATATCTCTAAATTCACCTATTCAGATTGCCCTATATCGGAACTAGGAAACTGTCTCTATATGCCGTGAATGCAAAGAGAAAGTTGTTACAGCTTACTTAGATATATAGTAATATATATATAGTAATATATATAGTAAGCATCATAACTATCTCTCCCCTTGACTATATGAAAAGCAAGGGATTGGCAGCTCTGGGGGACAAGTAGTCCAAGCTGATCACAGCTCAGTTTGTGAAAAGTCCATTTCACCTATCTCTATGGACCTGTACCTTTATTCCTGGCATTGCTCAGTTCAAGAATTCAAGCTTCTTAAGAAACTGGACTCCAAATCGTAATTACCTTTATTTTTTAAAGAGAGTTCTATGGTTTTGACTCATGTTCAGATTTATTATTTTTTCACTTTTCTCTGCTCTCCTCCTCTGTGACTAGAAGTATGTAACCACAACAGTGTTGTCCTACTTCTGACATCTACAGAACAGGAGCATTTCATGATCTCACCGCTTGAGGAGACCCAAACATCCATATATCAAATGTTGCCCAGTAATGTCTCCTGCCCCAAATACAACATTTAAACAGTTGACCCAAATATCATTATTCACACCCTATTTTCAACTTTGTCTACCCAACCACATGACTACCCCAAGACCTTCTGTCACCTCGGCAGCTGCAGGTCTTCGCTCCCCTCCTGTGGCACTGTTATTCTGTGTTTATTCTGTGTTTGTCACAATCTATGATGGGAGAATTGTTAAATATAGAAAATACTAAAAGAATTGTGCTTTATAAGTGTTCAGGAAGTTACCACTTCAAAATGTATTTTGCTCACTACCCATAAATATGTAATCTAGCTTATTGACACTCAAATAACTTGATGCCTTCCTCACATCATATTCAGAAGACAGGCAGCTTAGGAAAAAAAAATTGTGTAGCTCCAGGTTACGTACTCTGCTCCAGCATACCAATACTCTTGAAACAGTAAGCTATAATATATTCTATCAGTCAAATCAATGCCCCCGCCTTTCCCAGGCAGAGGCAAGCCTTACCTGAATTCCTAAAAAGGAGAGCTTTCACTCACGCTGCCTTCAAATAAACAAATTCAGCCAATTCATTTTAATTGCCTTGGAGTCATCAGCTGTGCAACTCAATACTGAAGCTAGGCTTTTCTTCATCTCTGGAGTTACATTTTGGCCCCGCTCTCATTCTGTGTGGGAATGACCGTAACAGACACTGACTCCAACCCCGTCTATGAGCCTGGGAGCTTAGGAGCTACCCTTCTTTCCTCTACACTTTCTTTTTGCCACCCCTGCATCACTTCTGCCTTCTTACCCTATTCTCCCATAAAAGCAGTGTCTTTGCACTTCAGTACTCGCTAATATTTAATGGCAGGGAAATCAGGCGGCTTTCCCAGGCCTTTGTTAACGTACTGCTGGATTCACCACTCCTGCTGGTCAGCCAGAAAATCTGTGTGTTGTCAGGCTTGTGCTCACACCTGTAATGCAGGGGGCTTTCAGTTTAAAATGTGGGTCACGTGGGAGTGCTGTCTGTCTCTCAGCATTTTGTGAAGTCATGAGCAAAACACTGCATTAGCGAAGTGACTGGAGAGACAAAAAAAATTACAAGCTTAATCTGCAATGTGCATTAGAAAGGGGTTTATAAAAAAAGGGGGAGTCTTAGATTTCACACTGATATTGCTTGGCGTTGCCTCAGAAAGTGCTATCTGAGAACACCAGCAGAGATGGCTGTTAACTTTATTACATGTCTGCTAATTCCAGTGAAACTTGCTGAGAATGTCCCTGGTTTTAGTTGCCATCTTGATTTACATAATTTCATTCCTTTACTGTCTTTACATATACTAATTAGCAGCCTTGGCCTACATTTTTCTATTTCATTAGTCTTAACAAAGTGGACATACTACAAGGTAACAATTATTTTTCCTGGTGCCTCATTCCCCGGAGACACGGCGCATCATCATGTGTGTGGGCATGGTAGAAAGCTGACTCAAATGCCGCATCCTTTCTATTTCTCATTTGTTTTCCCTCAGGAAGCCCCAGTAACTTCCCATGATTTCTTGCCTGCTATTCTTAGGATCCTTTCTGTGAGGAAAAACACCAGTATGAAGGAGCAGGTATCCCCTGAACTAGCTATTTACCACAAATGTTCCGTTTCTTTGCTGTTTCAGTAAGGGGGAAGTGGTAGAGAGAACAGGGAACCATGCCAACTTGAGTGATATTCACAGTAAATGTCTTTTTAAAAAAAGTACTAAAGTCTGCTGACTGCAGAATTTTTTTTTAAAAGCCTGCTGCCAGGCTGGCAGTAGAAAAAATCCCTCGCGCTCTCTCAGATGCACACTCACAGCCCCAAAAGGTGAGGTGACTAAGTTGTATGTGCTTCTCCACTTTAGGCATCCACTTTTAGATCTGGCCTTTACCAGAGTCGTTTACAGATGGAAAAATAGTCATTTTACTGCTTTTAAAAAAAAAAAAAAAGTATCAATGAGATTTGAAAGGGATGGGAGACTGAAGAGAAATGAAGAGACTAAATCTCCGTAAAAGAACCGTGGGCATTCTTAGGGGTAGCTTTTGTACATTGTTTTCCTTGCACTCCTGAAGTGATTAAGATTTTCCATGTGATTTTTTCATGTCTTTCCACTGGGAAAAACTATACAAAATATTTTTTTCTGACTCTCAGTTTTTCTTCTTGACCCAGAACAGACTTGGTTATATGAATTCTGCAACAAGCTGACCTGCTGCTGCAATATGCACAACTTTGATGGTGGGAACTCCAGGGCAGCTTCATTACAGTCAGCAATGGAGAGTTTTAATAATTGTAATACAAAATGGAGTAAAGCAACCAGCGCACTTTCCCACTGTTATTTTTGTTCTACATTATTTGAATCTAGTTCTTAGGAAAATAAAAAAGGTCTTTGTGATAGGGATTATCTCCATTATAAGGCCTAGCAGTGAAGTAGTTAACTGTGTTGATTTCTTCACTGCTATATTTAAGTTTCAGAGTTAACACCCCTCTGAAACAAATAGGGCTGATTATTCTTTTTAGAACAAATTTTTCTTGTTCTGCAGACTGAGGTATTGTCTACATTAAGAACATTTGCACCATTATGACTACCCTAATTTTAGTCACATCAATCCTACTCCTTGATGTAGACGAATTGTACCTAACCACATCAGATAAAACATTATTTTATGGCTGTGCAGGCTGCTCATATGAGGCATTTTCAACAAAGAACAATGGAGTTCCATTAGTGCAAAGTTTCCCAAATGGGGAAAGATGGTATTACATCACTTTGCACTGGCTTTGCATTTTGAAGATTGTATTTTGAACAATAAAGAGTTAATATTTTTTTTTTTAAGAAAGAAAAATCTATTAAAAAAAAACAACAATCAAACATCCAAAACCCAAAAAAAAACCCAACTAAAACTCTACCTGACTGAGACAGCCTCAGCCCAAGCTTCTGAGGAGCATAAGCTCCTGCTGCAAAGAACTCTCTGTTTAATAGGCAGGTGCGTGGTGAAAGGCCGAGTAGACCAACTTTCAGAGCAGGCTGCTGATACATCTGACAATGCAAACCACCGCCTTCCACATCACCAACCTAATGCTAGAGGGGCTTATATTCCCTTGAGAAGGAACAGATATTTTCTGTTTGCATACTACCTAACACAGGAGGGTCAGCTACCACAATATAAATATTTAATCCTAATAACTAGGGAGGTAATATCAAGGGGATATGTTAACATGATGCTCTCCAAAGCTTAGAGTGAATAAGCAACAAATTTGTTTTCTTTTTTAAGGGGTATGAGAACAGAAGTCAGACTTTCAAAATATAGAATCAAAAGTTGACCAAAGCCTGAATTTCCGCGCCCGTTGACACTGTAGCTGAAGAGCCCAGACTTTCAGCATAAGGCATAACACGTGGCAATTTTGCCAGTGTAAGGAGTCAGACAATAAAAAAGGGGCTGGCGGCAGCAGAAATAGGGTTATGCCTCTCTCTCCCTCCCCCCCACCCCCCTTCCCTGGAACACAACATATTTCTACCAGGAGCAAAAATAAATAAATCCTCAGTTGTCTTGCTGTGCCCAATTAGTATTCCATCCATGAACTGTCCCATCAGGGAAAAATGCCTCCCTCACACACGTGTTCAGGATAGCACTGATGGATCTGAGGGCCTCTCCAAACACAGTGACCATCTGCTAGGCAAAACATAGGGGTCTGACAAGCAGGAGCCATTCAGCCCTGTTGTTGGGCCACATTATTACATATTTGACAAGGGTAATGAGAGGCTGTCATTAACCTTACATGACAGTCTCCACAATGACACACACTAAAGCAAGAACAAAGAGCAGAACTCAGTAAAAAGGCACCTACTTCTCATTTAACCCCGGAATTGTCAGACACCATTATTGCTAATGGAGGCTGGCGGTCCTGGGGTTAATTTCCATCTCTGTGCTTTGCTTGTTCTCTTTTTGAAATCTACTCCTCATACGGTTAAGGAAGCAGTTTTATCAAGGCTATTGGGAAGGCAATGCATTATTTATCATAACACACTGAGATGTAAGAACAGAGAGGGTCTCCTGGAGGAATGAACAAACAGACATATTTCATGAACCCTTCTGATGGTCTGAAATAAAAACATTTCTGAGCTCAGTCTCTGATATTTAAGGTTATCATTGCCTAAGTGTGACATTTCTCTCATCTGCATTTCCTGCCAGATTTCTGTCAAGCTTAAAATCACAAGGCTGTTTTTCCTGGTGACCTTGTCACAGTCACCTGGCTTTATAATCACAGGGAAATCCCATCGAGAAAGTTAATCGGTCGCCTGACTTTTAGTTGAACAGCAGATGTAGGGTGAGACAGTATTTAACAATTTCAGGATATGAAAGGTCATCTGAATAGAAAATCTCTGTCTCGGATGCGATGATATGGGTTACAGTCCTCCAGCGAGTAACGGAGACCTCGTAACGGAGCCGCTTGCCACCTCGTCAAGACGAGGAGCGACGTCTATTTCCATGGTGACCTCCGGGCTGAACCTAGGACGGGGGGCTCTGGGAATGAATGCAAGCACTTGTGCAGATGCTTTAGCATATTAGGGACAAATGATAGAAGTGAAAGTGAAGATTATGTCTCACTGCAGGAGACTCGGAGCCGGTACAGCTGGGCGTGAGCTCGCAGGAGTCACAAGGTTTGGGAACAGCCAGAGCCAATGAGAAAATAGGACATCAGGTGGCGGGTAGCCACAGTACAAGGATGCTCGGAGCCATCGGGGGGGAGGGGACGCCATCTCTGTGGAGAAGCTCTCTATAAATAGCATACAAAAAGCAAATCACTTTCTTTCCACACAAAGAAGTGAATGCAGCAGCACGAAGCTAGCCTTCCAGAGACACTGGCTAGGAGGCTGGAAAAGAAGCTGGTCAAAAAATTAGTGCTTCCGTGGAAAAAATAGAAGGTAAAAACCTCGATTAGGAGACAAAGTATCCAAGAAGTGAGTCCAAGCAAGACTGTATTTTTTCTTCTGACAGTGAATTAACAGTCATCAAATGTTTACAAGCCTGCTCACTACTAGAAAAGGTAGAATATCTTTTACAAGCACATTTCAGATTATTAATTGCTTTTCAAAATTTATTGCGATGGACCTTTGCAGAGTTGGATGCCAACACCACGTGCTATCTTTTCTGTTCTCTCACTGGGGAGTGTCCTCTTCCCGAGCCACTCACGGAGGAGTCTGGTTTACAGTTAAATAAGTCTTGTTACCATTGAATGAAACCTCTTTTGTTATTTAGCCATACAGGGTACATTTTCCATTAACAGCTGCATGATCAAACCATTGTTTTACAGCTGTTCGTGAAGAGCTACTGAAAGGGAGGCAAAACACGTGAGAAACTGAGCTCTGTTTTGAAATGCCAAAAACACCAGTGAAGCGGTTTTCCTCCTTTACCCAGTCAGGTGTACAGCTACAGCTATTGGCATTCAATGAGTAGTGGAAAGACATGGTCCACCTGCCCTATCCCTTTATCATGGGATAAGGCTAACTCGCTAGTGCTCCTCCCCAAGAGATCTCTCTTCTCAGTTAGCACAGGACTCCATTCATTATTTTCCCCAGTAAACACGCATGTCAAACTACTGAGGATGACCGAAGTACTTGTGCTGCAGTACCATCAATATATGGATTACACACAGCTCTCTGTTTTTCCATCCCTCTCTCCTTCCCTCCCCCCAGCTCTTAGCCACCTCCATCTATTCCCTCTTGTTGTTTCTTTAATCTTCAGTCTGAAAAATTCTTGGCTTTAGCTCAAGACAGAGTAACAGGGAAGTCTACCTTCATCATCTGAGTCTTAATAGACTGGTATGATCTCTAATAATGGCTTTAAAATGGTATGTTTTAGGACCTGCTGATGGCATCCTTAACAAGTATGACTGCTTCTTTCTAGCACGTACAATAAGAATGAAGCCAAATTACCCCTGGTTAGCATTTGTTAGGCTGTCTAAGACCAGTGGTGATGCTCACCTCTGCTTAGTTCAGACTCTGGCCATATGCCCATGAACAATGGAAGATGGCAGTGGTTTGAAAGACAGTAATTTCTTGCTAGTTTTTCTGAATATTTTATGTGCTAACCTTACAGTAGGAGAAAATGATTTATAAATACAGAAAGATCATCGCTCCTAAGGAAATCTTCAAATATAGCGTATGCATAATATTCCAGTGACTTTTAATTCTGTGGAGAATTTGAAGAGTCTGTGTTATCAAGATCCCTCAGGAAAACAAAAAAGATTTGATATCTCTTTCCTTAAAGGGAATTTTAAAAGGGTTCTTTAACTCTAATTAGTCAATCTACTTGGGAATTCTCCGAAATAGCACTCTGTACTCAAAAAGGAAGAATACCTAATAATTTTCAAACAAAACAAAGTTGATTTCCTGTGTTAAGTGAAAAATTCAGACTTTACTAAAGGACCAGATCTGATGGCTCCATATTAACATACAGTGAGTTCCTTCAGCGTGTCCAATCTTTAACCTTTTATGAACAGGACATCACATTTACTTATAAGACCTATTTCCTTACAATTTCATACTTTCAATTATTTATGGTTCCACTGTCCTTGTGAGGTTATATAAATCTGCTACATTTTCACCTAATACTATACTTAGCAATTAAATGTTCATACCACTAATTGCCAGAATTGTTTTTCTTTTTCTGAAGCTGAGACTAGTTGCTCCAGTATTTTGTCAGTGGCCCTATTTTGTATGGCTTTTCAAGAGATACATATACTAGGTAAGATTCTTCTTGTGTTATGATATTAAATAAAAATAGATCATCATTACATAAATGGTAAAACTGTACCGTACAGCAGTCACTTAACATTTCGTAAAAGCTACAATCAACTTGATATAGAGTCAGGGAAATAATATCTAATACTGAACTCTAACTGGAAAACAAAGGAGGAGTACTGATAGAATCTACTTCTGTTGTATTTTGCATAATGTTCAAGAACAGAGAATTATTTTTATCACCTGCCCAAGTCACCTTTACATGGCCAGCCTTGGACCCATAGATCTGTTGTTTGGGTCACTGAATGTGAAATATATATGAATGGAAGATTTACAGTATAATCCTGTCTTGCTCCTTTCAAAGAAAGGAAAAAGGATAAAAGGGAAAAGATGAAACAATTATCAATGTAAACAGACATTTTGGCTATCCCAGAAAAAGGAATCTGTATTCTTTGGAATATAGAACCATATAAAATGGTTCATATATTTTAATCAGTAGGAGAGAGTTCATTCTACATGCCTAGCATATATTGGCAAGTTGTGCAAGTATAATGTTCTGCCTTTAAATTAGCCTCAAACACTATCACGTGAGTCAGACTAAACTACATTTAATCAGATGCCTGATGAATTATGAATGGGTCTACCAAGCGATTGGGCCATTAAGCATTAGATGAGACATAACTGCCCCAGATGCTTCACCTAGGGTAAACTCGAGTATTTGTATTCCAACTTTCTCAAAGTTAGAAGACTTAACAACCTAAATTTGTTGATAGCTCAAGCGACTCCAGGACTGGAAATTTGCTTGCGTAAAGTTAAGACAGGAATTAAAGGCTTGTAACATGTAGAAAAGCCATATATGAAAAAATACACCTTTTTTCTGTCATCTTTGGTAGGAATTACTTAACTATAATCTGAATAACTGACTTCCAATAAAATAAGAAGAGCAGGTAACCATCTGAGCTAGAAGATGCCTCTGAGGAAATGGCAGACAGCTTGGACTTAGACCTTATTTCCATATAAAATAATGAAAAATGTCATCCATTCTGAGCCAGGGATTCTAAGACAAGACAGTAAAACAGGAGAGGGATCCTGCCAGGCACTATTAAAAGATAAGTAAAATAACTGTCACTAAAATCATATGAATTTCAGTATCAAAAGAGTTGGCAGCATTGTGGGTTTTCAAACTCTGGGTAAAATGACTGAGTGACACAAAAAATTCTGACCTACCACTCTTGCGAACAATGACTGCAACATGGGGAAACTGATCTCACTGTCCCAGTGTCCGGGCACAATTTCATCAAAGGGCAGTGTAAGCAGTCCAGAATTTAAGCTGCATTTCTGACATTTTTCTCATGGCCCACAAAGGACTCTCAGCTTTTTATAGCAAGTAGCTGCTGGCGGCGTTTCCGCTGCACCCAATTTCTCAATCTACGTTGCTGGAGGGAAGACAGCCCTTTGTAAGACCGAAGCACACACAAAGTGAGGCAAGTCAGTATGGCAGAATTGCTTGCTTGTTATGGTCCTATATATAAGATATAGAGATGCAAATAGCAAATATCCAGATGCTGCAGGAGTGCCTGAATTCAAGGCTGTGAAAATTAAAAAGCAACTAGGAGCCCCAGCAATTGACTGGAGAGGAGCTGTGCCTTATACTTCATGAATTCTTTATGCCAGTGGTGGACATCTGCCCTGGAGGAGGAACTTACTGGAGGCTTCTTTTATGTATCACATCACTGCAACTGTCCTGGTTCCCACAAACTATGCTGAAAGCCCTAGTGGGAAGCATCACATCCCTCCCTTCACTCTCCCTGTGTCTCATCATGTGTCCACCTGTTAGCCCACAGTGTCTTTTTTCCTTTCCCACACAGACATCTACAACAGTAGGCTCCCAGTTTCTCTCAGCGTGGTCGTGTCTGCTCTGGCCCGTCTGCTTCTCAGGACGGTTCCCTCTAGCTGCACCTTCTTGCCATGCATCAGCTGGAGGAAACTTTTCATGCCAGTGGCATCTCAGTCAACAGGGGCTGCTGACGGCTGCTGATGACTGCTGACAACAGTTCATTGCTATGCCGAAGTCAAGAGTAAGAAATGACTTCTCTTGAGGACCTGTGCCTCTAGCCAAGTGGCAGCCCACAAGGACACTGATGCTCCCTACTTTTTGTGTTGGAGGCTCTGTGTGATGCAGGAACACCTGCAGCAGCGCAAGCCTCTGTGAAATGCTCCTGCTCTAGCAAGACAATCAACAGCCCAATCTACTGAGCTCTGAGGACATTTCATAGGAAATGTGCACTCTGGTGTTGCGCGCTGGGGTCAAGGTTTTAGGGCATTTTGATCTTTTAGTTATCAAAAGCAGTGGTCTTGGTTATAACTGAAGTATTCACCTGGAAACTGTATCACAGAAAGAAAAACACTCAAGAATCTGATGAAGGCTCAATAAAATGTTCTTTGAATTCCTGCATTGTACATACAGGAAAGTAGTGTGTTTGAATCATCAGGGCTCGGAAGAGGGCCACAGCCTCCTCCCCCAGGGTACCAGTACTGAAGTAAACATCTTATTAGTGTCCTGTCTGAGTTTTCGTCTGTTCTAAGAACACCAAGGTGCTACAGGGAGTCATTTAGCTGCCAATAGTGCTGGGATTTCCAAAGGCGGGCAAGTGTAATTTTCTGCTCATGCTTACACATCTGAAGCAGGTCCTTGTCCTCCATATCAGGTCTCTTTGGGCACAGAAGACTCTGCAGTCCTTTGTGGAGTGCCAGACTGCTCTGGGATAGGCGTACTTCATCATGAAATGAGAAGAAATGCAGAACATGTCTTGTCTTTTCTAGGAATCAAGATCAAATTATGGCAGCGGTCAGAGAGGAAGATAACTCTCTCGCACTTCTTTCCTTAACTCTCATTCCATCGCTAACATTTCTTTTCAGTGTCAGGCGGAGATCTCATTTTTGCCTTGTACACCCACCCATGCTGCACTTTCATAAGAGAAGTACCAGCTTTTTATTGACGGTTCTTACACATCTTCCCACTCTGGACCATCTCCTGAGAGATTCCTAGGGCCCATCTAAGCCGTGATGCACCCTGCTAGTACATCAAATTTGTGACCTCGCTCGTGAAGTACTGTCAAAAATTATTCATATCCTGAGGAAGGCGTGAATGTCTGTGTTGTATTTCCTGTCCAGTCACAGAGAGCAAATTAACCCTGTACACCTTGGATCACAGGTGTGAGCTGGTAAGTCTGTTCTCCTAAAATTAATGCCTGTTCACACTTTGAAATAGTGAGTTATCAGCAATTCTGTTGCTTTGAGCCAGTGTGCTACTCCTGCTCTGTCACCGTCTCATAAAACACTGTCACAATCAGGCAAATGAAGCCTGATCTCTTCCCCAAGAGACATCTATTACTGCAAAATAAATGCTGGGACCACAAAGTACCATCAGAGGTTTTGGTAATTTCTTTTGCCTCAGGCTTCCTATAACAATCTTCTCAGTTCAGCATCCTTCCTTTCTTCTTCACTTTGCCAGAAAAGTCATTTGCAGGATGAATGTTCAAGATATTGTAAGAACGTAGGCACCAAAACCAGAATTTGAGTGAGATTGAGTGCTGACACTGAATAATTACTCTCCAGAAAGGCTCTGCTCCACTTCACCTTCCCTCATGGGAGGCCTGTACGTTTGACTTTGACATTGGCTGCTTCAGGTCTGCCTCTGTGCATTCTCCACAGCCTCCACAGTCCATAGACCTGGAAGGTAAAGCCTTAGAGGTGTCAGAAAGTTGACATACTGCTGCCCAGACCACTCATCACAGGGTGACAATCCAGTACCTACTTTTGGAGTTCACCCAATTTGCACACAGGTGGGTTCCGTAGAGCAAAGAGTTACTTCCGGGTTCTTTTAAGAAGAAGTGGTAGAAGAGGATAACACCTGCCAGTGTGAAACGCCCAGAGTTTCCCGTGTGAAACGCCCAGTGGAATGCTGACTCAGCACAGGCAAAAGCAGAGTTCAACTGCTTTGCCAGTCCAAGGGGACAGGAACTGGCCCTCCCACCTCTCAGAAGTTTTCCTAAACTTTTCAGCAATGGAAGTGGGGAAAGCATTTCCCAAACTCATCTTGTTTAAGCTCCGCCACCATTGAGCAAGGAATGCAAAACCCATCGTGCCATGCTCCAGCAAGACAAATTCCCTGAGTTCTACTCGTATATCTGTTTTTACTCTAAACTGGCTTCTTGGGTTGCAGGTAGAAACTTTTACTCATGGACAAAGACAACAGGAGTCTTTCATGTTAGCAACTAAACAAATTCTTAGTGCACATGCAAAGGTCTGGTACCTTCATTCCTTACCTTTTATTGTATGTTTGTATGTTTCTTTCTGCCAGTAAAGCACTGGAAAGAGAAGACGGTTGTAACCAGATCATTGGCTAAAACAACTGATCAATAGCAACTGCATATGCTGCAAAGAGCCTTTAATGGCTCTTAATCCCCATTAGGCTGAGCTGGAGGAAGTTGGAGGGGAAACTGCATCACATTTCAACCATTTATAGCAGCATCCTGGTACTTGAGCAGCTTTCAGGGAATGGGAGCATTTGTTCTGAGGTGCTTTGGGACAACCATCAACAGGATACAAAACTATTGCATCATTATTATCCAGGAAATGCTCTGGGGACACTCCAGGGAGTTGACTCCAAGGCTTATAATTTTTTAACAAGAGTCTATGTTGCATCAACCAGAAAGCAGGAGCATGTGAAATTTTTCTGCCGCTGGTAATTAACCATGTTTTGGGATATGTTTAGCACCATTTATAAAATCAAAAAGGCCCAGTTTTAATAATGTATGCCACCCTACTGTCTTTAGGAACATGTCCTTCCAAACAAACTTTATTCATCTTCCTGACATGTTTTAATGCAGCCAAACAATAACAAAAGTTTCAACGTATTTTGGCTTGCTTCCACACTAAACCAAATAAAAAATCCACACCAAATTTTACAGTACACCTATCGGTGGCTTGAGAATATGTACTTGTGTCTCACATGTCACTCCTCTAGGCTGAAACATGCATGCATGTCTTCTCAGCCTACATATTTTGTTTTGCAAAGAGAAAAGGCCAAAATTTAGAATAAGACCTAAAATCTGTACCACCCAGTCCATAGGTACTAGGTGTTATCACAGGATTCAACATGAAGTCTTAATGAATCCAGTGCTAAGTTTACCTGGTGATGTATCTTGCTCTTGCACAATGCTGACTTTGAGAAATATAAAGCCTTTGAAAACCAAATTAAGATGCAAGCTGTTTAACCTTAACAGTGTGCTGTGGGCAATAGCCCCTGGGAATGATCAGTTTTTATTCCAGTTGCATTCAGTATGGTAAGTGGGGGGAGACAGATAAGCTTGGCAGGGCTGTGACTGAGATATAAGGCCAGGGTTCTGTGCATCTCTTCCCTGTGCACGTACTTGGTATGTATTGAAAGAAATTCAGCAAAGCCTATTTCACTGATGAGATCTAGAGCTGTACTAACGGCTGTTTCTCCTTACCAAGAGAATTTTTAGCAGCAAGTGGACGCTGAGAATGTCTGTGCTTTTTTTGATGGATGGGGGGGCAGGGGGGAGTGTGTTACATGACATCTTTTGTGAAATGGTGCCTTGTGCTGCAGGTATGTTGGGTATTACTTAAAAATGGCACTATGAAAATAGCAGCCAACTTTCTGGTCTTCAGAGGTCTGAGTTTTGCTCATCTTCAGTGTCTGGAAGAGTGCAGGAAGCAAAGAGGCAGCTCTGCATCAACACAACTCAGCTGGTACTACAGGCAGGAAAACACAACTCATCGAGCTTACCTCAACTACCATCTAGCCTCAAGAGGCCCCACCACTTCTTGTGAATTGATTTTGCAGCTGGAAGGATATTTCCCTGTGCAATTCCAACCAACTCAGCAATACAATCAGACAAGTATCAGCTTTGAGAGGAACACACCCAGGATTTTTAAAGCATATGCACTTCTTGTTTCTTTAGTAGTTTATAGAAAGGAGCCTAAAACCAGAAAGGACAGGCAGTTCTTTGCATACTTTTAGGCACAGAGAAGTTAATTCAGTCCTTAGTATCAAGGGATTAGTGTGGTCTCTTGGTGAAACTTGGCCATGATGTCACTTCTTTCAGAGTAATTACACAAAGCAGTTGCTTTAAAAAATAGGAACTCCAGAGAGCCATCATTGTAGAGCAACTCATGGGAATTCATCCTGTTGTCCTCCTGCATTTTCCATTGAAGACTCCTATCAAAGCCTTGTGAAGTCAAGGAAAATACTTTTTAGTGGGCACTGGCTAGAACTCAGGTGTGGGGCATCTCTTTCAATGAGTAGACTGTTCCTTTGCTTTCATCCTGCAAAATAAGATTCAGAAATTGAGAATCTCAGTGCTCCTAATGCTTACACTGGCAGTTTTACCAATAAGACTAAATACAGAATTTGGTTGAAGTGAGCCTTATTCCTAAGGTTTTTGTGTGTCATTTAAGCTTCTGAGGGTTAAATAACAGTTGCAGTAATATGAAGAGATTACAGAAAAGCACCAGCCACTGGAACCGATGAGGTTATCCCATGGTGCTGTTTTGGAATTTGCTTCATAGCTGCCTCATGAAGTCCTCTGCCTTCCTAAAATAATATGTAATTAGTATGCAAGACACATGCTTTCTATTGCCAAATGGGAATAAAGCATAGCAGCATTCTTGAAGAATGCTGATTTTTAGTGTTTTCCTATTTTGAATCTTCAAAATGACATCTGCTTTGTGAGAGACTCAGAAATCTGGAAGGACGTTTGCAGAGGAGAATGAAATCATATCTCTGATCCTTCTGTATTCTGTCCCTTTCAAAATAAATACTCGTGCTTGCCTTCCTTCATAAATCAGTACAATGCAAACTCACTTTCCAACAGTTTTATATAACATCCTGCTTTGAGGAAATATTTCGAAAAGTTTATTTCCATATTGTATTTTCTATTAGCCTAATCAAAACAGTTAAGGATTTTAATAAACATGACTGAATAAAACCACACATCTGTCAGAAAACACCAGTGATCCACAGTATTATCTGCAGTTTTACATACCAGGAGTTGAAGTTAGCTGATAGAGTAATTCTCTGAAGAGAAGAAAAAGAAAATGCCAAAAAAACCACCCACGTTTCCTCCATATCTGGCTGTAGAAGAAAGGTTTTTATTTGCTCAAATGACATTCTCTGGGGGGTGTGTGTGTGTGTGACTGGGGTCTGTAACAGTGTAAGGATGTATGAAGACATGAACTTCAGTCTTCTCGGTTCAGCTTGAGCTCCTGCGGGTAAAACATGGCTCTCCAAGCTGGGCAAAACATGGCTCTCCAAGCTGGGCTGCAGGGATGCCTGGAGCTCTCATGGAGGCTGGGACCGGGGAGATGGGTTACCTGCCCACAGGTGGATGGCACTGGTGAGGGTCTGGGTGCCGTCAAAGATGAGGAAAGAGGTTTCCTGGATCTTATGAGTCCCCATGGAGACAGAGTCCCAAAACTATCTCCATGTTATGGCCAGAGCTGCTGGTGCATGCACCACACAGCAGCACAGGGGGAAGAGCCAGGGGCAGCAATGGGGCACAGAGACCACTTTGCTGTCCTGATCTGCTGCCCAGGGAGTTCTACCACTTACCGGGGGCTTGGATCTGGGACACTGTGGAGGTGCTGCTGAGGCTCATCTGGCCCTCGTGCTAGAAGCCCCGCTACTCTTCTGCATGGGTACCTATGGCATGGCCAGGGAAGGGCTGGATAATATGAAGAGTGACTATGTGGCTCTGGGGCGAGGGCCAAGGATATGGAGGTCCATTGGTGTCTCCTTGGTCCTGCCTGTGAAGGAGAAAGGCTCAGGGAAGAGTGGATGGATTCTGCAATTCTGTGCAAACAAATGTTTGCACAGCTGGTGTTGAAAATAAGGATTTGGCTTTTAGGACCCTGTGACCTTCTTTGAAGATCAAGAACTCACAGGAAAACATAGGATCCACCTGACCAAGTAGGGCATCTTTGCCGACAGGCTGGGCAATCTGGTGAGAGCTTTAAACTGGGAGTGGTGGAGGTCTTGGTGATAACCTCCCCCAGAAGAGGTGGACTGGTTTGGCAAACAAAGGGTGAAGAGTGATATGGAAAGAAGAGACTTTTAGCCATCAAAACAGGGCAGAAGGGGTTCCACCTCAAGTACGTGGACACAGTTAAGGAAGTACTTACAGGACAGCAATATGGAGCAAGCTCTCATACTTTTTTTGGAAATCAGCATGACCGAGTGCCTCTCTGAAGTGCCTGTACAGTAACACATGCAGCATGGGGAGCAAACAGGAAGAATCAGAGGTCTGTGTGCAGGTGCAGGACTATACAGGGCTACATAGATCTCATTGGGATCAGGGAGGTGTGGTGAGACAGCTCACATGAGTGGAACAGTGCAGTGACTGGATACAGGCATATGGACATACTGAAGAGACTCCAGAGAAGGGCCACAAAAATTAATAAGGGACTGCAGCAGGGGAGTCCTAGCAATCTGTAAATGCCTGGTGGGAGGAGTAAAGAAGATGAAGCCAGGCCCTTCTCAGTGGTACCCAGGGAAAAGATAAGAGGCGACAAACACATATTTTTTTTAAAAAAAGGCTTCTTTTTTTTTTTTTACTACAAAAGTGGTCAAACGGTAGCACAGGTTGCCCAGACAAGTTGTGGCGTCTCCATCCTTGGAGATATCCAAAACCTAACTGAACAATGTCCTAAGCAACCTGGTCTAGCTGACCCTCCTTTGAGCAGGGGGGCTGGACTAGAAAGTCTCCAGAGGTGCCTTCCAGCCTCACTGACAGTGTGATTCTGTGATTCATTAATGAGGGTGTCAGTAATCACTTTTTGTCTTCTGGGAGGAATTGTCACAGGAACTGGAGCTGTACTTTAGTCACACCTAAACTAGCAGGCCCAGGAGTTCTTCCAGGATCCCAGTTCTGGGTGCACACCCTGGTAACAGCTTGGGTCAGGAAATGCTCCTGTACCCTCTGCCTTGATTTCTGCTGGAAGGGAGCCACACTGCAGCACAGCCAGGGGTCTGAGAAGAAAATTCTCCCTTGTACACTAATGATTTCATTCTCCTTCTAAATCAAGAAATTTTTTTAGGGGATCTTGGTTTTCTTCCCCAGTCCAATATAATTTCCTTGAAAGTCCCGGCTGGAGGGGCAGAAAGAGGCAATTCCCATGCAGCTCTGGTTCATCCCGCAGAGGAATTGACAAGGCTGAGAGTCTAAGATGAGTCCAACACAGACAGAAGAGCACCAGACTGAAGTACATACAGCAACCAGAAAGCTGACAAGCTGTTGCATTTTGTAGCAGATGCAGCTCTAACAGGGTATGTGGCTTCATTCCTAGATATAATGAGTTGCAAACTCACACTGGGAATGCTGTTTTTGTTCAAAAAGTATCTCCTCAGTTAATATACAATATGTGCGCTGGATGAATGTGTGCTTCTATTCCCATAATGCAGTGAGAGATCACAGAGAGGGGCTGTCACACATTACTGGACTGATACTGATTATTTTGGCTGTTCATATCGTTGCTGTCTTTTCCCTTCCTGAACAATACAGTTAAAAAGCTAATGCTTGGAGTTCAAATTAAAGAATGGCTCTTCCATCTCAAGAAACACAGTTCCACGCTCTTTTTAAAGGGATCTATAGGTTCTGCCTGAGGTTCAAGGTAGTGGGATGTACTCACACTGTCTGTGCAAAAGTCTGGAGATGAAGTCATATATGCACCAAAATGCAGACGAGCTGTTGAACAGATCAGATACATCCCTTCTGTGTACTCAAGCAAAGAAGCAGAAAGCAGAGGGGACAGGGACCACAAGCATTGAACCTCCAGAATGGATTATACATCATCAAAAGGGTGTATAGGCAGAAAGGTTCTTCCTTCAGGACAACTCAAAGGCAAGAACAGGTACCAGACAGCAAACTGGATAAGGGAAATTCACTAACTAAAGAACGTGTTATCAGGGCAAATAAACAGCACACTCAGGCAGGTATCCAAGCATGTACATAATGTCAACTTCATTTTACAGCATTAACATATGAATTAGGGAAGTGATCATGCCTCTGTACTCAGCCCTGGTGAGGCCTCACCTCGAGTACTGTGTTCAGTTCTGGGCCCCTCTGTACAAGAGGAACATTGAAGTGCTGGAGCATGTCCAGAGGAGAGCTACCAGGCTGGTGAGGGGTCTGGAGACCAGGTCATATGAGGAGAGGCTGAGGGAGCTGGGCATGTTTAGCTTGGAGAAGAGGAGGCTGAGGGGAGACCTCATTGCCCTCTATAACTACCTCAAAGGAGGTTGGGGAGAGGTGGGTGTTGGCCTCTTCTCCCAGGTGAATAATGACAGGACCAGAGGAAATGGTCTGAAGTTGCAGCAGGGGAGGTTTAGATTAGATATTAGGAAGAATGACTTTACTGAAAGAGTGGTCAGGCACTGGAACAGCCTGCCCAGGGAGGTGGTTGAGTCACCATCCCTAGAGGTGTTTAAGAAACGTGTAGATTTGGAACTTCAGGGCATGCTTTAGTGGCAGAGATTGTAGGTTGGTTGTTTGTGTTTTTTTGTGGTTTTGTTTTGGGGTTTTTTGTGTGTGTGTGTGTGTGTGTGTATGGTTGGACTCAATGATCTCAAAGGTCCTTTCCAACCATGAAGATTCTATGATTCTATGAATGACAAGTCTCACAAGCATCAAAGATGGTGTGTTCAAAGAAAATTAAGTTTTTGATATGGAATACAATGAAACATGAAGGAAGAACTGCTATCAGAAACAATGTTGATGAGAACAGTGGCTGAGACGTTATATATGTACGTACTGGAATCAGTATCAACAGGCACAAAAATATCAGAATAGAAAATTAAGGGGAGTTATTTCTTCTTTTCCTTCAGTTTGAGGGTCCAAGAAACTCATGTGTTGAGCGGCAATGCCCACTGCGCTGCAAGCATGTCCTCAGCTGCAGCCTCCAACTTAATGAATGGGAAAAGTATTTGAGGTACCGGCAGTGAAGGGAGACGGGAGTGTGATTGGAAACTTGTTTTCAGTGTTGCCATTAGTGTTCACATATTGAATTTTTTATTAGCTTTTGTAAGCTAATAATGACAGAAGTAGGCTTGCAGTCTTTGACATAAGCTGCCATACTTCTGCTGCCACAACACACTGCAGAATCACGTGCCTGTTCAAGGTGCTGAAAGCATCAAACCGGGTGCAACTTTCTTGTCAGAAGTGACTTTTAAAATCAGCTCCTTGAGGATGTTCCTCCTACTGTCTCCTTTGTTTCAACTATATTTCGCATCTAATTCTGCCAGCTGGCACATTTTGGAGCTTGATAGTGGACTCTGAATCAGATTAAGAGGTCTACCCAGTACAGATGAGAATGGGGGAAGAGGAAGAGACAAGGTCTACATTTAAATTCATGGTCTAGGGCTACTAAACGACACTGATAGCTCAATGCATGAAGAGAACTGTGTTTTGCTATCTAAAACTCCTGCTGATTCTGAGAGAGGGAAAGGAATGATGGCCTTAATGTGACGGCAGAAGAGGACATTTTTTTGTTTGTTTGTTTGTTTTACTTGTAAAAGCATTATTTAAAAAAAAACAAACCCACAAAATAAAACAAAAAAAAATCACCCCACTACTGGGATGTTAAGTTTACAAGCGGAAGAACTCAAAATTATGAAATGCCTCAAACCAGGTCTATAGAGACCCTACAACCTGCAGAGGCACATATACATTATCAGAGTATATTTAATTGTACGACTTTATACAATAAACACAGCACATCCTGTTCATCTGCAGTACTCCTGCCTCATGCAATTTATTGGACAGACCATGTCCTAAGGACGAATCAAAGTGAAGTGGACAGTTATGCGAAGGACTCCCATGTCTGACTGGTTGCTGAGAAAGGGACATACAGGGTGAAATAGGATGAAAATTTCCAGAAGAGAGGCTGTCTTCCTGATTAAGTCCTTTGACTATCATCTTGAGCTCTGAATTTTTTTCCTCTGTCTAGATCATAGAGTTTCTGTGTGATACTGATCACAGCGTTTGTGCAAACTCTTTCTCTGTGATCGCTCCTGTATCATTTTCTGAGTGCCCAATCTGAAACAGCTGGAGTATTGGACTCTCATAATTGCAAAAGTTTGATACGAACTGTGCTCTGAACACATAAAAGGCAGCAGAATGCCCAGAAAAGCTAGGCTCTGGTCTTGAAAATTAGCCTCCAAAAATGAGTTGATACAGGGCGATTTTGGCTTTAGTCTCACTACCTCTGCTCCCAATTTGTAAAACTGAGACACCATCCTGTTACCTTGCTGTGTGTTGTATAAATAAACTAATTAATATCTACAAAAAAAAGACAGATGTCAGAATCAGAGAAAAGACCATGAAAAACGAATACATTTTTGCTCAGTACAGCTTTTGGATGTCAAGCGTTAAATGACACATGGGACCACTCACCAGAAGAGGATGAAGAAAAACTGTTGCGGATCACGTGGATTGAAGACTTTATCATAATGTAGGTACACAGTTTGCAGATATGAGACCTGAAAGGAATTTTAACTCTGGTACTTCCTGGCTGTTGAGCTTCATCAGTCTTTTCAGGTAAGATTTTCTGGTTTGTTTAGAGAAACGTATATACCTGAAAATTTTGGAAGTTTCTACATGGACAGCTAGGAGCCAGCTATATCAATCCCCATGACATGGATAAGGAATTGCACCTAAGCCATGTGAATCTAGAGAAAAAAGTTCTAAAGAATTTTGAAAATTCTAAAATTATTTTTCTGTAAATCTAATTCCCAGATTGTCCAGGTTAAGGGGACATTCAGAGTAGAAATTCTTTTAGAAGCTCAAATGTCAGCTACAAAAAACATGGCATGGGAACCCACAGTTACCTAGGACATTATGATCTTTCTTCATGGTACCCTTATCTGGTCTTCTGTATCCTATAGGCTGAATAAATGCTAGTCACGATATAAGAGCTTGAAGGTCTAAGTACAGCCATTGCATAGTTCTGGACAACATGTTCCCAAGAAGGCAAGGTGTCCAGATAATATAACATCCATTTGCTCTGCTCTACTTGCTCCTCCCTGAAGTCAGGTCAAGTCTCAGTGCTTATTTTCAAAGCCTTCAATAGACTGCACCAGAACTTATTCTTAAAAAGAAGTCTTGATTTTTGTGAGCCCTTGGGCACTTTTGATTTTTTTTTGCAGGGAATGACATGTTCATGTGCATAGGAACAGAGACTCAGAAGATGTCTCGGCAGACACAGGTCTGCAGTGCATGCCTTCAGAAGACTTGCAGGCTTCTTTTTTATACAACCACATGGACTTTGTGTGTCTGCAAAACTGCTGTATCATTACCATTTTTGTTAAAAGCAAGGTGTTTGAAAGTATGTAGCTAAACTGCACAGTGAGAAAAAATGTGGACTTTGGAAATGGCATGATAATTACACAGAGACAAGCTGAATACCAGAGTGATGGGCACTGCCTCAATGCACCAGGATTGAAGAGATGAGACAAGAATAAGAGGGGCACCATACTCCACCTGAGACAACTCAGAACAGATCTCCTTATGTTTGGTCCTCAGACAACATCACAGTAGCTAAGGAAAGGTTTCAGAGCTGTGATATAAATAAATAAACTGTGAACAAGATAACTTTTTCTCCAACTCAAGTGTAACTCACCTCAAAAGGGCAACAAATCTCCGTTTCAGAGTTTCTTACGATCTTTGCCATTAGATCAAAACCTGTATTTGATTGATTGAAGAAATAAATAAAACAATTTATTGGTTTGTTTTTTTTTTTCTTTTTCATGGCCTGACATCTATATTTACACCTGACTGTTCTCTTTAGAGAGGTTTTTACTTGATGTTCTGTTTCCACTCCTAAAGTTGAAGAATATACAGTACCTGTTCCATTAATGTCATTTGGCATTTCATTAGACAAGGAAAATGAGCCTCTACAGCATTCAAAGAACAGACCAATAAAGATATATTACTGTCACTTTACTCAATAAGAGCAGATGGGTCATAATAGTATGGCTGATACCAGTACGTTTGCAGAGTCATTTTTTCTTATCAGGCAGTTAATGAAATGAATTTCTATCATAGCATCTTTAAAATATAATACTCTCACAACTGTCTTTAAAGACCTATTTTGAACCAAATATGTTATCTATCAAAATATTCATTAAAATTAGGTGCAGGCCTACAGGAAGAGACAGATTAAATCATTGAGGCATCTGGGCCTCTTATTCCTCTAATGTGACCTCATTATATTGTAATTTGTTATTGCAGAAATTTAATTTTCTGATGCCATGGAATTATTGAGGGTCTTCCCGTTTCCAGCATTTTCACTCTACCTAATTGTAAACTTCAAGATCATTTGGTATTTGATACTGGTTGGCTCCAAGATTGGATAGGAAACCGATACACTGTAAATGAGGAAGTACTTAATGAGGAAAGTGTGATCATGTCATATTGACTACATTCGAGATAAGGGATAAATAAATAACAGTTTCACTTGAGATTATTTCAACTTCTCACTGACACGTTTATTAACTCTATTCAGAGCAAGATGCTTCAATGCCTCAATATCAAGTAAAGAGAGAGATTCAGGCTACTAACCTTGGCCATGAGCCTGCTGGCACTACCACCAAGTAGTCACTGAGCCCAGAGTAATGGAGGAGAAACTACCTTACCAGTGAGCTTGATAGTTGGACTTTAAATGTCACAGGACCGTCATAAGAGAGAGACAAGCAATCCTGTTAACCCATGCTCCCATAAGCCTTCTTCATGCACTTCCCGTGTTCTTCACTCTTCCCTCCCATTGAAATACACCAGAAAACCAAATTACTTTCATGCCATTCCATTAATCCTCTCTAGCTGAGGGTTGCCATTGAAAGACTCCAGATTTTCCAGGAATGCATGACCAAAGTTTTATCACCTACCAGACTTTTATGGCAGAAAGTCTCATCTAAACAACGCGATGACATTGCCCTACAGAAAAGGTTCTGTAAATTTTGTATACTCCATAGCTGCTACATGTGGGACACAAAAGCAAAACACCTCTTAATGCACATAGCTCTGGACTCAAAGCTATAGCAAACTGGGATAGAATAATAAGGGACACATACACAAAATGAATAGTGTGCCAATGTTCCTGTCCTTTCCCACACAAATCACAAAATTCATTTCAAGAGCTTGATGGTCAAAGTGGTGCTTGATCACTCTGGGACAGCTTCTCCTGCTGCTCTGAATTTTGAAAAATCTTGTGCAACTGAGATTCTTAAAGGAGAATTTCCCCTTCAGATTTAGGACCAAAATATCTTTTATTATGCAATTTAAAAAAAAAAAAAAAAGTATGAGCAACTGAATTGAGTTCTCTACAAATACAGCAATATGAAAAATGCATCCAAATTACATGCAGCTTTGTCAGGTACCCATTTACATATATACTTGTGAAGGCTGAAGGCTAAAATTAAAAATTTTAAGGCAGTTCTAAATCAACAGAGTGTGTTAACATCAATATTCATGTGCAAAATTTGGCCAATATATCTGGCTCCATTTTCTATGGATACATGAACTTTTCATTCTTTAGTGAGTGAATGAAAATACTTTCGCAATGACGTTCCAGATTACAAGAGAATTTACAATAGAGAAGTATCCACTTCATGACCTGAATGCACAGAATAATCATCTGGAATGTTCAAATCTTTAAAATTGAAACAGAAAATCTTTAATTTTCCAGTCTGCAAGTGGATACAGGATTTCTAGAAGAAATTTTTTCAAAACACATCAAAGGATATCGCATGCATCTAAACTCCCTGATGTAACTTCTGACGTATGAGTTTAAGTAAAAACACTCTTCTTAATTATCTTGTAGCTCAATAATCTAATAATTATTCATTTCAGCAAACTCGTAAATAACACTTAAAACACAAACTCCATTTTTAATCAGTGAAAACTGCCATTTGTTGAAAAGGTTTTTTGAGTAATTACTTTGCATTCTTATTAGTAATGTGGATTTATAGGAAAATCAAAACTATATTAATTATACCATATCCTCATTATATATTAATAGACTCAGAAACCAAACATACAGCCTTGCAGAGTGAGGTGTAATATTTATATGAGGCTTTGCAGCAGCAGCCAACATGGCACTTAGCTCTAATGCACCCGCTTTAGAGTATTGACTTGGTGCTCCTGGGACCCATGAGCGCAAATCCCTGCTGGGAACGTGGATACACTGCTCTGAGCCTCCAGAAGAGTGTCTTGGGGTTTTTTCTTTTCTCATAAGGGGCCTATTTATGTCAGTGGGTGCAGTCCGTGTTTTGAGTCATCAATTTCCAAATGCAACACGTGTGTTTTATCCCTATTCCAGGCAAGGCAGCAGAATTCTCTTGCTTCAATTAGAGGAAAACCTGAAAAGATGCAGCATCTCAAGGTCACTGATACGCAGTTCTATAAATACGGGCATGAACTACCCTCTCACAAAGCTGTGAACTGGAGTAAAACCTCATCCTTGGAGGTGTGGTAACAGGAATGCTGCTTCTTGCTCTGCACACAATGTATTTGCCTGGCTGAAAGGCCTGGTTGTTTTGGCAGCTGGTGGGATCCAGGATTTGGGTTGTTGTTTCTGGGTATAACCTGAGAGCAGAATGACTGATTAATTGCAGCTCCATTACAGTAGCTCTTGTAGAGCATGTGCTTAAGTCAGATGTCAGACTTGTGACATCGCTTGACCATTGATGGCTTCTTCAACTTAACTGAGTTTACTGCTTTTTGATCTAGTTGTTGTGCAGTCCAAATTATTTATTTTGAAGACTGCTAAAGATGAGTGGAAGGTGTCCCTGACCATGGCAGGGGGATTGGAACTAGATGATCTTTAAGGTCCCTTCCAACTCTAACTTTTCTATGATTCTATGATTCTATGACTGAAGCTACCAGCCAGATGCTGAAGTCCATTAATGTTAACATGAATCGTAACTATGCTGATCTACCCTGCCAAGGACTGCTGTACTCAGCCCAGCCCCAGGACCTTCCTTCAAGGGAAATGTTCCTCAAAAAGACCTTTAAGGGAAGACACTTTCCCTTGAGCACTCATCTGCTGACTGATATGGAGGAACCAAGAGGGCCCATAATAGCACCCCTAATGTGGTTTGCCACATCGCTACCCTATCATACAAGGGGATGGGCAACCATCTCCTTGTCATAAACTTTCCACATCTGCAGGTGCTGTCATGTGCCTGGGCCAGTGTGCCCTTGTGACATCCCAACGGAAATAGAGGTCAGGGATAAGAACTACTGAAAAGATGGACCAAATCCCTCTGCTGAGCCCAGGGGCCTTAAGGAAAGGCAGTGACCATGCTGGAGTCGCTGTGAATTGCTCTGGTGGGCATGAGACCATTGGAAGCTTCCTCCCACATCGACCTTGGGTGGTCCATTAGCCTCATTTATAGGCAATGCCCAACAGTCCATGCTCAGGTGGAGATTTCAGCCTTACAAAGTCCCGAGCCAACAGCGCAGCAGGGAGTGACGCTCCTGTAAAGAGAGTTAATTCCTGCCTCCCACAAAGGAGATGGCAGATCCTCATGCCTGGTGACTGCTCTTGGTCTGTTTTTAGCTTTTCTAAGTTCCTTTTCTTGACTTCACCATCCTCATAAGTGTTTGCAGCTCAAGCTGTGTCATCTGAATATGTCATTAGTCACTGAATAGCCGAGAGAGAAACAGTCAGCTGGGGAGGATTCAGGACTCTATAATACTGATCTCTGCCCTCTGTAGATTATGAGCATTTTTCTAAGTGCCTCTAATTTTAATCTCCCAAGCTGTGGCTTGTACAAAAATATATTCAATGGCCTCCTCTCTAGTGTAATATCTTTATATTAAGGATTTTCTCTTTCACCTCAGGAAGTCAGCTTTGTGGCAGACCGTCTCATTTAAAATCTAGTATAACAACAGTGGCATTTTTCTGTGGAAAATTGGAAGTACCACAGGTGATAGATTCAGCTTTTGCCTCTGCCCGGTTACAAGTGTTGGAGACAGACAGCAAAAAAATCGTTTTGAAACACATTGCTGAAAGTTCAGATCTTTTCATTTAGTGAAAGTAAGTAATTTACTTCTGCCTGTAAGTAATAATTATCTGTATAGAAACCATAGTGATGGAGAGACAGCCCAGCAGGGTAAAAGCAGAATGAGAAATCCTGGGATTTTTTGAAAGCTTTCGAAAGGATCAGTAAGCAATCTGTCTGTATCTCCTCCCTGCCATGTGCATACAGGATGGCAACACAATAGGGAAATAAATAAAAAAGTCAATAAAATAAAGCAAGCATCTAACAAGCAGCACATAGATGACTCTCCTGTGATCCAGATAAGGCCAGCGGTTAGAGACAGGATCCAGCTGCAAGGAACAGGAGATGGGTAAGGAGACAGAGCCAATGTGGATTTAATCCTGATCTCAGAAGAGCCAGACTGTTTCAGGGCTTCTCTGGGGTTACGCAGGGCTCAGACTTTGTGCCCACGTGAAAACATAAGAGTGGGTGAGAATGAGTCAGTCAGACCAAAGGTTCAGAGATATGGCTCGGGTGCTTCTGCCTAAGTCCTGACAGAACTCCTGTCCTTGTTCATTTATGTGCTTTCCACCCAGCGCACCACAAAGCGACGAAGCCTTTTCACTGGCCTCCCTGTGGTTGCTCCGGGCTGAGGAAGCCCAATGGCTCCTGGTGACCGTGGGGGCTGTTTTCTGTTCCCTACTTTGTTCTGCTCTAGGACAGATCACCACTGTGCAATTTCAACCAGCTCCATGGCTGGCTTTCAGGGAGCTTATTTTTAGTATATGGCCATCACATCCTTCTCTTTTTTCCCTTTATTCATCCTCTGCACTAGTTTGGTTATTCAGTAACGTGCCCCTCTCAAACCGGGCAGGCACTTTAGTTTCAGGAGGCTGGCAAGTTGGTAGAGACAGTAGCCATTAACAGATGCTTATGGAAAGACCTTTAGAAACAGAGTAAGTGTAACAGCACTTTCAACTGTATGCTGATTATCTGATACTCCTCCTGGTGGTGCTTCCTCCCGAGTGCATTTTTTTTTCTTATTGTGCGGTAAGGAATTTTTCTTTGGTAGATGCTCCTATTTTTTAATGAATCATTAAACTCGTCTGCATTCACCCATCCTTAGACTTAGCGTTTTCTGTTCAGTTCTTTAACCAAAACATCTTTCACACCGCCAGGCCTTCCGCCCCGAATTTTTTCTGATCGGCAGCACAGCTTCATCTGCAGCGGGTGCCCTGAGCACTGCGCCTCCCCTATCAGCCGTTTCAGGCGGGAGCGAAAACACACCCTATCCGCCTATGATATCGTCTCTATTTCCTTGTTGCAGCCCTTTTCATTTCTCCCTGGCTGTTCTCTGACAGCTGCAGCCCAGGCTCCAATCTGCTGCAGGTGGCTCTTTTTGCCCTTCAGGCTTTCTTCACCATTGTGATGCATTAATGAAGTAGAGCTCCCTGTCAGACTTCATCAGCAGTCTTGTGAAGGCAGAATGAAATCACTTCTATTGACCCACTGGCATATTTATAGGCTCCTTCTTTTTTGCTGAGTATGGCAGTTATCACCTTTCCATCCCCATGTTGTGTTTATTCAGCAGAAAGCTAAATCACATCTGTGCACAAGTGGAACATTAATCAGTAAACGTAAGCCACTCATAAAGACTGCCGAACCTATCTAATTACCAGAGCTGGGACAGCTCGCAACACCTACCCCTCAGAGGGGTTCACAACCCCATCAATCCACAGCCCTCTAAACAGAGCCCAGCCAGCTCGGAGACTTTTTCGGCTTTCCTCTTGCTAGCCTGTCCCCAGAAATCAGCATTTTAAAGTTTTCCTGGACTTGATCCTGGTACCTCTTTTCTTCTACAGCAACAACAAACCCACTTGGGAATAATTTTTTATTAGTTTTTTTTTAACTCTGTCTCTGTTCTCCCCTTTCTTATTCTGTTTATCAGACAGAATTACTTTCAACATAACCTTTTCCCATGCATATCTGTGTCTGCCTGCCCTCCTTAACAATTTTTCCTCCTATTTTTGCACTAATTACCAAAATCAATCACCCTCCATGTTATTGGGGTTGGAGTCTATCATATTTGCAATTGTATAAATATGTATTATAATACTAGGTAGAGCATAATACTACATCAGTATGGTCATATTTTCAGTAATGATGCATAAACTGCAAAAGCGTTTGATAAGCTTTGTGTGAAAAGTAATTAGTTGATGTACGCATATCTACGATGAAAAAAAGGTGCTGTCAGACAAATTTTATATCATTTCTTGATGAGATGACAGAAATGGATGGCCAGTGTAGCTCTATGGATAGTTCAGCTTCTAAAAAGCTCCTGACTTAATCTTCCTTCGTTCTGATGAAATTAGGAGTTCTCTGTCTGATTCTCAGTTAAATACTTTATTTTCTGAAATTCTGATCAGTTCCATCTAGAACACATTAAGTGGATTAAAAAGTGGTAAATCTATAAATCGTAAAATAGGGAAGTATCATCTTCTGGGGACATTTTCAGGCATTAACCTTTTCTTATTCCAGTGCTATTTTCAACAGTCAAGAGGAAAATCTTGCAGGTAGATTTTGCCAATGACGTAAGAATGTATAGAGTTGTTAAAAAGGACAGATCAGTTCCAAGGAGAAAACTAGCTAATTTTAGCAATATGCATTTTAATAAAACTGAATCTAAGAATCAGGATTATAGACAGTATTTATGAGAGAGAAGAGCAGCTAAGAAAAGGACTTAGGGATCAGGACAATAAATGCGGTGCCTTGCGGCAGCAAAGGAAGTAAGTATGGCCCTTGAACGAGTGATCTAGGGAACATCGGATAGAATGTGGGAACTGTTTACACCACAGTGAGGTAATTAGCAAGCTCCTCTAAACAGTAATGGCCTCTAAGTTTATCATATGTGAGAAAATCGAGAGAGCTCGCTCCAAGAATTATTTCAGTAACTATAAAACCTGATTTCTGTGAGAAGCTAAAGATACTCAGTTTAGTGTATACCATTCAGGAGGAAATATGATCAAGTAGTTACTCAAAGGGGATGTAAATTTCAGATGTTAATAAACTTATTTAGCCAAGAAGATGAAAATATAGCAAGAGCCCGAGCTTGGTCTCTTATGCTGAATAAATGCAGTGTTGGAATAAGATCCAAGACCACTTTAAAAGTAAAGGGAAACAACCATTAAGACAAGTTACCTAGGTTTGCATTGGTTTCTCTGTCACTTATTTAAACCGAGATAGCAAATCCTCCAAAAATAGATGCCATACTTCAGCCAAAAGTTATTGTCTTTGATAAAGAAATCATTTGGTACAATTTTAGATTACATGATTTTATATCCAAGTAGGTAATAACTCAGGTCCTTTGGGAGTAGGGTTTTCATACTGAACAGTGATCTATCTTCATGTCCACTAATGGGCCTCACTTGAACTCTGAAGATTTTACTCATGGCAAAATGGATAATTAAAATTTTAGGGGCTTGCCTAAGCTATTAAAGGAAATTATTAGGCCCATGAGGAGATGGTTCAGAAATTCGTATTCACATCACTAGAATACAGGTCAGTAGGTATCAGTTGCAAGGATCATGTAAACCGTACACAGTCAGGAATTCAAGAAACTCAAATGTGGATTATTGAAATTATTGTTCATTGGGTATGCAGCCTCTTTTGATTTACCTGATAGCAGTTTTAAGGAAAACCATGGCTCTAATTACAGAGCTATAAATACAGAGAAATTCTGTTCAGTGACTTTATTATCTATGTATTGAAATGAATTTTTGGCTCTTTTCATCTGAAAGAAGGCACGAGCTCTAGTCCTCTTTCTGATTAATGCGTTGATTTAGTCGCATAGTCATGGTTTGTTACCTTCTCTAGGAGGTATCATTGAACTATAGTCATAAAATAGCAGATGAACACATTCCATCTAAACTTCCCTCACAAATAATGATTGCTGGTAATTTAATATTGATAGATTATAAGGTTTTCTTACCATTAACATTTATTTAACAGGTCTTATTTTGTTTATCCATGGGACAAAAGCGTGGTCTTGCCCTTGAATTACACTATTTCAAGTGATTTTCAAGCTTCAGCTCTGTTTGTAAAAAGCTTTAGATATTTCCTTATAAAGGTAAGCTAGAAATCCAAAATAAGCCTTTATTTATGACATCTGAAGTCTTTCAAATACAATAGCCTAGTAAGTATGAATTAACAAGACTTTATTATCTTATTGTGAGGACTAAGATTATTTCAAGAAAAGCCAAATGAAACTAGAGGATCTTCCTCTGGGATTTAAGTATTTAAAAGAAGCTCATCATGTATGTGGAATTGATTATACTGTGTTGAAACAAAATGAAAGAATCAAACAATGCATATTTTTTCTGCTGGGAAAAAGAACCGCAGTTTGTAAGTCGTCTGGGATCTCAGCATCCATGTCCTCTATATATAAGATACTTTGACTGCCTGCTCCCCCTGGAGAGGGTCTATTGAGCAGGGGAACTGATACAACCTAAGATTATTTATGTTTCCTCTCCTACCAGATAAGAAAAGAGAGACCATGTCTACATGAATGAGTCTAAATGCAACTACAGAATCATGGGCATCTGTTTGTCATCATCTTATTACAAAACACAGTTACCACAAAGCCACCAAAGACCTCTGTTTCATGGTAACCTTTCCCAAAGGAGATTTCAATTAATTCAGACTTTAAACAGTGAGGACATCAGGAGGCAGAGAAGTCTCCAAGCGATGGCTACTTTTGCTAGGATTCCTCAGTTCTCCACTTATCCTGCTATAGTACAGTTTTGATGTTTGAAGTAATACTTCCACCGCATGCTTTCAGAAGATAACCACCGAAGTGCTGCTGAGACCAGGCACTATTTTTTGGTCTCACAATTCCCAGCTACCAAGACAAGGGAGAGTGTATGTATGCATATGCGCACATGAGTTCGAGTACCCTTTTGCCCTGCTACATCCCACTCTCCAGCAGCTCCCTTCTTCCCAATATGATTCAGGAGAACTGGAGACTTTGAGGGTGTTCTCTTTGTTGTCATTTAATTGTTTTGTATCTACATTCCATCTTTTAAAGATATGTCAGAAAAAGCACCCTTAGTGAAGGCTCATACCTCTCCAGATTAGGTGACGGGTCTTATCTTGTCAACACTAATTTTACCTTCAGCAACGCAAACACACCTACAGATGTTTTGCCATGAGCAGATGGGGTAGTTTCTTGTGGACCAAATCTTGGCTGTTGTTTAACCTGAAAACAATCTCAGGCTTGTAATACTCTAGATGTCGATGATTTCTATTTGGCTGCACATGCTCAGCCAGGTTTCCTTGCATCATCGTGTCTACTGCCAGTGTTGTCTTAAGGAGTTATTTCTGCCACTTGGAGTTGTTCCCACCATGTGTACAGCCAGCATTGGGTAGTCTTTACAGACTGCACAAATGACGACTGCTAGTGTGAGTTTCATCACAGCAGGGATTGAGGAAAGCAGATTAATAGTGTTACCTTGAACTCTTTTACAGTGAAAAATTACTCCAGGAGTAGTGTGGGGAGAAGATAAAATATGTTTAGCCCCGCAGTACCCCTTCCAAACTAATTCTGAGGCAAGTAACCTCAAAATAGATTATCTTTGACTACTGCAGAACATGGGAGGTTGTTAGGGTGTATGATTACAATCTATGTCTCAGCTGAAAGCAACCAAACCATCTACATATGCCATGAAATGACCCGGGGTAAAATGATTAAGGGGGTTCTTGAAGGCTATTGTCTTCCCTGTGAGGGGCTGATCTGTTATAAGAAGTAACTTGTGCACACAGAAAAGTTTTTCTGTGACATGCTAATTTTGAGTTATCTAGAAAATGAGGTACTGCTGAACATTCAAAATTACATACAGTCAAAATTGGAAGAGAAGGAGAAGAAAGAACAGAAAAGGAGACACAATGGCACAACTGCCCAAATGAAATGTAGTTATCTTGTATTTCTGAAAAAAGTAATTGCATCAGGGAAATGCCATACATCAGAAGCTGCTCCTGTCTACAACGTGATATCATCCTCTGCTCTTACTGACTTCACTGGAAACTGATAAAACAGAAGCAAAGAGTTTTCATCTGCATGATCTCTCTCACCCTTGTGGCTTATAGCCGGCATCGACTCAGCTCAGAAGAACTGGTGCTCCTGTTGCTACAGTGACCCCTCTGCCCAAGGCATCCTTGTTGCTGTTATAAGATACGCCACCTTATTATAGCTCAGCATCTTTCACAGACTCTTCCAAAGCCCACAAACCTTAACATTTCTATTATCGACATACATACTTCTCATAACATAGGCTCTTCAAGGGGCAGCTTTTCCTCAATGTCTTGTTGACTGCTATACATCTGTCATACGAAGTTAAACTGCTGCTGAGATGATGAGGGTTAATGCCATACCATATATTTCAACTAAACGGAAGAAGAGGTGGGGGTAAAAGGGATGGAAAGAAGAAGAAAAGAGGAGAATAGCAAAATTTGACAAATGCTTTTCTCAGCATTATGTCAAACATGTTTACAGAACGGCACAATTAATAAAAAAACCTGCACTAGAGTCCCTAATTACTATTCTACACAGGGCGGAACACTTCTTCATTATCCCTTTTTGAATTGATTGTGTACATCAAACAGTCTAGATATAAATAAAATATGCCTGCATGCATAATACCCTCACATTAAAGCAGAAGGCAATTAACCTATGATTTTTCATTAATTAAATTAAAATAGCCCTCTGAAAATGTCTCAAATCAAAACAAGTTCCTTACAGAGTATTTTTTCCATGCCGTGATGCACAGAGCCTGCTTGTAAAATCATTGGTCCAATGAAATTACAATAAGCCTCTGCAATTTTATCAAAGGCTACCAATTTTCTTCTGTGACTCCATTGTTCAAAGCGCTAATCCCAATTACAATATTGGTTTTATTTTTCCATCTTTAAAATAATATTTACAGATGCTTGTCCACTATTTAGCACATTGTTTAAATTTTATTTTTGCTAATTATAGTGATGTGCTTTACAGAATTACAGTAGGTATTGACCTGATCAGAAATATGGCAAATAAGATCTGACTCTAAAAGTGCATATACACAATAACAAACTCAGTTAGCGTAAGGGTTTATTAGGGCTTTGTGGTTATCTCCAGTTAACTGAGTTTAGGTTATGCTGCCAGAGAGAGGTAAGAGTAAGTCTGCTTGCTGCCCCATACAGAAACATATTTCTTGTTGATCATTCTTTTCAGATAAATGGAGTTGTCCTAAAGACACCTTCAGATGTCTATTTGCTTTGTGGATTGTGAGGATACACGATCGTAAACCAAGAATACGCACTAGATGATAACAAAACGTCTGATACAAGATTGCTGCTTCTAAGATATACCCATTTCCCTTCCTCAGATTTAAGGGACAGCTACCCATACATACTACTGAGGTCACAGACCTAGATAGAAAATATGATGGAGTTTGGTTTCATTGGAGTTTTTTGTGTTTGGTTTTTTTTTTTCTGAAACCTGAGGATACAGGATTTTAGATACCTCCAGTTATTTATAAAGCTTTGATAATAAGGAGCCACAAAATAAACTACCTGCTTGTTGCCTCCTAAAATTAAATCTTCGTGTTGTAGAAGTGTTGAATTATGTGTCTGTCTTAAAAGAGGAAAAAGACACTTTCAAGTACAGAATATATGAACAGTGATGCTAAAGCAACAGTGTATTTCCTTTAACTCAGAAGTCACTTACCTCTTTAAGAACTCTGCAAATTTGGAATTTACAAGATTTTAGCTATTTAATAACTATAATAATGACCTGTTAAGTTAGCTACATTAAAGATAAGCCATTGGAATACCTGCATAATTTCTTCGGTGCAGATCACACATGCTGGGGTAGCAGAAAGAAAAGAAAGCCATACTCCCTTTCTTAAGTGCAGATGAGAGCCCAGAGGCCACACACAAAAAGGAGCAGAGAGCACTTTCTGTGGGGTGGGAACATGCTCCAGCATCCAAGCAAAACCCAGCATGGATTTCGGAAGGCACAGCAAAGCTATTGCCTCATTGGGGCTGCAGTAAGTCTCACAGGAGCAGGAATGAGGGAAAGAGAAGTGCAGAACTCTTTGGTCATGCTCTTCTTCGTCATCTCAATATGTGTGTTAGAAGATCTATATTGAAATACAAAAGGATAAGGAGAGATATTTTGTTATTTCTGTATTTTTAGACATCACAAAGCGGAATGTCTTGCCTCAGGGAAGAGAATCATCTTGGTCCTTATTTCTTTATCCATAAAATGGGGACAATACTGACCTCACACAAGTGCTGAGAGAAGACATGCATTAAAGATTGCATGAAATTCAATGCATAAAGCAATGAGTTAGTAGAGACCAGCGCGTACTTCTGTTGTGCCACAAGTCTTCAGGTCAGACTCATGCACGGCCTGTCTTCAGTCTTTCACAGACCGTACAAACCTCAAGATCTCCAATTTCTACTGGGGAGAATCTGAAATTTCTGATAGTCTTAGAACCTTCAACACTATTTTCTCTTCATCTGCCTCTTAGCTGTTGGAAGGTAATGCCCAGCCATTGCTTTTATTGGTACCACTGGTGTAATTCCATTCACACATTTATAGCTTGATAACTCATTTACACTAACGTATGCTTGTGTGTTCAATATTTGTTACGTGCTTGCCTGGTTTCCAGAAGGAATTAAGATTAAATGGCCAAGGTCTCCTAATCTTGATCAAAGTGCAGAAACAAACAGGTGAAATTAGTCAGGTATATCTTTCCTAACAACAATACAGAAACTCATCACACTTTATGTTTCTTTCTATTGGAGATTTGGCTGTTTAATGAAAAATAATGATCAGAAGTTTCACATGAATAACTGCAGTTCCAGCTACCCATTTTTCCTAAAATGGTCCATCTGATTAACAATCTAATTAAACTCAGAATAACAGTTCTTCACCTGTATTTAGCTTTGAAGATAACTACTTCAGACCTGGAAAAGGGCTTATGGGCCTGAGACCTTTTCTGTTTTTTCCAACTATATGATTTGCTCTAATAAAAGATCTTACTTCTCCCACAGATCTTGCTTTGCATTTATTATTGTATATGAGCACAGCTGACATATGGTTTTCTATTCAAAACCATTTCCTTCCCAGAGCAAAAAATAAATACAAACTCTCACCCAGGTCATAGCAGAGGGCCAGTCAGAAAATTAATTATACTACCCGTATGTCTAAAAAAAAGCTATCGTATTTTTAAGCTTGAATTCTTGCGCTATTTTTTTTGATTAAATGGAAAAAAAAATCAATGTTTTAGGTGTTAGGATTTGGACAGAAAACTCTATCCAGTACTGCCTTCCCAGTCTAGTTATCAGATACTTTGTCTACTTAATTTCACTGATTCTCCTCCTACAAAAGTCCTGCAAGATATTAATTCATCTGCCTCATGGAAGACAGCTTTCAGCTCTTGAACTGTCATCCTAATTTCATTCCTAACAAGTAAATTAAGTTATTTGCTTTATCCAAGGGTAGATAACTCCTAATGTTCTGTGTTTCTGCTCTTCAGCAGTAGAGCCCACAGTGCCAGAGAAGAGCTACAGACCTGTTGTGGGCACTTAGCTGATGCTTTCATGCATGGTAACTGACCAAGACCGTTATTTCCTACAGAATATTAAAAATGGTTGCATACCTCCATTCCTCAGTCACAATGCAGGTATCAGTCAGAGCAGATTACATTAGAGATACTACCATTTGAAAAAAAAAATAAATAAATCTTGAAGAGTACGGACTATTATTTTTTTTAAGCCAGCTAGTGTAATTTTATAGGCTCAGCTACATCTCTGTACTTGTGCTATAAAAATCATTAGGCCCAGAAAATAGCCACTGTGAACTGAAGGGTTGTGTTAATTGCACTTCTGAGTGATTTGGGAGGAAAAGGCATTTTGTGATTCTAAGATCTAGAAATTATTTTTTAACCTAGACAGGAAAGATTCAGGTGAGGGCAGAATGGAAGGGCACATATTTCCATCAGAACTCATCTTTGAAAAAATATCCAACAAAATGAAACAAAACAAAACAAAATAAACCCCACAAATTAATAAAATAAAATAAAATAAAATAAAATAAAATAAAATAAAATAAAATAAAATAAAATAAAATAAAATAAAAACATTAAATTAAATTAAATTAAATTAAATTAAATTAAATTAAATTAAATTAAATTAAATTAAATTAAATTAAATAAACGACAACAGCAACTTATATCCAGAACATGGACTGGGTCAGCATTTGTCTTCCAAAGTTACCTGGAATTTGCATTTCACTTCTTGTAACGCTTTCTCCCTCACATTAGTTCTTCTTCACTTCAAGTACTCTTCCTGAAAGCAACCAACCTGAGAAATTATATTTGATTGAAGTTTGTGATACGTAAATATCATTCAGCAGTGAGATAAAGCAGCTGAAGACCCATGCCTTAGCCACCAGAGGTGCTAATGAAAGAGCGTGTCACTTATTTTCAAACAGAAATGGAGACTTTTGGCTTTACGCCAAGCTTGTGAAGACTTCTGTGTTTTTCATGGAATATTAGCAAAAAACAATTATAAATTACCCCCAAAAATGTAATCTTCCCACTCTTATCCCCACCTCTCAAAGAATAAAGAACTTGTGAAAAGATATACAAAACTAAAAATTGGTTTGCAAACCAAATGCACACGGGGAAATTCTTTTTGGCTGCAAAATACTCCCTCACCAGCGCCTCGGGGGACTTGCATAAATACAAAAAGTGGAATTGCAAGCAGCTGTGGTGTCATAGGCTATCACATGGCTTCCTATGATTATCACCTAAACAGACAAACAAAAGAGGAAAAAAAGAAACTGTTATCAAATTCAGAAGGGAGGAGGGTGTGGGGACTCTGCCTGACGTTTTGCCTTAATGGAGAACCGTCACAGCCAGCTTCACCCGGAAAAGCTCCAGCGTAAGAACAGCCAGGATAAGCAGACACATCGCATGCCGGGGCTCTAGCCTGAGATTTTCTATTTTATGTCACAGCTTCGGATTTTAGCAGGTTTATGAATCCCAGATAGCTGCACTGGCTTTCAGACATTACTTTTTCATAGACTGGAAGGAAACAAGGAATAAAGACAAAGGATTCTGCTTACACAGAGTTTCCTCAGGCAGGATCTGAAGATTTGCCATAAAACTCCTGCTGTTTTTTGCAAGGCCAACAGGAGCCAGGAGAATACACTTTATATATTACCAGCATAAATCATTTCTATAATCACGGTGGTAGGAGAAAGCAAGAATATAAACACTAGTATTAAAATAATTTTTAAATTTGTAAATGTATGTAAAAATAACATGAAATGATGTGCTGGATCATCATGAATGCACGCCCAAGAGCTCCCCAGATCAAAAACTGACCACAACGTCCAAGAGAGCTCTATATAATTTCAGGTCAGTGACAAATTACTACTTGACTGGACAGTTATCCCTGTAAAATGTCCATCTACAAGCACTGGACTGGATTTACTATTAAAAAAACAAATAATGGATCGCTGACATTTCTTCATGTTACCCGTTTTGCCACGAGAGGGAGAAGAAAAACATGAAAGATATGAAAGTGTTCTAGTATGAATAGCCTGAGCACAAGCTCTTGTCATCCTCCTACCTGTCAAGAGAGGAGAAAAGAAGTAAACACTAATTTAAGTTAGTCTAAACTGCTTGAATAAAGAAATAAATAGATATGATTCCAACAAACTGTACATTTATTAGATCTGTCATGTGAAATCATTGCATTATATGCCTCTGCAATTCAAAAAAAGCAGAAGAAAGTGTAGGATTACAAATTACGAATTCAGCTCATGTAATGAAATAGATACATTGTGTCTTTTCCACAAAGAAGCATCGTGATGGAATTCAAAGCTTTTAAATGAGCTTAATTCTCGTCTCACACACTAAGGATGCACCCATAGTCTGAGCTCGGAACTCAAATTCTTGAGAATTTGAGTGCTGACTTTCACAACCTGTGCAGTTTCCAGCGTATTCTAGCCCCTGTTGGAGTGCAGTCAGGTCATGTTCAAGGTATTTACACTGATCTGGGGGAGGTCCAAGCTCCAGATATATATCAACTGGTGTTTTATGCAGTCACGCAGCCAGTGTAATCACTGCGGATTGCACAAATGAGAATGAAGATGGACAGTGAGGTGCTGACAGTGCTGGAGTACCCCGCTGCGGAGAGCTCTGCAGCTTATCCTAACATAAAACTTGCATGTAAGTAATAGGGGAATTAAACTGGTCTGGTCTCAGAAGTCAGGCTGGACCTGGTCATTTTAGGAATATAGATACATGTTAAACTGCACAGCACTGAATGCGTACTCCAAGGAGAAAGGACATTATTCACCTCTCAAACTGCTGCCATGGCTTTAAAATCCAGAAGTACACTGGGTATCTCTAAAACAATTTAGATTACTCTGAGGTCATAATGTAATTTCTAGCAAGGAGATTCTCAGGAGGCGAGTAATTCTGTGCAGAGCTTCTGCAGGAGGGAACTGCCACTGGAGTTCAAAGGGAGCAGACGGCTGCCGGCACACGGTCCTCTGGGTACCCAACACGGGACGGGGCGGGAGGAACAAACAGCTGAAGCAGGGAGAGGCTGTGAAGCTGGAAACCCAACAGACTAGAAACTTTCTCTGTTGTGACAGATCTGCTGTACGACATTTCTGTCCCCAGCCAGCCATTGCTGCTGCCATCGCTGCCAGAGGTTTCCAGCCCTTCCCTGCGCTGGTTCAGCTGAATCACTGCAGCCTGACCCAGCACTGTTGGGGGCTTGGGGAGGGGGAAGAAGAAGAAGGGGGGGGGGGGCTTGTTTTTAACAATCATGCTTGTTTTAATATCAGCTGTACCTATGGGGCAAGATTAGGAACCTCAGTACCGAGGAGCACACAAGCAGATTCAGGCCCCAGGGTATTGCACATGCTCTATGACCTGAGCCTAAACCCATCCATAACGCAGTGGCTGCGAGGATTATTTCAGTCTGTAAAGCAAGACTGGGGGTAGCCTTTTTGAAAACACTCTTAGCAGACAACAGCCCTCCCCACCTCCTTCTCTCTCCTGCATTGTTCTTTACTTTGTCTCACACGTAAATATAATAAATCATAATCCAAGGACCTGAAAAACAGCATTTAAAAAGTACAGCCGTTGCTTGTGCCGCGGAGGCAGCATAAGAGGGCTGTGCTCCCTACGGAGCCTTCCAGCACCTACGTGCTGATTCCCATGGGCCGTACGAGGGAGATTCAGGGCTTTGTTCCCCAGCTCCAGGCAGGCACAATCAATAACCTCATCTCCACATAATACCTGCTCCCCCCTGCTCTCTGCTAGAGCAGCACAAAAGCTTCCAAGAAAAGGAACTGAAGTGTTCCCTCTGCAATTGAAGGGTCCTTGGGCAGGAAGGCTGCCCCGGGGTTTTACTTTATAGCACATTTCAGCTCGGGGTTGTTGTTGGGTGAGAATGAACCTGTCATGTGCTGTCTCCCCATGCCCCATGGAAATCAGCGTGCCAGCTCACTGTACTTTACGTGTTTAACCACAGCAAAGCATTATGTTCTACAAACAGTGGGGTCTCCATTTTGATCCTGGGCTTTTTTTGCTTTTTTTTTTTAGCTATATTTTCAGAAAACATACCACGTATCTGCAAAGGTATGTGGGGGGGGTTCCCCCTGTTGAAAAAGGTCTTTGAGGTATTCTTCTTTGCTCTCCTTTGAAATCTGCACAAGGTACCCAGGGTTTGTGCTACCTTCATGTGTGAATAGAAAAAATTGTCTTCAATGGGGGAACTCCAAACACAGAGGCACCAATATCTGGTCAAGAAGAGCTAGGCAAGCAGAAATTCATGTACTTTGCCTAAGGGTATCATGCCAAGGAGGACAATCCATCCTTTAAACGCCACCAGAGTGGTGGTAGCTCCTTGTTGCTCGGCACTGCTTGTTTTACAGCAGCATCTAGGACTCCAAATCACAGAGGAGATCCCCATGGGGCTTGACATGGGGACACAGGGAAAAAATTCTCATCCTGAAGGGCCTCCCAGCCTCTGTGCAACAGCAGCGGCTGTAGGCAGGCTGCTGACGCGGCAGGTGAGTGGAGGCAGCGTGGTGTGGTAGGGGATGGTCTCGGTGGCATTGCTCATTGTGGGCACTAGTTGGGCTTTACGCTTCATAGCTCAGAGCAGGTTAAGTGGAAAAGGAATGTTTCCAGAAGTCAGAGTTCCCTCCAGGATAAGGGACAACATGGCAAAAAACAAAACGATGCATGAACGTGAGTTGGATAAATGATGGATGTGCCATGGAAAGATCAGAGGTGAATTTTACATCTCAGGGCCATGAATTCATGCAAAAAGGCTAAAAAGGACCTCAAGACCAAAGCCACAGAATCATAGAATCATAGAATCATTTAGGTTGGAAAAGACCCTTGGGATCATCGAGTCCAACCATCAACTCCACTCTACAAAGTTCTCCCTTACACCATATCCCTTAACACTACATCTAAACGAGTCTTAAACACATTCAGGGATGGTGACTCCACCACCTCCCTGGGCAGCCTATTCCAGTGTCTGACCACTCTTTCTGTGAAGAGTTTTTTCCTGATGTCCAGCCTAAACCTACCCTGCTGCAGCTTGAACCCATTCCCTCTTGTTCTATCACTAATTACCCGTGAGAAGAGACCAGCACCAACCTCTCTACAGTGTCCTTTCAAGTAGTTGTAGAGAGTGATGAGGTCTCCCCTCAGCCTCCTCTTCCTCAAACTAAACAGTCCCAGCTCCTTCAATCGCTCCTCATAAGATTTATTCTCCAGGCCCTTCACCAACTTCATTGCCCTCCTCTGCACTCGCTCCAGCACCTCGATATCTCTCTCGTATTGAGGTGCCCAAAACTGGACACAATACTCAAGGTGTGGCCTCACCAGTGCTGAGTACAGGGGGACAATCACCTCCCTCCTTCTGCTGGTCACACGGTAGGTACCACCCAGACATTGCTTCATGGGTGTTTTAGGCTTCACTCTTCCTAAACCATGCCAGTGAATGAGAGAGGGTGAAAGTGAAAGAAAAAGCCACTACGTAACATGAAAAATAGATCATCCATGGAGGGTAGAGAGAGAGGGGTGGGAAGGGCAAATTGGTGTGACAGGAAAATTACCTTTGCAGCAGGACTCTAAATGGACATGGGAGGCCAAGCTGGCAGCTGCTGGTACTGAAGTGAAAAGATTTTGCAGTAGTTACTACATAAGGGTCTGGATGAGAGTACGATCTGTGCCCGTTTGTGAGGGACAAGAAAGGATGCAGCTTGAAGATGTTCTGCGGAAGAAATCTTTACAATGCAGCTATAAGGTTGGACTAGATGAAACTGTAGACAGGCCCAGCTCAAAACCAGGCCTACAAAATGGGAAGGACTTTGAAAAAGAGTTGGAAGGAAAGTACCTGTGTGAGGGTAAGCAGGAGCAATAACTTTGGGAAGACACAAACAAGACAGGGATAACTGAGTCACGGAGAACAGACATAGATCCAACATAGAGCCAGTTGCTGTAATAATGCTTGTAGGAGGTAGATACAGACTGAAATAAAGGCAATCTGAAACAGAATATTAAGGAATCGCTACCAAAAAATAAAATTTTTTAAAAAAAAGGGGGGTGGTGGAGAAAAAGAGAGAGAGAAGTGACAGAAGAAGACATGAAAAGACATGCATATTACTTTATAGGGAGATCACAGTTCACAAAGAATCCTCACAACCCTGAAAACCACTGAATAAAAATTTTATAGGACACATCAAGTTATTAAGTTATGACTATTTTTGCGTGTGAAAAATTCCTATTTCCTCCGTAAGATGTTAGCTCTTATTACACAAATGAAAGCCTGCTGACCAAAATCTTTTTTTTCCTCATGAAACAGAATTTCCCAGAGAACAAAACATCATTTTCTGACTGGATCTTAATAATGTCTTCAGGATATTTCCCATGTTTATGTAGATGATTCTACAGTAACAACAACAAAATGCAACATACGACTTCTGGTCATTCCTGTGTTATAAATAATAAGTGCAAGTGATACACATTTAATTTCACACTATTGTAAATGTTTAGGGCTTTTGGACAAAAAAACCCGAGCAACAAACCAACAAAAAACAGTAATAAAAGCCATTAACTATCCCTTCAGATATAAACAACCTTAGTTTGCAAATTCCCTCAGCACCCAGTGAAAATGTCACAAGGTCAAGCTTTAGATGAAACCAGTCTATGGGTTGTACATGGAGATTGCACTGCAGCCCAAGCTTAGGCAGAGAAGCAATGACCAGCATGAAATAGCGAGTCGTAATGAAAAACGTATGGCTGTCAGAGAGGAAAATATCCAGGTATCTGAAGACAAAAATGTTTTAGATGTAAGCAGTAAATAAAGTGGCTTTATCCAGCGTTCAAAGTGCCCAGCTAATGAAATTAAAGGATTGCTCACTAACCTCTCAGACTCCATTCAAAAATTAAGAGTTCAGCAGGATTAAATCAATCAGTCACACACACACACTTCCTTAGCCCTGTTTCATTTAGTTCCTTACGACAAGGTCATACGTAAAATGGCTAGATTGCTTGGACTCAGTCAACAATAATTACTTTACTCTTGGCTACCATCCTTTCAGATTTATCCCTAATTTGGCGTGTTCTCTTCATCAAGTCCTTCATGGCCGTCTGTAGAAATGAATGGAAGTATTTTCCAAGGATGGATATAATGCAGAAGTAACAGTTAAGGTGTTAAGGTGCTAAATATCTGTGAAAAAGAGAAAGGCCTGGGAATGTGTGCGTTAACTGGTGTAGCATCAGGTCCGAATCAGCCTGGAAAAGAAGACTTGCAGGTGACAGCGGAGTGTGGTGACAGAAAATCAGTAAGATACACAGCCAGGGCTACGGCTCCTTCATGGCAGAGTTCACATACCACAACGAGTGGGAACAAGGTGTTGCTGCTTTTGTTTCTTTCTTCCAGTGCCCACTTCACAACAACATGGATAAGCCTCAGTCAAAACAATCTGTCAATTATTCTTTATCTTTTCCCTCTCTCGTTGCTCAGTCTTCTGGCTGGAAAAGGAAACAACTCTGGGTTCACGCGCTGTATGCTTTTTTGAAAATATTTTGTATTTTATGACATTTAAAGGTATTTTATGACTCATCGTGTTGAATATACAAACTGATTTTTCAGCTACAACTCTCCCTCCCACAGTTTTTTGAATAAGCTGACTTACCTATCTCTCAGATGCACTTAGCAAAAACATTACGCTTTCCTGAGAGATCCTCAACAAGACAGCAAATTCAGAATGAAACCAATGTGAGCCAGTCATTCATTCTCATACTTGAAGTTTATGCTCAACTAAGCAGCTAACAGTGTTAAATTTCTTCCAAATAGTTGGACATATTTAGCTGCTTCTTTTGTTTGAAAATAGCTCACTGAAAGACCCAAAGCTTTGCAGATTTACTTGTCAATAAACACGAATCTGCAAATGGTTCATGGAAGCATCCTGCAGCCAATGGGCGGCCCACAATCTGTTTATTGCTCTTATTGCTTGTTATCACTTCAACTGCTTTCTCATAGAATGACTCCTAAAGAGCTTCAAAAGGCCACCAAACATTTTAATTCAAATATCCATGCAAAGCCACATACCATGTTGGCTTCCCACTAAGCCCCTTCTGAACACAGATCCACTCACCAAATATTGATGGAGACAGAAGAGTTGTTTTTGAAGCATTTGCCTAAGGCCAAAAAATGCAAAAGTGACTAATTATTTTGTGTACCGCAATTTCAGTGCTTCCCAGATAGACATCTGCAAGGGATCTCTGTACAGAGTGAAGGAAATCCACAATAACTCTGGATCAAGCCTTTTGAGAAGGTCTCCAGGTAGACAGCCAAGAATTAAGGTGTTCAACAACCTGAGGCATTTTTGAAAATTCTAGTTCACTGTGGGGTTTTTTTCCTAACAGAACTTGAGTGCTTTTCCCTCAGACCTGTCTCATGGCTTATATGATTTTCATAACATAAGATTTTGGGGTATCATCTTTCAGTTGTAATTAAATTCAGATAACCTGTATCTGTTTGGTTTTTTTTTCCCCTGGGGACAGAAAATTTACAGGGAAAAGAAAAAGAAAAAGAGGAAGAGAAAGGGGAGTGTGCGTATTAAATGACAGGGCGAACTCTCAAATTGCCATAGATATAACATTTACATTTTTCAAGGTCATGTGTCAAATACAAATGAAATAATGAACCTTTGTTACTCTGTGGTATCCCATGCCAGGCAACTTATGCATCAGCATCAATACAATGGCTTTGATGAACCGCACTCCTGTGCCCTGCTGCTCTAACCTGGAAGTTAAAAAGGCAGCAATTAAGTTTTCTAAAAAGGAGCAAGAAAACCAGAAAAAAATGGGGCTAGGAGCTGCCAGTATTCTTAATTACAGAATTGTTATTTGATACAAAAGCAAAAGAAGTAAACAAAATGTGCAGAAGGAAGGTAAATGGCACGGAACAGGGATGTTAATGAAAAGGTTGAATAGGCTGCAGCTATGAGATTCACATCTGACCCATGAGACGCTTCAAGAGAGCAACAAGGTAAGAGTCGGGGGGGAAAGATAGAGGTGAAGGAACTGTTATTTACACTCCTATGATGGAGTGCACAGCAGAAACACGCATCAAAGCTATTCTTCCAGAAGACATAGGACTGCATGAAAACACTCTCCCCAACTTGGATGATTTATTTTATTCTAAACTATGTCACTGCAGTGAAATCACACAGTGCCTTCCAGAAAGGCAACTTATAGTTAACTATATACTGCTAAGGAGGCTGTATATTATAATCCAATTTAGGATATGTTATATTGTATCATTAGGGAACAATTTTCGCTTGGTACAGCACAAAATGTCTTAATGGGCTTAAAACACATGCCTCTTTTCCTTTTCTCTTCTCCTCTCTCAGCACGGCATAAAATGAAGCTACGGGTAATATATCTGTTCCATGTGCCTTCCTGGGAAGTGTATGTTACTAAAAAACGTACTAGGTGACTCCAGAGTTGTATATGTTACAGTCATATTTTGAAACCAGTCATTTCAGGAAATGATTAAAATTTTCATCCATTTCACAAAATGGCTGTTTCATTCAGTCATTCCGTGAAATAAGAGAAAGTTTTACGCCTTAAATGAAGTCAGTGAAACCAATAGGGAGGCACCATGTAAAATGCCTGATACCTTGTTACTTGAATTAACTTAAAAAGATAACACACGAGATTATTTTTATAATTTCTTTACTTATAAAGCCATAGGTCTTCTACATTTGTTTCTGAAATCATCCAGTCACATACACCACCTGCCAGAGCCGAATTTATCTTCATAACTGAGGTGACTGCAACATGAGCATTGTATCTGTTTGGCTTTTCGGTGTTTTCACCCATCTGAAGACCGTGCTTTAGCAGGAGCTCTGCCTGCAAACCCCACGCTGCCCAGGCTCCTTCCTGCTGCCCAGGGCAGAGGGCAGCACGTGGGGCAGGATTTTGCAGGGGGTGGTTGGGACGGTGCCCTAGAAGTGAAGGACCAGTTAGGGCAGGGGTATCAGCAGGTGGAGAATTTGGTGGGTTTGGATGAATGCTTTCTGGAGCTTGAGATATAGGAACAGGTCTAACCTTTAGTTTAGCAGTAGTTCCAGTTGTAATGCCTACCAGTGTGTCAGATGTGGGGGGCAGTGTGTCTTCTGGATACGTTGATGCAGCAGAGTCATTAGAAAGAGCACTGAATGCTGAAAGCAGACTGTGCTGACTGCGGAGGTGGTTGATGATCCCTGATGGTAGAGAGGTTGAGCTAAGCCCACATTTGGGATTGGTACCGAACCGAGCTGCATACGGTGAGCAGTTCATTCCAGATTGATAGGTGGTGCTTTCAAGAACTGGACAAAGTGAATCCCCACAGTCCAGTCCCATGAATTATTGTCTGCCATCCATGCTAGGAGCATTTGCTTAATATCCCCTTTGGGAGAACACTGGCTTTGTGGATATCTTGCTTTTCCACGCATCAAGCTAAGCAGAAGCCACAGAAGCTTCAGTTCTTGGATGACTTCAGCAGCAATTTCAGTTCCTTTGTCACTCTGCAACACCAGACGGGTACTAAGTAAGAGAAAAATATCAAAAAAGCTGAAAGGTTGCTTCTGGTGCTCCCTCTGAGATAAGGGCTCAGAGAACACAAAATTTGATGAGGTGGTCTTGGTACACCATTATCCCCTTGACATTGCCTGGAGACCAAGCTTGCATGTCAATAAGGTCAGCTTGCCTTCGTGATGAGTATTTATTGCTTTATGGTCAGTTTTACACCAAGACCGTTAGTCAAGGATCTCTTTCTCTTCTTCTGGCACCCAAACTAGAAAGATTTGAAGAGTTCAACAGCCTATTTTGCGATGTTTGCATGTTTAGATGATAAATGCTTTATAACATGAACGTATAGCAACGTGTGCTTTTCTGAGAATATCATACCTGTCTTCAACGCACACACGGTATATAGGAGATGCTTCTTTAGTCCAGTGTTTCTTGATTAGTTTCTCACTGTCACCACACCATAGAATTTCACACCTGTGAGCAGTGGAAGAAATATAAAAGAACTAATTGGCAATTCCGTAACAAAAGGAGAGACAAAGGATGAGGAGAGAAGAAAGCAAAAAAAACCAAAAAAACCAAAACCCAAATTAAAAGAGATTGTTCTTTAAAACTTACTCTGCAAGCAGGTAGTATTCAAGTCTTGACTTTGATTTGGGATCTTGGCTTGCCTTTTTGATCTCAGCAATAGTTGCACAGTATTCTTCCCTTGGTAGCATGCACTTTGGGCATTTCTCGTACTTTTTGTAAAGTTCTTTTCTGAAGCTACTTTCAAAATCCAGAGCCATCCCCAGCAGTCACTGCAGAACAAGCAGAGGATCCTTATCCAATAACCCCCCCTTTCACAATATGCCTGTTACCGAGCGAAACAAACAGTCAAATAGTCTAGCCGAATATCCAGCACGTCAGTCATTTCGTAGAACGCGTGAAACTTTTAGTCATTTTACCAAATGAGTGAGTGAAGGAGTCATTTTGCAAAATGACCGAAAATTTCAGTCATTTCAGGAAATGACGGGTTTCATGATACAACTAACATATCATGCGTTGAAGGAAAGGCTCAGGCTGAAAGTGCGAAGCAGATCGTGTTCTTCAAACCCCCTCTTGTGGCTGTGGGGAATAGCGCCATAAAATACCGCATTTTACTGTAATCTTTTGTTTAAAGACTGCAGTGATTGCTCAGGAAGGAAGGCGATGTGGAAGCCCTTTTTTTGCAGTAGAGTACATCGTGATGGTTCATATTCTTCCTTGAAGATCTCTGGCAAATGAGTTAATATTTTTTCTTAAGTTCTTTAGAAATAGTACCTGGGGTTTGAGCTGGATGCTTCTGCAGAGATCCAGGACAAAGCAGTTGCCAAAAAGGTTCTGCGGGGATGGATCCACTGGCTATTTTATGTCAGCTGTGGCTCTTTAATATAACTATGTATGTCTTGTATCTAAGTACAACCTTCACTTTGTTTTCTGAAAACCATTTTAAAGTTTCATAGCCTTTAGGTAGAGCTGAAACAAAATGAAAGCGTTCAGAGGATACTTCCTCTGCAGATAGCTAGCAATAAAGAAGCTTTCACAAATGCTGATGAGCCGCTATTCAAATCCAAGCAATTTTGGACAAAAGCTGCCTATAAGTCAAAACTCCTTTTTTTCCAAAGTAGAAACCAAATAATTGATCCTCTGGTAAAGTTTGAATGTGACTGAAACAACGAGCTGACATTGCAACGTATGTCCCATTGTAAGGGGAGACCAGGACAAGGCGAGAGGTGATTGTGGTTGACTGTGAAAATCGTTGTAAATTCCAAAGTGCTTTAGAAATAGTGATGCAAATTACGGCAAAAATTTTGGTCAATGCCATTTATGTCTGGTGCTGCCTTCCTGTGGAAGGAAATCAGTACCTTAGCTTTGGCAAATTGGATGTTGAGAACCCATTTGTGGAAGTGGTACCAGACCTAGAGTCCCATTCAAAACAATAATGCCGAAAGGAGAGTTAGATCCATCAGATGATTGGCTCATTACTTGGTTCGGAGCCTACTCAGAACAAGATCAACATAGGCATCCTCTGTAGGACTTAAGCACAAAACACTTTGGACACCATCCAGGTCTGTGATACCTCATTTTGCTAGCATTCCCCTCTTCCCAAATGCCAATCCCACATACTTCCTTCATCTTTCTTCCACTGTTGTTTCAGGGAATTCTTTTAAATACATTTTTAAACTAATTTAAGTGAACTATTTTCCTGCAGTGTAACTACGACTACTAGTTTCTGGTCTATTATTATTATTATTATTATTATTACTATTACTTTATTTATAGTGATATTAAGAGTCAGTGGACATACAGTTTCTAAAACAGTAGCTTGAGGAAACTTGGTAGAAGTCCATTTTATTGTACATAATATTCTGGCACACTGAAAGACTACACAGATCAACTACAAAAGTACTTCATACCAAAATTTATAGAACTGTGTCTGACCTAATACCAAAGAAAATGATTGAACTGCATAATTTAATAAAGACTTACATTAATCTGAAACACCCTAAGTAGAGAATAATTTAAAAATATAATCTGGAAAAATATTGCTTTATCAACAGAAAAGAAAGCAAACAGTTGGTTGTGCTTTCCTTGATTATCTTTTTACCCAGTATAAGGTGTCCAAAATGCTGACCATTATTAATTTCAATATACTTCATTTAATGCATAAGGGAAACAGCTCACTGAGTTTGTGCTACATAGGTTTGTAGAAACTAAACTGAAATACATTTTCACATGAAAAATTACAGGGACTTTTCAGGGAAACATTGAAATATTTCATTTTGGAAATGCAACAGTAAAATCAGCTAGAAAACATTATTTTTCCCCAACCAAAACTGTCATACAGAACAAAAATCCCAGCATGAATATTGGCCATGTATTTTTTGACAATAGCTGCTTCAGCAGTGTGGTTTTACACATATCCCTGTACACTTAGGGAGCTCAAGGTTTGGTTCCTATGTCTGCCACAGTTTTCCTGAGTGCTTTAGGTCAAGGTGAGGACTTGTAACAGTGACTCTGAACCTACTTGAGTGTGTCTAAGTTTGCAAGCAGTGAAATTCCACTGTGCTCCATTTCAGGACATCCTGATGCGCCTCAGCTCCCTAAAAATATCTTCCTGGAAGGGAAAATTCATTAGTTCTTGTGAAGCACCCTCATGCTGTGACAGCAGGGAACAGACACGAGGACAACGAGGGCAAATCAGGACTGGCCCAAAGATCTTCAGCAGGGCAGGAGAAATTGAATTTTTCTTTCTTCAACTTACAACGCCCTCGTAGGTCATAGTGACACAACTTCTTCGTGTAGCATCCTTCCTAAATGACCTAGGGCACATGTTGGGTCAGGGAAGGAGTGGTCAGCCTTCCTGGGAGACAGTGGCAGGCAGAGGGGTGACCTGCCTCCTCCCCAGGTACTTGGGGGATAGGAGCCCCCCCCCGGCCTCATCCCCGCAGCCACCTGCAGTCCCTGCTTTCCTCTATAGCTACAAGAGGTTTCAGCCTCATGGCGAGTTGTGTGGGTCCTTGAAAAGTTGACATATCCTTTGCCTTGCCTTGAGTGGTGGCATATGTTTCAGGGCTTTACAATGACTGAGCACAAACTCTCACGGAACCTGCTATGAGCCCGAATAAAACATCACATAACATTAAGCTTTTCCATCCCAACAGTTTTAATTAAGTCAACCAGTTCATACTACACATTTATCAACATTAAAACCAGCATTATTTGCTGAAGTGAATGTAGACATGCAGAGGAGGTAGGTATTAGTAATTATTCTTAAAGCGTACTACACATATACAGCTACTCTATTGATTTCCAATATTTAATATTCCACAGTGACCAGCACAGAGCTAGCTACACTAATGAAAATACAAGTATATTATTCTCAGTCCCTTAGCCAACATTCGAAACATTTATTTTTATTTACCTAATACTGAAGAAAAGCTCTATCCCTAATAAATTTGTCTGAGTGAGAAGTTACTTTCAAAGACGACAATACTTTGCAGACATATGATGCAAAAAGTAATCTCATTTTAAACATTACTTGTCTACTTTATCCAAGCGTTACATTTAAAATACATTTTAAGTATTTTGCAACCGTATTATATATTTAGGGGGTTTGCACCATCAGCTTGCAGACTGTTCAGTCTCATTGTGCAGTTCTGCCATGCTGAGACAACGCCGTTGTGATCGCCATTCCGCAACAGAATTGTGATAGGTTGGCATTTCTTTCCCTTTTTCTTTTGCTCGCTCCATGAATATGTTTCTACTAAGTTAAATTCATTTTCTTTCTCAAAGGTGTATAACCATTGGACTTCTAGACCACTTGACCTTTCAGCTTTGTGTGTTTCCAGAAATAGTTTGCTAGGGAAGGGAGTGTTGTGTGTTGCTTCTAGCTATACATTCCCCAGATCTCCCCTGTGCTCTTGTTTTCAAGGTTTGTTATTATGGGATCAGGCTTCAGGAAGGTAGATTTTTAAAGAGAGCTTAATTTGGGTTGGTCTCACAGACACCGACTTCACCTGGGAATTCCGACGTTGACTTCCACGTGAGCAGCTTCTGGTCAAGGTTGAGTACATTAGAGACTCCTCCTTCAACTTGGATGCTTTTCAAGTGGTATCTGCACCCAGAAGAAGCCAAGCTGTGGGTTCCAGACCTGTAACAACTGTTCACTTGATCAAGGACTCTAGCACTGGTAGTAATAAGGTAATTGACAAGAAAAGCTGCAATATGGAATATAGACTGTAGGAAGTAGGAAAATGCAGTTTTGCTATGATTAAGTACAAAGGTGAATGTGAAAAACCATTCTAAGGCAAATTGTCAATTCACTAGAAAATACAGTACCTGGTTTTCTTAACCTTTCCATAGCAACTGAAAACAGACAGCTGAGAGTTTTTCATGAGAACAGATTCAGTAAGTTAAGATTTCCCAACTCCAGATCTTCTAAAAAGCATATCAAACTGGCATATTTGTCTATCACATCCACTTAGCAGGTAAGAAGATCTTGGCATTTTTTCTATAGCAGCTTACAAAAGCATTCAGTCTAGTCATCATATCTATTTTTTCTCTTTTAAGTTTTGCTTCTGTCACTTCCACGGCTTTAAGTTGTGACACTTTCAGACCCATACTTCCTCAGAAAATAATGCTTCAAGGTGTAAAGCTCTTCTTGAAGATCAGTTCTGTTCCAATCTCTGATGTTATTCCCAGTTGTACCACCCTTCTGCTGTCTGCAGACAACCTGCTGCACCCTTAGTGGTAGAAAATACAGTCTTTGCAAAACATTAGGAACCTAATCATCATGAACTGGATTTACCTGTCCATCTGAAAAATACTGAAGAGATATTTGCTTGGCAAGAAAGTAACCTTTCTCAACAGAGAAGAGTTAAAGATGTCTTAGAGAGATCTATTTTAAAACGTAAGCATGTTTAAAATTCCCATTAAAATTAATGAGAATTACTTTGTTCTTACCGTTGACAATTCAGAAATCCAATGCTTTTGAGTGTGAAAACACTTGAGTCTCAAGTAGCAAGTGACCTCTGTTACAAAATGAAGACTGGAGAATTTACAGTCTTCTCAGTCTTCTTTCCTGGCAAAGATCAGGTGCTACCAGATGGGGATCAATTACAGCAATGTGAAAAAGCTGATAATTTGGCTTCTTGGCTAAGTTTAAAATGGAAAAATTAGTTGTTTTGGATTATACAAAAAAAAGAGTCAAGTTTTTCTTGGGAAATGGAAAACTATTGAAAAAGATGAAAAACTCTTCAAAAATTATTTTTCTTTTTTTTTTTTTTTAATTTCTCCGTACTTTTTTTGGTCAAATGAAGTCAACGAGCTTATCACAAACTTACAAATAGTTTCATCTGACCTGCACTTACATTTGCAGGGAACAAATCACTTGAGCAAGAGACATTCATCACCTCTGGGAACAATGCACACCTTTTTTTCCATGTGGCTTTCCTGAACACTAGTAAGCCATTAACCATATTTGCTGCTTCCTGTATTCAATTACCGAACACGGTGTGCTTGCCAGACAAGATTTTCCACATGAAAGTATTCAACATACATATATTTTTTGCAATTCTTATCCTGTTCCAACAACTAGCTTTGCTTTTATCTAAACAAGGATTGGGGTCCACAATTAAGCACAAGAAACACTGTTTCTACAGGCTAAATGCAAAAAGCTTGAAGGACTCAAGATCTTCGTTTATGTTAGATGGGAGGAGGCATTATCTAGTCTGGGTATCCAGATTACAGCACTCAGACTGACTCTCAAGAGTGCTGATGTGCAGTTGCTTTCCCTATTTTTAATTTTAAAACAATACCCGTATTGTATAATTGTACTCTGCCTTTTTTCAGAGCTACCATTCCAACAGCAGATGCACTCCAGCGATGACAGATGCTTTAAAAAACAATAGGAAAGGTACTCTAATTAATTAATGCACTGTTAGAAGCAGTTTTGGATGCAGAATCTATGGGGGAAGATTATGAATATTTTGTCTGAACGATTCTTCTGTTTCACAACAATTCTGTAAATATTTTAATAGTGTAGCAAAAATGATGCATCCCTGATGAAAAGTTAAGAGACAGGCAAAGGAAAAAAAAGTGATTTCAACCTTTGTACTATTTCCCCCCCAAAATAGGAGATGTAGCCTGGGGCCAGGCAACTTCAACCTTGTTAACTGAGCCATGAGCATCCTCCTAGGAATGACTAGAATTCATTGCAGGCTCACCAGAGCCCTGTAATGGATTCAGCATTAGGCTTCAAATGCAAGAGTTGAACTCGCATGGGCCCGCAAAAGGCCTGGGTTGCAAAACAGACAAGAACAAAAGCTCTGTGTGCAAACTCCTTCTCCTAGTGTTAGAAACCGTTTTTTGGAGGTTTTTTTTTTCCTTTTTGCAAGAAAAAAACCCCTTTATCAGGATACATTGGCTTCCTCATTCTATTTAAATGTGAAAAATTATTTTGGGGGAGGGGAAGACATATGACAAGGTTGAAAATACAGCTGGGAAATAGTGGTAACACATTACCATTCTTATATTTTGGGTTTGGGTTGTTGTTTGTTTTGTGGGTTCATTTTTCATTCCCATTTCCTTTATTTCCCAATAAAGGTTCCCAGTTTGCACTCCCTGTTGTGCTGAAATCCAGGGAGGAGGACCTATGTGCATCTTTTTAGGATATCTGAGCTTTCTGGAAGGAAACAGAATATTCCCTATTAACCTACAGTGCATCAGTGGCAAAAAGCCTTATTGTAGCTCTCCTGTTTTTATTTTCAATCTGCTCTTGCTGGAAGGGATAATCTGTTCAGTCTCTGCTGGGTAGGATGGGACCTTGGGAGTTCCCATATTACTTCTTGTCCTGCAGGTTCCTGGTGTTCTCCTCCCTGACATTATGCCAGGTCCCACTGAGAGGGTTGCTGAACCCTCCCCTAAATCCCATTTTTCACCTGGCATGACACAGCACTAAATCATCCCATTTACACAAGCCTGTTCTCCGGGATCATTCAAGGACTGCTCTCCTCTCAGTCTGGCACTATCTGCAGCATTTGCTTTTCCTTCTTCTCTTAAACAATCGTAAGAAACTACAGACAACCAGGGAGTTTTCTTTGGGAGGCAAGATACATGAATGCTGTAAATATGGGACTCCTATATCCTTCATCCTTTCTTTACCCCCCTCTTCCCCCATGTTTAAAAGCATGTGAAAGGCTGCCGGTCAGCTCTGTTTCAAGGTTATTTGGAAGGTCTTCATTTTCCCTAGTGTCAGCAACCAGCCATGAATCACAGTGTTCAGTAAAGTAAGGGCTGCCTGTTGGCTAAAGCATTACAGAATACTCCTTTCAGACTCACCCAAAACACAAAGTCTAATGCTAAATCCCAGTCATAAGCAATAGGTGAAATTAAACAACGTGGATGTAAAAAACTGTTGGATCTGTACGAAGGCAAAACCACTGCACCTTGAGAGACACTGGAATAGTAATACCAGGGGAAATAAGTGTGTAAGCTGTCTGACTTGTTTCCCCCCCCCCCCCCATTCCTCCCTTACTCTCTCTTTCCTCCATCCCCGATGGAAGTTAAAGATGTTTTTATAACGTGTATGATAGAGACGGCTGATCTGCATAATGAAGCTGAAAACAGCCTGCTTGTGTTGAAGCTCCTCCTCTGCATGTTACATGCCAGCAGAGATTTGCTGCGAAACAGAAGGAGAGCTGCAATGCAGCATTTTCCTCTGGAACTTTGCAGCTGTATTACAGTTCCAAGCACACCACGAAAAGACTTTTGTTTACAGTATTTAAATTCAATTTGAATGGTAGCTGTTAAAAGCAGGCAGATGAATCACTGCACGTCCACTAACCCTTTAGTGCTCACCCACCCTAAGGCTATTATGCTTAACTGAGTTACTTCATGTTCTCTTACGATTAATTTTCCTATTGTTTTAGGATACTGCCTGCCTCTAATAATTAGTGGTCCTTAATACTCAGCTATTACTGGTCCTTAATACTCAGCTAGAAATAAGATGCCTGGGTGAAAAAGCAAAGTCATAAAGGAGCTCAAAATATTGAACAACAAAATCACTAAGCAGGGATTATAAAGGCAGTAACCTCAGAAGGGGGAGAAACTTCAAGGAAAACTCCATATTGAAATAATCTCTTATTTTCTTCAAGAACGGCAGTGCTACTTCCTAATAATACTCACAATTCTTCTGCTTCCCAAACTGTACAACGTCACTAGAAGGTCAGTCGGGATGGCAAGTATCTTTCCTCCAGACATCAAAGCTGCCAAACATTTGGTAACTCCCATCCCAGGCAGCGCAGTAAATGCCTTTTCTCCTTCAAGTCCATATTGCTTTAACATCACCCGAGCTCAGCAAGGCAGGATGTTATGAGGTTATTTCCAAGATGCTGTCCTGCATCCCAAGCTCTAAAGCACTGCTCCAATTTACTCATGAATCTGAACTCCAAATAATCTGGAAAAAGTTAATGTCTTGGTCCAGCTTCTTGTCCCCTAGCCCCTCTGCAGAGGTATTAGTTTAATGCACCAACATCTCCCTTACAGTTTCAAAACATACTGCAGTTGCAAGTGAGAAGAATAACAGTGCTCTTAGATTAGTTCCCCGTGGAAATAGTCACCAAACCAGTCAGCATAATTATCAGACTCCGGTGAAGAAAAATCCTGGATAAAAAATATATCAGTGACAATGATAAAATTCAGCTAATGAAAACCTCTGACAGAGCTCTGGGGGAAACTATCCCAATACCCTATCGCTTTTGACATGATATGAAGATAATTCGTACAGAAGAACTATATTTGCACAAGGTCAGTCATAAGAAATCTCAAATTGGATTTCTGCTCTGTTTTTAAAAAACAACTTCCTACATGCTGGATTTAACCACTGATTTCAGTGAAGGCAGGATTTAACTCTCATTGACTGTGATGCAGCCATTTCTCCCTAAGCCTGGAAGATATTTAACTTCCCACACATGTGCATGTACGCAGAACAAAAGAGCAGAAACTACATATCCATGTGTTCCCTATAACATCCTATATCAATTGCACCTTACAGAATGATAGCTGCAAACGTGCTTTACACCAAGCTTTCTCTGTATGTTTGAAGCTATAGGGCACAGCATTAAAGCAATTGAAAACCACTATGACTATTACAAATGATAGAAGTATCTCTCCCTTTCATCTTTCTCCTGCCATTTGACTAGAGAAGGCAGTTTTATGATGGGTCCTGATTTGAATGATCATCATCTGATTTTCTGCATCTTCTGTTGCGATTGACTGAAGACCGATCAGTTGTTGATACGTACGCACTGTGAATGTTAAGCTACATCACACCAGGAATGGGACTAGGTTTCTCTATTAGCTGTGTACATACAGCCCGAAATAGCAGCCCCCTTTCCCTTGAAGTACCTATACATTGCTGTATTGCAAATATTAAACAGCAGTGAGTTATTTATCGCCCAGTACAAGTCCTCTCACTCCTGAACATGACAAACCCTATTGCTTTGCCTGAACTGACCTCTGATGGAACAAAATTAATCACTTTCTTTCCGCAAAGACTGTACAGATGTCCAGAACATGGGATCTTCCTAGATATTTTATTCTTTTGCTGAGTGCTGAACTGTGTAATCCCTAAATTGCTGACTGCTGAGCAGGTTTAGCAGGGGAAGGATCACTCTTTATGTTCCCATACGCTTCCCTAAGCATCTGCTCTCACCCACTGCTAGAGACAGAGTTTCAGGCTAGAAAGACCCATAGCCCAACCTCCATTTTGTGATTATAATCACAGTTCAGATTCACGGTACAGTTTTCATACCAGAACTTGCAGATAATTTAAGCTGGTCCATGCTGGAAAGAGAAGGTATTGCAAGTTCCCTTCTCCCTGAAAGGCCCTTTCAACCTCTGGCCCCACACTCCCACCACCAGCATCAGGGCAGCACCTGCTGGTGGGGGCACAGGTGAACCCCACTCCTGGCAGCAGGTCCGCCCCGGTAAGCACAGCTCACTCCTTTGTAAAGCGCAACCCCCTGTTTTCTGCAGCAGCAGCAGGGACATGGACCCTAGAGCTTCTCGCTGTGCCGTGGAGATGATGTTGTTCTTTCCCTGCAATAACAGAGCTCACGTGAGCCCCAGAAACTTCCTTCAGACCCACAAACCGCATCGCAGTTAGGGTCAGGGGAGACATCAAGTTTCAGACATATGGAAAAATACTCTGGACTCGGGGGTAGCTACTTGGACGGAGCTGAATTAATAGAGCCACTGCTCAAATGCTGAGCGACTTTGATTCTCACAAGACTGTTCGTTAATTGAAACTATTCAACAAATGTTTTCTGCAACCGTAATTCAGCCAATTGATTGTTTATAATCTTTGCCTGTGACTGCTGCTTTCAGCACAGAGAGGAGTCTTTTTTCCTGTGCTCATTTGCATCTAAGTGTCAGCCTTGAAAACAAGGGTGTATTGGCTATTAGAACATTCAGAGAAAAACGTTAGATGGACAAATCCATACTTCTCAATTAGCTGAAAAACATATCCTTGAAATCACCTGTGACCACTGATTTTATCCAAACAACTATTTAAACCCAGCCTTGAACCTTGGCAGCTACAGAGATATGCAGGGTGAAGTAGCTGGGAAACATTATCACCTTGAGATATCCATAATGCCGGTGACGCATTATCATTAGTGGAAAATGAAAATTCATGTGCAAAAAAAACCCCTTACATTTCCCTGCTTTGGAACCATTTAATATGCTCTGCTTTGCCAGCAGCATAGCTGCCTGGATACAAGACTCAACACATGCATTAGTGAACTCTGACCTTGCTGGGTACTACGGTCACAAGCTGCAGTGTTGGGCTTTTATTACAGAGGACTTCCATAGTCAGCTCCACTGATAGAGAAGGACCCCAGTGGCAACAAACCATTAGAGAAACTTTCTTCTCCTGTCTCACCAACCTTGAACCTGCAAAGTATGTAGGCTAGTGAAGAATGCCAGAAAAGCAAGGTCATGTGCAACCAAAGTGCCAGACAGCTTAATTAGAATGGTCACAAGACAAAAAAAATCACAAATCCAAAATTATCCCATGCTCAAATGCTTGTCCATCTTTATTCGTTTATGTTGTTGCAATTAAACTGCAGATTACTATTTAATTTCCTTAAATGGGACAGTATTTCACAGAAAATGGATGTCCTCCTGGATCCCTGAACTCCTCTCTGAGATGTAAGTCAGCATTAATAAAACAGTATTAAATTACCCTGCAGTAGTAATTACTCAGCCTCAGACCTAAGCTGTAAATGGCAATAAGGGAAGATTTCCCCCTCATCTCCCCCTAGGTATCAGTCCCTGCTTTTAATATCTGCATTACTGATGGGATTCAGGTTTTGGCTGGCTTGTCACTGCTCCTCATTTGGTTGACTAGAGTTTGATCGAGGATAGGAAGGATGGGGAATGCAAAAGGAGAACAGCATGTCCTGATCAAACAAAAGGCAAATTCAAAAGGTCTTTATTCTATTTACAGGAAGTTCTGCCAATGAAAATACATAAAAGCAAAATTTAATCAAGTTGAATCTCATACACAGGTACCACGTCCAGCTGTATAATTTAAGGAAGTGGCTTTCTCTGATTAAGTGGTCAACTACCTGGAAAAAGACTGACATTGTCAGTGGAACTCTTTGACATGAGATGAGAAAAAGATGCCCATCTTCCTGAAATGTAAGTAAATAAAAATAACTAAACTCAGACAAATATTGCATAGTGGAAAGACAACATCAATGGAACTGGATGCTTTGACAGGACAATGATACTCTTCTGACAACCCCAGTTTATTTGTTTTCCTGTGAATTTTTAATGTTCAGTTAAACCAAAGAAGAAACCACTGTAAAAGCCTTGTGACTGCCTTAAAATTGTACGTTTCATTAATCTGTGTTAGGGCACAGATGTGCCAGACCTTTAATTCTTCACTCAGAAGGAATGAAGATATACCTGGTGCAGTGCTGCTCCATCACTTTGCTGGGAACAGACAGTTCTACAGTGCAGCGCAGGCCAAATAATAATAATAAAAATTCACGCTTCTAATCCTTCAACAGTCACACATTCCAGGATGTAAAAATAACACTCTTGAGATACATTAAACGCTCATTAAAATTAATGAGAATGATGTGATTCTAACAAAAAAGTACAGCATTGTCTCATGAAGGAAATGTTTAGTCTCACAAGTGAACTGAGAGTGTTAAGAAGTCTGGTGGTACCAGATAAAATACATGACAAAGCTGTATAGAAAAATTCACGTGGCCACCTGGAAAAAGAAAATCACATTTCTGTCAGCTCTATTTTATCACAGATTTTGTTACTGTTTCCACATATATTGAGAGCAGTTTTCACAAACCCAGGGCTTTGTTACTTTTTTTTCTCCTTTTCTCTTTCATGCAGCACAACCTCTTCTCTGTGTTTCATGGCCTAATTTTACCTCTTTGCCCTTGAAAATTTGTATTCATTACCAGGCAAAATAATGACAAGAATAACAAAAGTAGCCCACTACAGTTCTTATGTTTGGATGTAGATATTGATAACTTTCACACTGCTCTAATTCTGAATAATGTTTAAAGCCCCCAGATCTAAGACCTGGTAAAGAATAGCACAAGTAAATGAATTTTTCAAGGGACAAATTTAAGATCAGAAATAGGGGTCCTGGGAGTACGGGCAGCATCTAAAAGGCATAAAGGAGAGTTGGCTTAATATTTAAAATGTTTACTATAATCAGAGATCTTTAGAAATCCCTTGCAGAAGTCATTTTAACACGTGGCTTTAGCAAAAGTGAACACATTGTAAGCACACTGGAGCTTCCCCGAGTCGTTCAGACACCTGGTTCCTTGCAATTTAGAAAACTACTGCACTAAAACAGCAGGGAAGACAGTGGATTTTGGGGGTAAAGAGGAGGAGACGGAGCCTGTCCCTCTTGTCAGCAGTAAGCTGCTGTGGGTACACCAGGTCACCCCTCTGCTGCCTCTCCCACCATTGGTCTGGTCTCTCCAGCCCAGGCATTCACACAGGCAAGAACTCTCTCCCGCAATTAGTTTATAGATTGATTAGTTCAAATGGTGCCATCTCAGACGAGGCCTCGAGGTACTAAGCAATACAAACTGGACGAAGACTAATTCCATTCAAGTTAATGAGTGCTTAACAGGATGACTATTTGCCACACAGAGTTGTCTTCTAATAAATATAAGCCATGCCAGTATGAGAGAGTCTGGCTGTTTACTGTAGTTCCTTAATGGCAATAAAGCAATATCAAAACAGAGTCAAGTCCTGTTAATTTGTGATGCACTGAGAACATTAACAATGTCTATAAAAGATGTAAAAGAACAATAATTAATTTGGGGGGAAAAAAAAAACAACCTAGAAATGTAAAAGGAATACATTTTCGGTAGGAAGGATTGAAATGTTTTAAGCATTGCAGTGACATAGCCTGTATGCTTTACCTAAGGCAGGTCTGCAGTAATTGCAAAACCTCAGGCCAGACTGCAGCCAGATTAATTCTCTCTCTCCTTTGAGTCGCTAAAGTGTCACTCGAGATCTACGTCCTAAGGTGAAGCCTTGGGACAGTCCCACCATGTAGCCGGTGTCAAGTTACCTGATAGCCCAGCAAGAAAGAACTGTCAATAATCGGATCCCCAAAAGAGAGGCAGAACGTGTAATTGATCGAGCACAAAAGAGCTTCAGCCACAACCATTCAAAACATCAGAAAGCCCGAGGAAAATGAAAAGGAAAAAAAAAAAACCAAAACCCAAAACCACAACGGCAGCAAGTAAGGTTTGTTCAAAGCCAAACAGAAAATTACTAGATTCAGCAGTTGTCTTACTACGATATTAGATTTGATATTAAATTTCAAAAGCTGTATTATCATTCACGTCCTGATAACAGCGTAATGAAAAAAATTAGGAAAAAATCCAAATGCAAATAAAATAATACTTTATTATTAAATTCCATATGGGAAGAAAGAATGATATACGGTGCTTATTTTCAGTCTTCCTGACATTTCAGTTCCCACTCTCTAGTATTCAGTTATCTTAACCAGAGGTAAAAAGTTAGCTACTTTAAAATGCTAAAGTAAAATACAATAGCCAACTTCTGTGTAGGAAAACAGGTCACAGAATGCAATCCCAGCCCACTAAATCTGTTTAATGCAGACACATTCCTTTTCCACTTTGAATCAATACCAAGATTTTCAGGAGATATGCAATGTTCTGCTCCTAAATATATGTCCTTGTGTCAGTAATGCTGAGCTCCTATTGTTTCAAGAAAGTCGTGAATGATATAAAGGATATGACTTTGCAGGACCAGGGCCAAACTGCCTATATGGATATAAAACATGAAATCACATTACAAACATAATGAAGACAGATGCATACAACTAAAAACCCTGAAAGAAAAGAAGAAAAATCAATTATTTTCTCTAATCCCTGCAGTTTTAGTATAGAAATTCCTATCTTCCCAGAAGAATGCAAATGACAGTGCTTTTTTACCTTGACAGCTATCCTTAAAATACTTTTTTTGTTTCAGATTCTAAGGATGGAGGAGAGAAATGATTGTGTTACACTTCATTTTGATTTTTTTTAATATTTCTTACTTGATAACTCATTTTTAAATGAGGAGTTTGTGACAATGGGAATGAAATCAAAATCATCATGGGGACATCATTTTTCCTTTTTCAGAATTACATAGGGGTTTAAAACTAGTGCTCTAAAATACGTGCTATTAGCACACAGTAACAAAAAAGCTCATTTTTTTCAAGGAGACTATATACACCCGTGTACAACATTCACAGTCACACAGGGATGTAAGCATCATCATGTTTAACGGTTGTATTGCCTAGAAATTATGGCCACGGCTCTAGGATTGGGATGGACCAATGGAGTCAGCATGCAGAGCAGAGGAACACCTGAACAGGCAATAGGAAATGCTGTGGGGCAGGGAAAGGGTAAATCCTGCCTCCTTCCCACCTGGGAGCTCTCCTGCAGGCCTGAGATAGGCATTTATGTGAGCCATGGATGCCCAGCCCACAGGTCCTGTCTGCAGGTCTTGCATCCAGTGGAGGAGGCTCTTCGATGTGAATGTGCCCTGAGAAACCACCCTCAGAAAAATGACCAGCACCTGGAGGCTCCAGGGTGACAAGTAAGGCTTCCTCTTGCCTGGTCTTGTGTGGAGATGCCTTCATCTGTCAGTCCCATAGTTTTGGCACCCTTGACTGTACGGTGGCCTGCTGTCAATAAAAAGCATGGAGAAATATCCCAACCTAGACCAGTCAATAGTTCAGTTTAAGATATTTCCTTGGAAAGAGTCTCCCCTAAACCATGGAGAAATTTTGGCTCCAAAGTAGAAGCCTTCTACTTTGACCAAGAAGCTACTGTATATGCCTTATCACCATCTTCACACGCAGCTAAGGCAATCCCTACTTTAGTAATCAACAGGTTATAAGTAAAGACTCACAACAACTTTGCATATGCTTTTCCTTGAGTTAGATGAATTGCTGACTTAAGCATATGGCAACAAAGATGCTCTTGAAGAAGTAGGTTCTGATACTTCAGCTGTATTAACACAGCACATGCCGTGGGTGACATTATTCTTAAAAGGCCATAAAGGATCCAGCCACTTAGAGAAATTAAGTGACATAGCCTGGCTCTTGTTCAAGCACTAAATATGAGGAACCTGTGGCCTTGCATTTTGTATCTGTCCTGCTCAAATAATGGAGAAGGTCAGCAGTGTTGGACCAGGTTCAGTAAAGATATTAATATTTGCCTTTTTGGAGCCAATAGAAATAGAAATACAGCAAAACCACCTCCGGTTCTAACATCTTATTAGGACCGCAAATAAAATGAAAGACAATGCCCATACCCTAAGTGTTTCTATGGCATGTAGACTTTATTTCTGACTTCATCGAGACTTTAATGTGCAGTGGTTGCTCTGTTGATAAAAAATGCCTACCTTGCGAGTATCACTACACTAAGAACAAGTTAGTAGTACTATGTAAATTCACTCTTTGCCAATTATTTTTCAGTCACTGATTGAGAATGTGCATCTTTTACCATGTGGTCCATGTGGGGTAACTTAGTGAATGAGGCACTAACAGCTCACAGACGGGCACTAACCACACGGGAGCTGACCTACAGGGGAACCATGCACTATCTGACCTCTCAGGAACTTGCTTTCTGACCGTGATTTAAAAACTGAATATCAGAGAGAAAGCACCTCTGCAGCATTTCCTGGCCATACTATTAAACAGAGGAAAGGCAATAACCATTCAGGATGTATATGCCTCTTCCTATTTGCTCCAAATTGGTTACCATAGAAGTGAAGCACAAGACTCGTGTCAGAGCAGCAGATGAATGTGAAGGCAAGAAATGCACAATTTAAATATATATTAATACTTCCTACTGGGACTGGGAAAGAAATGATAATCTGATTTGCTGAGCACTGTCTGTGGGGGACACTTCTAGTGACCATCTCGGTACTGCTGCAGACAGCTTGGCATTTTGCAAAATCAAAAACAAGAACTCATTCTCATCCCACCTTCCCTTCCCAGTCGCTGAGGCAAGCAAATGCAGATGAGGACAGGAGAGAGCAAACGTGCAAGCCAAATGCTTACTAAATATTTACCAAAGTGACAGCAGAACACATTGAACATCACCAGCCCAAACTTTTTTGTCTGCTGGAAAAAAGCCTATCTACATAGGAATGGGTCGAAGGGAGGATACTGACTTTTCGTGTGATCATCCCTGAAAATAACAATTGGCACAATCTTTCCCTATTCTTAAGGGAAGATACCTATTTCTCCTCTAGATGAGATACCTATTCTTACAGGTATCTAAAACCCCAAATTAGGAGCCTTCTGTCACAAAAGCAGCAACGTGGAAGAGAAGGGAGAGCCTGGGCTCCGATATCCAGCCGCAAGCCCTACCACAAAAGCCAAACATGTGAGATGACATGCAGCATGCAGATGTTCTTTAATTATCTTTCCAAAAATTAGTACCTCCGTCTCTCAGAACTCCTCAACATAATCGCTTTCACCGGACTTTAATTTAAGGTGTGTTGCTGCTGTTCTGTACGAGATTTCTCCCCTAAACGAAAAAGGTTGTAGAAAGGAGCCATACCAGACTGTAGCAAAAAAAAAACCCCGTCTTTCTTGTACTATTTCTTGGGAGTAGTGGCATTATTAATAGGAATAATAATGGTAATCATCATACAGGATATGTGTACCTTTATTTATTTCATCTGAATATTCTACTACAGTTTTCTCGAGCCTGCCAATATAACATTCAAAGAGCCAGTTCAATTACTGAAGTATTTTCTATTAAATTAGAAGCAATGTACTTCTCAAAGAAATCATCTATTATTTATAACTAAAAGGCAAAGAAACATCTAACCCACAACATCTTTACAAAATCTCACAGCTGAACCGTTAGGCTGTAAACAGAGCCATGTTAATGGGCTCATTCTATAACAAATTACTTAAAGATAGCACAGCAACAACAATGGTAGATGTTAGACTGTTTTAATAAAATCACAAATCCAAACTGTTCATGAGAAAATGTTAGACATGTAAGTGAAAATTCCCCTACTCGTAAGCATCATCAAAATGTCTGGTGTGGGATTAAAGTGTAGTTCATTGCCTTCCTCCCCCAAATTCTTACTGTAGCATGACAGAGGAGAAGGTCTGGTATTTATTGACTCCTGCTATAATATACTACATATATAAGAGGCAACAATCAATATCTGCCTCACAGTGAGGAGAGAGGAACTTCAGTCCTGCTTCATAGGAAGAAAAAAAAAAAAAGTAGAAATCTATAAATCAGTATCAAAGACCCAATGCTAAAGGTTTTTGTCATTGATATTAGCCTAAGTTTAGGCCCATTCTAACATATCCTGCTCAATAAAAACCCAAGGTTGAGAGGTTTATTGAAACTGTTAATTTTCATTAACAGGAAGAAACTGAGCCAATTCCTTGGAGTCTGACCAAATAAGATGACTGTAAGACAGTTCCTGGAAAAAGCCTGGGTGTAGCAATACACTGTGGGAGGGAAGACCTGCCCCTAACATTCTCATTTGTCTCTAAACACTTCATCCTTCAAACAGCAAATGTGAAAACCTAGAAACAAAAGCCTGGAAGAGGCCTCCAGGCTTCATGTGGTTCATCCCTTAGCCTACTACTCCTGCACTGCTTCTGACAGATAGCTTCCCAATCTCTTACAGACTTCTTATGACAAGTTCTTACGGGTTTTCAAGAAAGCTGTTTCCCAGGCTTGGCTGTTCCTTACTCCTTTCCCTCGACTCCTAATTGAAGTCTCCCTTGCTGTAACTTAAAATTATTACTTTTTGCTTTACCTACACAGGAAAAGCCAATTGGAACCCTAACCCCTCTCAAGAAGCTATCTTTTTTTTTTTATTTGAAGACACAAATGAAACTCAAATTATTTTCTGGAGAGCATGTATTTTTGACATCAGTATAGGCATTTTCTAGAGAACATTTTCTTTAACGTTCCTTCTCTCCTTTAAACCCTCTCTTGTCAGTCAACACCTTTCTCAAACACGGTGACCAAAAACAACACCACACTGTTCATCTCGCAAAACCACATCTAGCAGGCAAGATTTATACTTCCCAGCTCATTTGCATTTTTTTGCAACAGCAGGTAGCTTGTTGACTCATGCAATTTGCATCCACTGTATCCTGTGGATCCTTTTCTATAGATGAGCTTGTTCGTCCCCTTGTATTTATGCAGCTGATTATACGTGCCTAAAAGTAGAATTTGAAGAGTTGAATTGTATCTTGCTTTTTCCCCTAGCTCATTTCAAATTCTAATTCTCTCCTCCAGGACATTTCCCGGTCTTCCCACCTCGATGTCATCCATAGATTTAATAAACATACTTTTCATTCCATTAGCCACATAACGAATCAAGACATTCAGCAAGTTGAAACTCAGGACAGGAACAAAACAACCTCCCAAACCAACACAAAACACAATGTTCTAACTTGAAAACAAACTATTCTCAGCACAATTTTTCAGTGTTTACACCTGCATTATAGTAGTTTTGTCCAGAATGCAAATCTGTAGCCTACTTTTAAATATCATGCAAGTCAACATCAGAAGCCTGAGTTCTGAAAGTTAAAACTGAGCGTATCTATTGTTTTCTCTCTCCCCAGAATGTTTGTCACTTTAATAGAAAGATATTAGACTGATTCGATGCACTTTGTTCCCAACAACCCTCCATCATGACTGCATTGCATCTCATTAATTTCTAGATACTTGCAAATAGCTATTATAATCATTTTCTGATTGTTTGTCTGTTTGTTTTACCAGGAATTGAAATTACATTTGTTTCTAATTCACAGGCTCCTTCTTCACCCCTTTTGAAGACAAAAATCTTATTTGTCCTTTTCCAGACTTCTAAAACCTCAACTACTATTCATGAGATTTCAAAAGTGGCCTTCCACTTTTTGAAAATTGTTTCATCTTGCTTTTTAAGGAGCTTTAGATAAATGTTAGATATTTTCAAATTGGACGGATCTAAGTCCTCTGAATTCTCTCTAGCCTGTACTTTCTTTATGTCAGGGAAGTGCTTCTGGTTTATCATCCTTTTTTGTTAGTTGTATTAATAACCTGAGCATGGTCTTTTTTTGGTAAGAACTAAACCAAGGAACTCCAGAATTTCAGACTCCATCGCATTTGATAGCTTTTCCTCTGTTTTGAGCAGTGGACAAACCTTTCCTTCATTGTCTTCTTACTAACAACATAAGATAATTTCTTCTTATTCTTTACATCCTATGTAATATGCATCTTGATTTATTGATCTTGCCCTTTTGATTTTGTCCTTACATGCACATCTTATTGTTTTCTACTTATGTCTAGCAACTTGTTCTGTTTCCCATTTCTGCAGAGGTCCTTCTTTTGCTCAAGGTCACGTGAGTACTCACGAACTGTCCACCCTTGCTTTTTTACTCTACATCCAGCCTCCCCCTACACTGGGCAGTTTTCATTTGTGACCTCAGAGTAACTTCTTTAAAGGTCTTCTATCTCTCCTGAGCAACATTTTCCTGAGACTTGTTTTCTATGAAATCTTCTCAGTCAGTTTTCTGAGGTGACAATGTTCTCCTTGCCTTCCCTCTGTAAGTTGCTTCAGGTTGTTTGTACAGGAGTGCATCATAAATCACCAAGAAATATTGACTTATGATTTTTTAAGACTGTGTTATAATGTTTTGCCAGTGATAAATGTGGCTTTTTTTTGTTTGGAATGTTACCAATGAACAAAAAATAAGTGCTTCCTGTTTGTTTGGGGTTTTTTTAAAATAAAAGGTGTAGTTTATACGCTATATAAAAAACTAATGTTTAATGTTTTCAACCATTGTGTTGCAGAAATGGTTATGAGAAGGGATAAGGGATTGTTTTGGTGGGCAGAAACAAGTACCTTCACTCTCTCTCTCTTTCTTTGCCCACCTTCCCAGACATCCTGCATTTTTAGAAGGTTAAGGAACAGATACCGAGAGGCATAGAAGCAGCTTTAACCATAGCAAGGAAAAGACATCAAATGAACAGCCGCAGCTGAAAATGGACTCATGCATCAAATATATTGCCTTAGACAAGTCAGGAATACAGGGAGCGCTCAGGTAATCTGCAACAGTCCCTTTCACAGTGTCATCCCTACAGCTACCGGGCAGAGCAAGCGAACACCTCCAACCAACTCAGGCTTTTGGTACAGGCGCACAGAAATCCACCCCAGGAATTCTGCAGCATTTCAAGGTCAGTCTCCGTGGCAAGGGCAAGAGATTTCCGCAGCAAACGTTCGTCAATCCTGCGGCTGTAATAACGCGCTGCCATCTGCAGCCCCACACCCCCCGAATCCCCTGTCGGCTGCCGAGTTGGAGGAGCCAGGGCTTTTCGTAATTCCGCGGTCACACACACACACCACACGCGCGCGCGTGCACGCTGCCCAATTTATTTAACTCTTTCTCAGCACTTTGCTAATGAAACGGGGACAAAAACCCCCCAATGCACAGAGTTCAAGAGGAAACGTAAAGAGAGCTGAGCAGCAGAGATGAGCTCTCGCTAGTCCAGGCGTTGCCAAGTGCGGGTGGGAAGGAGAGGGGAGCCCGGCGGAGAGCGGGAGGGTAGCAGTGCCATATGCCCGCCGCACAGAGCAAGCAGCTATAAATGTGGGAGAGGCTGCCGGGTCCCAGGGCCCATTGAAGCCAACAGCTGACAGCAGTTTGCGAGTCGCTACCCAGACAATCCCGTGCTGCCAGGTTCAGGCTCCAGTGGCATCTCACAACTGAAAAAGGGAAAGGAAAACCAGCACGACAGCAACATTTGTCAGCCCTCTTCCCAACTTCTGGCATTTCTCTTAACAAAAAAAAAGGCAGCTTGTTCTGCTCGAATCTCCTCACTCGCGTTTCTGAGCCCTCAGGCGGGCACAGACTACCTGAGGTTTATTTCTAGTGTGATGTGCCATCCTGAAGGCTGGAGCTGGGCAGTTTGCCCGCCTCTCTGCAGACCCTGCGGAGCTTGAGCAGCAGCAGCATGTAGGCTTTGCATAACTTCAACCCAGAGCAATTTCACTCCGGACTCACAAAGGTGATAGCCACCCCGCAGCTGGCCACAAGCTGGTGGTGCGAGGATTAGAGGTGGGGGTGGAGGTACAAGACTGGCATTCAAAGCCACAGCCAAGCTCAACTTTCCTTAAAAACTGGGGGGGTGGGGGGTGTGTGTGCAAAGAGGCGGGGGGGTGTGCAGAGAGGGGTGCTGATGAGGGGTGGGAAGTTCGTAGACGTGCATGAGACACAAAGAAATGGTTCATGTCTGGCTTGAGTCAGGAAAGGGCCCAAGATCTGCCCATTCTCAGGACGTCATCCAAAGACAGCAAGTCTCTCCAGCTGGCTGGGAGCAGGTCACTGCGTGATTCATCGTGCACTGCAATTTCCAGTGCTTCCATACTTGGCATCAGTCTGGCAACATTCAAAACAAAACCTTTTCAAGGGCTGGTGAGACCTCCTAGCTGACATTACCAATGCAAGCCCAGAAGTGCAGAAGGATACGTGAGGGAGAGTAAGAAGCCTTGTGGCTTCACAGTAAGCACGTCTGTCTTCAGAGCATTGCTTTAGGCTTGGCTGGGGTTTTAAATATAGGTAGATATTTCAAGTTTCGCTGCACATGCAGTTCATTTCAGCTTGGCCACTAAATAGGCGAAGCTTAACAGCATTATTCCACTCTCCAGCCCAAGCAGCTTTGCTTTACTAACGACTTGGTTTGTCACTGCTACAGAGAAAAAAAGCATGGAAAAGTTTATTCTAATAAGAGCTCTTAAATACCACAAATCAAATGCCATCCAGAACAAAACTTTCATCAAATTCAGCTCTGATACGCAACAAGACAGGACCTGGGCTAAATGGACACCTTTTCACATACCTCTAGATTTTCTTCAGTTACTGAATATTCCTTTCTTTTCTTTTCAATTTGATGACAGTTCCTGAAATAGCATATACTGGTAGTAAATTCTCCTGAATTATCATACCAGCTATCGCAACTGATCAATTTAATTTTGACTGATATGTTAAAGTGATTATGGAAGGACTAGGCTCCCGAATGTAATTGAATTTCAATGGAATTGTGGCACTTAGTTCCTTTCAATATGTAGAAGATTCCAGACCTTAAGACTAAATATTAAAGCTGCTTAAAAAAAAAAAAAGATTGCTACAAAAAATTTCCAAACTGCCCCCATTTCACTTCAGAAAATTCTCTCAATTTACATCATTTTTCACCACATAAAAAAGATTAAATTCAAAAAAGAAAAGAAAATCCTAAGGAACCAGGGGAAGTTTTTATTGAATATGATTCATGAAAGGTTTGTTTAGCAGATTTTATATATGCCATCAGTTTTCATATTTTTTATTAAAAATTCTGACCCACTAATGAAAAATTAACAGATACCTGATCTTAAATGGATTTAAAGGTAAGATTAAATATTTAGTGATTATACTAATATACCTTTCTAGGACTGTAGATGTTTCAGAGCTTTCCTTTTCTACCATGTGAGCTGATGCAGATTAACGTGGGTTTTTTGGCACTTAAGAAAATTGAAAATAATTAATCTGTAATGGCATTGATGGAAAAAGTGTTCAAAATGTCAATAAAAGTGCTGCTTTAACAGTACTTCAAATATTCTACTTACGCAACTTAAGAGACACATTATCTGCCAGACTACACACTTTTCCATTAAGATCTATGAAAATCTGCAGGTGTTTAATTACCTGCTCTCCCATTGTTCCCTGGCTGCAGCAGGAGTAGTTTGAACACTACCATGTAAAAATTAATGTGCAATTTAACATAACGGTTATGCAGATGAAATGAAAACTTTCCCTAGTTTCTATTTTGTATGAAAAGTATCACACAAATAAACTTCACCAGAAAGAGTTGTTTAAATATTTTCATTAATTTCAAAACATTTCTGACTTATAAAAAGAGTTAAGTATCACTATTGCAGTAATCAACATAAGACTACAAAATATCTGGAAAAATACTGTGAGGAAAATTGCATCTCATGAGAACAATTTAAATACATGTTCTTTTTCCCCCAAAAAAGGAGACTGTTCAATAAGGTGTTATTTCAGGACATCGTTCAACTTTTCACAGAATCAAAGTGTGGTTGAAGTCAGAAGGGATCTCTAGAGGGCATCTGGTCCAAACCCCTGCTCAAGCAGGGCCACCTAGAGCCAGTTGGCCAGGACCATGTCCAGATGGCTTTTGAGTATCTCCAGGGAGTGAGACTCCACAGTCCCCCCGAGCAACCTGTACCAGTGCTCGGTTACCCTTGCAGTAAAGAAGTGTTTCCTGATGTTCAGAGAGAACCTCCCGTGTTTCAGTTTGTGCCCATTGCTTCTGGTCCTTTTACTGGGCACCACTGAAAAGAGCCTGGGTCCGTCTTCTTTGCACCCTTCCTCCAGGATCCCCCGAGCCTTCTCTTATCCGGGCTGAACAGTCCCAGCTCTCTCAGCCTTTCCTCATAGGAGAGATGCTCCAGTCCCCTAATCACCCTTGTGGCTCTTCACTGGTCTCTCTCCAGTATGTCCATGACTCTCTTGTACTGAGGAACCCAGAACTGGACCCAGCACTCCAGGTGTGGCCTGATCAGTGTTGAGCAGAGGAACAGGATCACCTCTTTCCACTTGCTGGCAATACTTTGTCTAATGCAGCCCAGGATATCATTTGCCGCCTTTGCAGCAAGGGCACATTGCTGACTCATGGTCAGCCTGGAGTCCCCAGGGCATTTTCTGCAAAGCTGCTTTCCAGCTGGGTGATGCCCAGCATGTACTGGTTCCTGGTGTTGTTCTTCCCCGTGTGCAGGACTATATGGTCCCCTTGTTGAACTCCATGAGGCTCCTGTCAGCCCATTTTTCTAGACTGTCCAGGTCCCTCTGGATGGAAGCATGACCCCCTGGCATATCAACCAGTTTGGTGAGATCAGAAAACTGGCTGAGGGCGCGGTCTGCCCCATCATCCAGATCATTAATGAAGATGTTAAACAGAACTGGACCCAGTTCTGATCCCTGGGGTACACCATTAGTCATTGGCCTCCAAAAAGACCTTGCACTGCTCATCACCACTCTGCAGGCCCAGCCATTCAGCCAGTTTTCAAACCACCTCACTGTCTGCTCATCCAGCCCATATAGCAACAGCTTCTCTATGAGGATCTTATGAGGGACAGTGTCAAAAGCCTTACTGAAATCCAGGTAGACAATATCCACTTCCCTCCCTTCATCTACCAGGCCTGTCACTTCATCATAAAAGTTTATCAAGTTAGTCAAGTTGGAAGTCAGCCATGCTGACTGTTCCTGACAATTTTCTTATCCTTAATGTGCCTGGAAATGGATTCCCGAATTAATCTGCTCCATCACCTTCCCAGGGATGAAGGTGAGGCTGTCCAGCGTGTAGTTCTCTGCATCCTCCTTCTTGCCCTTTTTGAAGTCTTTCTAACTCTTTTCTGTTAGAGTTTCATCAATGTCAGAAGGACTCAGACAACACGGTTGGATGTTTTTGGCGAAGGACATTTAGTAGCCTGAGCCTGAACAAAATGCAAAGAAAGTCAAGAACTCTGGGATTTCTTCTGGCATTGGTTCAAGATCCAACCAGCTTTTTTGGCAGGCTTCTCATTTTTCCATTTCATGCTTCGTCCTTTCAAGGCAGACCCACAAAAGGCGAGCAGTATGTAGCTGCCTTGCTCATGAACCCTGAATTAAAGATCTCTACATGTATACACAAGGACCCAGAAGGGCATTTTGCTAAGTCTTCATTAACTCCACCTATTGCTAGGTCTCTGGTACCATGCTTCACCCAAGATCAACAGTCCAGGATCTGCTTCTGGGAGCAGGCATCTGCTTTCTTTCCTTACAGAGGGGACCTCTCCTCTATTTCTAAGTACTATAGTGTGAAAAAGCAAGAAAGAAGACATCCCATCTTTTGTGGAACAGCTCAGTGGCTAAATATCCTGTTCACAGCTCAGTGGTGCTTAGGTGTATTCATTCCTCAGGTTTAGGTGTTAAATTCAGACCGCCACTCTCCAAGCCAACAGGAGTTGAAGCACCCTCCAGCCTTGCCATAGAAGCTATCCTACACTACAAAAGACTTAATTAGCAACAGGACTAGGGAAAGAGGGACTGGGGATAACAACATGGAATAGTCTCCAGGACACACTTGGACTTCTCCAAAGGAAGGAGTTTTAAGTTTCACCCACTGGTCCCTTTTAAAAATTTTATTCAGTCTTCTGAAGGAAAATCTTCTCTAATCAAAGCACCCTAGGATTTTGCAGACTCTCTTCCAAGATTAGCACAAACTATCTGCTTGCATCTCAAGAGAACTGGACATGATCCTTGTCTAAAGGGACATAGATCATTTCTGTCAGCCCCAGCTCCTTGATGCAATGTGAAGGATGATGTTAAGCACTGGTCCCATAGCATCTTGCAATCCCAAAAGCTCATATTTTTCCTGAACCCTTCAAGACAGAGATTGCCCCACCACTGCATCAGCATTACAGATAGACAGATGAGTCCCTGGGCAATCTGTGTCTTTTATGGTCCTTTGTGAAAAGAGCTTGTTGCTGTCAAAGATGTCCTGGAATATATTTTACATTATTGTTGCCTCCCTAGATAAAAGAGCACAATTAGACCTTTCGTTCTGCAGATGTCCCTTATGTGGAAATTACCTCCCAGCTCTCAAGATACCTGTGGCCATCAGAGGGGGATCGTTCCCAAACCTGTTGCAAAAACGTGAGATGGATGGCATCAACTGCTGTGTTAGCCTTGTAGGCTTTCTGATCAAGGTACTTCTTTGCCCATGTGGGGAGCACAACGTGTCCTATCAACACCACTACAGTTAGTGTTGCAAACTTAAGTTTTATGGAAGTTATTTACAGCTTTCCACATTACCACTTAGGAATTGTAGAAGCCCTACTTGCCTTGTTTCATAGGCTATGCTCCAGACTGACCAAATAAAAAAAACCTGGAAGCTGTATAGTCCTGTTAGCAGGGGATTGCACCCAGAGTAATAAACTCTGTAAGAAACTCCAAAAAACAACCCAGATATTCCCCAATTTAGGTTTCAACCAGATTGTTATTAAGCTCCTTGACCTGGATGTAGCACAATCTTTGCTGTTCGGGGCTGAATGTCACTCTCAGTCCTGAAGAGTGCAAGTCCCAGGATTCCCCACAATATGTCTAACAACGTGTGGATGCTGCATGAGGCAGTAGTAAAACTCTCACAGCGGGAATTTCCTCCCTCTTTATACCTGCTGCTGTTCACCACCAACCCTGACCAGCTGAAAAGACATCATTTCATAGGAGGTTGCCAAATTTTGCTGATTTTGCTGAAGCAAATTGGCTTATGTAATTTCGATCTTTTCGCAAAGCTAAAAATACCAAAAAAGGGAGTGGAAGGGAGGTGATGAGAGAATCCTGTTGAGAGCTTTAAATATATAGAATAGAACTAAGAGAGCAATACTTGTATTTAGTAGCTGGAGGAACCTTTCAGAGCATGAGAGAGAAAGAGAGAGACAAAGATTTAAATTCAATTCTTTTCTTTTCCTATTATGCAGGACTGCAGCATCAACAACCAGCAATTGAGAGAAGAGATACATCATTAAACTTATTTATAGCATTAACTACTTTGCATTCATGCACACAAGTGAAACTGTAAAAAGAAGAAAAAATTATAAAGGGAGTGTGTGGTTCTTTCATTAGCTTGTCTGTAATGTTGGATTGGTCCATAAATTAATGTGTAAAAGAGGACAGAAAAAAAAAAAAGAATTCAAAGCTTTGCCATTGTAATTACAGCTCTTTAAATATCAAAAGACACAAAGAAAGATTCCTTTTGAAAAGAGTACCGATTCTCTTGGCAAGCCACTATTAAATACTTGCATAAATCTACAGTCTGTATCCTGCAAGTTGAGGTGACATTGCTATCATGGCTTACAGGTCTTTTCATGTGACTACTGGTGCACTTGAGTATTATTTATATATTTTTATCAGGACACCTTAACGAGATAAGGCACCTTCCCTCTGTCAAGGGTGAAGGGCTAGGAAGCAGCAACTGAGAAAGCTAGTGAGAAAACGGGCCTTGATCAAAGGTCAGCTAATTGACTTGGGCTGTTCCAGGTACAGACTCTGAAAGTCTCTTGGTACAACTCAGACATGCAGGTGCAATTTCATCACAAATTTACCAGTAGCTCCTCCACAGCATGGCCCATGTGCAAGTACTCTGTCACAGCAGCAGACGTGTGGCTGCATCCCTCTGTCGTCCAGTTCACATGGTATTTGGCCCTAGAAAGTCACCAAAACTACCATGCAAAATATATTAGTAAAACATGCCCTAATATGCAGAGCGGAGTGGATTGCTAGGCATTGCAATTTCTGAATGAAATGCCACAGAGCTCAGCCCTCACCCCCAGTTTGCTTCTTCCCAGGCAATCTTTCCCCACAGTCTCCCAGCAAGTCTCGCCCGTTCGAAGGGCATCACAGATAACAGTTCTCATACTTGACATATGTCAGGATAAACCAATGCCCTCCAGTCCTATACATTTCGCAGATTGCAAACTTACTCAAGTTCAGTCCCATATGAGAGCAAGTAGCTCAAGATATTTTCTAAAAAGGCCAAATCCCATACTGCGTGGGGTTTCACAGACAAAAATAATCATGCACTGCACCTGAAATAATTCAGAAACGGGCTTTTTTTGAAGCTGAACAACTGCTTCCACAAGGTTGAGGTCAATATGTGTGTGAGCAGCTGCAGCTTCTAAGGGTTTTTCAAGGGGCTGCCAGTTTCCTCAGGCTGCAGCCTCACAGCTCTCAGGCTGCCCAGCAGAAGTCACCCTGTTGTTGCTCGGTGGCCACAGACAGAGATCCTGCCTGGAGCGCTGCAGCATTAAGCCTTGGTGATAGCATAGCTTATCTTCTAATTTGGCACTTTTGAATGAAATTCAGGGCACAGCCCACCAAATACACCATGGAAGTAGAGAGTGCTTTGGTGAAACACAGCAACTTTTCCCCAGCTCCTAGAAACATAATCCAAAGCTCAGAAATGGGCACTTGCAGGACAGTTTTTATGAAGTTACAGAACGTGGGTGCCTGGGTGCTCTCCCCATCTTGGACCTCAAACATGCAGGCAGAGTACAACAGATGAGGCATTTCCAGATACTATTTTTTTTTAGAAAAGGTAATTGAGCTGCAGAGCAGGGAGGGAAGTACAACATGACCCAGCTGGTCCCCCAGTGGGAATGACCAGGACTACAGGAGGGAAACAGGAGAGGACCACCTCATTGCTGGAACATGGCAAAAATATAGACCCCAGGTTTAGTGTGGGGCACACCACAGAGAGCTTCTTCCTATTGCTCAAACTCAGGTCTTGTGGGTGAAACAGCTAATTACTAAATGCAATAAATTTACAAAGCCAGCTACACAGACAGAGCAGTACCTCTGTCAATGGTTCATATTTGAAGTAAACTGGGTTTAAGATTCAGTAGGAAGAAAAGCAGCTGCTATCATCACAGATGCCCAAAACATCAAAAATATCCACTACTTTTTCAACTAACTTGCCTGCTGGTGATGAAGAAAAAGTTCAAGAGCAGACCCTTGAGGTACACTGTATTGCCTGCTTCTAAGATTGTCTTGACACCATTTAGTACAACCTATGCGCATTCTTCTTCACAAGCTAACAAGCCAATTAATTATGAAAGGCAACAGGTTTTGGCCTAAAGCCAAATTACAGTGGTGTCATTAGTCTCTGCTTTATAACAAAATCAAGAGTCCTGCCTGCATTACATTCTCTGAACTCTTCAGTTCAATGATACTGTGCTGCAGAACTCCAAATAGGTGCTCACACACGCACACACATCATAGTAGTAGGCACAATAATAGCAATAAACTTCCCATATTTGTAAAGGATTTTTCGACTTTAAGTATTCAGAATCCTGTTGGAAAAATGTGACCTCAAACCAACAAGCCTCTCCTGTGCACCTACCCACCTGAAGACGAAGGGACCTCACCTAGGCTAATACATAAAGCTTAGCCTGGAAGCTGCCTATCCACCAGCAACGCTCCTACCCTTAAACACCCCCCACCCCGCCAGCCTATTCCTGCTCTCAGTATTGCCCCCATCTCCGAATGTCCTTACCTCTGATTTTGTGCGGACTATCCCTAAAGACTCAAAAATTTAATTTCAAGGAAAAGTATTTTTAGAAAACAGGTGAAGGCTGTATAGATGACAAATATTTTTTTTTCAATGAAGATACTTATTTTATATTTAAATTAGAATGTTACTTACACTAAAAAGCAGATCTGTGGAGCATACAATATACATTTTAACACTATACACCCATAGAAAAAAATAATCAATAAACTCTGAAGCAGAGATACAATTTCAAGCAAGATGGTGATCCCCTAAAGATTTTGCCCAATTAGGCTGCACCTCTACCACAAATACTTTTTGGTCTCCCTCCCGAGATACCTTCACTTTCCACCCCATTTCATCACCCCGCACTGCTGCGCTACCCCCTGGAGTCACTCGCTGAATTGCTGAAGAGGCTGGAGGAGCCGCCGTGAGCCTCCCAACCCATCGATGCACCACGCACGGCCCGGCGATACGAGTGAGCTGGCTGCAGCAAGCCAAGCAAATTGCTTTATTCATAAATTGTAAAGGCTGGGTTTGAATTTCATTCAGTATTATTATAAAGCATCACAGTTTAAGCTAGCAGGATCAATGGCTCATCTAATCTGATTTCAGCGTAATGTGAAACAAAGGGAATTCACCCTGCGACTTCTGTGCTGCTATTGCTGCTTCTGATAAAATATTGCACAAACATATCAAGGAAACCAACAGAAAACACCTGAAATGTCTATCTACGTTAAAGTTTTATTACTTCTGGGATCTCAAAAGGCTTAGGAAACATCACTGAACACTGTTTCATACATACTTGTGAAAGGGTAACATAATAAAACCAGGTCAAACAACACTGAATATTAAATTTAATGTAAAGTATGTAAAAGAAAGAAATACAGGAGGTGTTGGAGGAGTTATTAAAGAGAAAGAACAAATAATATTACTGTGACTGTGGGGGGTTTGGTGAGGTTTTTTTGGGGGTAGTTTGTTGGTTTTTTAACTGTCACACAAAATCATTTTACATCCAAGGAAACAAGCAATTAATTTTCCTCATTTTTTTCTGACTAAATTTGGAGCAGCTGAGAGGTTGGTTATTTCTAACCATCTTTAAAAATGGACTTATAATGTTGCCATCTGTTGGCATATGACAGATATAGCATCCCACAATTCCAGACAGAGTCACAAAGACGCAGAAAATTAAAGGGACAGATGTGAGAAATACATGCTCTCATTTGGTTCCAGTGTTCACATCTGTTCTCCTCAAAGATTTTTCAATCTTATAAATCTGTCCTCAGAAGCTAGTACCTTGAAATGTTATGGCATTTCTGGTAATCATAAAAAGCATATTCTAGCAGAGTTTACTGCATTCCAAAACATCACCGTATTCATAAAAATCTGGTTTCCATCAACAGGACACAAAGTACGTAGCAACATTACTTGTCTGCTTAACACCCCTCTCCTTCACAAATCACGAGCAAAAGGCCAGGTGACTGACGCAACTGTAACAGAATTGCAAGCACAGAATTTCAACAGGTATCTGCAGATACCGTGTGTTTACACAACACCTTGAAAGGGAGTCGGCATCCCTTTCTACTGGTCTCTCTTTCTCTACACTGCCCCGTCCCTGGGCTGATCACAGAGAGCGTTGCCCCTCTCCTGCCGGTGTAAGGGCATTTCTTGTCACTGAAATGGTTGCCTGCCGTTGCAAGCATATCTGTCTTCATTTGCAACATCACTCATTTCTTTTTACGGTGCTTTTGACAGGCTGGCTGCTAAGGCTTTCGTCAACTGCAGAGTTTGTTCCCCTCTCCTTGCTTCCCTGTCCCGGCCCTCCTACTCACATAGCACCAGTTCTTTTTGGCCCCGTAAGCCCCTTCACCGTGTTGGGTGGTGTGAGACCTCACCGCTCCTCACAGGCAGGAGGCAAAATAACCGCAAAACCAGACACACGGCTCGTGACTCCTCCTTCTCCTACCTTCATCTTCTACCTGTTACCTCTCTCTTCCTTTGGATTTGAACATTGCACATAATTTTCATCCAACAAGGATTAGAAAGCACATTTCCCCCTCTACGCCCATTATTATTCTGTTAATTGGAGTGGGGACTAAGGGTACCTGCATATTTGTGATACACAGACATATGCTTCTACAGGGAAACTTGTACCTCCTTTTTTATTCACGGATAGGTTTTAATGGTGAATAGAGAAATGCTGCTCAGGGTCTTATTTCACCTTGGATGCAGAGAACCCATTTTCCCCTTAAGTACAACATACCTCCTTCCCTGTATTACACTACATATATTCTCTCTCAAAATGGCAGTGCCATCAAAAATTAAAATGCATAGTACAAAGCAAACAGTATTGGAGCTACATAAGCATGCTGATAATTCACGTGAACAGTTTTCAGTATTTACAGAAAGCATTGACTGATACAGTTCGCTGGCCCCGTGAGCACTATGTTAAATCATTAAAGTGTGAGTAGTCTGTATTTGTATTGCAATAATAATCTGTATCCCCAGCCCAGAACCCTGGTGTGCTCAGTGCTGTACAAACAACCACCAAATCATGATCTGCATTTGAGCATGGTATTTTTTTTTCCTTTAAGAACTGATTTCATCTTTGACAGCTCCTCATTTTTCTACATATTTTCAATTATTTTGAAGCATAAAATGACCTGCGGGCTACCAAGTGGAAGCCAGAATTTTTCCACGTATCTCCTGTGTGAAACACTGGAATAAGTTAAAAAGCCTAACTATTGCATATTTCAGAAAGGCCAATAGCCTATCTAAATTTCACAATACAGGAGCAATTACATGGTTGGCTTTGGCTGATAAGAGACACTTGGCAACAGGGCTGTTTGGTGCCTCTTGGTCCCCAGGAAAATGAGTGTGAAAATGTAATGGAAAAACTCTTTTCCCCAAAAAGATTCTGAATGTATGACCAAAGCTTTTTCTTTGTGGCAGCTGGTACTCATCACTGCATCTCTAAACATGATAGAAGCTTAAAAACAACAACAGAAGTAACCACAGCTTCTTAAGTTTCAGATGCCAGTAAGCAGTAGGACCAGTGATTCAATATATCCCTTCTGTGGGTTGCCCTCAGCCTAAATCTTGTGGCCACACAGCAGGGCCATAATTTGTATTGCCATGAGAAGCAAACCCAGAGGATAAAGAAAAGACAGTAAAATGAAATAAAATTAAGTCTGTCATGTCTAATGTGGAATGTCTCAGAAGTATTTTGCCTTGTATTTAATTACACTTAAAAAGTAAATTATATTTATACACTGGCTACAATTCAGTCAGAAAACGGGGTCAGGCAGGATTTATTACTGAGAAATGTACACTTGCAATATGTGGCATGAAATTTTCAAGGACCTTTTCCTTGCAGATAGTGTCAAGGTACTTTTTTTGGCATGTGAAGGAAGAACATATCACCTATGTCATCTTCTACAGAATGGAAAAATAATACCAGTCATCTCAGCCACCTCCTACTTGACTTCCTTGATAACGTCACTCGCTGCTTCCCTCCCTATATAGCCAATCATTTTTCCAGTTCCTAAAACCTTCTATTTGCAAACATTTTGACCACACTCATTCAGTCTTTACCACACCAATCCTCTGCTGAACTTCTTGTCCCCTCATTTAAATGTTTTCCCTACTTTCTCCTGATTTTTTTCTTTTTTTTTTTTTTTCTTGAGCCTCCTCATGCACTCCTGGTGATAAATTCAAAAGCTGATCAACATTTAGCCATTTCTCAGTGATTTCGTGTTTTTACCTGTCCTGGTTTCAGCTGAGAAAGACTTAATTTTCTTTCTAGTGGCTGCTGTGTTTTCAGATTTGGTATGAAAGCAATGTCAATTACGCATATTGTTTTAGTTGTTGCTAAGTCATGTTTATTCTAGTCAAGGACTTTTCTCAGCTTCCCATAGAAGCTGAGACGGAGCATAGACAGAACAATGGCATGGCCAGTGGAATATTCCACACCATAGATATCATGCTGGGTATATAAATTGGGGGGTGGCCAGGGGAGGGGGGAATCCATGATTGCTGCTTAGGTTGGGCTGGGTAACCAATTCACTGGGTGGCGAGAGTGACTTGTGTCTTCAATATTATTTTTACCATAATTATTATTGTTATTTTCCTTTTCTGTTATTGTTCTATTAAACTGTCTTTATCTAATCCATGAGTTCTTTTTCCCCTCCTGCTCTCTCCTCCCTACCCTTCTGAGGATAGAAGCAGAGAGCGAGTGAGGGGCTGCATGGTCCTAGTTGCTGGCTGGTGTTAAACCATGACTGATATCATGCTGATAACTCTGTGCAAGACCTCGCACCTGAGACAATTACTTATACTACTGTCTGTCCCTCACAATCATGCTCAAATAAGTTTTTTTCAAATTAACTCCAGGACTTTGAAGTATAGCTACTCAACAGCACATGTTAGTTTTCTTCACTCAAACTCCTAACTGTGGCAGGGATTAATGTCACCTAAGTTTAGCCAACTGACCAAAAAGCCTACGTTGAAAGTCTAGATGCAGTAGGCTAGAGCCTAGTAGTTTCAAACTTCTTTATACAACAAAAATGAAAGAGGCTCTGAGAGTTGTTTCCATATTCTTAAGACCCAAGTCATGACTGGAGACAACCTGCCTCTTTCCCTCCATTGACTGGGAAACAAGCTCCTGACACAGCTGTGGTGAGGCTGAGCTGACAACTTCAGGAGCTTTTGAGAAATGCTTGGTGCACTTGAGAAATAAGGTGTTATACAAAAGAGAGCCATCATGATATCAGACTTCAGCTGCACCAAAAAGAAGAGCAGAAGCAACAGCTGAATTTATGAAGCACCCTATTCTGTCAGTCTATGTTAGTCAGTCTTGCATCTCGCCAACCGTGTCAGGGACATAAGCAGAGAAATATTCAATTTCCTGCATCCTGAAAAGGCTCAAGCACAAATAAGGTACTGGGATGCCTGGCACTTGCAAAATTAAAACAATTCTGGCCTTGCATTAAATGCAATTTTACCTTTTTTAATTAACATCCAAAAATCAATAAACTTTCAGAGTGCAGATGTATTGAGGTTTAGAGAGCAGTTGAGTAGGGGGTTTCAGTGTGAGGCTGAAATACTGCTTTCTGGCATCTGTATGTTGACAGGCGTGACTCATCAGTGGAGCACATTGTGGAAATGGGCATGCCTCTCCAGCCCTGACTTGAGTGGGAGTCAGGACCGTATCACAGGAGATGGAAGCAAGATCCATATCCACTCATGCGAACAAGGGGTTAACGGCTCATTATAGCCCCCTCCCATAAAATCACTCCTGTTGGATGCAGAGTGATGCATGCTTAGAAATTAAAAGTTACCGAAATGAGCCGATTTCAAATCCCGCATCACAATAAAACCTTTTAAAAAAAAGATTTTTAATTTTTCTTTTTTAAAGATAAAAAGGTTTTTTTTAAAAGAAAAGAGATTTTTTTTTAAAAAAAGATAAAAAGATTTTTTAAAAGACTAATTTACAAATCAGAAAATGTTTACCTGGTCGTTTCTAAGAGTAAAAACGCTTGAAGATGCTCAATGCTCCTGTGTCGCTAGGGAAAGGCTGTATAAAAATTACTTCTGTTTATTGTATTAGCATCCATTTTCATTAATACCCAAGATGGTATCATTTCACACACTAGAAAAAGTAATTGCCAAAAACACGCTTTCAAAAATGCATCAGTTGATCGGAAAGTGCTAATGAGACAAACCAACTTATGCAGACCAAGGAGAAATATGTTCATAATCCCCTCACAGCTGGAAGAGACTGAGTATAACACCAGCCTGCAAACAGTTTGATGTTGTTCGAACACTCCTACACCACTGCCATCTGCTGGCAAACAGAAAATACAAGTTTCACTTTGAAAACAAAAATTTAAAAATTAGTAGTGTTTAACCATGAAGTACAGAAGCTGGAAAAGGAAGCATCGCTGGAAGTAAGGCACTTGCAAGGTCCAGGCCTGCAGCAAGGCATCTGCCTTCACCACACCACTGGAGATGCCCCAAGCTTGGAAAGCTCATCGCCTTCCGCCAGCGGCATAGCAGCACTGCGAAATATTACTGCTCCCTCTTTAAAAGTATTCTCCTTCCCACAAGACAAATCAAGTTTTAAATGTTCCTTCATCAAAGACAACAATGAAGCTCATATTGACTATTACAGGAGCTACAGGTGACATTTAAAAAGCACTGACCTGTTGGATAATATTTTTTTTTAACTGTTAAGATATGCGATGAAAGAAGAAACAAAAAGACAAAGTACAATGCAAAGTCAATACACTACAACGTTTTCTTGCTTTTACTATTCAGTTTAGGTTTCCCACGGAACGCAGAGGAGTATCTTGTGACAGGCACAGCAATACACGACAGAGACCTCAACAGACTTTCCTGGTAGCTTTTGGAGTGCCAAAGCGCTACATAATTTACAGCAAACATTTACAGGGCAAGTCCTTTATGATTTGCCCTGGCCAAAGTGTGTGCCAGATGATCAATACAGTTTGGAACAGGAGCAGTGAGCTTTTCTATGCATTTCTTTGGGATTAACTGACGATAAGGAAAAACATTCAGTTCTGAAAACCCAGTTATCAGCCCCAACAACACAGCATCTTTCACAGCTGTAGAACTAGCTAAAAGTTTTCAATTATAAAATTGAGCTTTTAGATAGGATAGAAAAAAAGGTTTTAAAAGATGAAGATTATTATTATTATTATTATCCAAAAAAATGAAGACCAACTCTGGCACTCTCTTTTAGGAAAGAATGTAGATTTTGTGATTTAATGAGTTTTGATGATTTTTCAATAGAACAAGATTGTGCCTTGGAAAACCAACAACCCCGCCGAATCTTTAATCTATAACGTGATACATCTACACCATTGATATTATGACAGGATCTAGGAGACCTGGTCATGGACCAGGAGTCTGTTTAGCAGTAGGACCCTTGCCAGGGTTTCTAATGTAATAGAAGAAGAAATACAATGAAGTCACAAATGGTGGATTCCATCCATCAGCTGGCCATTTAATCATCCTGGTAGCAAAGGCAAGAAGTTTCTCTGAGCTGCCTTGGGTTCACAACACAGAATGCAGCAAGTCATCCTCATGCTTTGCCATGGACAGTAGATGCTACTTATGGATGACTTTGTTAAACTAGGCAGCTGTATAAAAGCCAGCTGAACCTCAGCTCATGGTGGGCAACGTATAAGGAGCCAGATGCTGCTGGTCAGCATCAGCTTTTCTGGTCACATCACCTAACAATCCTTTATAAAGGCACAGAGAAGATGAAGATTTTGAAGGAGGGTATGGAGGGAGATAAGTTGGTAGAATGAAAAAGAATGATGGTGTTTATATGAAAAAATAAAAGATATAAAGAAATTGGCGTCTTAGGCTACTTCAGAGGAAAAAGTTGGTATATTCACAGTGAAAGAAAGAAGGTGGGTAGGTTGGGAAGGAACTGTGAAATGAAGCTTGTGTGCGATGTGCTAAAAACTTGATGAAGTCTAAGCAATAGCTTGGAAAAAAATAATAAATCTTTTCAGCTGTGTCCTGCACATTTGAATAGAGTAAGGCTGCAATTCCCATGCCCAGATAGGTGTTATAATAACTGGCACAGAAAATTAGACAAATTTTACCTGTGTAATTGGATTGAGATGACCACCTCTCTTAGAAACACCAGAAAAATCTTCAACAATTTGTAACACGCAAGAGAGGCAAAGATGATACACAAAAATATATCTTCCTTTATAAGTCTGAATGAAGTAAGAAAGTAAAGCTGCCTCCAGACATAAAAATGGGATGTGGATGTGTGAATATGTAACAAAAAGGAAAATTTGCCTTCTTTTTATATATTATATGTATGCTTTATATATATATGTACAAAATAAAACTTATTTGTATTTATACAAATATAAAGGCTATACAGACCCTTTGGGGATTTGAGTTAATGGTTGGACACTGATGAAGAGATAGCAAAAGGATGGAATGAGCTTTTTTTCAGGTGGGGAAGAGAAGGTAGTCTGACAACAGAGAGTAAGTTCACAAGTGTAGAAATAATAGCAACCTCTTACAAATATAATTTAACTAAGCCATTATTTATTTAGAAAGAGAAAAAGAAAAAAAATGAGAGAGGGAACAGAGGAATAAAAGATAGAACCAGAGGGGATTTCCAAATGATATGCAGTCTCAAAGTCAGCCTTATCACTGCTAAAAATAGAACTAGGAAGAAATTATCAGGAACTTGTGAGAGTCACTTATGAGGAGTACAAGGGAAAGAAGCAGAATAGGAAATGGCTTTACACAGAATTGGAAAAGAAAAGCTAAAGCTATAGCAAGGAGGAAGGTTTTCCAGGGATCTTAGAGAAGCCAAAGTGAGGATGGGAAGGAAAAGCCCAAGAGCTGAGAGCAGATGAGGAAACCAACACTGACAGATTGACAGTCATAAAGTAAGCAAGGGACATGTACCCAATGAGCAGTGCTAGAGAAGATACTGTGATGGCTGGAAAGAGGGAATGAAGCAGTGGACACAGAGGGCACAGTTTGCTAAAGAATAAGTTAGGTGAATGATCTTTTGAGGGAAGATTGAAACAAGACTGTAGATCAAACTAAAATGCAAGAGAAAGAAAGTAGGCAGCTAATCTAGAGTGGGTACTTGATACCAAAATTAAATCTGAAGTATTAATTCCCGCTCAAGTCAAAGGAAAGCATATCTATGGTTTAGTTTTTTGGCCTATGATCTAGGGAGCCTCAAGAGATCAAGCCTCCTCTTTGCCCAGGAGCCCAGCTTCCATGATCAAATATTAAAGGGTGTGTGTTATGGAACATAACTAGATAAATGGAGCATCACAGAGAAGTAAACAAGCAATATGGCATTGAGCAGAGATCTTGCAAATGAGGGAGAAAAATATCAGTTTGGGTCTGGAGTCTATCCTGAATTTGAATTAAGTGTCAAGATCAAACATGCTTGTGGTTAATTATTTAAAGATATGATGCTTTGGGGGAAAGCCTTGTTTTTTTGATAATTTGTGGCAAACTTTTAATCTTTAAATTTTTTTATTACACTTTCTTTTGAATAATATCTTAAGCAGTGCGTCCTCTGAAGTTCCCATGAGCTCCAATTTGAGTGTGCTAAATAACATGCTTTGGAACTCAGAAATAATCTTCCATATTCCAAATATTATAAACCTGAAAATGATGGAACACTTCTTTTTCCTTCTTTGTGCAGTTTCTTTTTCTTCTTATAAAATTGGGGAACTATTTTGCATGTAATAGAAAATACTGTATCTCACTTGCTCTCCACTCATGCCCCTAAGCTCTACGACCAATAGTAAAACAAGGACAAAAGTACGCCCTGCATTTTGAAAGTGTAATAAATACTTATCTAGATATAAGTATATTTTTTCCTAATTCCCTTATCAGTGTCTGAGCAAGTATGGATTTTTGGTTAACTATTTATTTCTAACACTGTTCATTTGGAGGGATTAGCTCACTCCCCAGACTGTGGAGCACTGCCATTGCCATTCAGAAAGTGGCCAATCTAAGGCCTAAAACAGTTAAGGAATAACGTAATGGCAAATCTAATGTAGAAACTGCATCTCGTGACGCTTCAGCTTCTACTCTGTCCATCGGACTGTGCAACCTGACATCTAATGCGATGCAACCGACTGCAGCTCTTCTTTTTGAAAAGGAGTGCTTTAGTAAAAGCTCCCTGGCGCAAGCATTTAGAAAGCAGCCAGGATATAACTGCATATCATTAGTACCCCTTTTCGGGTAAGTCATATGAGGTATCTATCGCAACAAGTAGGACAGCAACAAATAATATCAGAAGCATGATAAACTCTTCCAGAGTAACTGGTTTAGACCTATTATTTGCAGTTAACTAGAGAAAGAAAACAAATTTCTGAAAGCAAAAAGTCTCATACTGTGCCTGGCCAATGGAAAATCTTATTAGATGAAAACTTTATTCCTACTCAATGTTTTTATATCTACAAAGAGTCACAAAATGATCCAGTTTCAAAAACCTCGGAATTATCCGAGGATAGAATGAATCACGTTAAACCAAACTTGACTATAACCAACTATTTCAATACTGAAACTAGTAGCAGCCTCTGGGAGAAGTAAACACACCCAAACTTCATGCAACTGCATCTGGAATTGAGGTAGTATTCGGCCTTCTTTAATAACATTAAAGTTGAAGGATATTAAAGTTCATATGGCCAAAGTTTCTGAGAAATCTAGTAGCAGGCATCAGCAACCTCTGATGCCACTGACACAGGTGAGATCTCAGCCATTCTGAGGAGCAACACAAGTCTCCAGGCATCAGAGCAACATTATAGTTTGAACATGAAGATCCATCTCAAAGAGCTAACAGAACACATTAGCTCAATACCTACAACATGGGACATAGTTTATGGACCACAGACTACTTCCACAAGGGACCAGAGCCCTGAGCAGACTGACACTTCCAGTTGTTAACACCAATCAATGTTATTCTGAATATAGCCACAAGTTGGTTTGTTCATTTCTTTGTTGGGTTTTGCTTTTCTTTTTAATGCTTTGCTAATGAGCAGCTAAGCTGTCAAAGTTTGTAGAGTGACTTCCAACCTGATGATCTCAATAGTGTACATCTGCCCAGAGGAATAAAAGCGCCAACAAGACGAGTTGTTTATCTCTGGGCCCCAGTGGCAGAATACAGCTATGAAGGTCAGACATTACATTTGCAAGAAGTGACAGAGTTTCAGCATCAACTTCATAATTTTAGCAGCTGTAACTGAAAACTATCTAGACATGTGAACAGCAATAAGGAAGGACAATTACATATGGGAAGATGAAGGTCATTACAGTGTATACTACTATGTTGTCATGTATATTACTACATGACAGCTGGAACCTAACAAGGTCAACCTGTCACCAAAAAAAAAAAAAATCTTAAGAATGTAATTACAATGGACAGACATGCCAGAGTGCCCCAGCTTTCATTTGTCTAGGAATTAAGAATGGCATTAGTTTGCAGGAAAAAAAGAATGATATCAACAAAACTAGTGAAGTAAAAAGAAAGGTTAATTCTCCTGTTGTATACTGGAAACCTGTGTATTAATCCAAATGTTCTTTAAAACGGTCATCAAAATGCCTCAACTTTCTTCCTCAACCAGCACTTCAATGTCCTCAAGAGAGCTCCTCTGGAGCACGTCCAGAGAAGGGCAATGAAGCTGGTGAGGGGTCTGGAGAACAAGTCTTATGAGGAGTGGCTGAGGGAACTGGGGTAGTTCAGCCTGGAGAAAAGGAGGCTGGGGGGAGACCTTATCGCTCTCTACAACTACCTGAAAGGAGGTTGTAGAGTGGTGGGGGTTGGTCTCTTCTCCCAAGTAACAGGCGATAGGACAAGAGGAAGCAGCCTTAAGTTGCAGCAGGGGAGGTGTAGACTGGGTATTAAGGAAAGTTTTTATACTGAAAGGGTTATTAAGCATTGGAACAGGCTGCCCAGGGAAGTGGTTGAGGCACCATCCCTGGAAGTATTTAAAAGACGGGCAGACATAGTGCTTAGAGATATGGTTTAGTGACGGTTTTTGTCAGTGTTAGGTTGATGGTTGGACTAGATGATCTGAAAGGTCCCTTCCAACCTACGTGATTCTATGATTCTATTCTTTTCTCCTTATTTATGACTACTTCAAAGTTTTTTTAAAACTTATATGCTTTAAATTAATTGCATGTTCTTAGAACTTCACCTTATTAGAGTTTTGCATTTTTAACTACAGAACTCTTTCAAATCAACTGTAAAAACCCATAGACAACAAAGGGTTGCCATAATTCTTCTAAAAGGAAGATGACAACACGGCCAGCCATCCACCAGCAAATGGGTAACTTGAATGAACGAGTGGGAACAAGTGGGAGCAGGAGTGAAAACAAAGCATGAAGATGGTACAAAGGTTGTTCCAGTTGTTGAAAGCACTCCTTTATGCCATAAACATAACATTAAAATAAGATTAAAGAAAAAAAAATCTCTTTTTACAAACCTCATTTGATTAGCACTAGAAAATTTTCAAAATAAAAACATGTATTGGGTGTGCACGGCAAGGTTCTGGTAGCAGGGGGTGCTACAGAGGTGGCTTCTGTAAGAAGCCACTAGAAGTTTCCCCTAAGTCCAATAGAGCCAATGCCAGACAGCTCCAAGATGGACCCACTGCTGTCCAAGGCCAAGCCCATCAGTGACAGTTGTAGCGCCTCTAGGATAACATATTTAAGAAGGGGCAGGGAGGGAACCTGTGCAATGGCAATTGCAGAGGGAGACAGGGGTGAGAATATGCGAGCAAAACAACTCTGCAGACACTAAGGTTAGTCAAGAACGAGGGGGAGGAGGTGTTCCAGGAGCCAGAGCAGAGATGCCCCTGCAGCCCACGGTGAAGACAATGGTGAGGCAGGTTGTCCCCCTGCAACCTATGGAGGTCCAAGGTGGAACAGATATCCCCCTGCAGCCCACGGTGAAGACAATGGTGAGGCAGGTTGTCCCCCTGCAACCTATGGAGGTCCAAGGTGGAACAGATATCCCCCTGCAGCCCACGGTGAAGACAATGGTGAGGCAGGTTGTCCCCCTGCAACCTATGGAGGTCCAAGATGGAACAGATATCCCCCTGCAGCCCATGGAGGACCCTACACCAGAGCAGGTGGATATGCCTGAAGGATGCTGTGACCCTGTGGGGAAGCCTGCACTGGAGCAGGGTCCTGGCAGGACCTGTGGACCCATGGAGAAAGGAACCCACCCTAGAACAGGTTTGCTGGAAGGATTTGTGAGCCCACAGGTGACCCACACTGGAGCATTCATGGAGGACTGTGTCCCATAGGAGCAACCCCATGCTGGAGCAGGGGAAGAGCGTGAGGAATCCTCCTCCTGAAGAGGAAGGAGCGGCAGAGGGAACATGTGATCAACTGACTGCAACCCCCATTACCAATGCCCCTGCACCACTGTGGGGAGGAGGTAGAGAATTTTCGGGAGTGAAGTTGAGTCTGGGAAGAAGGGAGGGGTGGGGTAAAGGTATTTTTAAGATTTAGTTTTTATTTCTTATTAGTGAATGATCTTTCCCTGTCCTTATCTTGACCTATAAGCCTTTCATCATATTTTCTTTCCCCTGTCAAGCTGAGGAGGAGGAGTGACAGAGTAACTTTGATGGGCACCTGGTGTACAGCCAGGGTCAACCCACCACAAAACATCAAGGAGATTAGGAATATCTGTAACGTGACTTGCAAAAGGTCTTTGCGACCTTCTGAAAAATAAAATACGCTTTTTAACTGATACTCTTAAATTCAGGCATTACATGTTTAAACATCAATAATCTTAATTAAAGAATTAGCTGGTATAACAGGATTTGAAATATAATTACTATACAGAATGTAAATTTTAATTTTGATTCAAACAGGGTCTTCAACCACACTTAAAAAAATGATGATTTATTTAACTTAAACTAATGTCTCAAGACCTCTGCACACCCATTTGAATGAACAGCAGTAGAAAAATCTGTTAAAGCAGATAAATCGTTGCCATTAGATTTCAGAAGGAGCAGTCTTTACAAGGACTAAAGCCTACTGCCCCTTCCCTGCTGCCCAATGCAAAATTCCATCAATTTACAGCTGGGGCAGGGTTATTGAATTAAATAAAATGAAGAGAATGCTCATTCTGCTCAGCTTTAATATCTCAAGCATTTAGATGTTAATTCAGTCTTTCAAAAATTTGAAAAGCAGGAACAGGTCTGTGTTTTGATGCTCCTATTTCAGAGTAAATATCCAAATAAGCAAAATATAAGATTTTGGGGGGTTTTTTTGAAGTCAGTGCGAGCATTTACAGTAACCTAAAACTCTGTAAATGCCCAGAATCTTGGTTTTAAGCAACTGTGTTGTGGTTTTTTTTGTTTTGTTTGGGGTTTTTTTGGGGGTTTTTTTTGGCTTGTTTGTTTGTTTTTGTGTGTGGGTTTTTTTTGGTTTTGTTTTTTTTTTGTTTTTTTTTTTTTTTTTTTTTTTTTACAGAGCTCTGCGTGTACAGATTTCTTCCTGGAAGCGTCATTTTGTTGTTTAGAACAAAGATTAATTGAGTCATCAAAACTAGAAGAATTTTTATCATTTTTATTTCAAGAAAGCAATCCTCATTTGTGGGTACAGAAATAAGGCAGGATCATACCTAGCAGCACACACCTCATTAACTGTATTGCAATCCTGTTGGGAAGTATGGATTTCTTCTTTTCCCCAGTGATTTGTTAACATAGAAGTCAGAGCTGGACTTCTGGATTATTTTGACTGCACATGACTAATATCCGCTTCAGAATCTCTTTATCTGAGAATTTGTGAAGTTAGTTTAGATGCATGAAATATCACATTGGAGCTTCTCAGCTGAGATATTCCAGACATCAGCATAGAACCAAGCACTCAGCTTCCCCTGGTCACAATTTTCTACCTGCAGGTCTTTTACACGGAGACTTTCACTCCTACCATTTCCATAGAACACCAACCTGTTTATCTGCTTTTCCTGAGTCTGGGCAGCCACCAGCCCTACCGGATACGGGTCCTGCACAGTTATGTTGCTTTTGATTTGCAACTGAAAACCATTTTGGTCCCTTTTTCCCCCATCACCTTCTATTCATGCTTACATTCACCCTTTGGTTCGCACTCTATCCAGAAATCCCTTTTTCTGTTTCTTCCAAATACAATACTACACAGCTGAGCACAGACAGCCCCATGATCTCATGGCTACCTATTTAACATTTGGTAAAAATCACTCTCAGGTGATCCAGAAAGGTCTTGGGTCCTCAGTATAACAATACCTGGTGTTTGCCTTCATCCCTTCTGGTATTTTCCTATTCTTGAAAACTTTCTAAAGTGAATTTTGAACTAAATCCAGCCTCAAGCCACAAGGACTCAAGGAGCTGCTCTTTGAGCAGCAGTTTACTCCATGCTTAATGATATCTGAAACTTACAGAGGGTGCAGACCTCCTCTTTAAAATAAGTCTAGTTACCACCTTCTTGCAGTCCTTTTATCTCAATTAGCAGCAACCAGAGAAGCTAATCTTCTCCCTACTAGGGAAGAGGTTTGCTGTGGTTCAGGAACTGGCATAAGCAGCACCCTGAGTGCCAATATGGGCCCTCCCCAGATGCAAACGCAACACATCACAACACCATAGTTAGAGGCACAAGTTATTGTTAGAGCAACCCAGGTATAGGGACACTCTAAGGAAGCTCAGACACCAGAAAACAGAAGAGGATTAAGACAAAACAAAATGCTATTTAAAAATTCTTCCCTTTTCACGTTGCCTCTGTGCTGCAGCTCTTGAATGAGCACATACCACGTCTCATCTACTGCACAAGGGCTCTCCATGGATCTGGAACCTGCAGACAGCATATTTGGTTATACAATGCACTCCAAGGAGCTCATGTTACGTATAAAACCCTTTGGCAGCTTAATTTCCTATCTAACCTTCTGTTCTAAAACTACTGCCAGAGCTGACACGGTGGGAGTTGACCACTGCACAGGAGCTGTAGGGTCAGCACATCTGTGCCTCCTTACAGCACATTTAGTTCAATAGGTGGTATAGAAGCAGAAATGCTAGCATGCTGTTTGGCTGCAATTAGGGCTTCGAGCAGGTCCATGGAGTCTCACTTCCATATGCATTTAGACTCTGGACTCTCATTTTTGTGTGCATATATAGGAGCCTTGGTTTTCTAAACTCAGAACATAGGTGTTGGTCCCAAGTGCATTTTTATCTTCAGTTAAATATTTTTTCCATTGATGCCTAATGACTTTCAGTTAAATCTTTTATTATTAAAGAAATATTTTATAATTTGCACCTTACTCTGGACTGATTTCAAAGATCTGACAGATCTATACAGGTTTCTGTGCACCAGAACAATGACTGTCAGCCATCTTTTAAGCGACATTGAAGTTTCCGCTCTTCACATTCAAACACTGAAAGCCTTCAGCGTCTTTTGATAACAAGACAGATCTGCGTTGCTCTTTGCCGACATAGGCAAATGTTAAAAAAAAAAAAAAAGAAAAAAAAAAACTTTATCACAGTCCATTCCAACCTCCACATTTGTTGACAAATATTTGGTAGCTCTAGAATGTACATCGGAACAATTGTGAAGATGGGATGGCCAGAAAAGCATGAAATGAAAGTCTCCCCTCACAAAGACATGAGCAGTGTTCAAACATCGAATTGGCCTTTTATCTGAGATGTTTTCACACAACAACAGCAAAAAAGTAACCTGTGAACGGAAGAATACCTGCTTTTTGAGACTGGTGTGCGTTCAGGACGTAACTGAATGGGAGTCATCATGAAGAATATACCACGTATACTCTTACTACTGCAATTCAAAACTAGAAAACGGGTATTGGGCGATAGCGGAGTCCTGACGCAAACAAAATGCAGTAAGTGTGCTAAATGCTGCTTCTAAGGCAAACGCTATCCTCTAGCTCTAGCTTACAGGAACTAAGATGCCTGGAGTAAAATCTCAACTGGCGTCGATCTGCTCTAGGCAGCTCGCTTCATCTTCCCGCCTCCGCTTTCTCCTCCCACGCCACAGTTTATGCCGCACCGTTTGATTCAGGGAGCACATGCCTCGAAATGTTTGTGGAGCCGGCGCGTAGCACTATGAGATGGCATTTTTTTTGTTGTGGTTTCCAGCAGGTAATAAGAGTCAATAATAAGCATTTAAATGCCTTCTGCTCCTTAACCTTTTGCCGCAGTCTATCTGTTAATACGTTTTTTTTGAAAACATGGAAAGTCATTTTGTGCACACATAGCTTGCTTTTGGAAACTTCTGTTAACATTTTCACAAAGCCCACACAGCTCCAGGCACTGTGCAAACATATGGGAATATATATACCGAAGTAAATACAAAACAGTAGAAAGAAATATCAGTAGACAGAAAAATGAGGCCACTAATAATACAGGTTAAAAAAACCACAGGTTTATAGCACGATTTTAGTAAACGATATTGCACATTATAGTAGAGAGTGCGTGCGTGAGACAAACTAATGTCATTAACTGCTCCACCAGGTTATGTTCTCAGAATTTATTTAGAAAGATTCCCAGAATGCTAATATAATCAAATATCTAGCACATCTCAATACCATAAGTGACACTAGTGTGAAATGTATTGACTAACATGGATTATTTCCACCCCCCTCCAAATTCTCATCTGTTTATTCAGTTAAATGTAAAGGGAAAAAGTGCTCTACAACTTGAAGTCCGAGGTTTTTTCCCTTTAAAGAGAAGCAAAGCAAACAAACCAAATCTCAATTGCTCCCTCTGCTGTCATGTCTTAGAAGTTTCATTAAGTTTGTTAAAAAAAAAAAAAAAATTCCTGCCCCAGTAAGCGAATATCTGGTATTTTCACACATCATACAGTGTTCCAGCTCTCAAGAGTCACAGACACCTTTATCCAAAAGTAAATTCCTCCAAGTGCAATTGAATACATGCTTATCAAGGCTGGAACAGTGGTATCCCTTCGTGTTTGCATGGCAGCTATAGATAGTATGGAAAAAATGTTTATGAATATTTTATCATCAGCAGCTTTGGGGTTGAGCTGGATTTAACTGCAGACAGAGATATGGATTTTGTCTCTAACAAACCCAGATCACTTTGCATGAACCAACCATATCAAAGAGAAACAAAAATTTTAAAGCTATGAGAACTGTCCTAGAGACAGAACTTGTTTCTCCTAAAACAAAAAATACTCCACAACCAATTAAACAAGCTGGAGAGCTATACTGCCTCTGGCAAGCACTGCCTCACTCTTTGCCAGCCCCAGAAGATAGATGATGGAAGCAATTGAAGTTACCTGGCACAGGTGAGTAGTAAAGCAGCAATATCAGAGCCTTGCCAAACAGCTGATGAGGACTTGTCTGCCCCTCGGCATCATGGTAGGAAGCTTAGCAACACGTGCTCCATCAGGGACCTAACTCCAAACCGGAGAAGTCAACAGCTCCTTCAAAAGAACCAGAACCGGACCCCAAAATCTGCCCTCCCACAGTTAAAGAAAAGAATAAAGAACTCTGGAGGATGTCATTTATTCCCAGCAATGTACAAAAAGGGAGGGTAATAAAAAAAACCCAAAACAACCGTTTTCTGCAGCACTCAGTCAAAACACAGAGTGTAAGTTTAAGAGGAAAGCAAAACACTTGAGTACTTCACTTTCTAGACGGTCTGCGAGAACCACCTCCCCAGGCCCATGGCGTGTGGAGGGACCCGCTCAGCGAGCGTAGCGCTTCCCCCACAGAGGCACTCGCTGCCGAGTGACACATTCCCCTGATGCCTCCCTGAAGCATATTTGGCGCCTGAGGTTAACGGAATGACTGCAGTGAATATCTCCATACTAGTCACAGAATTTGCCTTGATTGCTTCCGTCTTCCTTACACTCCGAACCCGATACCTCCCAAACCAGGAACTATATTTACCCCTCACACGCTGCAATGTTTGATGGCCTCATGGTTCTAAATTCAGCAGCTTCTGTCATGCCCAGGACCAGCCGTAACTCTTCTCTGTCGGGACTTCACATCAGACTTCTTTGTGGCGCCCAGTCTAAACCATACTTAGATGTACACACTTAAATAGCCAGCCGTCATCTCACTCATCTGATGGTGAAATTGAGATCACTGGATGTTCCACACTGTACTTACCCCACTTTTCATTTAATATGTATTTAACGTGGTGGAAGACAGTCTTTCTCTCTCTCCCCAAACTGCTAAGATAGCAGTAACAGCTACAGTCTAATTTTGCGTAATGATTATACCCAGCTGCATCTATCTCCATCACCTTTCTCCAGGAAACATGCTAAAGACCACCACATTTCCACTCTTTCCATATCTGTGGCAGAGCAAAACTATCGTCTATATTTCAACTTTTGTTTTCTTACTTTTTCCCAGTACATTTTTGCAGCTATGGCGGGCTAATTCACATACAAGAAGCAAGCCTAGTTTATTCTTTGTAAAGCTATACAAACACCCTAATTTGTTACTCTTTGTAAAGCTGTAGAAGCATTCTAATTTATTACTAACAACCTCTTAGCATGAAATAGCTTTGCTATTCTAGTTTTACTAGGGTAAGCTCACACATTAAATTCTACCCATCCAAATATAGATAATATTTCTAACATCCCGGATTTAGCTTGGAGGTGGACCATCCTAACCCAACAAGAAAAATCTGAAAGAGCTTTTGAAATGTTTCGAGTGAAACATGCACAAATAATATTAAAATAGGTCCATATTTAAAATCTCCAAAATGCCTTCCCTTAACAATCATGGTTCTTTGCTATCAAAGCCTGTATCTAGTGAATTTGTTTGGTCTTGTTTACCTCGATTGCAAGTAGAAATGACTTCATCGGTTTACTACAGTGGTAGATACTGTATACAGGCATTAGCGGAAAAAATATAAGTGTCCGAAAAGTTAAAGATTCCTTATAAGGCACTGTATAGTGCTATCAAACACATGAATATAACAAAGCGGTCTACACATTTACTTAGACTAAGTGTGCAAATCTTTTGAGTAAATCTTTTGACACTCATGTTTATATGTGCAAATCTTTTGAGTAAATCTTTTGACACTCATGTTTATAAGAAGTTGCATCTTTATTTCCTCCAGCACAGTCTGACTGCTGCATGCTTTCTAGTTCACCGGTATTACTTTCCTGACTGGCAGGGCTGGAAGGAGCAATTTTCATGTAAGAATTGCTGATACTACAAAGCCAAAAAATATTTTGGCCCACTTATACCTGCCCCTTCAACACATCTGATCCCAGAAAGCAAGGGGTACAAGAAGAATACAATTAGTTAATGCAAGCACTTAGCAAGCCCATCCTCCGTGCTTTTTTAGACAGGATAAAGAACACAGCCTCCCAGAGCTCCTCTTGCATCTATTCCAAACTCTGCCTACGGAGCTGGAATAATTATCCTGACTTGGGATCAACTGAGTGTCAGAAAGTCTGAAACAAAAGAAGTTCATGAAAATTATCTTCACAGTATTTGCATGCTCAACTTATTTATTCCCTTACCCCTGCTAAGTCAAGAAGCGCCCACGTGACTGACGTGAAACCAAGGCACGAAGATTAAAGGACATCTGCTGTTCAAGACTAAGGTACTAAAACCAGAAACCCAACCGCATCCTGGGTGGCATCAAAAGCAGCGTGGCCAGCAGGTCGAGGGAGGTTATTCTGCCCCTCTACTCTGCTCTGGTGAGACCCCACCTGGAGTACTGTGTCCAGCTCTGGAGCCCTCAGCACAGGAAAGACATGGAGCTGTTGGAGCAAGTCCAGAGGGGGGCCACAAAGATGATCAGATGGCTGGAGCACCTCTGCTGTGAGGACAGGCTGAGATGAGAGAGTTGGGGTTGTTCAGCCTGGAGAAGATGTCCAGGGAAACATTATTGAGGCCTTCCAGTACTTAAAGAGGGCCTACAGGAGAGATGGGGACAGACCTCTTAGCAGGGCCTGTAGCAACAAGACAAAGGCTATTGGTTTTAAACTACAAGAAGGAAGATTTGGACTAGATATAAGGAAAAGATTGTTTTACGATGAGGGTGGTGAAACACTGTCACAGGTTGCCCAGAGAGGTGGTAGATGCCCCATCCCTGGAAACATTCAAGGTCAGGTTGGATGGGGCCCTGAGCAACCTGATCTAGTTGAAGATGTCCCTGCTCATTGCTGGGGGGTTGGACTAGATGACCTTTAAAGGTCCCTTCCAACCCAAACTATTCTATGAAAACACACAAAAAAAAGCAACAGCCCTGTTCCCTCCTTTTCTATAATGCTGTTAATCAGCAAATTAAGTCAGAAAACTGTGGATACCAAATCTTTTCATTTCACCATGTTGCAGATGCACCTGCTGACCCACGCAGGTATCAGATGAGGCGGCCATTTCGTTTGCTTACCCGGTGGAGGTAGACTCTTGCACTTTGGAGCTGATCCTGCTCCAAAACTCACCGGGCACGATCCAGTCCAGTTGCGAGCAATCCGAGTGGAAAAGCTCATTGCTCTGCGTGTGGCTACTGCTCTGTGGGAGAAGCGGGCACACGGGCAGCAGAGGTGCACAACAATGTTGACAACTAAGATGAGCACTCGTGCAGATAACAACCCAAGACCACAATGCATAGAAAGGACTTTTTCCATCCTAGCTCTCACTCTCTCGTAAGTAATAAATTGACTTGAGTGAAGACATCTTTATACCAGCTTTAGAATAATTTGAGCTCTGCCTAAGCGATGGTACACTTGAAATTCACAATCTATTAGAAAAGGGTTCTACCTCTGTAAAGAACGCTGAATACTCATGTTAAAATCTGTAGAATACATGAGGTAATATCTAAGAGTGTCTCAGCCCTGTTCTGGAAACAGAAGTTCCGGGAAGGAAAACCTGGATATCTAAGCAGCATTTCTTTATTTCAGAAAGTGTTTCCTCCAGCAATTACACTTCAGCTAAAAGCAAAGGATCCAACTTTCACCTGGGAAAGGTGTTTTCCTCTGCCAATTCCTGTGGGCCCCGACACGAGTGTGAGGGAAGAAATCAATAGGAAAGAGCGAACCCAAGGCTGTAACTCACCCAACGTCAGGCACATTTTGTCTTTGTACAGGGACAGAAGCACTTGATTCTGTGGGAGTGCGGCACCTGCCCCCATCTAACTCCTATATTTAGTTCTCCTGTAGGTTGCTTTAGTATGCTTCCTCTGGAATACCAAAACACATTTAAAGATGGAAACTTCGACCAAATTCTCTCCAAAGGTAACTAATTGCTGGAGCCCTGAGGTGTTTTTTTCCAGGGGAAAACAGAGTGTGGAAAGTCTGCAGATAATTCTTCTCAGCACACCTAGTAACTGAAACTTGCCAACCCCATTTCTGTCATGTGCAGTGTAATTTCATGAAGTAAATGCCATTTTGCCTGTAGAATAACATTCCATTCGTCATCTTGATAATTTTTTGTATTTGGTTAAAGGTTTGGGGTTTTTTTTTTTTAACACAGAAAATCCATGCTTAACTTAGTCCTTTTGAGAAAGTTCTCAATGGACTCTTTTGTTCTTGGCTGTCAAATGAGTCATGTTTCTACTGCAGATATATTAATAATTTTTTTTTTTAAAAAATGATGTTTTGCTATAGAATTTTCTTCCTTTTAAAGGTTTTCTGAATCTATTCAATTTGCATTGAGCTATTTATATAACTCACAAATCATAAAGCAACTAAACTAATTCATTGATGTAAAAAGACAGAAAGGGTCCTGATTTAGCAAGTGGCAGCTAGCTGGAGCCTAGGAGAGCACACTGGCGGCAGCTTATGCTTTCTTTGCTCTTTTGCTGTTCTTGAAGTGTTCACCGCTGGTTGTGGTGAATATCAGAGGCAGGAATATCAGATTAGCCAGATCTTTGGTCTAACTGGCAGAGCCATTCTTATATGATGCAATTTGTGGGAAGCTTTTGATTGTAAAATATCTTCAAAAAAGGGCTGGGCTGAAATTTCAAAGTATTTTTGCAACAAACTTCTTGAACTTGTTAAAACTTAGGACAGTAGTATCTTTGCATACTTTTTTGGATCTCAGTTCAGACAACAAAATGAAGTTGGTTTATTTACATATTTCACGTATTTATTTTTAGGATTTTTTTGAGCACAATGTTGTGAATACTATGACATGGAAGTGTTTCAAGTACTTGGAGTTGGAAGGAATCAGGAAAAAAAAAAAATGAACTGAGTACTATTTAATACATCTTTTTATGGACCCACATTTTGGTTCGTTTCTCTAGTTAGTAGGGTGGAAGATTCCTACACATGATTTTTGGGTTTACATTACAGTGAGATTTTAATTTGACCTGTATTTGGTAACATTACTGACCAAGGACTTTGTGCCATCTGTGAAGCTTTGTCATTAAAAAAAAAAAAACAACATTGCCCCAGGACTTTCTGCAATATCAGAATGTCCCATACAGATTACGAAAACTACAATCTTGGATCCAAATCAGCCAACAGTGAGCCTTTTACTATTAGTGATGCAAGCCAGATGACAAGGGAAGTCTAAAGCTGTCTTAAATCTCTCCTGCAAAATTACATACTGAGAGGTGTAGTCTCCCTTTAGACCAGGCACTTCTGTTCATGTCTTTGAAAAGCTGCACAGGGCTCATCCTTCTTTAAGTTTTGCTAGCAGATTAGTGAGTAAATTACTTACCAACCTGGATGTTTCCCTCTGGGCTTCCCTCCTCAGGCAGAAGTAATTCAAGGTCAAGCTCTTACCTTTGTGCGGAAAGTTGAAACCGCCAGAGAACTGCAGCCATCCTGGGAGCAGGGACTCATGCTTTCAACTCTTTCCTCCCACCTGCGTGAGGAAATACCTGTGCTACAGTTCCTTTCTCCCAGTTCAATCAATCTTAAGACCCAGAAGTCCACAGTTACTATCAACAAATTTATATCAAGATCCCTTTGCATCAATTTCTACACCCTTCTCTATCCGTGGTTCATCCTGTCCCCGACTAAACCCTTCTCAGCCCTTAATATTCCTCTACCTACAGTGTCTTTTCCCCAGAGTTTCCACGTATCCCACCACTACTGGTTTCTGTTTAACCCTTTTCCCACTCTACAAAAAAAAAAAAAAAAAAAAAAAAAAGGAAAAAACAGGGTAAGATATTTGCTGTGAGCACATTCTTCCCTCAACTATCCCCGTTTCCTCAGTCTATCTTAATTACAAGCTTTCAATTCCAGGGACATCCATTTGTGAAGAGCCTGGTGTTAAGCATCTCGCCCTGTGCATGTCCTTCAACTCTCCTGTAGAAAATGTGATTTATTGTAATAGGATTATTACATTATCAATTAAATATAGATAAGTCAATGCCTGCTGGTTGTTGACTAGGTATAGATGTAAGAATTACTGCATTACATTTTTGCATTCTAGTTGAAGATCTGTTTCTTTAAAGATACAAACAGGAGAAGCTTATGGACACTGATGTTTTCAGAAGTAAACATTTTACATCTCACACTCAGGACTACCTTTTGACTGCCAAATGAGTAACAATTTCTTTTTTTCCAGCAGTATTTTGATAACAGCGTTTAAGAAAAATTAGCTAGTTTATTTAAATAAATCTCACCACACTGAATGACTTAAAAGTACAGCACAATAAGTAGTTACTCTGTTCTGTACTCCTCATCACACTATTATCCCAGTGCTTCATTACATCATTAATTGCCAATCTGTGCCCAGAGGGTATTTCTCTTGTTTCCCATGCATTGTTTAAAAGACAAATACTCCGCAGCAGGGATGGTGTCAAGAGGGGTCTCTGGTAAGTCTCTGCCTTGGTGGTACCTTAACTTCTGAGGAACACAATTATGAAAAACAGCAGCATATTTGATCTGAGATCTGGTATAGGCGTAAGCTCTGTTTCAAGTCTCATTTCACATACACATTTTGAAAAGTCAGCTGCATTATTTTCCACAGTCACCCAGGTAGCAGTGGTGACAGACTGACAGTTCTTCAGACTGACAGTTCCCTTTGAGCACACCTTCATGGGCTGGTGGATGGCCTCTAAGCTCCCAAACGTCCAAAGGCATTTGTTCAAATATCTGCATTACACAAACTTTTTCCTGCACTGCTTGTAGATCCTTCCGGGGGATTTGAGGAAGGAGGAGGAGGGAAGGACTGAGAAGCGCCTTCCAACTTTAAAAAGAAAAAAAAATTTGAAACAGAATTTCTCCTAACTGAAAACCAGCTTTTTATTCTTTGTAGTCATTAGAATTGTAGGTTTAAGATCAGCGAACTCCTTCAATTACAAAAAAAAAAAAACCAAAAAACAAAAAACACCACAAACCACAACACAAACTCGGCTCCATACTGAACCAGCATAGTGAAACAGAGTACATCTGGACAGTGTTTCCTCAATTTCCTTTTACCTTAGGCTTAGTTGGTGTGTTTGCTCCCTGCAGGTGGAAATATCACAGAATTCCATCTGTTTCTCATTTTCTTGAAAGATTTCCCATTATCCCTCCCACTTGTTCCAACCGAATAAACCAACAGCTCATTGTTCTTTTACATGCCATAGGTATGATTAATTGATCCACAAGGAAAGGGAGGAAAACATCAAAAGAAAAAGAAGGTAGAAAGTCAAAGTGTCCTTTCAAGTGAATATTCTGTTGGAGAGAAAGCAGGTAGGCTCACTGAAGGAGATTCAAATTCCTCAACAGTCGCAATCTTACTCTTAGATCTAATGAAAGACACAAAGTGAGAGACTCCATGATGGTGTAATGCTGCAGAAAAGCTGTGTTTAAACAGAGACTTTTTCAGTCTACCTAAAAAGTCTTGAGGGCCGTTAAGACAGATTTGGCACAGGGAAAGCTAACTAGAACTTGCAAAAGAGTTAAGCAGTGAAAGCGTTCAAAACACAGCTTGTGTGGGAAACCTTCCATATTTTCTTTAATCTGACATAGAACTTACTTAATCATATTTCATTATCTTGTCATTTAATCAGTATGAGGATAAAAAAAAAAAAGATGCAACTTACCAGTAGAGCTCGCTCCTAAGACTAACAATTATTCACAAAAATAAACTAGTAACTGAATAACTTCTTCAGATAAGTAACTTAAAATAAGTGAGACCAGAAAAATCAACGACCATGAAATCAGCTGGGGAAGTCTAAACAGCAACGATGATTTGGGGCAGGGGAATGGCCTATGCACTAAACAAAACCAACCTGCAAAGCCTTGGTAAATATATGGCTTACTTAAAGAAAACATGAAAGAGGGAAACACACCAGAGCACAAGTTTACTCTAAGACTGTAAACTACTGTAAGCCCAAGAGCAAAATCATAAGTTAAAAGAAAAATGGAAGAGATATGAGATAAATAAAACCAAGCCACACACAAACAAACAAAAAAAACCATAGAAAACAAAACCACACCACCAAAAAACCCCAAGCAGAACAAGTTAGGAGTTCAACTGGACTATGTGAACATACTTAATTTTAATTCGTTGCTCAAAAGATTCTTCCAGCATCTGAAAAGCTACACTGAAGTGTGAGTGAAGAATCAACCTCACAAAACTCTCCTGGCTGTTCAACATCCTTTGTCTCGTAGAGCCGTTAGTTCTCTTTGGTGTTCCAGCATTTCACCTCTGCTTCCCAGAACACGTACTCCTGTCTCCACCTTTGGTTTCCATTTTTCAAAAAAAACCGTCAATACTCACTAGCAACCCAAAGCGCAGATACGATAGTTATTTATTAACATTTAAAATAAGCATAAGTTTCAGGAATTAAAAACTTCTCTGAATTGTTTTGCATGTGGTATTCTTGAAATTAAAGGTGATCAATACAACTGAAAGACCAAGCATTATCGTAAAATATGAAGTTGAATGGAATACAGCTCAAGTTAATAGCAATTAAGTTACATTAACTTGAAGAAATTAAATACAGTTTTACACATTTTCTGATGAAGCACCACACTCACAAGACCCAGTGAAGCATCTCATGAGAACTAAGCTGCAAACCAGTTAAGCAGTTGAACACAAATTGGCAGCCAATTTAATTAAGAAAAAAAATACAGTAAGAATTTAGTAGCAATGTCTCCCAGAGAACTAGCAGAAGAGGGATAAGTTTAACATCCAATGTATTCCAGTCACACAGCACAAGCAATTTAACAATTCTGTATTCCTGGAAAAAGAGATCTCGGTCCTTTCATCCTTTATTTTACATAGCTGCTCATCTGAACCGATGCAAATACTTGTAAGATTCTTGGGTAATACTGAACAGCAGCTGCATATATTAATGCTTGCAAAACAAAATTTCAGCTTTTTTTTTTTTTAAACAGTAGATATACAGTTACAGTAGATAATGAAAGATCCACAACCTTTTATCTTACCCTTTTGCTGAAATGTAGTAACTTAGCTCAAACTCAAGCTCAACATCCATTTAGCTTGCTCAAATGCTTAGTTTGGAAATTTTTAATTCCTGGACTAGGCATAAAGCAAGGATTTATTTTTTTGAACATCTGAGGTTCTTTTAGATGTTTGCAGAACAGGAAAGAAAGGATGCATAAATTCAGAGTTCAAGATTAAAGTGTAATGCTTCACATATGAGGCCACAAATCAAGACAGCTTGTCCATCTGAAAGCCCACAAGCTCAACTTAAGATACAGTCATCGATCTAGGGTATCTTGTTTCGTTTTACATGAACGTCCTCTTCATTCTAAAGGTGCACGTGAACTTGTGCGGGCAGATGAAAAGTTATAGTATCTCTGAGTGAATGAAATTCAAAATGACAACAACAAAAAAAGTAAGTTTCTCAAGTGTTACGAACAAATTTTACAGGCAAAAGAAGTTAATTCAGTATTAAGATGACAAGTGCAAATGCATGTAGGATATGCAAACAGCTTATAAATTCTCACTGTTAACACATTGGTTATCACCACCACTAAAATTCAAAAGAACACTTAAGAGTGGACCCTTGTATTTAAACAATTGTACGCCCTTTAAAATTCCAATGAAATCACGTCCCTTTCCACCTTTTGAATGAAAATGCCGCAGAGTTAACTTAAAAAAAAAAGCATACACCACATGGGAGACTGAATTAATCCAGTTATTAAAGCAGTATTTCTCTATTTACATTGTGGCAAACAGGCTGAGACAGACTGAGACAAGTTAAACTCAGCCAGATTTCCTTTGTCCAGAGAAGGAAATAAGTGAAGTCAGAAACTTTTTTGTGGATTGTGAAAACAGCATCCAATGCCAGGCTTCCCTCATGGGCATCCAAAGGAAGCAGCAGACAAAAGACGTGACAGTGGAGTCTTCCCAGAAAGCCCAGGGAAGTGGGAAGGAACGCTTACTTAGATGGGAATAAGACATTCACTGCCTCTTGAGTATCTGACAAAGAACAAATTTCTAGAGGAAGATACTTGAAGACCCACCCATTTGAAGTCGGCTTGCAGTGTGGCCAAACAGTTTCTTGTTAAATTGATTGGAGGAGACATCCAACTGGTGTTTGACTTCTGTTCCTCAGATTTCCACTTGTGGGGAAGGACAAAGTCAGAAAAGAACAAGTAACACAAACATTATGCATCCCTTATATTAATAAACAGCAAATAATATTATTAGTATTTGGCTTAGAAATCCCTGCACGCTGGAAGCATCATTAGTAAGAATACTTCAGGATTATTATGTGAAGAGAAATACTGCCAAAAGCCTGGACTGGATACAAATTTAACTTTGTGAACTGAAAGGTCCATATTCATCATATTCAAATGCACTTTATTAAAATATATGAAGTAGAACAGACAGTATAGAACAGATGTTGTGAGGAAAACACGTCAGCTGTACACTAATATTGTAATTTTATATGAAGCCAAACTCATTTACTTAAAATTCCTATGATCCATAGAGAAATTCTTTCCTCTCCCATGCTAAACCACGGTGGACGCATCAGGCTGAAAATAGAATAAATAAGGATGTGAACAGGTTACTTTCACTGAAACGTTCAAACAGATTCAGTAAGATCAAATGGTCAATTCTCATGCCAAACAATTCTCATCTAAGTTACCACACTCTAATGCACACAAAACCAAACAAAATTTAAATCAGAACTGCTCTCAATCTCTCTGAATTTATCAGTAAACTATATGGATCTTCACCTGACAAAAAAAATGAACAAGACACCCTGAAAAACTGGTGTGTATTTCCTTAACAAAGTAGTGGGTAAAATGAGTTCAAACAGCTTTGAAAATAACATAAAATCTGTTCCTAAATTATGATTTGTATTTGAGTGCCTAGAATTATTCATTTAAAAATCAGTGCTGCAGAAAATTCAAAGACTGTCCACACTGGATCTTCACTGCGCTAGAAGCAGATGAAGTATTTAAGTATCCTTCTGGTGAAAGAGCCACCAGTAATTTTCAAAAAACTTAGGTAATTGCTACTTACAGAATTCAAAACACTGTTGCTTCAACTCAGTTTCACCTAGGGAAGATGCACTGATATCTGTACATCAAAACAGTTTAAAACTTTGTTTTTAAGGAACATATTTCAAGTGTGTAAAGCCTCCTGTGACATAGAAAGCACTTCAAAATAGAACTTTGACTAAACAGTGACAAATATTTAAGATGCTTCCTCCTAAATATTAAGGTATTTGCAATTGACCAAGAGCTCAACATTATCTTTTGTTTGATTCGTCTGCAACAAGAATCATTTTGGCAAGGGGCCTTGGCATCTAAATTTTGCAGACAGTGCATTATGAAACTGCCAGAGTATCCAAAAGGAAGAAAATAAGAGCAAGAGGATGTATAGAAGCACGTGTTTGATAAATTAAGGCTAGAACAGCAAAAGACACGAAGCAGTGAAATTTGTCTAGTTGTGAATATCGAGTTTTTTCCCCAATCCAAGTCCCTCAAAATAAAGTAATGCCTGTGTTTTCCTTAAGCCAGCAACTTGAGCATTCAACTGACAGGAATTATTTCTTGTCAAAGTCAAACACCAGAAAAACCTATGTTAAAGATGCTGATGTTACAAAGTCAAGAGACACTCAAAGGTTAGCAAAACTCATACAACTTTAATTTGCACCACTTCTGTTGGTAGGACGAGCCTTTCAGCAATAACTTTTCTACATTAATTCTCAGGTCTCTTCAAAGCAGAAAGAGTAGTCAAAAAGGAAAATACTCGTTATTTCTTCCTTCTTCCTGGTATCGCTAAATGTGTCTGATAACATCATATCTCACTGTACACCACCAAAATCTTACACTGAACGCAGAATTGATTTTTTTTTTCCTTGGGGAGCCTTTTCCAGTTTTAAACAGTCTGCTGAAGCTCTGGTTCACCAACCCATAGGTGTGTAGTTATAGTGCAGCTAAGCCTATTCAACAGTGGGTACCTGCTTCTGAAAGGACAAATCTCCTTCTTTCCCCTCCCACCATCTCCCTTCTAAACATCTAACCTCAGAGAACAGCTCAGACCGTTTTACCAGCAGAAAGTGTCTTGAACTGGCTCAGTATGGGTCACAGGACAATAAATGCTGACAAAAAGGAGGAGGCATTAGGAATAGAAAAGGGGTTCCACTGACTCCTCCATTAGCAAGTTAGCAAGCAGCCATTACAACAACTTCACTGTATTGAAAAATCAGACAAAAAAAATGTATTTCTACATTTATTTGAGATATTAAGCACCATTCCTTTTCTTTCTGGAGGAAAAGAACTCGTGCATAAGGAAGGTGAAGGCTAGAAGTTTCACATGTCCATTAACTAGTACAGCACTCCATAGCTGATTTTACAATGTTATATACTATTTTTACAGTACTTTATATGCACATAAAATTCCTTTTAATTTCATCTGCGCATACTAAACTCTCAGCAGTCGGCAAATCGGTCGCAACATGACTAACACCATCAGCAATGAAACTCTATTTGTAGATTTGCTAACAATCCTGGAACAGCATAAGAACTGTCACAGCTCTCTAAATGTGATCACCTCCTTCTCTCACAATCCTGTCTCATTTTCCAAGCTTTCAAAGTCTTCAGCAGAGTGATGAACCCACTTTATACTAAACCTGATTCAATCCAAGAGCAATGCTCATGCTATTAGAATAAGAGAGGCAAGGGGTAAAGCAGGAAATATTAACAAAGCCCGCAAAAATATGAATATTGCAGTGGAAGCAAACTGAGGTTGCACATGCAATCAATTCCTGAATGCCTGACTCTAACAGCAGGTTTCTTTTAACTGGAAACTTCTGTGCATTTTCATAAGATATTTTTGTAACAAAGAAGCAGAAACATGCTGATCCCTTGAAGGATCATCAGAAGGACTACATTCTTTGGACTCACAACATTGACCTTTGCCACTTCAACTGATCAATGACAGCCGGAACAATAGGCAGTAATCCATAAATCAGCCAACAGAGGGAAACAAATAGCTATAAAACCTGTTAGCAAGAAACAGAAATGCATGGAAGGAGCAATTTTGGGGCTGAAGCCAAATTTCATAGGGTTTGGGCTTGAAACCTTCATCTCCTAGTCTCCTCTACAATATGCACTTTGCTTATCCCTCCCTTACTCCACTTGCTATTTGTTACACATCTGCATCTAACTGAGATTGCTTCTTTCCTCAAAATATGGGAGTGGCTTCCCTTTTGAGCTTCCAGAAAACTGGCAGTAAAAATTAAGATTCATATCTGCTACTCCGCAGTCTCAAACAGTATTTTAAATAATGAGCAAGAAATAACTGTGTACTGAACTTTTTGTGTTTGCAAAGTTAGAAAGAGTGCAAGGAGCTTAAGAAGAGAGAAAGTAAAATATAGCAAAACAGTCTGTATTCAAAACAAACCTTGAACGCTTAAGCTCCAGAACTTTGATTGCCAAAATGTGTAAATGTAGGATTCAAACACAATATAAACATCTGTGTTGGACAGTAAGACATGAGACATGTTCAAATAATATGTGGTATTGCTATTTTAAGCTATAACATATCTGACTTCTACATTGCCGTTCTAAAAAGAGAAAGCTATCCCTGGAGTTTGGTACAGGCTGTTCAGTATTTTGTACAGTCAATACACCCGCTTAACATTTTTTTTAATATTCTCTTCCAGCAGATAGAATGTGTTGTTGCTATATAAACTGAAACAAAAGATATAATTTTTAGAAGTTAAAAACTAGTATAGAATTACTCAGTTTAATACATATTCTAAAATTCTTGTTGCATGGTTCTAACAAAAATCACGTTAACATGGCTATGAATATGTCACCTCCATGGATCAAAGCATTTTTCTCAAAACATTTTTGAATAGGGGAAGAAACACCTGAATGTTGGGACAATGAAACAAAAAAAAATTTGAGAAACAGAGTATATGCTTGCTAAACAAGAATTATGTTTATTTAGCTAGTGAATCACCTAGAGGAGTAAATTTTCACTTTCATGATAGCAATCTGTCAGGCTTGCAAACACCCAGAAATAGGAATTAAAGATTATTTTAAATGTAGTTATAAAGGTCATAAAAAGTCTGATTTAGACTGAGGTACATTTACTCAAAACTGAGATTCATTGAGTGGTAGCAAACAAACAAGTTCCTCAGACAAATGCACTTTTTTCAGTATACATGTTACAGAAAAAAAAAATAAAGAAATGTGCATTAACTGGTGGTGTCCACCAAGCTGCATATTAATATTCTCTTACACCAAACAGTTTGAAACAAGGGAAATGTCATTCTAATATAATTTTATGTTACGTTTCATTTGGCTAAACTGCAGCTTAAAGTTGCTTTGCCATATTAAAAGATTACTACAATAATTTTCACATGAACATTTAGACTTGAGTTTTACTCCAGGACTAAATATGGCATGATTTGCATTTAATCTGTTGAATAGCTAAAAACTGACAATTAAAAAAAACTACAACAAAGAAAAAAATTAAGTTGAAGCAATGTGAATCTCACATCATTGAACCACTTCTAATGGTTAAATGTTAGTATTTAACAAATTCAAAGAGTTAATGAATCCTTGCATTCGTTCGGTCTCCTGTGCCTTAGCTAGGATGCATAAATACAAAAGACAGCAGATACTGGTAAAAGCTTCAGGACAGAAAGTGCTTGACGAAGGTACAGTTCTCAAGTGTGTTTGGTGAGAGAGTATAAGGGCAGATGCACTGATGAGAACCATTACAAGAAGAGTCAATTTTGTGTTAAAGTGTTCAAAGATGTCACCTTAAGCAGAAAAAAGCTTTAATAACGTCTTCTTAGACATATTAGGCATTTCCAGAGTCTACATCATTAGTGTTGTAATTCTAGCAGGACATCTCCATATAGTTATTGTTTGTTTCTATTTCTCTCCTGAAAAAAAACAAACAAACAAAAAAAACAGAAAGGAAAAATCATGTTAATACACACAGTTCAACATTGTCTACTTTACTCTTAGTAGAGCAGTTGCATTGCTTCCAATTTCTCTAAATCATGCAACAAGCTTTCAAGGAAAAAGGTTCACTTTTTTCATGAATATGAAATATCTAGTTCAAGTCAACTTCTTAAAAAGAAACACAGAAGTATACATCAAGCTAAAAGGCAAATATGTTCCAAAAAAAACAGCTATCAAAAATAAAAGGTTTTATAATGTTATTTTTAAATCACCTCCAATAAAATACATTGCATAAGTGAACTGAGTAAGGACACCAAGGGACCTACAAACAAGGCAAGAAAGAGGTACCCTAAATCTTCTGCTTAACTTGTCAAAATGTTCTGCATGAGTATTTAAATATTCTACTCTCCATCCATTCTATCTCTGAAAAAGTAAAGATCCAGGTATCTCGCTCAAAGCCCACTATAATAAAATGTTTCAATGTGCTAAGATCAAGAGGTAAAGAAACAGGTTGGCCCTCCTCCTCTGTACAAATGCAATGCTCTTAATGGGAAATGCAGTGCTCTTCTTAATGGGAAAAAGAAATTAAAAAACCCCATCCATTCTTTTTTTTTTAGAAATTTATTACTTTTAAATAACAAAATGGAAATGCAAAACCATTGAGGTAGGAATGGCTGGGAAAAAACCCCACCTGAATACAAGCCTGAGTTGCAGTCAAGACCATATTCACCTCAAAGCCCTCACAGCAGTGCAAGACGTTGCGTTTGGTATAAAGGAAAAAAGTGTGTAATGTCATCTGTGCAATATAAACAATGATAAACAAATTTATATGGTTAAGGGCTAAAATACTAATTGCACTGTATCTCTGTCAGAGACTAACAAATTCTTCCTCTGTATTACAAGTCTAACAGAGTAAAGATTTTCAGTGCTTTATCATCATCTTTCATTTTCTCTACTTCGTTAAAGATAAACATACTCTTAGGCATTATGACTACCTCTAGGAAAAGAATTAAAAAAATAAATCAAACTATATGTTGTTGCCTTCATTACATATGTTCTAGACTATAAAAAGACACTGTAGTTTGACTTTTAAGAAACTAACATTTTTATCTTACAATAGCATTTCTTTTCTTAATAAGTACAACTGAGCACGTCATATAAATGGTTTAAAACACCCTCCCCCATTTAAAAGAGAATAAACCGCCTCAATTACAGTATTTTTATTATTATTGCATTACACAGCATGTTATAAAAAGATCATAAACATAGCAGGGAAAACCAAAATAAAGCAGGAGGCATTTTAACAATGATTTCAAAACCACTCTATCTGATATCACGCTGAAATTTTATTATGCTAGAAACTCTTTCGGAAAAGCGTAAATTGGCATATGAGCCCGAAATAAATTCGGCCAAAGAGACACTCTGATGAAAGAAGAGGATACATAACATTTATACTGGTGGTTAGAGTACAGCTGATGATCTAGTAGTCCTCTCAAAGACAGACCTCTGAGTTGCTTCAAGAGGAACACCAAAAAAGTAAAGCTCGCACAGAGTTCTTGCTCACAATAAGCAGCTCCCGGTCCCAGCAGCTCTGTAGCTAAGATTGTACATTCTCAAGGGCAGAACTTCAGTACACTTAAAGCGAGAGCGATACTCGCACTATTCTGCTTGAAATCATTTTTTCCTCGTTCAAAAGAGACGTGAGTAATATATTCATAGTAAGATACTGGTTTTAAAACGTGAGATTGATAGTATCGGTCATTAATACAAACTGATATGTTAACAATGCATGTCTAGGCTGAAAGCAGATCATCACTGGCCTCATGCCTCACTATGCATGTAAGGCATTCAAAAATAGCCTGCTCACGCACATCTCAGATTATTCCTCTAGTATTAGCAGATTTCAACTGAAAGAACTGCACAGAGTGCTGAAAAACACTAATGAGGTATTACGCAGTAGCCTATGAAACTGTGATGTTAAATTATGAAATACCGGTATTTTCACAATTTTAAATACTACCTACATACAAATAAAATCATCGGTTCCTGATCATTTGTAAGTATTACCTATGTAACCACTGAGCCAAGCTGCCTAGAAAACCTCTCTCTGCGTTGCAAACTGCTGCACGGTAAACTGACAGACCTTGAACTCAAAATGCATTTAAGTTCACAAAAATTCAAAGTAGAGAGGAAACGATATCCTGACTACCTGCTTCCAAGGGATGAAACAGACGAGGTGTTACAAATTAAGTCCATTTTTAATTCTACAGATGAAAAAGGCTTCAAAACACCAGCACACCTTTCCTGTAGTCTCAAAGTTATGTATTACTACATTTATATTTAAGTACTTAAAGCAGACATACAAACTTGACATTTTTCAACGCAAGTGAACAGTACATTCTTCAGGTATTTGTATCAGTGACATTTGGGACTCTGTACAGCAAAATGGATGGAGTTAGAAAACCCTATTTATTCAAAACACAGGTAGTGGTATTACACTCAAAAGCAAACTAAACCTTTCCCCCCCCAGCTCTAAGTCAGATCACACTCACTACCACTGCCTTTTCCTGCCTCAAAAAGTATTCCTCTTCTGGTTTTTTGAGTGGCTTTTGTTTGATTGATGGTTTTTGTATAAACAGTGATTATAGACAAACGATCAGAAGGTTTTATCCCCAGCAGGTTTCCACCATCAGAGCAGAGGAAGCTTCCAGCGCACCAACTGGATTCCACTACAGTTCCCTTTCACCCAACATCTCTCTCATTCCTTTCATTCAGATGAGCAAAACATTCGCCACATCCCTTGCGATGCTCCTGGATAAAAAGCTTCTCCAGTCAATTTAAGTTCCCTGCCAAAGGCCAGCTTCACTTCAAAACTTGTCAGGGTGAGGTTACCTGGCTTTAGGGGGAGTTAATGAGCAGGACGTGGAAATTAAGTACCATTTGGATTAGGACAATGTGGGAATGCATCAGCTGGTTAAGGGTACCTGCCAGCTGCAGACCACGCAAATAACTTTCTACACAAACCAACAAAACCAAATGAAAGTGAACCTAAGAACACGTGGGCCTCAGAAACATGCATCGATCTAGTGCGAACAAAAATATGGAATTAACTTGGTCTGAACTGTGAGGCTGACTTACTTCCAAATTTCAGTTCTCTAAATTCAGGGCATTAATTGAATGATCCTGTGCTGAGAAGTAGCTGCAATGTAATTTATCCTCAGATTTAACAAAATCCCTATGCTATCAAAATTTCAAAATTTAAAGCCACAAAAAACGTTTCCTGATCAGACTTGAAAGTACTGAGATGCACACAACACTGACTTCTGGATTTTTTTTGTCAAAAAGAAGGGAAATGAAAAAACCTATTTTTTAGTAACAAAAATGTAAACAGTAGCCTAACAACAGCAAGCTACTACAGCCCTCAGCTCTATTTCCCCCCCCCAAGATCTCACAAACTGAAGCTCAAGGTGAGGGAAGGCAGACCTGAAAGAAGGGCTTTTGCTTTTTTACAGCAGTTGCAAGTGTAAGCATTTCAAGGTGTCCGTTTTGAAAGCTATCCAGGGTTGCAAACTTGCACAAGTAAATCGCAGATAGTTCACACACACACTCACCTCCAACACAATCAGCTATCCTTGCAAAAAAAACCCTAGAATTTTGCCAAACTTGTGCATCTTACTGCAATGTTTAAAATGTTGAAGCCTAAAACCGTCCCAAGAGGTAGCATTCTCACAGCAGCTTCAGAGGGGAATGTGTAGCACATCTTAGTTGCTTCACTGCAAACTGCGATTTAATCTTCAGCTTAAAAGCCTTGCTCATCTGCAGTGTAAGCTAACATGTCAGACTGCATTCTGTGAACATCTCCTCTGCCAACTCCACTGCGGGGGCAGAAACACCTGGCAGAGGCAGAACAGACAGCTGTAGAGGTGGTGAGCAGAAGCCACAGCAAAGTTCATGAAATCTCATTTACTAATGGCATCAGCCATAATCTGCAGTTTATTGCACCCCGGTGACCATCACAGCTATGACAGCATAAACACTGACCTTAGTGCTTGAGAACCACAATGAAAAACATCACTGAGAAAACTGAAAAATGCTAGAAATAGTTTACTCCATTATGACCAGGATCTCATTGGCTGTTAACATAAACTACATTACTGAAACCTTAAACTTGTGTAAAATAAAGGTCCTTTTTAACTTCTCACTCTTGAATTTCAAACTAAAGAGGGTAAATCTACTGAAGACAGAGATTACCTCAAAACCAGATAAAAATAGTCAAGTGCATTTTTCTGAGAAGCACTTCTGGGAATTCTGGGAAGGATCAGATGGGAAGGATCTCTAAAAGCCTTACATGGAGCTAGAAATTTTTCCTGTGGAGATGCCATCCTCTCCCTAAACAGTCATTTTCTCCTATTCCTTATCCCAACATGAAAACTACAAGGCACAAACTTAAAAAAAAAAAGTCAGTCAACATATGAAGTCAAACAAGGTTTTACAACTCCAGAGAAGTTCCTTCTCCTGGGAAGACTTATGAATTAATATTCATCTGAGATCCTGCTGCTGCAGATCATTTGAACTCTAGACAGTAAATAAGTCTTTCAAGCATATAAATATTAAGAAAGTCTGAAAAGCTACAAGACCTAAACTTTTAATTTATTCTTCCTATTAGTTTTGATGGCATTTTACTTATATCAATCTCTGAAATATAGTTAGCATCAGTAAAAATGTGAACAAGCTACAGTAAAAAGGGAAATAAATATAAACTTGAGCAGATACATTCTTAGTGGAACATGGACAGACCATACTATTTTACTATGGTAACGATAAAGGCAGTAAGAACTTAATCCACACCTGAAACTCCACATACACTAAATAACAGGGTACGAACATTCAGAAGGCAGAGGTGGGGAAAGAAACTTAACTGCTTTAAAGATACCATATGATAACACATAATGAGGAAAGGCTCTGCAGAAACCAACCTTGAACTCCATGAGCCAGGAAAGCCCTTCCAGTCTTGTTTTCCCAGGTGGATACTTTCAGTGACGGATTGGCCAATTTAACTACAAGTAGCAAGTGCTTCCTTTCAGTGCTGTACATCGTTACACATTGAAATATCAGATTTTAATTAGCTACAAGACAGCCATTTTAGCAAGTTCATTAAAAAGTTTAAAAAAAAAAAGCTTCCAGATCCTCATTATTGTTTGTTAACAATACTCACAGTATAACGCCAGCTTTTGAAGACTGACAACAGATAGCTTTTAACTACATTTATGGAAACTGCATTCAGTGATGATCGCTGTCCCAGCAAAAGGAGCACCTTTGTTAATTTTTCTCAGATGCCCATGGGCAACAACAACAAGATCTTATTTAATTGCTCTGCTAAGGAATCCATAGTAGCCTTGGAAGGGAAGTAACATCCACTGCAGGGCCTTCAAAACACACTGAGGAAGAATTTCTCGGACAATTTTTCTTTAAGCCTCACCACTTGTGCTCTTTGCACATGTGTAAGTCGAACTCCAGTCTGCCATGAGGAAACATGAACTTATTTTATCTTGGTGGCTCATTATATTCTACATGAGAGTGCAGCAAACACGTAAATTTATGTTTACTTTTTCACAACTGACTATAACCCCTAGGTACAGAAGCAAAACAATAATTTTAATTACCTGTCAATATTAGGTACACTACCAGACCTCTGAAAAGGTGCTCACAAAGAACTGGGCTCAAACAGCTCATCATCTGATACGAATTCTTGTAACATATCATTTCAACTGGATGAATCTCAAGGTTAAAGTCAATCAATCTCAATACAAGCAACCCTAGTTCAAAATCTACAGAAACAGCCTGATTAGATATGCAAGATCTGTACGGTTTTAAAGTGCCATTTTTTCCAGCAAAGCACCACCTGCAATCTTCACTCAAGTTTGTGCTAACTAGCCCATCTGTGGCATGGATCAATGAAGCAAGGCTGAAGTACCATGTGGGGAGTCACACAGGTTGCGACTTCCTTGCAATATGCAGGCATATTTCTTCCCTGAAAACTGCATGAAAAGCACCAGTGTTCTAGTCAATTCGTTCTTAACAGAGCAATGCAATCTGAGGAGATGTAGCAGGAAGCAGAAGACCGTTGTGTGAATTTTAACAGCTATTCGTGTATACTCAAGGTTTTGCTTTTGCTCTGAAAGAAGATTTAGAATTACCCCTTTGCTTTCAAAATTACAACTTAAAGATACAGCATTTAGAAGAGGTAGAGCTGTCACAGATCCAGCTCAATTCAAGTTTGAACTCTTGTCTTAGGCACCTACCTTCATATTTAACAGCACTACAGAATTAGATTCCCAAAATGACTGGCCTCTTGAGCACTAAGGTAAACCATTTGGTTGATATTCCTAGCTTTTCCAATAGGGGTCCCTATTTTACATGGGAAATTGGTCTTTCAAGTCCCAGAGTCATAGAATTTAAATCCACTCAGTAAAAAGGACTCCATAGGGTTGATTTTTCAGGTAGGAATTTCAAACCAAAAAGAAAAACCTGACAAGATCCATGCAAGTGCCGCTATAAACTAAGACTGCCTGGGAGTTTAATTACATTCCATCTCTTTCATTCAACAGTCCAATATTGTACTTTGCTTGTTGCAGCATCTTGTTTCTTACTAGAGCAAGGCAGGCCACGCCACTACTCAAACTCTTACACAGTCACTCGATATGATGCCATACCTTAACATTGAGACCTCTCTACACTGCCCCCATCCTCTACTAAATTCTGAGCGCTACCTCTGAACAGAAACAATTGACCCTACCAAGCGCGCAGAAAACAGGGACATTTCTAATCCATGTGTCTATAACAAGAGAACTTGCAGGTCATTTTTAAGTGTCTCCAAAAGACTAAAGATGCAAAAGCAAATGAAGACACGGTAAATAAGCACACCATCATAGGACGAAAATTCTGGATCAGTATATGTCTAAAATTATTCTAGCTCCAAATAATCTCTTCGCCTGAAACCAGGGGTACATACTCATCTCACGATCAGCAAAGCAAGGGAGCTAAAACCTATCTTCTGTTTCCTACTTTCTGATCATATTGCTTTTTTCTTAAAACAGACACATGACCTGCAATATCTCAGAAATACCAAATCAAGCACAAAGTCAGCAGTGTGCTGGAGCGAAAAGGAGTTACACTGCTTAACACTGCAGCCTGATTATGACCCAATTATCAGAGAAACAGAAGTTACATTAGTATCAGAATGGGGGTGGGGGGAGTGAAATTACTCCTGTTGAGAGTCAGAAAGTTTTAGCTATTATCAGCATTCCTATTACAAGATACATAGTAGAACATTTTCAATACTTATTTACCTGCCATTAAGGCTTCCTGAAAAGTAAAAATTCCAAATGCAAATTAGATTTACACAAATACACTGCATTCCTCTATCTTCTCCCATGGATAAAAAATATTTTTCTGAACTACCTCAATAAGAAAGCCATCTAAAGCATTCTCCAGTTACGTGGAACCATGATCCTTTTTTCCATTATATGCTACAGAAGTAGAATTCTGCACTAAAAAGCACCAAAAGTCATCCCAGGACAACAGGTAATTGCAGGTTAACAAGCAACCATCTGAGCATAAGGAAGTTGTAATCTTCCAACAACTGCATTTTTAATCAGACACACATTTAATTTTGAACCATATATTTACTGAAGATCAGGCACATAGCTACTAATACAGATATTTTTTTTCTTTTCAATATCTTCTATTTTCCTAATGTAATTACATACTATTAAATTGCATATTTTAAGAATTCTGTTCCATTTCCATTTTTTTAAATCTTATTGTTACTGCTTTCTGTTGAAAGACAATCAAATACATTTTTAAATAACTGGCACACAAATATGCACATTTACACCACAAAGCAGCAGTTCAAACTAAGGACTAATGCAATTTCAGATTATTTCAGTATACTACTGACAGAATTCATAAAAACATCGCTGATTTCTTTGCTGCTTTGGTGAAAGATCACAGCACTTGTATGTTTAAAATAGGAAACTGAAACCTGAGCCTTAAGAAAAGTATGAATGATTACTGCACAAATTTGTTTCCAACCCAAACCTTACCCACACCTGGGTCACATCAAATAGTGATGGACACTAGAGTTCTAATATTTATGCTTAAAGAGACTATACATAGTCATTTGCAAGTAACCTTTATCAAAATGGCAAAGTTACTTAAGTTTCATGTTAATCACAGACTATTCATTGCACTTTTATAAGTATACTGCCATATTTTAATAAAACATACTGCTAGGTCATATTGGAAATTAATTATTGATCCCCCTGAGTTGTTAAGATTAAACTTTTACAACCAATTATTTTACAATAAGTTAGCTGGAATGATGAACAGTTATAAAGTAAATTAAATCCATAAATCACATGCTGTTTACTAGGTCCCTTCCAACCCTAGCAATTCTGTGATTAGATCACTGGCTGTATGAAAGTTTGTTACCACCTATGCAACAACAAAACATTAACTGAACTTTAAGGAACATGTAAATGACTACTGCTGCTTGATGCATTTAATATTTTATTATCAACAATAAGCACATTTTTCATGACAGAAACACTGGAAACAACGTGATTGCCACAGCTGCCACAGAAAATGGGCATGAACTTAATTTACACAGTTCTACTGGCAGTAGAAAGTGCAGTAATTTAAATACAGCTCCATAAAAGCCTAGCTGGCACTAGGTAATAACGGATTACTTAATTAACCATAAACCAGAGCTTACAATACTAATTGTTGCATTTCCAAACTATTCTTGAATCATAAGAGAGTTAACAATGGTATGTTTACAATTTAAGGACAGGTTCTTTGTACGCTGTGTGATAAAAGAAGAAACCTAGAGGTCTAAAGTCAGCACTCAATCATAAGTGAATGATAAAGATGAATCCTCAGTAGCTGTCATTAGTTTAATTTGGACTTCTTGTATTTTAAGTACATATTAATTTGCTTATGGCATATCTCAAATCCACCTATAAAGACAAAACCTCATAACTGGATATGCAGTTCTAAAGTCATTTTTTATAATTTGTCACAAAATCAATTTGTACGATGCTGTAGAAGAATCAGTGCCTACTATGCGAGTGTCTTGACAAGTATGTTTTCTCTCAATAGCATGGGGAAAGGTAACTTAACAGAGAAATGCAGAGCTCGGTACTTGAGTCATACAGATACTGTACGTTTCCCTGAAGATATTAAAGGAAACAGTAATGTTACTTTATTACGCAAATATGCATAATCACAGTCATCTAGTTACAGATCTACAAAATGCTGAATTTAGTACTCTGAATTTTAAGTTTAGCATACATAGAAACACTACCAATAATCTGTGTTCCTCCTCTCCATGACATTTCATGGCTTTCATCTACTACAGAGAGAACAAAACCACAAACAAAACACATTATCTTCCCGAGTTGCCAGGGCATGTCTAAATTGTGACTCCTTTGGTAAGTTTTTTTTTCCCACAAAAGTAGATACTTTTGAGGCAAACCAGTTATTTGTGAACTGTCTTAAGACGTCAAAAATTAAGAAAATACTGAAACACAAAGGCTACAAAAAACCATGATAACCTTGGTCCTTCTGAAACATTAAACCCTCCCCCCCCCCCAAAAAAAAAAATCACAGTGAAGTTGCACTAAAGCCTGAAAAAGTCAGTTTTCCCCTTACATTCACTATTAGTTAAGAATGCAGCCCATCCTCCCATCATCAAGATGGCAAGGGAGTAACAATACCGATTTAGGGCATATTCCATTTTTCTTTTAGGGAAAAAAAAAAAAAATTCGAACGGTGTTACATGCCCAACTAGGATATTCATTTTGCCTCCAAACAATAAAAAACTACCAATGTAATAATTTATTGCAGAGCTGTGCAATAAAACTACAAAATTGATTTTGGTCATGCACGACACTGGTCTATAGGAGATGCAACGTTTGTGTTGAAGGATTAGGAACACACAAGAGGGGTGGAACCACCACAGTACTAGAAACCTAAGAGAAGTAAGGAGGTTGTGAAGCAGGTGAAATTCTTACGCAGCCAGAATTGTGGCAGCTTTAAGAAGTGAGCAAATTCAGGACTTCATATCCCACACAGCCTCTAATTAGCATAAACTCTAGACTTTTGGGATTTTTTTTTATACAGTAGGTGGTGTGACAGGATGAGTGGACAGCACTACCAAACTGCATTGATGCAGACTCCCATTTCTGAATACTTGCTCATCATCTGACTGGTATGATAGTTCCTGAAACGTTGCTAACCACGAAACAAATCATTTACAGTTATTAGCAAGCCTGGAAAGAAAACAAATATAGCAAAAGTAAATATTGTGGCCAAAGGTGAACACAACTGTTACTAGTAGGGAGAGTACACACAAGACAAAGTAGACAAGTACTACAGAACGGCTTAAATTAAAATGCCTTTTTTCCCTTGTCTGGTTTTCTGAAATACCTCTAAAAATAAAGTTTTCTCTATGGATTTATCATAGGTATATTGTTCTTCGCAGAAATGAACTAAACATTACTTGGGTTTTTTGTTTTGTTTTTGTTTTTTGGGGGTTTTTTTGTTTTTTTTTTTTTTAGGAAACGCACTATCAGAAATGTCCAAAAAATTATCCTAACACTCTACAAGTCATCACCATATCACTTCTGTGTTTCGCAACTGTACAAAAGAAACTGAATCAAAGGGAAAGCTTGCTTTTCACAGTAGTCATGCTGTTAACATTTCATCAAAGCAGAATTTGAATTGAAATGTTATGTTAAATAAAGTAAGCTTCTCCTGTTATTTCAGGTCCCTTTTGCGACAACCAGAAACCTTAAAAATCTAAACTAGAAGTCTTCAGTTACGGATAACACACTCAATTCAGTTTCTGCTTACTTTGAAGAGCAAAACATGTCAGAAGTCCGCTTATGCAAGCCTACCTTACCATTGTGGTTAAACACATGCCTGTGTTAACAAAACAAGTTACAAGAACTTAAACCTTTTCATTAAGAGCCAGTTATACCAAGTACAGACACCTTGGGTGAAAAGCACCACTTTCTGATTCACTCACAAACAGAAATTCCAGTTGTCTGAAAAACAAGGCTTCCAAAACCAGAAAAAACAGGAAAGCTACTGTAATGACATTGATTTCTTACCCTACGCATGGCTTCCTCCTCCTCTTGACGCTTCTCATAATGTGCAAAGTCATCAAAGATTGAGGTGGTATGCTTGAAAGTAGCAATTATTTTAAGCACTTGCTTGGCTTTTTCTAGGGGTACCTCTTGAGTGTCCCTCGAATTGGTAACCGGTTTGTTGTCATTGTTTTCCAAGCGAATATGCCGCAGTTGGTTATTGGGAACGTCTTTGACAAAGATCCATTTGACATCAAACTTCCCCTTCCACTTATCCTGAGACCAGACACCAGCATATGCATTGTAGTCCACAACAGACTTCATCTCAGCCACTCCACAAAAGTGTCCACTGCCATTCACACTGAAGAGTAAATAGAGTGGGCCTTTTCCATTCAGGGAACGGTAAGCAGCATCCAAGCGCTTATTACCATGTTCAGTACTACACCAGATAGAGTACTTAATGGAGCGGTGAATATCGTCCTCTGAATAACTTTTGATTATAAACACACGTCCATTCTTCAGATTCCAATCGAAGTCTTTGGGATTGTAGTTGTTTATGGCCTTTAGTTTCTCCAGCACTGGGTGCACTTCCACACCAGAAGGTGAGGAGCTGACGGATACAACACCTAAACCAAAGTTCTCACTACCAGCTCCATTGTTCTGGCTGAAGCCTACACCCCTATTACGAGGAGCTACCCAGCGGTTTTGCAGCTGTTGCTGCTGCAACTGGTGAGGCTGGGCCTGCTGCTGAGGTCCTTGTTGCTGTTGTGGTTGCTGTGGCTGAGGCTGCTGTTGAGGCAGTTGGCTTTGCACCAGTGGCGGTGGTTGAATTAATGGCTGAGGCTGCTGGATTATAGTCTGAGGAGGCAGTACTGGTTGGGCTGGGGGTGCTTTTACCACTGACCCTTTGTCATCCCAAGTTCCAATATTCATGTTGTGTTTTATAGGTGGTGGCGGCACAGCAGGGCCCCCAATGCCCACATTACCTTTAGGCTTGAGTTTCGGTTGAGGTTTAGCAGGCTTCCTTGCAATGGCAGCCCATGAGGTTGGTTTAGGCGCTGAACTGCTAACTGGGGGCACGCTGTTTGCTGCAATGCTTGTCATACCTGTACTGCTCAGAGCTGAACCTACAGTTTTTGTTACAGCAGCCGTCATATCTCCACCAATTTTCAGTCCGGTCATGCCTTGCTCAATGCTGCTAATCCCAGGCACCTTGCTCAGAGTATCACTGCCAAATCCAGCCTGTCCATCTGCTATGGCTCTCCCAAGAGAACTAGGCGGATAGCCATAGCTGCTGCTGTAAGCAGAGCTTTGCGTTGATTGTCCCTGAGATCCACTTGTCCCCCATGTAGAGAAGTCTGCATTCCCAGGAAAAAAATTAAATCCATGCTGCCCAAGAAATGGAGGGGTATTTCCTAATGCCCCAGGTTGACTAAATACACCATCAGGTATGTAATGGTGTTCACCATTACTCATCTGTCCATAAGTTGTCAAGTATGGCATTGGAGGGTCGCCTGCAGTTGACCATGCTGCTTCGCCTAAAGAGTATGGGAATCCAATGGATGGAGCATAATAACTAGGCATATATGGGTCTGACATTGGTGGATAGCTGTTACTCTGCAAGAAAATAAAACAGAAGTCAGCAATATAGACAAGCTCAGGGCAGAAAAAAAAAAAAAAAACCAAAACCTGTAATACAGTCCAAAACATTTCTAAGGATTGTATGAATGCATTTGTAACTTCCACCAGTCCTCCCAATGTTAAAGATGAACAAGGTATCTGTTAGATGCGACCATTTTTTCCTCATAAGATCTTTTCAAAGCACTAAAGAGATCCATTTTTTTGTAATATATTATGGTTTTTTTTCAGTTACTGAGCTAGGCTTAAATGCTTCCACATCAACAGTATCAAGAAAAAAACAACTTACTTTAAAAAACAAGTCATAACAACTGTAGTTTCATAAATACAGAAAAACAACTGCAACTACGATTTGAAGTTTTGGTATTCTTAGTTTTTTGTCAAATTTGTCACTTCTAATTGGAGACACCTGCCAGAACATTATAGCAAAAAGGATGCCTGTTTGTTTTAGGAGGAACAACAATCAAATCATAACATTTCCACACTACTGAGAATGGGCATTAAATACAATCTGTGTTCTAGCAGAACAAAGTTTGCTAGCTAAATTCAAATTCCACTTCCAAGACTCCTGGGAAATCACAGCATTTATTTCTTGAGACGATAAAGCTCCAAGACATCTGAAGGACTACCCAGATATGACTTCGGATGTTGTTCTGGGGAAGAAAATGCACACTATCATCCTCTAGCTGATGCCTCCTTAACGTTGTATTATTTGAAAAAAAAAAAAAAAAAAATGGGAAGGCAAGGAAAATTCTCAAAGCCTTTTAATAATTTGCACTTTCTCCCTCTCTCAAGACCACTACAATTTACAAACTTAACATAATGAATATTAACTTTTGACTACAGAGACAATTCACAGCTCTGAAAAATAAGTCATTACTTTCTTGGAGATCAGTTATACTAAGTTGGAGTAATATTACGCTTCAATTTATTATGCCATCAACTGCGAGTTACTTCTACCATCTTCAAAAGAAAATCACGTCCAAGCAGCTAGTATTTTCTCAAAGAAACTATTGTTTTGAACTGCATTGAATATGTGATGATTTCATTGTATATTTAGGGTGTGGGGGTTTGTTTTGTGGTTTGTGTTTTGGTTTTTGGGTTTGTTTTTTCCTCAAGCTTCTTGTAACTGCATCTTTCTGAAGTCAGAACACAAGCACAAGAGTAGGAGACATCACAACATGCTTTTTAACCAAATCATTTCTGCAATTATTAAGACGACTTTACCTGTTTAAGATATCGTATGATAACACAAGATACAATATAAAATTATATTTCAATGGATATTCAGGCAAGCAATAATGCTAAGAAATACCATCCAAAAATTAGTGAAGTCTGGAAGTCAGTTGAATTCCAAATTTAACTTTAAGATTGTAAACAATGTTCACTTACCTGATTTGTCTGACTACTTAGATATGGCTCAAAATCATCATCATTTACTGCATCCTTTTGATGAATCGAACCGTTTTGTACTGAAACTAAAAGTAAATCTGCATTAGGTATACTCTCTGGAAGATTTATGATGCTCTTTTAATCTAGATAACATTTCTTGATCACCTGTACATTGAAATACTTCTACTTGTGCTTTGTTGAGACTGAACATATTATTGTTAAGCACCACCTTGTTCAGTTTTAAGAAAATAGCTCATTCTGTTGATGATCCCAACCAGATCTCTGCAGACAACCAGAGCAGACTACTCCTGACTATTCTTTCCTGAGTTTCACAGAGGAAAAACTATAGGCACACCTGATTTGCACAGGCAGTAAATCCAGCGTTTCCAGAACTACCTGACTAAGTGCAAATGTGCAGACCAACCAGATCAGACATATTCAGTAGGTTCAGGGAAAGTTGCAACATACAGCTTTCTCCTGCCAGGAAGAAAGGCAGTTACCCACCAAGACAACCATGAAGGGCACCCCTATTCAGCCAGTTAATTCTGTATTTCCTGTGTAACTTTTGTATAGTACTGCATTAATAGCATCTCTGAAGCTCTGAGGGGACAAAGCAAGACAGAAACAAGAGCTAAAGTCCCCAAGGGTGATTACAATCCTTTCCCAACATATGTGCCACTATACGCTGGAATCTCTTCCTACCTGCTCTTCTTGGCCTCTTATTAACTTTAATTTTTATCTAAGGCATTACACCTACCTGGGATTTTCCAGCTTCCCAAATTACTTGAAGTGTCTCTCTACCCTCCCCCAGGCTACTATTCAAACAAAGTCAAATTGCACAAATTTCTACTAAGTTCCACTGTTTCCCCATGGTGCAAAGCAGAACAGGTACTCAAACCAGCAATTTGCCATTATACAACTTGAAGATGAAAATCTCTTCTCAAAAACAAATCACTGCTTTTCTGAATGCAATTTTTGGTTATTTCCCAAATAGGTTCAGTTAAAAAAAAAAAAAAGGTTTTAGAGCGATCAGTAAGATGCAGAGAAACCATGAAAAACCATGCCAGCAGAAGTTACAACAAAACAGCAGATTTTCTGACAGCTGGAGACACTGAGTTAGGAGCTGACTCTGTGGTTTCCTTCTTTTAGCAAAAGCTTCTGAAAAGTATATACAACCATGTAACTAAACCTTCAACTTTGTTGGAGTTAGTGTTTAAGAGTGGGGTTTTCTCTGTTTCATTGGGGTGAGGGTTTTGTTACCCAAAGTTCATGTTGCAAACCAAGTGGTGCCTGGACCAAGGCCCTTCAATTTTATTTTATTTTTTTCCACATTTGAATTTAACACCTCTAAAACAAACTGCCTTTGGGGAATGAAACTAGCTGAAAAAAATGACAAAGGAATAGATATAATCACAAGGAATAACCAAAATTCTGGAAAAAAATTATTAACTTCAGACATCAGTGAAGAGAGATAAAAATTCATGATTTAACACAAAACAACAGAAGATTTTTTTTTCAAAGCAAATATCCAGGAAGGAAGAAAGCAACTCATGTTTTTAATATCTTCTTGAAGTTTTAAAAGTCAGAACACCTGACACCAGTTATTACAAACTGTCACAGTGTGTTTGTATACTAGCTGAAGCCAAATATGATCAACAATTGTCAACAAAATGTGTTTTAAGACTTCGTAGAACAGTCTTTCTCATTAAATACCAAATTTAAATTAACACTAGGTGTTGGGTTTTTTTTTTTCCCATAAATAGTTTCAGTAGAGGTCATTAATCATCCTGAATTTACACACAATGGTAACATATTAACGAGCTGGAACACTGTCTTCCTTTTTATATTTGGCCCAGTCACACAGGGAATGAGCCTCAAAATCCTAAGCGATGGATGTGGCATAGACAAAGGCTTAACCAAATAGTACGGAGAGCACAATTCTCAAATACAATTCTGTTATAATGAAAAACATAGACGGCAGCATACAAGTTTCTTAAAAGCATGCAACCGCAAATAAAGGTATAAACAGCTGCATGTCAAGACTAGAATCCTATCAAAATTAATCTCCTCATACTGACAGCTAATCTTCATAAAACGTGCATCTGCTGTGTTTATTGTTTCAGAGGTATCTAAAGGTCACTTAAGACAGAATTATTTTTGGTCTGCCATTTACAACAAACATAGAATATTCTTGTAAATGTATTTTCTTTCTTATTCATTCTGTATTGAGATCTTAAGTCAGTGACACAAAATAGTTCTACGCTGACATCCTTCCTAGTAAATATATACATTTCCCAGCGAAATAGCATCACTAGAATTCTGTTTCTTTGGCTTTTCACTCTAACTTTACATAATGTGTTAATAATGAAGAATGTAACCCACACACACATTTAACAAGAGCAAACAGATTAAGATGCATGCCTCATTCCCAAAATCTCATATTAAGTGTTCCAACTAAACAGGGCAGTGATGAAGAACACTAATTGAAACTAATCTTCAGTTACTAAAAATATCTGTATCAATCCAACTCTGAAAATACCATATACTTCCGCAAACACTGTGAAAACATACAATGTAATTAGATATTGGAAAGAAACAACTCATCAAATAAAGGAACTTAAAGTTCACATTCTTTTAATTGCTACTATCCTTTGAAAAACCACATGCAAAATGCATAAATGACGGCCAAAGGCACAAGAATAAATCTTTCATTAGAAGAAGCTGTTATACCTTGATTAGCATGGAGAATAAATACTAAAAGAAACTCACATCTCCTTCTTGTTTTAAAACTAAGGCTTACATTTAAACCCTCTACAAAACCAAAAAATTATATACATGTATATGTAAACAAAAGTCAGCACTTTTCTATCACAGGTGTGATACACTGGCACAACAAACAAAAGGGGGAAAAAGTTTCAGGAATGCACATCTCCCCCCCCACCACCCCACTATAAGACATCATTTGATTGATGTCAGTTCTGATGTTTTGTGTCAACTGTAAGTAGCTGACAACTAGAATAAGAAAAAGCTTGGAAGACACGATAACTTACTCATTCAAGTCTCTGAAATACCAACATTAATATCTGAAACAACAGGTGGATAGTACTGTTCTACACACTACAACTTCAATCCCACAAATTCTGGTCAAGGGAAAACAGTGCAGTGCACCAATTTATAATCAGCTAGAATAAAGCATCCAAAACATTTTACTAGACAATACAAATCAGCTACCTCCCAATACAATTTTGCAGATCTAATACGTTTTTTTAATATGAAAAAATACTCTATTTCCATGCTTACACCCCTTATACTACTCACATTCTCTCATGTGCTCTACCAGCCATGCGGACAGTAACCTTTCCACCATCCTCTTTAACGTTATTACTCTTACACACAGAAACAACTTCAGATTAGCTGTTAACTCAGTATCACATCTTCACTTGAAGCTCCTTTAAGCTGGGACCTATCACGATGCCTGAAAAAGATTACTGTCTGCTAACATGTGGTCAGTAAGGATTGCTGATACTGAATTTATACTCTTGAAGAAGCCTGTAACCCAAAGTCAACTACTCGTGCTACGCTGTGCTACCATCTTCAATCTCCTAGCCTTTTAATCTAAATCATAACTTAGTTTAATTAAATAGATATTATACCAAATAATTCAAGGGAATGGAGGAAATTATTGTTTTGTTTCACTACAGTTTTCATGTAGGCCATATTTTCACCAAGAGAATACATAACACGTATCCATTATTTAAAAGGATGCACTCCATAAAAATCCAAGTTCAGAAATGGAAAAATCTTTTCCTTACATAGCAAACTAAGAAATGTGTTTTGATTCAAACATTCTGCAGCATTTACAAATTATAGAGCACACAAACATGCCAACATAAATAAGTTAAATTAAAGCTGACTCGTGCATTTTCACTATTAAACAAGCTGCAACGTAACACACCAATAGAAATGCTTAATACTTCCACTCCAATTCATATATATGGAGTATAGTTCAAAAACTGCTCCTATGATTCTCTAATAGATGCATCTTGATAACCTCACCAAAACTGGGATATGCTAATTCAAAGGACATGAAGCCACAAACTACTTGCAAAAATGTATCTGACTTTTCTTCTCATTTAAAGGCAACATGGAAGGTATAAACACAAACTATTTCAAAGCCACAAAGAAACAGTTAAAAGCTCCAGTTTTGGGGAAAAAAAAGTAGAAGTATTAGACTATGAGAGAACAAGTATTCTAGAATGACCAAAGTGAGAAGGTCTGAGGATGTAAACCGAAGTTCATTTTTCTCTGAATGCACAGAAATTAAAAGGAACAGGCCAAATTTAGCAGGATTCAGGAACCATGTGCCACCTTGTAAGTGATATATGTAATACGAAGCAGATAATCTGCACGTAGACAGAATAACAGAATAAGTACGCTGCAGATAACATTAAATGGCACTTCACAGAGAACAATCAGATTAGTTCAGATAATGAACAGCGGGGGGCCGAGAGCTTAAAAAAAAAGTTTCTTATCTGCATGAAGAAATAAGCATACTAACACACGAAGGTAGCTGTGTGCATGCTGTTCTATAGCTCAGCTTGCTGAGCACCTAATAATTAAATGGGCACAGGCATACTGATTAGGCAAAAAGAATTCCCAAATAGAATATTAAGTCTTTATACCAAAGACAACAAATTCCAGACCAGAAATAAATGGCAAGATATAATCTGAGATGTTGTTGCAAGATATAATCTGAGATGCTGTTTATGACAGGCTTGCCAAGAATTCTATAGAGACTAATATCAAAGTAGTTAGTTCCTTGTTTCTGTGGGAGAGAAGAAACCACACTGAGTACAGTATTTAAAAAATAAGATGTTGACAGAAACATGAAAAAAGTAGAAAAGCAGAAGGCCTACAAACACCGAGAGAATATTCTATACTGATGCTAAAATGAAGAGAAAAACCCACAAAATTTCTGAGAATAAGGAAGGTGATGTGTTCTGCTCACAGATATGAGTAACTAAATAGTCACGTGGCTGTTGTCTCGCAAGCTAAGGAAGCTGTTCAAAAGATTCTTCCTGATGATTCGAGTACAATGAATCTATTCACTGCAAGAAAGGCCCAAGGTATACCGCTAAAGAGATTATACGAGCATATCACAAAATCAGCTAAAAAGAAATAGCTATGTTATCGTCCAACTTCTGACATTAATTTTCATTTGCAAAATAAAACATTTTAAACTGATGTACTGCTGTGCCACAGTAAAATTGCTGGGAATAATATTCTGGCACGCAATTTCCTGTCATCTTGCTCAGAAGTAAAAGATATCCTATAGCAACATGCTCTTCCCACAATTGTCTGAAGACACATTAACCTCCATAAACAGCAACATTAGATATTTATACAGAAGCACAAAGAATCAACTTACCTTTATTTCCCTGTCCTTTAGGTCTCTGTATATAGGAAAATGGGAAAAAAAGCAAAACAAGTTCAGTTAGAATCCTCTAATGTTTACTTCAGAGTAATTCCATTTATTTGCCAATTCTGCTCTTTTGAACTTAAGTATCAGTTTAAAATATTAATAAAATGCATACTATTATAATAATACTGCATTATATAAAATATTACTTAAAAACCCCAAAATTATTTTAAAATTGAATTTCACCAAAAAACATTGAAATAATCTAGTCTTTTATAGTATGTGAAGCTTAAATGGTGTTGAAAACCTGAACAAATGAATTTTGACTGCCCCCCCCGCAAATACAAGCAATAAAAAAAGCATAGAGTAAAACAACAAAGAAAGTTAGTAGCTTAAGACTACTGCCAGTACTAGAACTTCATTAAAACTTCATTATCATATGTCATCTTTTAAGTTGACTGATGGGTACTTATCAGAGAATAACCTACAATGCCTTGCTTTTTAGATACAAAGGAACATACAGTGATATTGTAAGCTAAAATATGAGTTGTGCATTCCTCGTCTAGCCAGTTACACTGAGAAAATGATACAGTCCGTATGAAGCTTTCACACAAGGAAATAATACCTTAGAGGAGGATTTTTGTATTTTATGGGGTTTTTTTAGGATTAGTCACTACAAAACACTGTTAATCCGTCATGCACTAAGAATCACTGTAGCAGTACAAGTTGCAGTACCCTTAATTCCTCTACAGCAAAACAAAATAGCTTAGAACAACAAATGCTAGGCCATGAAAATCTAATTCATCTTCTCACATACATTCAACCAAGCATGAGTGGGTCTCCAGGCTCCATCACTCTAACAATTTTTAGTCCTGAAAAACTCAGTATTCAGAGGTTTGAAAGTTTAGGAGGCACCCACCTCCATCTTGCTTTTACATGCATCTGTCTGAGTTATCCTAAGACTGTTTAACACCGGTGCGTCTAAAGCTGCACTGGTTAGTCACCTCCCTCTCCCAAAACCACAGAAAAATCTCTGTAACCTTAAAAACCCCAACCACTTCATCTCTTGGGACAAATCTAATCCAGACACAAAAGCATGCAGAGACCAGTAAAAGACATGGAAGTAAAAAAAGTTGGGAAGAAGCAGCCTTCGTGGAGGACAGAGCAATGAAGAGCTAAGAGATCACTGAGCTAGAAATAAGTGCATAAAAGGAAACTGGAGAGCATGCACACAGACAAAAGAAACAAAACATTAAAGGCACAGTGAGAAAAAATAAAAAGGGGGCAGGAGACTGCAGGGCCAAAACTTCTGGGGAGTGGCAAAGGCCCACGGAGGAAGCAGAGACCAAGACAGAAGAGCTTCCAGGCAAAAAGAAAGGCCAGCAACGGCCTAGCGATGATAAAACCTATCAAACTCTAAGCTCCGTGAAGAACCGACTTAAAAAAAGTGCAGCACAGCGCAGGGGGGAAAATAGAGGAGAACAGCCGGTACAAGCGGAGTCCGCGGGGGAAGGAGGAGAAACAAGAGGCCCGAAGGGAGAAGAAGCGGGTGAGGAGAGGGAAAAGCACGAAGAGAAGGGATGCGGTGAGCAGGAGCCGGAGAGACTCGGAGATGCGCAGGAGCGAGGGGAGGGAGCCGGGCGCCGCGGGGAGCCCGGCACCCAGGCGCTGCCGAAGCGGAGAGAGGCAACGGGAGCCCAGAGGAGCTCGGCCGGAGAGGGCTCGCTTGCGGGACGGGTACGCACACAAAGGGGCCGAGCCGGCGGGGCGGCGGGCCGGCAGGCGCGGGGCCGAGCGCCGGCGGGGCCCTGCGGGCGGGGAGGCGGAGCGGTTCTGGCGCGGATCAGCGGTTATAAATAGGGGCTGGGAAAGGGCCCCGCCATCCCGGGCGCCACCAGTGCCGACGGATCGCCGCTCCCCATGGCGGCGGGAAGGGAGAGAGGGAGGAAAGGAGAGAGAAGGCCGCGAACCGCGCCGCCCCGGCGGTGAGGGAAGGTGCAGGTGGCCGCCCGGCCGCCGCCACCCCCCCCGCCAGGGCTAATGACGGGCTAGGGAAGAGGAACGGGCAGGGAGCGGTTCCCCTGCCCCGCGGCCGGTACCTGGTCGACGCTGGTGGCTGACATTCTTCACGGGGAGCCGCGATCCCCTCGCTCCGCTCCGCCTGGGCCTCGAGTGATTCCGCACGCCGGGGCCGCTCGCCCGCACGCCGCGCTGCTCGCCGCCTCCTCCGCCCTGATTGTCGCCGCCGCTACCGCCTGGGCTCGCCGCCGCCGATCGGGTTCCCGCTGGAAGGAGCCGGACGCAGCGCCGCTTCCCCCCCCCCTGCTCCGGGCTCCGCTTCCCCACAATGGCGGACGAGGCTCCGGCTCCCACTTCCGCTCCGCGGCGCCCTGACCTTCCGCTCCCCCTCCGCCGGCGTCGCCACTGACCTTTCCCTTCCCGTCCCCGCCCCCATGTCACGTGGGGCGGGGAACAGCCCCCCGCGCGCACCCGCCGCCAGCGGCTCCCATGGCGCGGGGGCGGGGCCGGCGGCGCCCCGCCGGGGAACGCGCATGCGCGGCGGCGGGAGCCGGGGGTTGGCGCCGGGGGGGGGGGGGGGGGGGGGCGCAGGCGGAAGGCATCGGTGTGCCCGCGGAACGCGCATGCTCGTAGGGGACGGCTGAGGAATGCTGGGGGGCCATAAATAGCGTTAACGGCCTGGGCGATACTGCGCATGCGCAGGAGGCGGCTGGCGGCGCTATGAGGGGCCTGGCAGCTGTTAGTGGCTGTTACTGGCCGTTACTTCCTGTAGCGGGCCCGGGCAGTCCTCTCACCACCGCCTTCTCCTCGCGTCCCGCAGCTCCTGCCGGGGAGGCGGTGGCCCCGGGGGAGTCGCCGTTGCCGCACGGCGCTGGCCGGGGCGGGGGCCCCGGGGCACTCGTGGATGGCGGGGTTACCTGCTGGTAACCTTTACCGTGTAGGCCGCGTCGCTCTGTTGCGAGCTGTGTTTGCAAGTCCGTGCCTTGATACAGGTTTGGTGGGAGAAGGAGCAACGTTTCTCCAGATGTATTTTTGCGTATGTTGCTGCTTTCACCTCCATCGTTAGTTAGGTGAACAAGCCTTCAATTAGTGTAAACACAAATTCAGCAATTGTATAGGGGCTTCCTGTAGCAACCATCAGTGAAAGCTAAGGCCGCTGCAACAGTGCCTCTGGGGAGAATTAAGCATTTATAAATCTGAATCTGAAAAGTCAGCATGGTGGTTAATATTCTGCTTAGAGTTTGGAGGAGAGAATGCCTTAAATCCAATACCATCTGTGGTGTAAACATATCTGTCAGGATAATGTGAAGGTACATCCCTCAAGGTACTCAGTCCGAGTGTCTTCTGAAACTTGATGCGTGTGTTTTTACTTCAGAAGGTAAAAGATTTATTTTATTTTTTCTTAAACAATTGCACAAAGTGATTCTGTGAAATAACAAGGTAAGTAGTAGTTTTGGATGAAAGAGTCAGGTTATAGTGGATAATATTCTCTTACTATTGTCAAAAAGTGAACATTATACTGGAAGTTGCCCAAAATTGGTGTAGGTAAGACTTGCAGAGTCCTCATTTATTCTGTTGTAGTGCAGTTTGTAATTCTGACAGCCGCCCATCAAAAAATGTATGCTAGAGTCCAGAGGGAAGCAACAAGGATGATGAAAGGTCTGGAAATTAGGTTCTAAAAGAAAAGATTGGTTGGACTAGGAGAAGAATGAGGGCTGATATGAAGATGGTCATCAAATATTTTTATGCATAAAAGAAAGTGATAATTTCTGTTTGAATTCTTTCAAACAGGACAAAATATCATGGATTTAAACTGCGGCTGGCAAGGTTAAAGTTGATCTTCTCTTATGACACCTGGATGAATTAGTTGACCTTTAGTAGATCTGCAGACTTAACTTTGGATAGGACTCCTTCAAAACACTATCAAAGCACGTAAGACTGGACCCCCACCTCTTTGGCACCACAGTTACAAAGCAAATGGGACCCTTATATTCAGTCTTTCAAATCATATTTCTTTATTCCTGTTTTCCTACTCCATAGGCAGCTATGGCATGAGGGGATTCTCACTTCTTGGTGAAGTGGTTCTAGTTTACATGCAAAGATAAAAGACTGAGTTTTGATCTTGAAAGACCTAAATTTGACATCAGGAACACTCGATAAGAATCTGCCACATAAGTCTGTTAGGGAATCTAGGCCATCTATTAGGGAATCAAACCATCTGGTTCATCACACCTTACCAGTTCTTGGGATTTTATCCTGAGACTGGGAAGCGTATTTCTTTAACACCCTATCTTTGGAATCATAAAATGACATTAAAGTGCCAGTTTTTTAAATGGTGTTAGCCCTCCTCATTAGACAAAGAAGTCTTGAAAGTAAGCAGCCAAGTAGTTTGAAAATGGGCATCAAGAAAAGCGAATTCAAATTTATTATTTGTTTAAGATATTCTTGGTTGTGATCCAATGCCACTAATTTTGTGAGGCTGACAGTTGGTTTTGAATGTTTGGGGTTTTAAACATTGCTCCTTTTATAGAAGCACGGTATTGCCTTTGAGAAAGTGCTGGCCCCTAGTGACTTAATAGTATCTATTCAGTTGAATATGCAATATAATAGTGGAATAAATAAAAGCAGTAGGATCTTTGAATTCAGTTTATAATGGTTATTGTGATTTGTGTGACAAAAATCCACTGTGCTGCAAATATTTCCAGTTTTTGATAATGTTGGTGTCTGTGCTGGGAAGTGATTCTACATTTTTCCTCCTTATCTATACCATTAGGAATGTGGTAGAGTGAAAATTATCCTTAAAGGGAGTGCAAGTTCAGCAGGATTCCAGTCTGCATTACAAGCTTTACAAAGTCTTAGGCTCAAGTGAACCTTTTTGGTGGGGAATAATGCAAGCCTCTGAGGACTTGCTGGAATGCTCTGTGGCAATTAGTTCTGTAGTATTATAGTTAGAGTTCCAGCCTTATGTGACTCTAGAGACTTTGGAAATATATACGGTTTGCTTTTCAAAATGCTTTTAGGCCTCCTGCCCTGCCCCCCCACCCCCCTGTAACATTCCATTGTCTAATAGTTACATTCAGGAAAATCATTTATGATCTGAACTGTGATAGTTTGATTGCACCACCCTTTGCTATCAGATTATCATGTTGAAGATTTGCATCAACCATGTGCATCACTTGCAGGGTTACGTCTAAGCCACTATGCCAGCAGTTCTCCAACTGGACTTAATCGACAGGGAGTGCCAAGCAACAGTAACGTTCTCTTCAGGATTCCCAATTCCTCGTGGTTATTTGAAACATGTATGAACGGATGTGCGCTCATGACCCTGAAAAGGTCTCAGGGCCCTTCTGGAAATGTAGCTCTAGACTACAACAGAGCTCAGGAGGAGGACGATTGGCATTGTTTAACCAGGAAATCAGCAGGTCCTTATCAAAGTCTTCCCTGTTATGTTCAACAAAACCTTTTGGATTTTTCCATTCCTGCTTTCAGAGTAGTGATTGTGCCAACTGAATGTCAAACTTAAAGGGCAAAAGGATGACTGCCTTTACCCTTTTGAGATACATTTTTCCCTTCAGCTTCACTGGACAAAACCGTAAGAATATATGCATTTTAAAAATTAGGAAAATTTTATGGTAATAACTTCTTTGAAAATGACTGAGACTTAAGACAGAAGTTCTTAAGCACTCAGAAAATCTAGTGAGGATTCTTTTCTTAGCCAGAAAACTTATAAAAAGACCCAAGTCCAAATAACTGTTATTTTCTCATACGTCTCAGAGGCTGTCACTGGGCAGTAAAACAAGTGCTTTGTCAAGTCTTGGCTACAGATAGAAAGTGGCCCCAAGGCTCTTACAAACTAATACCAGACAACAGACAAACTGTAAATAGCATGATGCCTGTGTTTCTCAGTGTAGCGTAACAGGTCAAAAAGATAATGAAAATACTCATTAAATAAGTAGAAAATACATGCTACTAGTGTTCTTCTGTTTCTACTGCCTCAAAAAGATATTAAAAAAATATATTGGTGGATTATGATTGGAAAGACCTCCAAGCAGTAAGCTGGACTAGGTGACCTTCAGATATCCCCACCAACCAACATTTTCATGATTATCTGGGATTGAGAGAGTCTGTGGTTGGTTCATGAAAAAAAATCAAAGCTTGGGTGTAGGTCACTGCTGAGGAACTTGCCTTCCAGAGTGTCCCAGTTTGCACACCTCCAGCTGCACCTGGGCATTTTGCCTCAGCTCCCTGTCTGTGGAGTGAAGAGACTGGGCCGCCCAACTTCATCTGGCATGAAGGAACGTCGCATTGGTGAAAGTCTTCATAATGCAGCTACAAATGAGTGAAAAACAGAGCTCAACTGCAGATAAATAAACAATTTCACTCTGTGTGAGGGGGGGGATTTAATAGTTCTGAGCTATCAAAAAATAGGAGTATATAAAGACTGTCAAATGTCGCTTAGTCAGTGGTAATTCAACAACTGCATGCTCTGAACCCTGTGTGAAATTCAATCCTGTGCTGAAGACCACAGCAGGTCGCAAATTCCAGCAAGCGTTCTTTTCCAAGGTTTGAATAGTTTTGAATAGTTCAATAGCATCTATGGAATGGGGAATTTCAAAGTATGCAACAGGCACTCTGGAAAATACACTGACCACAAAAGAGTGATAAAGTTGTACAATGTGTTAATGTTGTTGTTGCACTTCTTGGGAATGAGGAAATACAGGCCTACACTTATGAAAGAGTTTGGAGGAAAACATTGTAGGAAAGGACTGCAAAATTGTATGAAAGGACTATAAATAATCTTAGAATAAAATTATAATTGATGGACAATTAAATGGAATGTAATAGCTAATAGGTAATGCTGTGACAGAGTTAAGCAGCTGTTAGTGTATGCTGCCTTCAAAAGAGAGATTCTAGTGTTTAAACAACGATGATTACACCTAGATACTTTGATTTTATTTTGTTTGTTATCCAGTGTGTTATTTTTTGTGGGCTGCAGTATAAGAGAAGGTGCTGGGGAGACTTACAGCAGCCTTCCAGTACCTCATGGGGGCCTACAGGAGAGATGGGAGAGGGACTCTTTATCCGGGAGTGGAGTGATAGGATGAGGGGTAATGGTTTTAAACTGAAAGAGGGGAGATTTAGATTGGATATTAGGAAGAAATTCTTTACTGTGAGGGTGGTGAGACACTGGAACAGGTTGACCAGAGAAGCTGTGGATACCCCATCCCTGGAAGTGTTCAAGGCCAGGCTGGATGGGGCTTTGAGCAGCCTGGTCTAGTGGGAGGTGTCCCTGCCCATGGCAGGGGGGTTGGAACTAGGTGATCTTCAAGGTCCCTTCCAACCCAAACCATTCTATGATCTGGGAGCATGAGGTAAGACAGGAGCTTTCCACACTGGCAAAATCTCTTCCAGATATATACTAATGTAAAGTATTGGTATATTTGATAACAGTGTGTGCTCACTATTTGCCTTAAGGGAGCATGTAGCCACGTAACACAGTAGGCTGGGTCCACAAAAATGATTAGTTGCTGACAGATCTCTCATTAGTTCTTACGAAAGACGGTCTTTTAAAAAAAATCGCCTTTATTTCTTACATTCTCTCCTTGAAACCCTCTCTGTCCATCTGTCTATTTTTTAAATCTAAATTTCACTCATATTTTGTGTAAAATGAATGTCTTTTGCTGCCTTTGCTCCTGATCACGTGGAACAATCTCCCTTTTGGTGTACAATGTCACTGTAACTGCGTGTTTGAAGCTCAGCAATGCCATCATCCTGACGACAGCCCAGGGGAGCGTAACAGCCAAACTCTGTGCTAGAGAAGACTACCAGTGGCCATAGTTTATATAGCTGGGGTACCTCTGGCCCACATCATAGTGCATTTAAGACCATACTTTCCCCAGTTTGTTAGCAAACTATATAACATCTAGGAAAACCAAAAATTTTCTGATTTTATAAAAGCAGAAAATCCTGCATGTAGCTTTAAAACAAACACACACGCTCCTGCAAGTAGCAACCCTCTTTGCTTAAAGCGCACCGTAAAGAGCAGCCTGTGGTCTGTTTCCACCCTGTTTCAAGTTATTTCATATGCCAGACCAGAAAAAGCATGGAACTATTGTGCAGACAGCGTTCAAATACCATACTGTTTGTCCAAATACGTTTAGTCGACCTGTAGTAAGAAAATCTCTAGTTCCATTTAGCCTGTGACATTTGTACTCCACCACAGCTCCTTACGTGTTTCATTCCTCTTTCAAGATGTGGCTTTGATGAGCTGTAGGTAAATATACATAAAGCTAGCGTTGTAGGTGCTAAACCTCACATGGAAACCTGCTTGCTGAGAACATGCACTGAATGCTATTCTTTAATGTTAATTTAAGTTTATAATTTTCCCGATGTTTAAGAAAAATTGCCATGAACAGAATGCTGTAATTATTTCAAAGACAAACTATGTGATTCCCACCTCTGATACTAGATTCAAGAATATCTTTGTGGTTACAACAAAGTTTACTTTATCAGAGACATGATGTGCATTTGCTGAGACAGTCACCTGTTCCATAAATTTACTTTGGCACTTATTTTGAAAAAAGGATTAAATAGATTATGGAAAGGATACACCATTCTACCACCTTATTAATATTTTTCTGTTCAGCCTGGTGGAAAATGTCTAAACCTTTCTGAAGTCATGTTCTGCGTGTTACTGCAGCATTTTGACTCCTGCACTCTTTGACTGTTTTCATTAGATAAATGAAATATTTTTACTCCCTGGCTGTTGTCATGTCACAGGAGTATCCTATGTTTCTTTTTCCCCTAAAACTTTTTAATTTTTTTAATTTTTTTTTTAAATGGCAGAAGCTCTCATGTCCTTTACACAGGATTCTGTGTTTTCCATTCTTGCTCAAGAAGTCCTACATGTTTGCTCCTTGGTAGAATGATGGTTTTGGCTTTGCTCCCAACATCCATTCCACGTCTCATTCCATTGATCTGATTTCTGAAGTTGGAAAATTTTTATCAGTTTTATAACCTTACAAAACTTTCTAACATCCTACTGTCAATGATGCTTCCATTTTTTCCCTAGATATTTTTTGCTATACGGTTTCTGAATGGTTAGATTCAAAAGTTGTGTAGCGTAATGTTGTAGATGTTAGCTGCTAACTAGAAGAGGAGGAACGGGAGGGATATCTCCAGTGTTAGCTCCGAGCCAGGTTGCTCTGACAGATCCTGAGAAAGTTAAAGTAATCCCTCTTCCCAAACCCTGTACCTATGTCTAGACTTTGCTATCCGTACAGGTATTTCTATGCAAGGTGAGTCCTCTGTTCTTCTGTAATTATAGGATGTTGTCAAAATTAATTATTTATGTGAGTGTTTACAACACCTACCTGGATCTCCATTGTGCTCCATAAAATTTACTGAAATTTAAAACAGTATGGTATGCTTCCTATCAGAAGCAGTATACTTCAGGCCATACTTTTATGTTTTGGGTTATGTCTCCACACTTCTTTTTTCCAAAAAAAGTCGAACAACCCCCCCACCAAGTAAGGGTGCAATAAGGCCATAAGTAAAGAATTGTGTTCCTGAACAACATTTGCCTTAAAAATATCTAAAATAATTATCTTTCTTTGCATCTGTATCATGTTCCTCTGCTATCTAAGGTATATGCTAATTTTATATATATATATCACTTTATAGCATCACATTATGCATGATTTTATAGATTATATTGCCATCTTTGTTTATTTAAGAAACATTTTAATGTTCAGAATCACCTTTTTAGAATCAAACTTTTTTACAATGAACTATGGTAACTTTCTTTGTCCTTGGATAACATACTGCATATATCTCCTTGAAATCATCTACCTTCTGGGATGCTGAAGTCTTGCTAATAAATCCTGATCTGGACACAAGACAGAGTTTCCGAGTCCTTGGAAGCACGGTTCTGACTGACCAGAAAGGCTGCCATTTTACTCTGTGTACTTTGAGCGCCATGGCCTCTCACTAAACAAAAAACCAGGAAAAAGACGTACATCCATTCTCCCTGAGCAATGCAAGAGGCTAAATTCAACCCTAGTATCAGCGTACAGTGTCGGTGGAATTGTGTCCGTTGACACCAGGCTGAATATGACCCTCAAAAATATAGAAACTGCAGAAGGCAGCTCTATGATTTATATTACGTGTTAGTTCTGCATTGCTAAACCATCATTACAATTTACCTTTGCAGGCACAAAATCCAGCCACCCACCCTTTTAATGAGTATGATAATAAAAAGAATTAATCACCAAAGACTGATAGAATTTAGTAAATTTCTGTTTATTTCCTTGACCACAGTATGTGGGAGAAGGAGACTTACCAATGGGAACGTTTGATATTTTGTAGTTGCTTCACTTCAAAATATTTACGTAGGCCCTACACCTACTTTGTCAGCACAGCCACTCAGCATCCCCAGGATAAAGGTGTTTTTATAGTTAGACACAAAATAAATATAGTTTATTTATATTTTTAATATCCAAATATTTACAAAAGAATACCATGAACAAACAAGCACCAAAGTGTGATTGCCCCGTTGTTATTTGTAGGAAGAGCGCAACTTAAATTCTGTTTTGAAGCAGAGATATCTTGTAATGTACCACATACAGACCAAAACAACTTAGGTAATTTCAAAATAAAGATAAAATTGTGATGATTAGTACATAGTACTTTGGTCATTTCTATTCAGTCAACTAAAAGTAATTATGTTTCCTCTTTAATGACAAGGGTCTGTTCTTTTCACTGCATGTAGCTCTGTATTCTTTACAAGAACTGATCTTATTTTAAGATTGATCTTATTTTTAATTAATTGACCTTATTTAAAGGCATTTCAGTCATGCTTTACTGTAAAAAACAAGTTAAATCTGGACTGTGAGTGAAAAATACACATAAATCTGGACTGTGGGTGAAAAATATTTTCAATATATAAAAGTTAGAACTAAGAGCTTTTATTTTTTCCTAAATATAGATTAATTGAATAAATAAATATCAAATACAGCTGACAACTAATTACATGATGGAACCCCTAGCCCATTGGCTATTGTGAGTCCATTTTTATTTTAACAGCCTCATCAAACAGAGATATAGAATGCTTCCTACATCCTTATATTTCATTCCAGACACAGAAGCTGTCCATTTTTTTAAGGCTTTTCATTAACCTGTGTTATCAAATGTCTGATCAGCTGCTGGATGAACACCATTAATTCTTGTCCACTCAGAAGTGTCTCCAGGGCAGAGAGTTCAGGATTGTTTTTTCTAAGCATTGGCCTCTGCTTTCAGTTCTTTCACTAATTTCTGTTTGCCACCGTTTTGATCTTTCAGCCATTCAGTAACTGCATCTCATAAATGGTTATGCTGCTTCTGGCCTGACAGTACTTTCTCTTACTGTTGACATTTCCCAGTATTATTTCTATTTTGTATTTTAGTTGCCTGATCATGGCCATCTCTGTTGCCTAATCTTAATTGCAAGGTCTGCACTGGACAGCCCCCTAATTAGACAACGCACAAGAATTCAGGTGCTCAAGGTTTGGTCCCAGTCCTGAGTCAGGGCAAACTGAGTTTACTTTAGGCTGACAACTCGTCTCAATATTTTAATAGTTTCAATGAAATTTCACTTTCTTGCAACAATAAATCTGAAGTCTTGCTGAAAAATGCTCTTCATAGGTAATAATGTATGAATTCTATACATTATGATGTATATAATCAAGACAATCAGATCAAACACAGAATTTAAAATCAGTAACTATAACTCCATACTTAAATTAAATCAACAGAAGCAATAGAAGTATTAATAAACATATTGATTCATGTTATATTATTTTTATTTTAGGGAATTGCTCAAATAGTAGGTCTATCAAGTGTCTCTAAGCATAATATACTAAATTTTAAAAATTATATACTTGCATAATTATATAGCCACATTTTACTGACCAGTGAACAAGATTAGAAATACCTTCTTTCTTTTGTTAGTTATTTTCCATTAGTAACATCATGACATCTCAGTCTTTCTCTCTCACTTGTTTTCTTTTAAAAGCAGAAGTTAATTTTTCTTTTATTCAGGGAATTCGGATCGTTAAAGGACATATCTCTCTTAATATTTTTGCCCTAAAGAGTTGGGAAGAGAATGTCCTGTGCTGAGGCTCAGTAGTAGCCAAATTTTGTACATGGAACAGCTCGACATATTAGTATTTTCTCACCTTTATTAATTAAGCATTTTTCAGAGCTGTTGTGACTTGCTATTAACGATTTATGTATTTTTTTGGTGTCTTTTAAATAGATCCACTAGGTGGTGCTTGAAATAAGCTACCCCGGTGTGACTCGCTCGGGGCTGCCAAGCCCATCTCAGAAATCTTGGGGCAACTGGAAATTATTGTGACTGTGAAATGTTAAACTATAATTCATTGGTCAAAACTCCAACAGGAATATTCTTGGCAACAGCAATAAGATTTCTATCCAAGTGCTCGGGTTCTTCCTTTTCCACAATTGAGTTTTCTGTTTCAGAAGTAAAACTAGATGTTCACCGTTACGGAGATGTGCTGCTCTCCATTATAAATTTCAGTGTTTCTTCACTTCTGGTACTCTCAAAACAGATCATTTTCCATTAGTATATTTGGCATTTGAAGAAGTAGTTTATGTCCAGATTCAAAGTGATTTGGATAGGTAGTTCTTTAAATATTTTAAATAAAGATGATATTTGGCATTACCGAAGTGCCTCATCAGTCCTGAAAGAAGTTTAACTTCCAATGAGAAATGAAGGAAGACCTTTGCGATGTTACTGCTCATGGCCGGGGAAGGGGGCAGGAAGGCACGTATGGCTGGTTTTGCAAGTATGAATTACGGACACTGTGCCAAATTCCTTGTGGAGACCAAGGCTTGTTTTCTCAGGTTATTCTTCAGCCATTTGCTGTGCAAGCACTCTCCTAATGTCAACCAGCTTCCTTAGAGCTTTGAAAAAAGCACAGCTGCTACAGACTTCTCAGCCAGCCAGTTGCCTCATAATTCCCCTGCCTTTCAATCCGACAGTACAAGCATGTAGCATAATTCAGCATAATTAATAACCCTTTCACTGAAAGGGTTATTAAACATTGGAATAGGCTGCCCAGGGAGGTGGTGGATTCACCATCTCTGGAGGTGTTTAAAAAAAGGGTAGATGGGGCACTGAGGGACATGGTTTAGAAGTGGCTCTTGTCAGGGTAGGCTAAAGGTTGGACTCGATGATCTTAAAGGTCCCTTCCAACCTCAACAATTCTATGATTCTATGATTCTAATTCTTTGTTCCCAACGTTGCTTCTCTGGCAAACACCTGCCCAATGCCCTGGTGGGAGCTCTGGAGCCCTTCTAGCTGCCAGGAGAAACTGTGACACCTTCAGCCCATGGGCCACTAGGATGTCCTCTCCCTCTGCCTTGAAGGTTAAATTTTGGTGATCCAGGCTTCACTTGGCATGTGGTTTTGAGTGGAGCGCAGCTCAAAAGGCATTTCTCTGGTAGGAGAACAAACTCCTCTAACCCATATGGTGAGTGGGGAATAGACAGAGGAGGAGAGGGAGGAAACACGATGAAGGTGTTCCTGTCCTGTTTGCTTGCCTACGGTGGCAGGCAGGTGGCCGAGGGCCACTGTGCTGACACTCGCACAGCCCGTGCAAGTCTTGCCCGATAAGTAGGCCAGCAAAGGTGAGACCCATGAGAGGGCTCTGATGGCCAAGGCAGGTCTAGGAGGGCTTCAGCTCTAGGGTGGGGGAGCCTGGTGGGAAAGTGAAGGCAATACTGAGGGCTGGGGAGGAATCGGAGGTGCTGCACTGGCAATTACTGAGGATTAGGAAATTGGAAGTTACCATAGTTGGAATAGTTTTAGAGACACAGGACAAATTTAGAGTAAGCCAGGCTTCTGTTGTTCATAGAAAAAATGTTTAAAATTAATGTTGAGGCCAGGTGTGAAGGAAAAGCATGTGTGAATTGCCAGTGGTAGAGACTCTAGATACTCTTCTAAAAGACTCTAAAGGATGCACATGTGAACCCAGAGAATTCAGGACTAGTTATTGATAAATGCACTGTAGTCAAATGTAACATGTCATTTAGGTGTCATGAAACATCTGGTTTGCTCATGGCCAAAGCACAAATGCTCTTTTCACCACAAGGGTGGGAAGCAGAGTAATATATATAAACCAGGGTGATGTACATGAGAAGCTAATCTTTCACTCATAGTATGCTTACATCATGTCAGGCATTTTTCATATTTAAAACATAGTCTATGAAGAAACAGCCTAAGGATATTGATCTTACAGGAAAAAAAAAGAAGGATTTAGGTCACTGGAAATATATAGAGAAGAAATTAATCATATTTGTGCAAAGATGATTTACAGGACATGAAAAAATAGGCTTAATTATCTGCAATGCATATTGGAATAATGCTGATATCAGTAATCTGAAATATGCAGATTAGAAAATGTTAGTGCAATCCTCAATTAATATAGATTTGATAGTTCAATGGTTTTCTCTTCTTTTTCTTTGTTATTGTAGTTCTGAAATGGATACACAAGTTTTATATATATACTATTTTCTTTCCTCAGTTTGTTGGTGCTGCCAAAGTTTAACACCAGTTTTATTTTTGTATCCGAGTATCTTCATTTTTCAATATGTATACTGACAAAAATTAAAGGTTTTTTTTTTTCTTAAACCAGCAGTCACATTTGGGTTGATCAGGTTAGTTGATTTTATTTAATTAGTTTATGTATTTATTGAATGATTGGGGGGGGTAACAACTTAATTCTTATTTTACCGCTTCTGTTTCATTTTCATGGCTAAAGAGGAGACTGATAAAATATTTGCCGAGATGACGTCAGTGGCAGAATCACCAGAAGAACCACCGACCAGTGGCGCGAGTCTGCCGCCCAGGCAGGGCCAGAAGCACGGGCGGTCGTCTCAGCAGAGCGCCAAGAAAGAAGTCCTCAGCTCTGTGAGTCCTCAAAGAGGGAGGGAGCTACTGCCTGTGCCAGGCTCAAGACAGAGCATCTCCAAATCCAGGTGCAGAAGGAATGTACTCTGGTCTCTGAGCTTTAACGTCGCACTTACTGTTATCAGCTGTAATGTGATTTGAAGAGAGAGAATTCAGGTTCAAGAGCTGTCAAAGCACCGAATGGATTGTATTCACCTTGGTAGGACCTCAGCTAGGAACAGGAAAGAGTTAATTTCTATTTCAGTTGGCATAAGGTTATGTAAGTTTTTTTCTTGATTCAATAAGTAGTTTAGTTAACTTGTAATAACTTCTTGTAAAAACAACTAAAAGCAATAATTAAGCTTCAGGATCAAAAGAAGAAAATGTGGCTTTTTTAGTATTTAATGTTAAGGTAGGACAAATGATGTTTGCTTCAGTAACTTTGTAAATTTTCCAATGCAAGCTAACTAGAAATATGTTTAGGTTAAGTAAAGAAATTTTTTCCCCTGCTGTGTTCTGAAATTACCATTAAACTAGGCCAAATTTGTTCTTGGTGTAACTCCACACAACTGAGCGATGTCAGTGCTTTACAAACATTTTCTGGGGCGATCTGTAAGACAGAAAGTAGAAAGTTTAGAGAGAAGTCAGCCTGAGGAGAGAACTGCAGAAGCATACCATGGTAGAAAGCCAGACCAACACAGCTGTTATCAAGGGCAAAAATAAATGTTTTGCTTTGCAGGCTTTTTAAAAGCTGAAATAGCAGGTAAAGGTGTCCTAAAAGCATCACTTCTGTAGTTTTTCAACAGGCTCTCTCACAGAATGAAGATGATTAAAGAGGATGAATAAGCATGGGGTTTGCTATGAATTAAACATTGAGTATGTAAGGAAAACAAGCAAACAAAAAGCTAGAGTGAATGTTTGTTTTTCCAAAAAGAAGGAGGTTAGTTACAGGCCATCCCAGGGATCTGCATTGAGACCATATTATTTTTGTTTGGAAGCAAAATCTTTTACCCACTTAGTCTAAAAATAGGCTAATATAAGATGGAAATAACTCTGTTAGAAATCAAAGATGAGCTATCTTCCTCCTTTGCAACAAGACAGAGTTGATTAACTACTACTCTGAGATAGAGTATGGTATGTGCTCTGTTTTGTGATTATATTGGCTTCTCAGATACATATCAAATACCACTTATTTCTGAGCAATCAGTCATACTCATTTAGGATTGTCACATCCACTTCTCACCTTCAAAACATTTATTACTGGCAACTAAAATATTAGCATGTCTGCCTGCCTTCCTCTCATGGATGATTAGCCAACAGTCTCCCCCTTGCAGCCCAACCCTTCCCTGCCTCTTTGATGCCGTGGCAGGTGTCATCTCTCTGCCTGTCATTTTGGCTATACCTGAACATCTATCAGGCTCCTCTGTGTCTTCATCCCTAGTTCATACCTCTTTTTTTACTAATTCCCCCTGCATAACATGTACAGGATAGAATTCTCTTTGTCTATTCACAAAACCGAACTTCTCATTTAGGTTATGGTTGTCTCATTTATTGAGACCTTTTTCTGGTCTTGTCAAAATCACACCCTTGCCCTGCTCACACCTACCCATGAGGCTGCTGTAAAGACTGCTTTGCTTTTTGTGCACAGCTGAAAGTGTTAGCTCTCTGTGTGCATCCTTACGCTCACATTTCTCTGTCACATCAAACCTAAGACTCTTATCCTCAAATCAACGCACTTTTTACTGCTGCCATCTAACCTATGGCACCAGCTGTTCTTTAGTAGTGAGCTAGAATTAGGTGCAGGCCCCCTTTTGCCCTCACTGTTCCTAAAAGCTCCACAAAAGGAGTTTTCTCCTTTCAGTCCCTCCTTGAAGCTCTTGCCTGGGACATTTCCAGGCTTCTCAAGACCTAGGTTGCAGACATGCAATTTCTTAGGCTTATTGTTTTCATAGAATCATAGAATCATAGAATCATAGAATCATAGGGTTGGAAGGGACCTCTGGAGATCATCTAGTCCAACCCCCCTGCCAGAGCAGGGTCACCTAGAGCAGGTTACACAGGAACACGTCCAGGTGGGTTTTGAATGTCTCCAGAGATGGAGACTCCACCACCTCTCTGGGCAGCCTGTTCCAGTGCTCTGCCACCCTCAGGGTAAAGAAGTTCCTCCTCATGTTTAGGTGGAACTTCCTATGTTCCAGTTTGTGCCCATTGCCTCTTGTCCTGTCCCCGGGCACCACTGAAAAGAGCCTGGCCCCATCCTCCTGACACCCACCCTTTAAGTATTTATAAGCGTTGATAAGGTCACCCCTCACCATCACGGCTTCACTGTTTTCTTATCCTCTGTCTAACTGTGTCCTTTTGTGTCTTTTTTATATGTAGATGCATGCTGCCTGAGGCCAGGGACCAGCTTTTTCTGTGTCTGCACAGAACCTAACAGAATAGAGTAATGCAGTAAAATCAACCATAGTAGTAATACTATTGATGCATTCATATTATTCATCTTACATGTTTTTTTGGAGTGACAGACATCTTTTTGAGTTAACCTCTTCATGAAACTACCTTCTCAGTCCCTTTGTGCTCATGCCTTTCATTTAATTTCAACTGATATGATACCAGGTTCCCCTGCCTGGACAGCTGAAAGGACAGGGGAGGACTATTTCAATATCTAAGGATAGTTCTGTCCTCTAGCTACCTTCATGCACTAAAAGAAAGGAAAACATTGACAGAAGACAGAAGTGGCTGTAGTGTATTTCCTGTAATGGTGCCACTATGGAGACTCTGAATAGGATTAGTATAGGCAATACAGACAGCATCATCATTCTTTTTAGTTGAATTCACTGAAGAAACAATAAAAGAATCAAGAATAAAAAATACCTAATTCATTTATAATCTCAGCTGAGTCAGTGAATACCCAGTGATTGCCAACCTGGATTAAAGCTCATATGTCATTCAAGAACTCAAATATTGTTTCACTTGGCAGGCAAGGATCTAAGTAAACAGGATTTCCATGAAGGTAGCAAGGAAAGATGATGCAATGTGGTTATTTATTAGCTTTGGTTTTACTGTCAGGGAGATGGACAAATAATGCCCTAATGCTTAGAATTTAAATGGGTCAAACTATTTGCACTGCTTAGTCTCTGCCTAACTTCTTTATAAGTTCCTAGAGATAAGCTTCTCAATAAACATAATAAATTTGGGGAGTTCTTTACTCTCTTTTGGCTCTTTGTACCCGTTTAAGCACTTTTGAAAACCAAGCCCATTCATTTAGGTTTTGCAGTAAAACTTTTCAGAAGATACTCCTCATTTAAACTGAAAGCTTTCACAGAGATCTACCAGTCTGGATTGAGTTTTTTCCTGAAATGTCCCATGTTGACTGTCTAGTCACTGCAAGAGCGATATCTAACTATACATCTGACATTTTAAATCCAAACCCAAATATTTTGACGCAGTATGCTCTCATAAGTTTTGGGGTTTACAGAATAAAATGAAAGCAAATTTCTTAATCTTGGAATGTAGTAAATGGATGGATTTATTTTGATCCCTAGCTTAAACTAGTTATTTGGCAAAACATATAAAAAAGCCCCTGGCCTCAGTTAATTGTTATTAAAAAACAACAATTTAAAACTTTATCAGGAAAAATAGTGAGGGTGAGATGTTGGACCCACTGATGGAATCTGCATTCCATTTACTAGAAGAAATTAATTTTGATAGTGATGCATACTAGTCTTACTTTCACAATGCCCAGAAGACACAGGTATCGCATCTATACTTGTAGTCACTCTGCGCACTTTCCTCTGCAATCCTTCCTGCAAATACTTATCAGCCAGAATTTGCTCACATGTCTTGACAGCATCAGTACACCTTATCTACCATGGCATATAGCTCTTTGCTACACACCTTGCCTGTAGAAGTACTGCAAACCCAATGAAGACTTGCCTTGACTGTGCCCTTGCAACATTTTGTCTTCTCTGACATACCATATGTTTTAAGTGGTTATAGAAAATGGGAGATCTCTTACCCAATATATTTTTTCATTTGCGTGGATCAATGTAAAAACTTGTAGGAACAATGCTTCAATGTTGACTGTTTGGCACCAATCTAAGGCTTTTTTAGATTTTACTGTTAAGACAATATGTGTGAATTAAGGCGTCTGATGTAACTTTAAAATTTTCAAGATTTTCAGACATTATCGTTGCTTTTCTGTAAGCTTTATAAAATCATAGAATCACAGAATCATAGAATCTTCATGGTTGGAAAGGACCTTTGAGATCATCGAGTCCAACCAAACAACCTACAATCTCTGCCACTAGAGCATGCCCTGAAGTGCCAAATCTACACGTTTCTTAAACACCTCTAGGGATGGTGACTCAACCACCTCCCTGGCCAGGCTGTTCCAGTGCCTGACCACTCTTTCAGTAAAGTAATTCTTCCTAATATCTAATCTAAACCTCCCCTGCCGCAACTTCAGACCATTTCCTCTGGTCCTGTCATTATTCACCTGGGAGAAGAGGCCAAAATGATAGACTCTCTTAAATCAGTGCCAAAACTCCTATCACCTACCATGTTAAATACAGCAAGTGGGATTAAGGCTACTCAAGTGATACGGCAAATCCTATTAAAGTAATTAAGGTTAGACTTTTAATATTACTTAGGTACCTAATTCTCCTTTTATCTGAGTTAAGATGAGGCGCACAAATAAATTTGCTGCTCTGGGTCTTAGGGGCTTTTGAAAATCCCACCCACCAATATACGATCCACCATTTTGTGGTGGACTTACAGATCTGATTTCCTGAGGAAATAAATGTGATCACATTGCCTGTCCATCAGTCAGTCTCCGATCTGTCTCTCCCCCTCACAATTTTTGAACCTGACAGATAATGTTGACTACATTTGACAGAAAGGCAAGGGCCCAAAGGTCCTTACAAAGTACAAGGACTGGAGAAAGGGCAGAGGCAACCTTCTCTCTCCCCTCAAGAGCCACAGCACGAACTCAGCTGTCCTAATTTCTCTCGTCTGCTCAAGTTTACTGGTCAGCACATGTGGGTCACAGCCAACACAGCACCATCATCTCTGCCAGATGGAGGGTCTGACCTTGGCTCCAGGAACAAACCGCACAGAGAAGGCAGCTGCCACTGCTCTGCTGAGGGTGGTGGAGCAACTTGAAACATAGGTCCACTGGAAACTAGGTGCCACATTCGTTTCATCGTCTGAAAACAGTCACTTGTGAACTTCCAAAAGCCAACAGTGAACAGTAGCTCCTCAACACAGCTTCTTGAAAAATGCCCTTGAAAACCACTTATTTCCTCTGAAAGGGGATCAACAGAATTTCTTTAGAACTAGTTGTTGTCTGGACCTCCACAATTTTGCTCTCTTGCAAAGGGAAAAAAAAAAGGTGTGTCCCAGTGGCAGCAGCTGTACTGAAGAGTTGACTTTGGTGCCTACCCTGTAGAAAGTTCTCCAATCTAGATTGGCTCTGTCGTGTGCCACCAGCAGGAGACGCACTGTCATCTAGTCTTGGTTCACACTGGGTAGTATTTCTCATGCCCCAGGTGTACCTCATCTTGATCCCAGGTGATCAGCCAGCAGGACGGGTACCGTGTTGGGAGGAACGGAAATCTGTCCAGAGGCTGTGGCTCTAAATTGACTTCTCACACTTGGGCTTTTTTGTAAATAAAATATTAATGCCCAGGCCCATGAAGCCTTATGTCGTCAAAGCAGTGGACAACGCTATTACATGCTCAATAAAAGTACATTCTGAAAGTCAGTAGAGACGATTAACCCTCAGCTGGAAACAGAGAAGCTGGTGTTAAATGAAATTAGGTTGTCAATGGCTCATCTTAAAGATTTCTTTGTGTTGAGGCAGAACCATTTGGAGGCAGCACAGACCACTTTTTAATACAGTATGTGGTAGGAAAATTAGGATAAAGGAGTAGCTATTTTTCTCACCTACTTAAAATAATATTTGTAAAGAGTATTTATAGAGAGTTGAAACCACTGCGAATCTGGAATCAACCAATTTTTTTTTTCCAGTAAAGACACAGCACTTATTGATGCCTGATTTTTATCTACGTATCTAAATAATGACAAATTAAAATATTTTTATTTACTTGGAGTAAAAGGCAATAATGCAATATATTCCTCTTCACCTCACAAACCTGTTTCGCAGTAGGGACAAGGCCTGGGAAATACCTGCTGCACTGATGCTTAGTACATAAAGAGATGTGAGGGCTTAAGTTATTGGTTTAGTCCAGGCATAATGTAAACAATGCATAGATTCTACCTAGCCCTTTGTTATAGCGGCCTGATTCTGGTCACAGCACTTATGTTTTGGCGGTCCAAAGCTTGTCTAGGTGAGAAGATGCCCATTGTTTCAAATAGGTGATTTGGTTACACCTGGTTGGCTTGACGTATCCTAGAACTGCTTGTTAAAATACCTTCAAACAGAATTGATTAATAGCATGACTTAAAAAATAAAATAAACACGGGTTTCACAAGAGAAAATACTTACATATTTTTCAAAATGGAAAAAGAAAAAATAAATTGCAATACTGCATTTTCTGCACTGTGAAAGGGATTGTTATAATTTTAAATACAGTATAATGTCTGGGTTTTGTAAGAACTTATCTGTACAGGAATATTCTTGAATATAACTCGAACAGTATCAGTAGTAGCAGACCATAGCTTAATACATATCTCAGTGTTTTCCAGAAAAAAAATCATCTCTCTCTTCCATACAGCTTAGGAAAAATGACAGTGTTGTCTGTCTCTCATACTTTTACAGTATGATATACTGAATTCTCTTCTATTTTGAATCCGAATGACAGCTGCATATATTGATCAGGAGACATGATTTATTGAAAGCATAGGCAAAATAAAAAACTAAACCCTAATAAAATGCAAGACTCAAAGAAATTTAGTTTGCTGAGGTATATAGTATTATAATAGATAAAAAAACTAAAAGAAGGACAGGAAGAATGCATCGGATTAGCTGGTATGGAAGGGAAAGGTAACCAGGCATGCTTACCTTTTGTATTTCTGCATGCACAAATGTGTTCGTGGTGCACTTGGATACCTTTTTGCAGTATTTGCAGGTGCCCTTTTCAATGTTAAGTTTTTATTTACAGGCTTCGGCTTGCAAACGGTTTTCCCAGTGTCTCAGAGAACCAATGCTTTCTATTCTCATGTGAAAAGCACACAGTAGATGTGACTCTGCTTTACTCAGAATCTTTAAACTCACAGATTTCGGAGGAAGGTGAATGTCTTCAAAGCTTCACAAACAAAGTTTGCCATGTACTAATTAATTCCCTGGAAATCCCTAGTAGTCTTTGCTGTGCCATCTTATTTGACAAAAAAAAAATTTTTTTCTGTGACTCTATTTACAAATAGATCAGATCAATGAAAATCATATCAATGCAAATCTCGTCCATGTCATCCTTACTTCCACAGCATGGTAATCAGAAATATTCATTGATCACCAGAGAAAATGCAGACATGTTGAGGATATAAAATGAACCACTATTTTTTTTCTGGGGTTATTGAGCTGAATAGCACTGCGGATCAGTTGCTTTCTAAGGTTTAAATTTCTACAGTAGCGGTTCTCAAGCTTTTTCGCTCCTGAAGCCCTTTCATTCTTCATCTTCCAGTACCCTTCTCATTTACCTGCAATCTAACCCACACTCGTAGCCCATTTAGCAACGTGCCTGATACGGGGTGGGTTTGGGTGTACAAGCTGATGATAATAAAATTATGATTACGAACATTTCAAAGCTGCTGGACAGTACAGAGGCAATGTCTATCTGAGAGTTGACTTGTTCCCTGTTCTGTTTTTATTACAGTCTAAGCAGAATTGCACTTTCCTGTTCGAGAATTATGAAGTGCAGTATTTCATGACCAAATCACTGGAGAACTTCAGGTGCCTTAGATAAGAATTATGTTGCCATTAGGTATTTAAATCCCAATAGCTAGGTCTTAGAGCTGCTTGTGTGACTGCCTAACCCAACTGCAGGGGCTGCATTTAATGGATGCCCAGAATTCTTCAGTCCTTATAGTACTAAGTAAATCAGTACATACCTCACGTATAAACCCCAGCTGGGTCCACAAACAGGTTCAAAATTAGGCTTTTTGTCAGGAGGCTGATATGGAAAAGGTATGGAGAGGAAAAAAAAAAAGGCAGGAAAAAAAAAAGGAAACCCCAGAAACTTTGAAGGCAACCCTTTTGTAATGTTTTCTCCTTCTTTTTAAGGTCAGATTTAGAAATGGCAAAAATTTCAGAAGCTTCTAAATGAAGTATTTTTGCTTGCAGTAAAAAAAATGAATAGTAACTTTAAGATCGTGATTTGACTGCACTTCAGTTATAAAAATGTCTTCTACATATATTTTATTTACAACATTTAAAATCTTGTGGGTTCAGACAATTAGAATCCTTGCATATTATAGGCTTATATAGTCTCTATGTTTGTGTAACTTCTAGAGGCTGCTTGTAATATATAGAGATCATGCTCATTTTTAAAGCTTTTCCTCTAGAAATAACTTAATTGGAACTAGAATAACTTAACTTTGTTCAGAATCTGTTTTATAACATTGGATATCTAGTTATAAATCACTGCTGAGCTTCATTCATTGTAATCTCCATCTATGTTTACTGTCAACAGTACTGATGTTCTCTTATTGTTATTTTCTTCCTAACTTTTTCAGACAAAAACCTTATTTTCTTCCTAATTTTTTCAGAGACAGAAGACCTTTGTGGGAGGTACACTTCTGTTTTTAGACGGAATACAGTGTTTTAATTTAAAAGTAAACTTTTTTAGTACATCTCAGTAGTTTCTAGGTATTAAACTATATTGAATACATTTCTTATTTCTAAAGTAATAGTTTGCCAACAATTGCTGCAAAGAACTACTACAGATGTTTTATTTTTCCCTAAATGTCCCCTTTTTGAAGGACAAAAATAACATTTTTCTGTGCCTTTGAGATTTCCATGCCTCATGAAGGCTTCCAACGCAACAGCAATGTTTATTCAATGACAGGAGAACTGTTTGGCAGTCCTTCCTTCTGGATATCTTTGTGTATGACTTGTGAAATACATCAACAGTTCTTGCAGCAGGATCCTGAACAAAAATTCCTAGTCCTATATGCAATTTAGTAGCCTGATTGATATGCCCTCAACCCCAAAAAATCCTAATGAACGATGTGTACTATAGCTGAGGGACAGAGTGTTCTCATAGTATTCTTTTATAGCATTAAGGCATTTTTTTTGAGACAACGATTTGGAAGCAGAGAGAGGAATCAAACCTGGAAGTTTTACAGTACTGGCAAATGTTGTAACCATCAAGTTGGCATTAATATGAAACAACACGTCCTGTTCTCCAGTGACTATGTTTTAATGACAGAAATTTATTTCCTTTTTTGTTTGTTTTTTTTTTTCTCCTTTTGACATATTTTAGTGCAGAATTCCAGCACAGGACTCCAAGATGAGCACATCTGGAGAGCGCAGAGTCAGCACCTAACTCCCTGGCTAGTAAAACTCCATTTAGAGTCATCTTCCCAGGCAAAAAATTGTTAAGTCAGGGCATTGGATACTGCTTCTGTGCCAGGGCTTGTATTTATTACCCCATGTCTCCTGCTGCGTACCATAAACAGGACAAAAAAGTTGACAGTTGCAGAGTGCAATCAAGTTTAATACAAGGCAGCAAAGAACCACACCTTGAAACAACATGCTTTGATTGAGTAGTTGGCGTTAAAGGTAAAAGAAAAGGGAACGGCAAATCATAACCCACAGGCGGCTGCTGCTGCAGCTACACTGCAGGCAGTGACCATATGCTGGAATGCGGGCAGGAGAGACAAGGCGGGTGGATGCACAAATATTCACTCTATCGATGCTGCTTGTTGATTTCCCTCTCAGCTTTTCCAGCAGCTGCCAGCCCCAAGCAACCTGAGTTAGCATCTTTTATCACTCCCATTTTTACGCAGTGGAAATGTTGACAAACCGCAAAAGCAGCAAAAAAATTGTGAGCAGAGGTACCAGGGAGGGACGCTACAGCCAGCCAGACCAAGCACACGGTCACAGACAGAAGTTGTGAAACACACAGATGCAGGGAATAACACGAAGTTTGCTGAAGAGCTGTTGTTTACTGGTTTTTCTTTTCTTTTTTTTTTTTTTTTTGGCTCCTCCTCACCACCAGTTTACAGAAGCTTTTCAATGAAGACCCAGTGAAATCAGTTAGATAAATTTAAACTAAAAATGAGTGATCGGTGGAAAACTGCAAAAGGTGAAATTAAAGCCTGAAATATTTAATCAAATATACAGACGATGGGCAAATCCTTCCTTGTATGTGTGGGCACAGATCTATTTGAAAGAAAGAAGAGACAAGGGTTAAGGAACCTACGGAAGTCTTTCCTCTCTTTAAACACACATAGTGCAATGCATATTCTCCCAGCCACCTGGCAGGGCTGGGTCTATCTAGCCCTTTTTGCTTCCTAACATGCCCAGACTTCGAGGGGATGCCCATAAATCTGACAGTAAATAAACCATCACTTCTGCAAATGCTTTGCTGCAGATGATTTATACTCTTGCTACAGAAAGACAGCAGGATAAAAGTCTTTCCCGTTCATTACTCACTCAGTCCTTGAGTTACCCTGCCACTTCCTGATCACGAATGTTTCTCATCATCTCTTCCCACACCAAGGATTGCAGTGTCTTACACAGCAGGACAAACTAGATATAATTTAACTAGAAGCTTGGGCTGTGCTTATACTATACTTCCCCCCCCCCTTATTTTTACACCAAGGTGGTTTTGCAAATAATCTATGGTGCTGTAAAAGGAAAGACAAGTTCTCTGCCAGTGTACCTATCATCAACTGTCTGCTGAGATTGCTGAATTATATTATATTATAGAGCAAGACTTTTAAAGGCTATTGCTAAGTTGCTGAGTCACCAGCCAACCCTGCTAAACAGTATGTTATAAACTTTAAGGTCCAGTACAATAGGAAAAGGTTTGCCAAAGTTTTGAGCAAAGCAATCAGACAAGAAGAAGGATCATGGAGAAATTCAGACAAAAACCAGAAAGCATTTACTGCAACAACCAGACCTGTTACACCTTGGGGTTTAAGTTTCATTGAAAGGCTGACATCTTCAGCACCGCCACATCCTGAACTGGGGCATTCCTACAGTAGTCATTCAGAGAAGGATGGCAACTATTACACACTTTTTTTTTCCTGTACAAAACGGTCAGCCTTCAGTACAGTAATGGGTTCTAAAATAAATTTTGCTTAGCTTGAAAGATTTATTTCTTCCACAGTAATATTCCAAAGCCCTTCACACCAGCAGACTCCCATGACAAACTGGGGCTTCCACTGATTGCTCTGTCTGCTCTGGATTTCACTGGAAGCTTGCGTTTGTACAGGACTGGGTTTTTTTTCACCTGTACATAATAAATACCAGAGTGATAAATAATATTTTTTTCCATGTGACATACAATTTCATGTCTCTCTAGTTAATAAATGGTAATGTAATTCTTCCCAAATACCTATCCATCCTGGAATATGTAATAAGCTTGAGGAAGAAATACTCAAATTTAATTATTTTTGTTGTTGTTGTTATAGTAGGGTTATTTTGTTTTAGCTGTGGATGCTTCTTTGAGGAGAAAGGCAAGAGGAAAGAGCAAGCCATCTGTTATCCTTTAAAACAGCTCTCACAATTATTGTCTTGATTTCCTGACTCACACCTCTACACCTACACTTTGGAAATACGTGAATTCTTAATAAAAAAATCCAAGATCTGAAAATTAGATATTGCATGATGGCTTTCTCTGCACAAGTTTAGGCAAGTTCACTAGAACTTAATTTATAGAGATGCTGACTACCTGTTATCCTCACTCACTGAAATTTAGTGTTCACCATCTATAAAAGTCAAACTCTTAATCTTGATCCTATTGAAATTTGTGTGCTAATGCTAGTTTAAATGTGTGTGTGTGAAAGACAAGGTCCCTCTATTTATCTGGACCATTCACAGAAAAAACATGCAACTACTACTGCAGGTCTGAAACTCAAAAACCTTTTATGATTTTTTATAGTGTCCTGTAAAAAAAGGAGCACAGACTCGTGCTTCTTAAGGAAAAGACTTCAGTGTTGAGCTGATTTTTTTTTTCCCATTCCCTTCAGAAGCTTTGCTATGGATTTAATACTAACTTTCACAGCTCCTACTCCCTGACCTTTCTGAACTTAGAATCATACAATCATGGAGTCATTTAGTTTGGAAAAGGATCATCAATTCCAACCATAAACCTGAGACTGCCAAGTCCACCACTAAACTATGTCCCTAAGTGCCACATCTACACTTGAGCCAGGTTGATTGTTAGGTTTCCCTTGCACTGAGTACTACGGAAATACACAACAAATTTATTTCAGTAGCTTCAGGATTTCACCCAAAACTGTACATTAAGAGGCTGGAATCCTTGTAAGATGCGCCCTGTTCTCAGTTTAATTAACCAAAGGACTATTTCTAACTTACAGGTATATTTAATGCCCTAGAAACATCCCATAATATAATAGTTATACATATTTTCTTATTATATACAGCATATTGGAAAGGTGATTTTTGGGTTGTACGAAAGAACCCAACCTCACTGTAAATGTTTTTTTCACATGTCTTTGCCTGGAAAAAAATACCTTTTGAGTCATAGATAATGTCTACAAAATCTCTGGAAAAAAATGAAGTCTGCCTGCGACATCAGTCTGTGAGCCAAGACTTCATTTCTGGTCTGAGTGCTCACTTATGCTGCGTACCCAAAGCTGTTCCAACCATTTTGCAAATGCGCTCCGGGGATCTTCGGTGCAACTGGCCAGTGGATGGGAGTTTGGAGGGCATACCACAAGTCTTCACGTACAAAGACAGGTAAAGAAAAAAACAGCTTAAGCACATAGAGGTGAATTCTTTAAACTCCAGAAAGGTTTTCTTCCTGTCACCTTTCCTATACATATACATATATGTATAGAAAATGTACGTGTATGTCATTTTACAGTCAGTCTAAGGTAGTTGCCTACACAACCCTTGAACGCTTGCCACAGAAGACCTGTTAAAGTTATGATATAGGTTTTACATAGATGTAAAGCTTCTACTGAAGGAGGGCAAATTCCAGCTATCTGGGAAAAGTATGTTTGTCACAGGAATACATCAAAACGGAACATCTAAATGATACTGCCACAATTTCAAGTCTTTGTCATAGCAGTAATCATCATAGTCCAAGGACACAAACAAGGCAAAGTTTACAAACAGGCATATTTTATTTAGACAGAGCTTTCAGGCACTTGAGCTCTTTTCCACGTGTAATTAAACAAAACAAAAGCTTTACCTACAAGCCTCATCTTGCAACAGGTCTTAATTGCGCTGGTGAAGGGTCAAGTATTTGATATGTCAGCTCCTTTATGCGAAGCCCTGATGATATCACATCTTCACTGTCAGAGACAGGAGCTCTCATTAGTGTTACAAATTCAGTCTCACTTGTGAAATTTTTAATAGAAACCTTAAATTTCCAGATATTTTTGTAGCTCAGTCTTGAGGGAAATCACTGAAACTACCTTTGGTCAAACATGAAGCCAAAATTGCAATGTGAATTTTGTAGAAAAGCTAGCTAAAAGCTATGAGTTGCTCAGCTGAAGGGTGTTCTAAAAGGTATCTGTATTTTCTCACCCTTTATGTTTTACAGACAAAACCCTACGTTGTAAGAACACTGTGATGGCAAAACTAAGTGCTCAAAAAATAGGAAGTGGTGTTTAAAAGCATTGTATGACCTTCCTGTGATATCCCTTTGTCTTTGTCCTGCCACCCATGGTTGGGTTACACGTTTGCATGCTATTTTTCCCATGGAGGCTCTGTGCAGCTCTGCCCAGAAATAACAGGTTTAGCACAACCCGCTGGTACTGCCCTCTCCACGTTCTGTTCTCTTTGTTTCTTCTTGTATTTCCAGCTTGCTTTTTCTTCTTGATCTAGGGCAGGTCCATACTTCCTCACACCTTCGTCCTCCCTGCCATTTTACATGTCCACCTCTATATACCCTTGACCACCGCATCCATCCGTTTCCCAATTTTTATCTTTCGCTGCAACACTTTGCCCCTGCAATTACATCTTTCCTGTTCAGTCTCTTGAATTCCTGCTTTAATCTTTTTTTTTTGGCATGATTATTCACACTCCTCCCACTCTTTACCTGTATGCATTTAGCGAGGTAGTTTTTGTTTTACAATCATAAAACTGAGGGGGATATTTGTAGACATTTCAGCAGTTTGTAAGAGTCCAAGAAATGGCTAGATGTAACCAAAACGCTAATCAAAAAGTACGTATTAAGTGTACACGTAGAAAACCAGAGAAGGGGAAGATAATCTGGAACAAAGTTTTGTAAACCTTTTAATAAGCCTAAGTATGCCTTATAAAGTGCATGTTAAATGAAGTAAGCTTTTAGCCTAAGTAGGCCAGAGAGATCTCAAAGGAAACCGAACCAAAGGAAATGGTTATCATAAAAACACTAATAGCAGCAATGAACTCTTCACCTTCGATAACGGAACTCACTGCTGGCCAGCAAAGCTGGACTAAAGCTGAATCCAATTTCCCCGTGGTTTCTCCAGGCAGAACGGAGGTATTTCTATCACCGCATCTTCACGTTAATGCAGAGGTGCTCCGCGGCAGTTTCGCCCCAGCCCCGCGCCCCTTTGCCCCGCAGTTCCCCGCCTCAATGAGAATTACAGAATCACAGAATGGTTCGGGTTGGAAGGGGCCTTAAAGATCATCTAGTTCCAACCCCTCTGCCATGGGCAGGGACATGCTTTTTGCCATTTAATCTCTGAGGATGGATTATTTTCTCCCAAAAGGCAGATCACCCCCCTCAGCGGGTTTCAGGGCCGGGGGATGACCAGCCTGCGGCCGTCGGTGCGGGGCCGGGCCGCGCCGCCGGGTCTCGCTGCTCCGGGGAAAGAGCGGGGGAGCCGCCACAGCTCCTTTTTGGAGCTGTAAGCGAAAAAAAAAAATCCCAGGAGATGGGCTTAAAGCGTAAAATTCTAAAAACCGGTGAAGCCCATAAAAGTGGAAAAAAAAACCCCAAAAGACTGACCGCTGCAGCCGCGCCGGGCAGGCACGTCGCGCACCTGCCTCCTCCCCTTCTCCCCCCCGTCCCGGGAGGGTGCTGAGGGGTTAAGCCCGCTCGGGGGCGGAGGCAGGCCGGCGGGGCTCCGCCGCGGCTGGGTTTCCAATGGGACCAGCGGGGCGGCGGGGCTGAGCGCGGCGCTGGCCTGAGGAGCCGGCGGCGTGAGGAACCGGCCGGCGGCGGGATGTCGCAGGGGCCGACGGCCGCGGAGCGCCTCAACGACCTGCCCGACCACTCGCCGCGGGTGCGCAGCGCCGTCGCTGAGCTGCGGCGGCGGGCGGAGGCAGAGCCCGGCCAGCGCTGGCTACAGCCCCTCACCGACTCCTTCCTGGTGAGGTTCCTGCGCGCCCGGGACTTCAACCTGGACCTGGCGTGGAGGGTAAGGAGGGGGGCCGGGGGTCAGCGGACGCCGCGGGGCTGAGGGGCTGCCGCCATTCGGTGAGGGCGAGGAGCGGGCGGCAGCTTCTCCCTCTGCGTGAAGAGCCACCGCGGCGGCGGGTAGCCAGGCGGGCCCGGCCCGGGGGCGTCGCAGCCGTCCGCTGGCGGGCCGGGGTCCCGCAGGCCCACCGGGCCTCGCACCCCGCCGCCCCCGGGGGTGCGGGGGCCTCGCCTCAGGCCCGGCGGGCGCGGAGGCAGAGGAGTCGGTTGGGGGATCGAGGAGCAGGCGGGGGGTCGTGGCTGGCGGCGAAGGGAGTGATCGGCGCTGCTCGGGGTGGGACGAGGCCAAGCCGGGAGTTTCGGGGTATAACTCATCGCTCGTCACGCGTGTCCCCGGCGTGGGGCCCTGTGGACGCGCGGCACCGCGACTGGCTTCGTGCAGCTGCCATCAGGTAAGGTAGAGGTTATGGTAAGTGTGGTGCGGCCGTGTAACGCAGAGGTGACGGTAGGGCGGTGAGGTCACGACTCTGGACAGGAAACAATATCCTTTAGAGAACCTCCTTATCGTGCTTATCAGGCTCGGATTACCAGTTACTAGTAATGTTACCGGTTTCACCACAGTTTTATAGTTATTCTAACCTTAAGCTATGAGTGAAAACTTCTTCTCTGTTGGAGTTTTGCAGCTTACAGCATTCCTTTCAGGCTTCGGCAAGTTTTGGTACTTTTCTGGCTGTTTGTACAGTTCTTTGCCAATGCAGAGAATGTGTGAGAGTTTTTAATTCCCAAAGGTACAAATTGTTATTAATTGTTTCTTTTTTTTACAGAAACTTTCACAACCACTAACCCTTCTGAGCAGAAAGTATTTCCAAATCTTCCCAGGGCAAAAGCATGTATTCGCTTGTGCCAGCTGGAAACTGTGTTCTAGTGGAATTTGCCTTTGATGATATAGCATTGCCCAACAGACCTCACCTTCTACTTTCTGACTTCTCTGCACTGTAGTTTTTCCAAGTTTAGTTACCATAAGAGAAGATTGATTGCATATGGATATATTGCAGGATCAGGGTGGCTAAACAAAAATGTGAGAAATTAAATTAAGCCCTTAATCACAGAGAGCTTTAAGAATTATATTTTGTGGTTTTTTATTTGGCTCATAAGACTTGCATCATAGCTTTAAACCTTTCCTCCTTAGCAGAAGAACTAGCAAGTCAAGTCAGATTCCTTTGAATATTTATGGATCTTGCTTTTACTTGAATTTCATGAGATTGTTGTATTTTTTATATATATATATATATATCAGATGTGCACTAACAATTGTAGGACCGTGCCTTTTTTTTCTTTTTCAACAAAAGTTATTTTGTTTTTCTGTATTCCTTGGTTCCAAAAAGTAGGGTTTAATGAAGACAATATGCCCTCCTAAATACGCACACCTGTTTGTATAGCAATTAGTTGTTATTGATAATCCTGTAGACAGGACAGTGGCACTTCAGAATTTGGCCCGTATGTTTCCACACTTTCTTATGATTAATTGTGAGGTGTCTTGCACGTAGGACTAATCTCCAAGACTGTGGAATCTAAGCTAGGTTTAGAGATGGAGTCTAAGAAGTAGCAAATTCCTGTACTCTTCTGGAGAATCAGCCCTCTAGAGCTGGGGACCTGTTTTGGAAAAATTGAGTCTTTTTAGAAGCTTTTCATAATTTCTGAGTCTCCCCAGGCTGCTAAGTTTCTAAATTTCTTGTTTGGACCCTTCTTTGAACTAAGAGATCCTGATGTTCAAAAAACACCTGTGTTTAAATTTCCATCTAGAATTCCAAGTCTTCAAATGCTGTAGCTACTTCTACTTAATCTTCCACATACCATCTGACACTAATTTCTAGGTTACTTCTCTTACACCATGGGAAGAAGAAAAAAAGCACTTTTTTTTTTTTTCCTTCAGAATGTGTTTATCTGCAATTGGTATATTAAAGCCCAAGAGAATTATTGTGCAAAAATCTGTGGTGATCATAAGATGTGTATTGATCTTACCTGAGTCTGACCTCACGCAGCGGTTATGTTAGTACTTCATTCTACACAGAGCCCTCCTGCCATCAGTCCAGACAGTGGCTGCTCCCTCCCGCCCTGTTTTGACGGTGCCTCTCAGTTTGGAGTTCAGGCTGATACAGTCCCTTTTTGCCCACTGGGATGCTGTGTTCTACTGCATAGTACTTGTAGAGCAGCTAAGGGATAATCAAAGTTTGTGGCGCTCTCAATGCTTATAACCAAAGGTCTTCAAGTTCTTGTCAAGCATCTTTCTTAGTATGGGCTCATACTTAGCCTTAAATAGGAATCAAGAGTCTGGCAACTGACCATACTCTTTACTGGTGCATCCCTGGTTAATATTTGACAAAGATTTATCTGATTTCAGTTTATCAATATTTGGAAATGCTTCAGAAAAGAATAAGCAGGTAGATTGTATCAAGACATTTCATTTCTGAATCTTTTATGATGACTCATTCCAGCAGCAATCTTGTACGTTTTTCCACTGGCAATTCCAGACTTGCTTTTAAGTACTGATCTATTGGTATACGTCATTCTAGAAGAAAATCTACCACTGAAACAGGTAGCTGGAATTGAAGAACTCGAACAAGAGCTAGAACTGTCTGTGTTTTTTAAAGCCAGTCATTATTCAATTAAACTCAGTAACAGATTGTTTTCAAGTTAGAATAGAATTATTTTTCTGCATTTTGAACCACAGGAAGGATTAAACTTGGCCCAATACCTTATTTTAGAAAGTGGCTGGAGATGTATGCACTAACCTGAACCACTTGAGTACAGGCGAAGTGGGATACAGGCAAAGAAGAGGTGAAGTTAAGCAGATAATTTCGACAAAAGGATTTCAAATGCATGAATGTTATTGGTAGGAAAGTGTTAAGTAAGTCTCCATGAAATACTGGCAGATATTTGTCTCTAGGAATGAACAGGAAGTCCTTTGACACAGACTAACAGTAACTGTCAAACACCACGACAAACCTGCAGTACTTACCTCCCAAAAATTGACACTCAGAAAGAACAGTGTTTTGTCATTAGTGGATATTCTGTGCCTCTATAATCCCTGTGGGAGATATAGGTGAGGATCAAATGTTTATGCAGCAAAAGATTTTAATCTGGATATAAGTTCATACCTGAGCTGAGCATGTTGTTTGCTCATTACTTTGTACAGGTACACCTACCTACTAGATTTGTGAAAACTGAGAAGCAGGGCCACAAGTCTCCATTAATTGTGCCAAAGGGTTTATATATCCCCTTATAAATGTACCAGCTACTTGTGTACGTTTGACTTCATTGTTGTGATCCAAAACATTGTCACTCGGATTCAGTAGTGACATGTGAAATCTGGAGAACTAGCATCTTCTTCCCTCCGTGAATCCTTTTTCCTCGTGCATTTTATTATGTCCTTGTATTACATCCCACAACTCTTGTATAAGGCTAGTTCTCAGTGACTGTCTTTTTGTGCTCAAAATAGATTATACTTGGGGGAAAAGAATGAAAATCTTTAAATTCAGTAAAAATGCAACATTGAAACCCTATGTCAAGGTATGTTTTCATAACATACTACTTAAGACTTTTGTAAGCATCGTTTTTAAGGCACTCAAAACTGTCTAAATACCTAGGATCCTTTTAGGAATACTGGCTCATACAAAGGTGTATAGCCAGACTTTTGTCTTTGCCCTGCATTTGATTTATGAAGGAATCAAGACTTCCTGGTGTGTCGTATTGCAAATAAGTTGCTTAGAATAACTATGATGTACAAGAAGGATTGTTTTCCTCAGTGTCAAACATACTACTGAGTCTCAGGCATTATCTCTGAGCATCTTCACATCATTCAGATATAAATACCAAGTTTAAATCAGTTACTTGTCTGCTTTTCTCCCATTAATAGAGAGGGATTTCTTTGTTTTGTAGCACATGAATCTTGGATTGGATTAATCAGTAACTTTATCATCTCTGATGTTCAGAAGTCTGGAACTGTCCCCAACAGACCTCAGGACAAAACCTGTTGATTAATGCTTACCTCTAGACACTGGAGTTTTTCATCCAGCTTTCCCCATTTATCAAGTTATCTTGTATCTATTTTCAGATGCTGAGCAGATGCTAAGTAGGTTATTTAGTTTGTAAACACAGATAATTATACATTGAGATGTTTTCTTTGTGTTATAAGTACATAGCCATTTTTTATACTAGCTAATATATACTCCTGTTTTTCCTGATGTTGGGTTGCTTCATCTTCTGTATCCAACGGGTTGTTATATAATATTTATGTTTTTCCTTGCTGTCTTTACTAAAAAAAAAATTAAAAATTATCATATTTTAAAAATTGCATGTGAATTTTTGTGCTTAAGTAATGTTAAACTAGAAATTTTCAAAATGAAGTGAAACTCTAAGTACTCACTGCTAGTTTTTGAATTCCGTTACATGTTTAAGGATTACTCATGTAAGTAGCCATGTGTGACTTGAATATGTCCAGCTGCTAAGAAAAGGTTTTCTACATAAGTAAAAATTTGCAGAATATGTCCCCAAACTAGCTGTAGATGCTGTGGAAGATTAACTAATGCTAACCTTTACTTCAGCTCTAAGTCATTTCAGGTAATTAATTAGGCTTTCAAAACCTGAACACTCTTCATCACTTTGTGGCGTTCTGGCCAAGGGAAGCATGTTTGGAGCTTAGCCATGTCATGTGTCTGAAAGGTGTACCACTTGGCCATGTCATGGGAGGTGTCAATAGTATTCCAACCATATATTTACTCCTCAATGGACTCACTAGAAGGTAAATTATGTCTTCCATAAGGATTTTGAGTGTGTCACAAGCCACAAACACCATTTCCTTTTTCCCAAGGTCCAGAATTTAACTCCTTGTTGTTTCCAAGTTGGGAAATGTAAGTATTCATGAAAATGAGAAACTAACTGTACTGACAAGATAGAATTATTTAGGATACTGAATGAATGTATAAATTTTTTTCTCATCTTGGTTTTGGCACGTAGCTCTTCAAAGAGATGTTTAAAATATTTATGTAATTGTTAATTAGGTTCATTAAGTTGTGGTACAACAGATTTTAGAAGAAAAGGGAGAAATGACAAAGCTACAGATGTGTTTCCATACTTGTTTTGAGGTTGTTTTTGTATTTTGCTGCTGTTTAAATGTCTGTATTGGAAAGATGAAGGAAAAGTTGTTGACAGTGCTGTCTGGTTGGCACAAAGTGGTTGGGATTGCTCAAACAATGCCCTTTATAGAGAGTCAAGCACTAACAGAGTGAGATAATCAGAGTACCTCATTAGGCCTGTCTTTGCAATCATAGTGAATTTCTATTCCACAAATTAACTTACTTTCCCTACTCCCACCCCCCCAACCTTGTTTGTTTTTAAGTTAGCCTAGACTAAAGCTGATTTAATGCAGTCATTTCAGTTTCTGAAATGAGGTGCTGAAAAATTCTGATTCTCTTAGGTCTTTTGAAGGTCTCAGGTTAGAGGTCTAAACTGTAGCTGTTCAGGAAATTTTAACACGAAATCTAAATTATTCGCCATAGCTATCCTTCTACTGTCCAAACTCAGTGCCAGAGAACTTAGCATGGGTGGTACAGCTGAGGGAGAATTTGGTTGATGAATTGAGAGGAAGCTTTTTAGAAGATAGTCATGCATAGCTTCCCACTTACCTATGCAAAATGGCTTAAATAAATTTTAGTTGCAGGGCATAGCAGTTCATTTTTTCTACCACCACTTAATGAATATTAAAAGAGAAACAGTAATTAGACTTGGAAATTAGAACTACTGCATCACTGACTTAACTTTTCATGATTCACCTCCAAGATGACCTTTCACAGTTTCAGCTATAATTCCTCTACGTAGATGTTAGCTCAGAAAGGATTGCCTTTAATTGAGTCTTCCTTAGAGTTAGTCCATCGCTTTTCAACACACAGCCGTTTCTGTGCCTTAGATCTACTAGTTGATGATGCTGCTTTCCAGCCTTAAGAGCCAGGGTGATGATGTGCCTGATAATGGACAGGATCTCTATTTTAGCGAAACAGGTTCTCATGATTTCCACTCTGTGGGAGGGAAATTGTCTAATGTGTAATGGACCCACTACATTGTTATATTCTGTCATTTCAGAGGGGTAGGAGGGACTTTGAAAATGTGCTTTAAATATGCTGATGATCAAATCTGTTTCAAACCTAAACCAAAATTATTAATGACTGTGTGTACAAAATGAGCTCATACTTGCAGGGGTAGGGGTGGATGGTGAAGGGGGAATGGTCTGCTGAGATTTTGCACATCAAAGTTTAACAAGCCCTGAAAGAATCGGATGCAGTATTAAACAGAATAATTGTAAATGTAACCTGAGTAAGAAAACGGGGTTTTGGATGTATTTTACGTAGAACCTACTGGCTTTTTCTCTATATTCCAGTTTTCTTTTCTGACACAAAATTACAACTGCAGTCTATTAACAAGTAGACAAGATTCTAAATTCATCATAACTTACTTATTTGATCCAGTATAGCAACCTTTTTCTACTAGGAGGGATTTGATTAAAATACACAATGAACTGATAGCTAATTTAGTGAACTAAACCTCTGACTGTGACCACATATTGAAAACACATTTTTAACTGTGCTCTTCATATAATACCTGATGGCTATTTGTCATCCACTTTTATTTTTTCCAGTTATTGAAAAATTACCAGAAGTGGAGAATTGAATGCCCAGAAATAAGTGCAGATTTACAACCATCTTCTGTTCTTGGTCTTTTGCATGCTGGCTATCACGGAATCCTGAGATCAAGGGACCCACATGGAAGCAAAGTTCTAATATACAGAATTGGTGAGTGACAAAATTGCTTGGACCTGTTTCACACCTGGCTCTGGCACTGATGATTTTGTTTTGTTGTATTGTGTTTTTGTTGTTGTTTTGTTGGTTTTCGTTTCTTTTAATTATCACAATTTGAGCAGCAAAATGAAAGTATTTTATGGCTGCAACATCAGTGATTGGTAAAATTAGATAGTATCAGAATGTCTTACCTAGAAAGATAACATGTTTATGTTCCCTGTTAAAAATACCTTTACATTAATATGAAGCTGAGCTTATTGAGCTGTAACTGTTATATATAATTTGACTTATATACTGGTATGGCTAAAGATATACAATACTTTATGAAGAACTTATTTTCTTTATAGTGGAATCTTCATCTGTATCAAAAAAAGTCTTAAAGTTAAAACCCTAAAACCGGCAAGAATATGTGGTTTTTTGGGTCTGAGTGTCCCAACAATTATTTGTTTCCAGGCAAATTTTCAAAGCCATGTGCTAAGGCTGGTATTGGTGCACATGCAGCACAGAGGGGAGAGTGAGAACAGGAAAAAAAGGCGTACACCTAGTCATGTACCAACATTCAGTTTAGATGTGAATGAGAAATTCACTGGGTTTTCGCTGTTTAGATGTAGGCAAAGAGACCTGTCTAACAACACTGAAGATCCTTGGTTTGTTTCATGCACTCCCAAAAGTCTTTTAAAAAAATATAGTTAAATGATCACATTTTTAACATATTTCTTTGTGCTTGTTTTGGACAGAGAAATTATTTTTGACAACTTTTAAAGAATTATTTTAATATCAGCCGGTCTAGTAGAAAATGATTTGTCTCTCTGCAAAGTTGTGTACTCTGAAGCTTTCATCTACGGTTAAGGCTCATTCCATGTAATTCTTTGCTCAGGCCTCAGAAAAACAAGTGAGGTTCACTGAATCTTGACAGAATTACTGCACCAAAGAAAAATTATATGAATGGATTGGATTGGTGATCTTTGGTTTCTGCTAACATGACTGTTACTGAATTAAGCTATTCCTGTCAAAACTTCGTACCGGAGGCTATGGCCATAGGCAGGACATACTACGTTAGGTGACATCTACACCTATGTACCATTAGGTGGTACCATCTAAAAAAAGAGTTCAACAGATGGGTGTTAGAGCAGACACACAAAATAACTTCTTTACTGTCAAATCTGTTTATTTCAGGACCTCTGGTATTGCTTGTTGCTTTTTGTTCCTAAGAAGTATGTTAGAAGCAGTAACAAGCAAAATTACAGGTGTATGTGGTATTCTTGTGGTAATACAGTGCAATTTATTCACTTTTCAGGACAATGGGATCCCAAGTTATTTACAGCATACGAAGTGTTCCGTGTCAGTCTTATCACATCTGAACTCATTGTAAAGGAGATTGAGACTCAGCGGAATGGAGTCAAGGCTATCTTTGATCTTCAAGGGTGGCGATTTGCTCATGCATTTCAAATCAGTCCAGCAGTGGCCAAGAAGATTGCTGCTGTGCTCACAGTAAGTATAAGATACTGCTTCATGCTTCTTTGTTGCTGGAACTCCCTATTTTTCTTCTGTTCTGAGCTATGATAAATTTTCCTTCCTTAGGCCTTCTTAGAGTCTCTGTGGCTTGAAGGAACAAAATCCATTAAAAGTCAGTTCAGGCATAGGTTGTGCTTGATTTGACTTAAAGTATGTCCTTGTATAGCAGTAAATGTCCTTTAACCTCTGATGTTTTGTAAGACTCCACTTATAAACCTTTACAAGAAAAGGTTCATAAGACTCTTGTTACCACACAAGAAAAGCAGCTGAAGCCCGATTTTGTAAGGATCTGTGTTCGTTATCCTGTTTCATAGAATGGTTAGAATTGGAAGGGACCTTAAAGATCATCTAGTTCCAACTCTCCTGCCCTGGCCAGAGATACCTCCCACTAGACCAGGCTGCTCAGAGCCCCATCCAGCCTGGCCTTGAACACCTCCAGCGATGGGGCATCCACAGCTTCTCTGGTCAACCTGTTCCAGTGTCTCACCACCCTCACAGTAAAGAATTTCTTCCTGATATCCAATCTAAATCTACCCGCTTGCAATTTCATCTCCTCTCTTCCATTCTTTTGTGCATTAACTCAACATTCAAAGCTTTTTTTTTTCTCTGAGACTCAGAGAAGATGAGAAATAGCATGTGCTAAGAGTAATTAAGAGCAAGACAGTACTAACTTGTTACCAGCATGGATGATGCTAAGTAACCATTCAGCTGCTACCAACAGAATGTATAATGTTTATGTTTTGCTTTGCTTTTTTGCCCCCCCAGCGTGAGCATTATTTTTTGCCACTCACTGCTGCCTCATCTCCTATTTTTCACAAAACTTCTAGGGGCTTTACTGTCTTTAAGCCTTGTTCATTCCTGTCAAATTCCGTTGAACTTTGCCAATGGATTTGAGAGTGGGGGAAAAAAAAGAAAAGAAAAAAAAAGAAAAAAGGAACAAAATTGAAAAAGAAGGGGACAGAGAATTGACAGGCAAGCTACAGTGAGTCCTATAATCGCATTTCCCTTCAGAATTTAGGTTCAAAATCAGTAATAATAAAACTGGTAGCCTATGGTGTGTAAATGAGACAGGGAGATAATCTCTTGCTCTGATTTCGTAAGGTTCATACCTGAGGTTCAGTCAAAGCTTAGTCATTGAACTAATATCATCAGAACTTCAGCTGTTCTTCCTCTTTGAAAAGTTGCAAAACTTCAGTGAAACCAGTAGGTATTCCCATCTTCTCACATCTAGAGTAAGAACTATTGATGTTCATATGAACCTGGTCCAAATCTCATGAGAACAGGACGTGTGAGAGTGTTTCATTTGATTTCTGAGGTAGTAAACAAGCTGCTAGTAATTTTTTGACCTTGAAATAGAGCAGAAAGGAAGTAGAATAGGATTTGCAATTACATCTAAAGGTTTCAACCCATTATCTCAAACCAGGAGATTATTTGAATGTGATATTTCCATCTTGACCTATTTCAGATTTGTTGCATGTTTTTCAAGCTTCTAAATGTTTATTATAGCTATGGAAAAAAAGGCGGAAAAAACTTGTATGTTTCCAGTGTTCTTTTCTAAGAAGAGAAGTAACTTTAACTCATTCATTTTTCAGGTTCTTTTCATCACTTCAACTGAGTTTCTGTATTTGACCCAGAGATTGTCTTAGTGTTGCTTAATATGTTTATAAGTAAAAATTGAGGAACCTTAGTTTCAACCCTGTGTTCTTCTTAAAAAATGTGTCTTGCAAATTACTATCCTGTATGAAGAAACAGAAGTTAATAGAAAGGAAATATGTACTAAGGAGTGGAAAGCATAGTAACATTGGTGACATCATCTTGAAAAATCTGCTACCCCAGGGAAAACCAAATTGTTTTTCTGAAAAACATGATAGTAGACTTTACATATATGATAATACATACTAACATGCAATAAACATATAATCAGATAGTTTTAAGGTCTTTATCATTAAAATCTAAAAGGAGTTGCATTTAAGAAATGTGTGGGGTTTGGGGTTTTTTTTTTATCCATAGAAGAGTGCATAAAATAATGTGAGAAGAACTACTGTACTAGTAGGGAGAACTGTTTGTGAGAAGTACCATTTTCATAAGCAGAAAACCTCTGGTTGCAGAGCTAGTATAAGCTGCGATATGAATGGAAGCTATACTTTCTGCATTGCATAATGCTGTCTTTGAGCACTGCCATATTTTATTTGAACTTGCAAAGTATCTGGGACTTCTAAATGAATCTTGAATGCAAGTAGAAGTATTTGATATTATAAAAGCTGTATAGCAGATATAATTTTTATTTTCATTATGGCAGTAATCTTGTTGTAAAGTTGAACTTCTGGCTTGGGCAAATTCCCAGGAATTTCAAGGCTCTAAATTATATTTATAAGGGCTCTAAATTATATTTATAATTTATTTAACTTAAACTAGTAGCTTCAATGGTTTATATTTTTATATATTTACATATTATCCTTCAGGCTGTGAATTGCCAATGAAAGCATGTGGCTAGGGAGCTTTTTGGTAAATTAACAGCAGAATCTCTGCTGTGAATAATTGTACCTCTGAGGAAAGGCTGAGCACAAGCTTTGTGTACATAACTTGTGTGTAATTTGGTGAGGGTTTTCTTGTTTGTTTGTTGTTTTTTTGCTTGTTTGGTTTTTTTTAATAGCCTCTCCTGTGTTTTTTGAGGATTTTTGTTTGTTTTATTTTTCCTTTTAATGGGAGAAACTAGATGTGATTTTCTAAGCATTGTTGCGGCAGTGTAAACTAAGAACACTCCAAAGTGCAGCTGTTAGCAAGGTCAGGAGGAATACCCTAACCTATGGACTAGATGGTTTTCACAGATTTGTCCTTAACAAAAGAATCTTTTCAATAATATTTTCTTATGCTGTTTTTCATGTATGTTGACAGGATTCCTTTCCGCTAAAAGTTCGAGGTATCCACTTGATTAATGAGCCTTTATTCTTCCACCCAGTCTTCGCTCTAATTAAGCCTTTTCTCACTGAAAAAATAAAAGAACGGGTGAGTGCACACAGCTATTTCTTTCTGCCGCAAAACCCCTACATGACAATCTGCAGCACTTCCCTTAGGATCTGGAACTCCTGAGTACTGAAAAGCATAAATCATTTTTGTGTGTTAGTGCCGTATGGGCCTTTGGAATCGAATTGTAAAGCATTTGCAGTTATCAATAATGTGAGAGTTGCAAGTGGTTGCAGTTATCACAGCTCTAAAGATAAAAACGACTGTGACACAGGGAGGTTAAGTGATTTGCTTGAGGTCACACAGTGATTCTTCCGCAGGAGTAGGAAGAAATAGGTCCTGGATCTTCTAATGCTCTGCCTATTAATGACAGTGAGAAATTGTCACTGAACAGTGATGTTATGCTCCAAAGTTGTGCAGAATTAGTAGAAGGCAACTTTTTAGTTCTGAAAGTCCTGCAGAGACATTTATGCATCAAAAATATGTCAGGCTTAAGTTCAAAATTTATTTCCAAATAGCTTCTTAGTTGTTCTAAATTGTTTTGCCGTTTTAAATCTCAAAACCCTGTTTGTATTCAGATGCAAAAGCACACCAAGAATTCTGGGTTTTGTAGCATAGCATGAATATTGGAGGTTTCAGCTGGCAGAAAATGAAATACAGTGAAGTGTTAACAACAGGACTAAGGTACAAAATAAGCAGCACTGTTTATTGTTAATTCCACTCTGAAGCCTCCTTGTCTCAGCACATGAATCTTGTGTATTGGCAGTACCCACTGCACTCCAGGATCAGATTTTCCAGGGTGCTGTTAGCTGTTATTTGCCGGTCCCCTTTTCCTAGCATGCGTGTTTTGTTATGGGAGAGGCAGGATTGTTTCTGCCAGCCTTGTGCAGTCAGTTCCTTACCCTGAAAAGATGATAAAAAAGCATATTCCAGCAGCCTGATGCCGTGGCCCTTCTTCTCTCATGTTAATGCCTGTGAAACGAGCCCCTGTCACCCGATCCAGCTCAGGGTATCTCAGACTAGAACTCAAAAAGCAGAAGAGAGGGCAGGTGGACAGTAGAGGCCTAAAAGAAAACAAACTAGATATCCCAGTTCATGGAATAGAACAGAAGCAGATTGGCTTGTCTCCTGGTTTAGAGTTCCAGGTATTATCTGAAAAAAACCCTCTAAGGGCCAGTTCTGCATACCGTCATAGGAATAATTACTATGAACTCATTGCTCATTGTCTTACTTCCTGATGAGGAAATGTTAGATACAAGGCAGCCAACTACCTTTTGAGTGCATATTCTTGTAGTCTTTGTGTGATAATAATTGCAGAAAATTCCTGTCAAGTGTTAATAAGAGGCCTATAAAAGTTTCTGACTGGAAGTAATGAACAACACTTCAGAATAGCTACAATAAAGCAAGAAGAGAAAGAACCAAAGCCACAGTATTACAAGGGTTAAAGTGGAGGAATAGCCCAGGATCTAATTTCAGTTGGAACTGAAACATAAGAACTGAGATACAGATTCTTCTGAATATTCTCCTTGGCACGTGTCTGAACCTACATACATACTACATAATGTTTTTAAATACGTGTGGCAGGACCAGATAGTAATGGTCAGGAGCCAAACACTGCTCTTTTCTTAGAAATGACTGAAAAGCAAGTACGTGGTATCTGTCATGGCAAGACCAACCTCTAGCCTTCCCATGGTTTAGCTGGCTTTAACTGTATGGACGTAGTGTACCCTCATCAGTGTCACTAAACCAGTCTGGAACAGGACTGTAGTTAGTTTCGTCTCCTGTGCTTGCAGCTGCATAAAATGCAGTTCTCTGGTTGTAGTCTGTGCTTCATCAAGCTGCAGATACTGAGTAGGACAGAGTTGAGCACCCATGGGAAACTTGCTTACATGGTGGTACTTTTTTCTTCATTTTAGGAGCTCATTATGAACAAGTACACTTGCTTAGTCAAACCAAGCTGGTGGCTTCAGCTCTTGCACCAAGTTTATTTGCTGCCTCAGTAGTCTATCTTTTATACCCAAGTAAATGCTTTTCATGTTTTGTTTTAGGTGTATATGCATGGAAATAACTACATGCAGAGTCTGACCGAACACTTCCCAGTCAGCATTCTCCCACAGGAATATGGGGGGGAGGAAGTCTCCGTTGAAGAGCTGGCCAAGGAATGGACTGACTTTATAATGGCATCTGCAGACTATCTTCAGAGCATTTCTCTGGTTGCCCAGGAGTAATCTTACTAGAGTATTATATAAATTCTTGAACACTGGAAGTGGAAATAAGTTTAATATGAAATCTTTCATTTAATCTTGAAATTATTGTAAATGAAACCAGTATGTCTTTGCAGAGCACTGAGTACTATATTGACTGCACTTTTATACTAACTGGAGTCTTTCAGTACATACGTCTGAAGAGATTAATGAATTCTATATGTTTGCAATACTCTTTGTAATTGACTAGCTTCTGTGCCAAAAAGCTGAATAGTGCACTGGATATCAGAGATCGACACTGCTCCTCTTAAGTCTTTGGAGACAACTCATCCGTAATAATGCAGTCCAGAACCTTATGCTTAGATCTTGTATCTTGGCTTGTCAGGATGATAGGATACAAAACCGAACAGAACGTGAATGGGATAGACTAGTTTGTTGCGGAAGCATGACTACAGGGCTAATTCACAGAGAGTGAAAAGAGGCTGCTTTTTGGATTGATTCTCAGGGAAAATGACTGTTTTGTTAGTTTGTGTCAAATTGAAAACTAGACAGCAATAGTAAGACATTTGTGTTAACTTTTGCGCTGCCTGTGCAGCTTCCCTTTTTGTGCTAATTAACACAATAATCATCCGATTTTATAGAGGAAGACAGGGAAAACACCATGTACCTGTTCTTCAAAGAACAGCATGAATCAGGAGGAGGAACTGGTAAGAGATTCAAAGCAACCTTGAAAATTCTGATTTTCTTTATTCAAAGAGATACTGTCTATGGACAAGCTATAAGCAACTCAGATGATGATCACCTTTAATTCCTACTGTAGGTCAAGAGCTGTTAGCTGTTTACAGTATCTGTCTCTTTTGGAAGGTGAAGTATGTTATACTTTGTGTATCCGAACTTTAGAAGTATTTCTTGTGTGGTTTAAGGGTGCTTGTAGGTCACCGAACCTCAGTGTAGGAAATGCTGGGTATCTTCATTTTATTTTCAGAAAAGTAATTGGAAACTTGCCAGTCCATTTCTTCCAGTGCCCAACAGAAGATATAATTTTTAATTTCCATTGAGCCCTCTTCTTTATTTCTGTAGGAGTAATGAAAAAAGTCTATACTTACTGGAAACATATTCTTATTTTTTTAATGGACACGATTCAGATATGAACACTGCATGTGTGTAAAAGCTATCACTCATGTTACATAGCAGTATCATCCTGCAGTCCCCAGTATTTAATAGTCTAAAACATTATTTTACTTTTCACTCAGCTCTTGTTAAAAACTCTGTTAACGCGCCAGCTGCTGGAATTCATTTACCCAGTGTTTAATGCTGTTTTGTAATAAGCCGGGGTCTTTGCATAAGCATTGTATATTTAAGCATTCATATGAATCTTCATATAAATGAATCCATAACAAATACTTTGTTTCTCAGGTAGCTAGAAATGCTAACTTCAGTTACTTTGGAATCTTAAGGACATTGGGATGTTATCTTAATTTATGCTTAGGGGAGAGAAATGTCTTATTTTAGATTATCGTTAACACTGTATTATTGCAAAAGCCATTGGAAGCTATTCTTTATTAGCAGGAGGAACATCTATGAAAGGTCCATAGCGTACTTGGTGGTGGTAGTTCCTTCTGCTGTGGTAAGGTCAATGCCAGATACAAAATTCTTTCAAAACCAACAAGGACTTTTTAAATATTTTTTTTTTCTTCCAATTCCCTCATTTCCTCAAGTGCATTTTTCATTCTTCTCTTTCATATAGAGCCTAAATTTAAAGAAACATTTTTCAGATATATTTTCACATATTCATATATTTCATATATCTGTCTTTTTCTCAGATTGAACTATTTTGTGATATAAAAGCTCCTTAAATAGAGGAGTTCAGTGAAGTGCTAATTCTTCTTTATAAGAAAATAAACTAAGTAGTCAGGCATCTGGCAATTCTTCAAGCGTGTAACTCAGCTTCCAAATAATTTATGAACTGGAGAACTAAAGCTATTGTCTTAATTTTACGCCTCTTCAATTTTAATCCTTGAATGTAAACTGCATAAAGGAGTGAGCTGTGTTTCAGTGAACAGGAAAATTCAAACTTTTCCTTTGAAACCAGTCTCTAACTGTTGCTGTTTTATGTAGCAGAGCCTTGACTTGTTTGCATATGTATAAGCACATGGACGAAATGTAGCCGTTTTTAAAAAAATCTTCATTGTGACTACACCGGCTCTGTGAACATAAAGTCCTAAATGTCTTTGGAAGTGCCTGGAATGTATTATTAAACAGTAACGTGTTTGCATAAGACAACAGTTAGAGCACTGAGTGCAGTTATTTTTTTCATGAACTGTTAATTATTTTTTTAATGTTTACGTGTTACAGAGAAGGTAGGAACTCTGTGCGAGGGACAGTTGCAGTTGCTGCTAATAATAAGGACACAAGATAATTAGGATTGCGTAACGAATGGCAGAGGTGTTGGTGCGATGGGTGGTGGTATGGTGCCTATGAGGTGCATAGTCAATAAAACAAAAAAAAGTAACAATCTTTTAAGTGCATTATTCCTTAAGAGTGTCAGGAGTGCCTCTAAAAAAAAGTAAGTTGCAAATATAATTTACTACTGACCATAAGCACAATGTAATGCACAATTTTTTTTTTTAATTTTGTACGTATAACGTCATTATATTAATAAAAACTTTTCGAGCGGAACCAGCCTCGCCCGTCAGTTCCTTCAGCGGGGGGTTGCGCGGGCCCCTCAGCGGGAGGCCGCCGTCTCCTCACACAGGTCGCGGGACGCCGGAACTACGTTTCCCAGCGTGCCCCGGGGCGCCGGGCGGGCCGGGCCGGGCCGGGCGCTGTGGGGCGGTAGGCCGGGCCGGGCCGGGCCGCTCGCTGAGGGGAGCGGTCGTTGCTGACGGGCCGCGGGCGACGTGGCCATGGGGCGCTTCGCGGGGCTTCCTCACCTCCCGGCCGCCGCTATCCTCCTCTTCCTCCTCGTCCGCTGCGCCGCCGCAGCCTCCCTCCTGCTCCGGAGCCGCCCGGCTGAGCGCAACGACAGACCCATCATCGGTAAGGGGGGTGGGGGCGGTGGGGCCGGAGGGTGGCCGTCCCTCAGCTGCCGGCGGCCGCTGCCCGGGGGTTACCGGCCGGCCCTGGGCGGCCTCGCACCCCGTCTTCGGCGTCCTGAGGGAGAGAACCGCTCCCATAACCGACATGAAACCGTGCAGGCTTCTGTGCGGAGTCAAAGGGCTCCTGAAGTGGAGGGGTGGTTAAAGCTTTTGTAAATAGTGTCACGCTATACATGCCTTGTTTAAAAATCCCCAAATAACTATAACTTATTTAAGTGAAGCTGTACTCTAAGTAAATTGAGTCTTGTGGAAAATTGAGTCAACAGAATTGATAATGTGTGTTTATTTGTTACCTTGTGACCGGGCATCATAATTGATGCCCTATTGTCTCAGTGTTTGTAATTCTTTCAGGCAGTAAATGTAACGCTGTAACCCAGCATGTAGGAAATGGGAGTTTAATTTTTCTTTTGGTGCCTAGCGTTTGCTCTTTGTATAGTGCTAACTTTCTTTCTTGGACCCTCCAGGGGTGTTGTCACAGGAATGTCACTTCGAGAAGTTTCGCAGATTTGGAAGTTCTTATATCGCAGCTTCATATGTGAAGTTTTTGGAATCTGCTGGTGCCCGAGTTGTGCCAATAAGGTAGATTTTTATATGCTTACAAGTGGGTAATAAATGTTTGATGTGAGGCATCTTAGAGGCACAGAAAGCAGTTGTGCTGCTTTTCTGAGTGTTTAGACCTCCTTAAAAACTATTTGAAGATTCCACAATTTGCAAGCAGTTTGTTTTAGAAATCAGAATAAAAGCAGACTGGAACATGTAATTTTTAATATTTCTTATTATAACCTTTATTTGAAAAATACTCTTTTTTTTGACCTGTAAAATTACATTCCATAGTTTGCGTCTGTGACTTTTGAAGTTAGCTATATTCAGTCTAATTAATTGTGCCCCCCCAAACACCCATAGATATCTAGATATATATACACATACTGTCTTCTGTCACATTATGTAGTCACAGAATTCAGGTAATGGAGAAAGGCCATCAATAGTTCTTGAAGAAATCAAAGTCCAGTTCTGCTCAAACTGTGGGTCACTAACTCCATGTGTTGTATTTCAGTTGTTGGTTAAAAAGTAGCAGAGTAACGCACGCAACTGACAATGCTTCATAGCCAGCAGTTATTTATAAAACAGTAAATGCACTGAAGTCAGATGTTAAAATTATAATTGTCAGAAGTTTAAAACAGTACTAATGCCACTGCAGAAAATCGCAACAGGATATATCTACACAGTCCAATAAGGGCATCAGATAAGTGCCTGAATTAGAAGCCAGCGTTCTTCACGTAGCTGGTGGAGCTTTCAGAATGGTCACTGACCAGAAGCTTCATAGGTGAATGATGGCCTCTAATTCTGGCAACTAAGTTAGATGCAGCAAAGCTGGATGCTTTGAATATACCCAGTGTATCAGTTCTGTGCGAGTGTAGTCACACTGCTTTGCTGATATTTTGATGGTGCTGAGGTCTTTCTCATCTTTCCACCTCATCTTTCCTGAAGAATGGGTGTGACCTACTGTTTGCAGCTCTGCCCTTCTTGGAGTCAACTGGAAACTGGAGTTGCCGGTCTGCAGGAAATAATAACCACGCCATTCATGTAAATGTTAAATTTAACAAATGTCTGCAAAGGGGTCTTGCAGTACCTAATCCTGAACGGCTCCAGACAGGGTTCTACTTTCAATCTTGTGGATTCTCAGTCTCTACTGAGCTGTGTCAAGTGCAATGTTTGATTTGATTTGGGACTATTTTATTCTGTTTAAAGCATGCTTTCGACATATTTTCTGTGTTTCTGTTCAATAACAATGATATTTTTGTGGTTAAATATGTATATTTCTTATGTGTTCTGTAACTATTTTCTTGTCGTTTCAGATTAAATCTTTCAGATGAAGAATATGACAAAATATTCCACTCTATTAACGGGTAAGTTTTCATCACTGATTTTCTGTTGAAAGAAATGATGGTTCTGGTTTTGAGCTGTGCCATGTTATCAAGAACACTGTCTTTCTACTCTCTTGAGAGGTTGTGCTGAGCACTTCAGACATGTAAATATTTTCTAAGGCAGAGAGCACTATTTCATCCGATGTGTGTCTGCTGCCTTTTCTTTCTCGAGGAGCACGTGTCAGATAATCTGCAACAGTGCCAAGGCTCATCTTGGCATTCTCCTGTGCTTGTCTGCAGGCAGACAGAAGTGGTGTTAATAGTGGTTAACAGTTGAAATGAAATAGCCAGCTTCCTCTTTGTTAAATTTTTCCTCTTCCTCATTTAAGTGATCACCTTAATTTTGGTATTTAATAGCACTTGCTATGAGTTTTATCACTGTTACTACCCTTTCTTCCCTCTTCCAGTCTTCTCCATATCTCCTTTATCGTAAAAGTTTCTGATTTCCCATCTCTTCTACCCTTTTCTCTTGGTGTGCTTTCTCTCTTGCTACTTGAATGGCCCATCTTGCCTGTTGTGATTCTGTGGCTTAAGTCTAACTTTCCAGCTAACTTATGGCAACTGTCCACCCACGTGTTCTTCCTGCATTTTAAATGTGGGATAATGTGATCTAATTTAATGCATTTTAATTGTGGTATAAGCAAAGTCAAAACCTTTTATGTCTGCCTTGTGCTAAAAGTGCACTTCCGAAGAGTTAAATCACCTGATGCTGCACTTCACAGGCTGGATTGTGTGTGAGCCTGTAGCATGTGATTGCACTACTTGTAGTCACAAGATGAGCATCTTAAACCATGAATAGTTTTGTTAGGCTTATGCATATGCTAGAATGCTAATCAACAGGTGTAGAACTTGCAGATTTAGGCCTGTTGCTGTCTGGGGAGAGTATTGTTGTCTTGCGCTCCACAGCACACCCTGCACGCTAAGACATGGGTCTTTACAGTCTTGTGGTATAAGCAAGTATAAAGCAGTGACACTTTCTTCCCTGTGGCTCCTCATGTTGGAGGCAAAATGAATGATTTCATCCCTTTCTCATGGCAGCCAGCCTCTCTTTTGTTGCCAGAAGACCAATGGGGTCTCCCATTCTTTCTACCTCACCGCTTACCTTGATGCAGAAGAGGGTATTAGACAAGTAGATCCAGTTCCCTTATCCTTCTGTCTTTGCAGCGACTGGCAGCTGGGTGTGTGCTATGCAGGTGACCAAGGATGGTCTATATTTCCTCTTGTTGCCCTGTCAGCTAATGGCTGCCACAGCATACCTATGTGTAAATAACAAATAAGATCTCTGGAGGGAAGGACTTTTCATTCTGTGGAAACTTAGAATAAGAAAGAGATATATTGATGTTCCATGTTGTAAGAGCTTGGCTCCAGGTTCTTTGCAGCTGGAAATTATTTATTATTAAACACCACCTTCTTAAAATCATGACATTTACTATAGCAGAGACAAAATTTTATGAATATAAAACAACATCAGCTCTAATGAGTTAGAGATACTGGAATGCAGGTAGCCTGAATTTCAATCTGCTTATGACTATGTCAAGCCATTATCATTGCTACTTAATGGATTACTTCCTTTTTGCATTATCAGAACTGGCGACTGTTTTTCCTATTGGAAAATTAGTATTGACCAGTTTTTGGATTGAACAAAAGGAACAGGGGAAGTGAATTTTCTACCACTTCCATGTAAGGATCGCCTTATTTGTCTAACTAGACCTTGGTAGAAATCTATAATCTGACCTGTTTTGAACCTACTTTTTTAGCTGTATTTATTTTTATATTGGGACTGGAGAGTAATCTGATTTATATTTTTGTGAATACTGCTCTACTTTTCCACCAAATACTTGGTGGCATTCGCGTGATCCTGTGCATCATTCACCTTAAAATAAACCTGGTTATGAGGGTTTAAACTCACAATCACTCTGTAAATGCTTAGGATCATTTGAGGTGTTAGTTGTTTCTAGCTGTTTGTTAGCATCTCACTGATGCAGGTTGTCATTTCCAGAGCACAGAAACACAGAGTAAATTCTTCAGTCATTTTGATAAAAAATCAGCAACTGGTGAGTGTGGCTTGAGTAAATCTAGTTGCGGTTCTGCTGCAGTGGGTTAGGGAGTGCTCACACATTCATTCCTGATGGTTCTGTGGGTACGGTTCCAGTTACAGCCAGAAGAGACTTCCTTCATTTCGTGTTACTGTCTCTGATGGGACGTGATTAATTTCTATGTCATCACATGTACCTGTGAAATCTGGTTAACTGTGTGTTGTGGTGTTTGGGTTTGGGGAGCTGCATGGAGAATTGCTGCTGTTGTTGAATTTTTTTTTTTTTGTGCAAGACTGTGCACTATTTCTTTGAAATTCTTTCTTAGATTGCTTTGTCTTCTTCAGCTATATTAGCTCCTGTGTGACCGAAGGTTACAGATAAACATACTTTTTTTTTTTTTTTTTTTCCTTTTTAATAGGAACTTTTTGTTGTGTGTTGTCTGCAATAAGCAGGTCACTCTGCCAGAACCACAATTCTTTACTGAAATTGAACAGGACGAATTAAGATTGGGGCCAGGATTTTAAAGTGGTAGGGAGAGCCAGCTAAGAGTCAGGACAGGATTTGATGGAGTCATGGCACCCAAGCCTTTTGTATACCATCTGAAATCTGTATGTTCTGTGTATTTTCTGTTTACTCTCCTCATCCTTATGTTGCATTAGGCTTGGTCGCTACTTTGTGATAGTAACCATTCTTCAGTAGAAGAATACTAAGATTTAGGATATGATTCAGTTAAATACTAAGACACCTAAACTTAGGTGTCTGCGTGTGCACTAGCTGTCTAAACTCACATGATTAATGGAATGCTAATCAGTACAGGCATTGGAGCCTACAGGGCTGTTGAACCTACTCACCAGGTGGGTGTCTGCTCTAGAAAACCTATTCAAGTCTCCATTGACTTTTCTGACTAGATCCCTGCTGTCCATAAGGGAAGCTTAAATTCCTGTCTATAGATTTCTGAAATGTAGATGTCTTAATCTAGACCTGGATCCTACCATTAAAACCGCTGTCAGACCTTTCTCTGTGTACGTTGTCCAGGTTTCAGTTTGATCACCGTTGCTAATCAGATTCTTGGATGTTGCCTTGCAGGGTACTTTTTCCAGGAGGTGGTGTGGATCTTAAGACTTCAGAATATTCCAGGGTTGCTAAGATATTTTACCACAAGGCATTAGAGGTAATTACTAAGGAACAGTCTGTTCTTGTTTTTGTCACTGTTCAGAGATCAAAATGACAGGGAGGCTCATATTTTCATAGTTTTCCATTGGCATCCAGTGTGTTAACTGTAAGCCAGATAATAAGTAGCTTATTGCTGGCTTCTGCATAAAAAAATCATTTTGTACCTTAAGATTCAGACTTCTGACACCCTATCCTCTTATATGTTGTGTCATGGTGTTAAACTCCAAAGTTCTTCGGGTGAGAACAGTATCATTTATTCCTTGGACCTGGAGCTTTATGGCTTTGTGGAACTTGCAATAAAGTAACAATAATTCCTTCCAAAAGCCCAGAGTATCCGTTGCCATTAAATGTTGAATAAAGATATACGTAAATGTGATCATTTGTAGAAGTCTCATGACTAAAGTTTAGACTCAGAAAGAATTCTAGAGACATTCTCAAATAAACCAATTTGCAATAATACAGCATTAAGGCCTCCTTTCACATATATGTTACAGCTAGTAAAACACGTTTATTCTCACTTATCTATAAGTAGATTTAAATATATCTTTGGAGGTGAAGGTAAGGGGTCTACATTAGTTATGTTACACCATATTACCTGCTTCTTTGCATTGGTAACGGTAAACGTAGCAGATTTTTAAAGTAAATACTAGCTTAATTTATAACACAGAAAAAAGTGGGAGAACACTTGAAAGGCTATATTAATTATTTTTTAATATTTATATGATAGCTTTATTAAGAAAAGATTGAATTTCTGGGAAAGCTGTTTCTTTCAAAGAACGTCAGGAAGGCTCTGAACCCTTATTGAAGATTTAATTCTCTTAGAGCATAAGGGGTGGGTTTTTTTCAGATAGTAATCAACAAATTTGGCAGTAAAATTTGTGTTGTGGAAGGGAATGGAGATTCACTGAGCTTTATATACAATCATTAAGATTTGTTAAGTATCTTCTGTATTAATTTTGAATAAAAATCTAAATTATCTTTCTTTTTTCCTCTTTACTGACTTTATTTTCAGCTAACATTGATTAAAATTGTCACAGAATCTATACTTTGGAAAACTTTGCCCAATTTTAGAGCCAGTTATGAGTAGTCCTTAAACTGTTACCGTGGTAGAAGTGCTCATTGACAGCGAGGAATTCCTCTTCTACACTTTCTGTTGACTTTCCAACAGCAGGGAAGGAGAGTACAGGCAGTGGCATTCACAGGACCAGTCAGCTGCTGCAATTCAGTAATTCGGTTTCCTACTCCTCAGTCACCATGGCACCAATGTTGTTATTCTTTTGTCTGTCTCTGTCTTTATTCATGGTGATGGTTAGTCTGTCGCCTTAAACCTGAATCTTGCAAAGACTATCTCAGTTCTATGTAAGCCAATTAATCTCATTTGTCTCTTTGAAACTGCTCACTGTGTGAAGTGCAGCCTGTGTCTTGGTATTCGGTATCGGAGCAAGGGTTTCTTGTGGTTTGCAGTGCTGTTACGAAATTCTGTTGACATTTCACAATGATTAACTGAATTGCTTATGTCATAATTTTATGATCAGAGAAACAGGTTTATTAGGTGGTATGTGTATTTCAGGTGAGTGAAAGGCAGAAAATACTTTTTGGTTCATCGTAGGTAACCCTTACTAATAAGCTGGATTTTTTTCTGTGTTGTTTGTGATGATCGTGTGTTTTGATTTTCATCTTTTGAGACCTAATCAGAGCTATAAAATATTGGCAGTTTTACTAATGTAAGGTGAGCTACAGTAGTCAAGAGTGCATTAGCAGGTACAGAATTGACTGAATTTTATGGGGTTTTTTTTTTTAGAGCGCATGAGGGCTCCTTTTCATTTTCAAATGTTCACAATGAGAAATGGCTTGGTCTGGCTCTGCTTTAACATTAACAGAAGATGTGAAATGATAATCACCATCCAAGTCAATAGAATTTTACTAGCTAGACAAAAACCTAAATTGAAATACTGTTTTCCAGCTTTTAAATTAGTTTTTAAAATATGACATCTTGGGTATTGCTTAATATATGCGTAGCCTCCAGGCTAATGTTTATTAAAAAAAAAAAAAGATGGGGAACAAAAAGTTTACAGTTCAGTACTTTCTTACATGAAAGAAAGATGGTGGAGTTGCAAGTTCTGTGTCTCTAGCCATGTGTGATGGGTAGTCAGGAAGACTCTGCAGTACTATTAGCCTTCTTTCTGTAAATCTGCCATGTTTTGCTCTGAGAAGAAGTGGTTACGTTGCCTCTTATTACCATACTACCAGTAATGCAGTAGGGTAACATTTTTATTCTAAGCCTGTAATTTCAGCTTTCTCAAAAATGGCTTTTGAGCAGCAGCTCTTTGGGGGGTGGAGTGGTATGCATAACTTAAAAATGTTTAGAAACAAGTTAAGAAAGACTACTCAGATTTCATAAAACTGGGAGTTCTGAAACATTCCATTCTCTAAGATGTGCTTACTATCAGGAATAAACCATGCAAAATGCAAATTCCTACTGTGTGTATGCACTGTGCTTAGTTAAGAAACAAGAAGCTGGTTGCTCTTTTGGCTTTCCTTTTCTCCTTTTTGCTTTCTTCTCTTGTTTTTGCACTTATCCGCTAATTTTTATTCTTTTGAAAATGATCGTCACTTTTTTATGTTGCTTAAACTCACAATTTATCTTTCTGGAACACAGGTACATACCTGCTAGTTAAATAAGCATATAAGTATGTCACTTAAGGCAGTAGCCATGCTAGTAATAGGATTTATGTTTTCTTAATACAGATGGGTGGGCATAGGTGTATGGACATTGTAAAGGGCCCTTTCTATGTGACCATAACGCGCTTCATGTAAAAGTATGAATTGTGATGAATAGGCTTTCTCTCAAAATGGTGACAGATTGGTTTGTGTCCCCTCTTACGATTGCCTTTTTTATAGAAATGTTGCCGTTTTGTGGTTTCTGTTTAGGCTTCCCTTGATGTTACTTATTTGTAGAACAGAACAATCAAATTAACATCAACATTAGGCTCAGTTTACTGCTTCGATAGATGTGTATATCCCCTAGCCTTCGTATTTTAGGAGAAAAACTAAGGGAGTCTGTGTTTATTTCAATTGTAATTGAACTGTTACAATTCCTCTGGTAGCAGTTTGTACTGCTGTAGTAGTTTTACTTCTCACCTACACAAGAGAAAGCAAAAAAAGTAGGAAGTTCTCTTCAGTCTTCTTTCTGTAAATCTTCAGTACTTTTCACTTATGTTGTTACTTTTTATTTTGAAGGCTAATGATAAAGGAGATTATTTCCCAGTATGGGGAACATGCCTTGGACACGAAGAGCTTACATACCTCACAAGTGGCGAAGTTTTACTTGTTAATACCAAGACAGATGGTTTTGCACTCCCTCTGAACTTTACCTCAGGTGAAAAATCCATTACATCTCATGTCTTGAGTTTTGCTGAGAGGGATTGTGTTTTGTTTGTGATAAATACACAGAGGTGAATGTTTGAGAGGTTTCTGATTATTATCTTGCTAAATTCTTTCTTATTAAGTTGCCATGACTGTTTTTATAAAGTCGGTTCAACTCTGTCACTTTACAGCAGAGATGTGAGCACAAGCCATATGGAACTAACAACAGTAAGCAGAAACCACAGTTGTGGCTCTGAGTCATTTGATAACTTGGACCTACAAAAATAATGTGGGTTTAGGTCTCTCTTTGTTATCAAGTTGAACAAAATTCATGGGTCCAAAACCTATCAAGCTCGAAGAGCAGGTGATTTTAAATTTTTCAAATTGCATCTTTCCTAATGATTAATATTAGCATTGCTGTCCCACTTTTACAGTATTGAAATCGGAGATATCCCTTAAGATACAGCTGTGCCATTCATCAACACTGGTAAAATGTAGCCTCTGTTGATACTTTATCCTTTAATTTGTGAGTAATCCATCTGTGGAACATGCAGCATTCACAATTCTGTCTTTTGTACTCATTGTGAATGAGTACAAGTCACTGAAATGAGGGGCGAAGAATGGTGCTTATTTTAGTGAGAACTTAAGTAGCAAAGTTGGGTCCTCTCTGGGTCAAGACTGGAGGACAGTGGTAATAGCATATTGGAAACCTGTTGTAGTTATTTCACTGATTTTCCTTGCAGCCTATTCTAAAATCACAAAGTTATACTACAGAAAAAGGTTTACTTTAATACAGTATTTTATTAAATTTGTCTCCTGTTCAGTATTAGTCAATATGTTAGCAGCTTGGGTAATGGACAGTATCCTCTCTTCATTTTTCTTTGTAATAGCTGCAAAAGACAGTAGATTATTCAAGAATTTCCCTGATGATGTGTTACGTGCATTTGCTACTGAGCCGTTGACATCAAACTTTCATATGTGGAGCCTCTCCATGGAGGTATTTGATCATTTTATTTCCTGAACACAAATGCATTTGCCCTGTTAAAACTAAAAATAAATGAGCAAATAACATCTTTTTTTCTTCCCTTCCTTGTCACAGAATTTCACAAAGAATGAAAGGCTTCGTAATTTCTATAATGTTCTGACCACTAACACCGATGGTGAACTGGAGTTTATATCTACCATGGAAGGTAGGGAAACGAATTTCCTTTGTAAACTGTGACTGTAACAAACTAGTTCTTTAGAGGTGTTTTGGCATTGATGTAATTTGTACTGGCCCTTGCTGTTAGAATAGCAGGGAGAGCTGCTGGTGCTCTGGCTGTGAGGAACATACTCTGTTTGCAGTATCTTTTGAGTACATATTTGTGAGCCTAATTAATTACTTCACTCACCTACTGTTACGCTTTAGGAATATTTGAGTGCTGTGATGCGAAGAGTACAGCACTCATCTTGTAGCATTTTAATCCTTCCATGGTGCAATGTGCCCGTGTTGCACCTTGCTTTCTGGCTGCTTACGCTCGCATTCTTGCGGTGCTCTGTATCCATTTGCTGTTTACAGAAAGAACAATTCAGAGTGCTGAGGTAACAGCAGCATGCCTCATTACTTTAGCAGCAATACTGGTAATTGCCCTCCTCCAAAAGCCTTTTGCATTACTTATCTTGCATTGTGTATGTTTTGCACCAGGCTTACTCGGCTCAAGAAACAAGTTAGCTCTTTAGGGAGTGGTTTATCTTGATCGGGGCACTACTAAGAGCTCTACAGTAAGGCCCAGCTGTCAGCCCATGGGATTCATCTGTACAGCATACTGGCTGTCCTCCAGAACGGAGGAATAGCAGTTTGATCAGAAAACCTGATTAGGCTAATGACAGACATCTCCTGTGCCTGCAAGCGGTTTATCACAGAGCAATCATCAGCTGCCGTTCTCTGTAAGAGAGTTAAGGACTGGCTTCCCCTTGTGTGCATCAGGGCAGGCACAGAGTAGATGGGAGCTGCCCCTGGATTGACTAGGCTTTCAAGGAGATCCCAAGACTTGGATCTGTCCCATGGAACTGCCAGGAATATCCTGTGTGGCTGTGAATATTTTATGTTGAGTGATGCTGGCAATAGATAGGAAGTTTTGAGACCAATACGTTTGTAACGTTATTTTTTAATATATAAATATTAATTCTGAAATGAATAATCAAAAAAGTGATGTACAAAAATCTTCTTGCATAGAAAGTGACCCTTCTTTTACAATATCCATTTTTTCCTTCAGTTCTACTGCGACTTTAACAGAGTTTCAACTTGCAGTTTAAGATTCTGTGAAACTGTTGATAAGTGAAGTATTTTTGTAGCTTATGCTTTGAGTTTATTTTGCAGTAAGACTAAGCGTATAATGCTTAAGGCATAGACCTTGCTTATGTGCTTTGTATTTGTTGCAGCGTACAAATACCCAATTTATGGTGTCCAGTGGCATCCAGAGAAAAATCCTTTTGAGTGGAAGGATTCACCTGGCATTCCACATTCCCCATCAGCTGTAAAAGCAGCCTATTATATAGCTGACTTCTTCATTAATGAAGGTAAAAAGTTTATTATCTAAAAATGTCATTTTTTAGGGTGAAATGTTAGTGAAAATCTTTGAAGAAGACAGACCTCTCTTTTGGTTGTCAAAGTTCAGTACCTCTTACTGCTTCCTAAGAAGATTACTCTGCAAGCTTTATAGGCTTATAAAAAACCAAGGGATACTAGAAATAGAATGGCTTAGTAAAAGTGACATCGAAAGGCCAGGCATTCCACAAACTCTTTTCAGTAGGCTGGCTCAAAAGTCTTGTTTGTGCTGTGACTTTCTATCATTTTGAATGGTCACTGTAACATTTTAGCCTCCTTTCCACAAAGACAATGAAACAAAAAAAAAATACTCCATTCATAATTCCAGAGGTTTTTTCAGTTCCAAACTGAGTTATAGTCATTAAATGTATTCTCAGTTTTGCTTGCAAAATATGTGCACCAAGACTATAAATACTGCTTGGGCAGTATGTGGATGTATAAAAGCTGTGAAATGTAGTGCCCAACAGTGGTATACTATAGACAGCACAAGAAGTTTTTGAATTTTGCAGAGCTTCTAATTTGTTTGTTTATACCCTAAGAAGCTGGAAGTAACTAATGTATAAAATGTTGATTATTTATGACACTTCCGGTGTATTTGCTATAAATAAGCAGGATATAAATACAAGAGTATTTGAAGGGATCAAGCTCGCTTTATTCCTCTATTTATACTTACTAAACCATTCTGCTGAAATACCATTTTCATATTTTAAATTGAATGTTTATGAAATTGTCTTACCTGATTGATTGGGACTATGAAGAACATAATCAATAACCTAATTGAGTTTGGTCTCTAGATTTCATCTCTAATCAAGAGAGTCATCTAATTGGAGAAAGCAGACAGTGATTTAAAGAAATGCAACTTGTGCTGACCTGGTCAGTGAGAGTGTAGAAATAAAAGTTGTGCTTCATACAAGTTCAGGGCTCTTCCTTGCAGAATGTAGGCCTACTCTCCTTTGTGAAAAGGTAGCAAAATATGTAAAGTTCCTCGTCAGTATGCATAAGCTTCCTGTATTTTAAGAATTTTGATATAGTACTTAGGAGAGTCTAAGACAAAAATAGAGGGTAAAACAGGAGAAAGTATAGTATGAGTCTGTTTTTGTAGTCTAATACTAGAATGCAACATATTTTCTAGTTCTGTTTGCCACATTCTCTAGTATCTGTCTACACACTGTATTGCAGGCAGAAGTAAGCTTGCTCAGGCCATTATCCAAGTAAATGTGGCAAAATAAGTGTCAACTCTGCCTGTAAGTCCTGTTGAGACAGAGTGCATGTGACTTCTTTTATATATGTATACACATATATAAGATAGTAGTAGTGCATAGTAGCACACAGATGTGTCACTAGCTTTTGGATCTGTTGACCTTCAATTCTAGTAGAGCAAACTTGTGTCAACCAGCTGTATGTGAGTACCGCCGGTCTCAAATACCAAATCATGAATTATTCTCCACTACCTCCCCAATTTGTGTACAGCTGCTCCTACTAAGTACTTCATATCATAACGTTGCAATGAGTAATTGATGTTTTTAGCTACTGTAAGGCAGAATGTCTTCCTTAACTTTGCAAATAGACCACAGGGTGAAAACTGTAAACTGCTTTCAGATGGTAAAAAGAGGCTTATCTATGGTCACTTAATAACTAAACCATTCTAGTGAAATAGCATTTTCTTATCCATCCATTGTTAAGTTTAACTTATGTAGAGTTGCCAACGTGGTAAACCAGATGAGGATTCAGATTTTGTTGTCCTCACCAGTACAGTCCATGTTAACACTGCAACTTTCAGTAAGCTGATACTCTGGAGCATTTCTTTCAGTATTGCAAGTACTGGTATCTCTGGTAGGTACTTCCAGTACCTCATGGATAAATATTTTTTACAGTCTTGGCTTCAAATTAATAATAAAATTTCTCCCTCCCCAGTAATAAAATACTACCGTAACCAGCTTTCTGAAGATGTATCTTCACAGTTCTTCACATAGTAGTTACTGTAATTCTGTTTGCTGTTATGCTACACAGAATAACTTACTTTGCCAAGAAAGGTACTGTCAAAGAGGAAAACAGTAAAGTGATCTGTACTTTTACAATGTTTTACAGCCCGGAAGAGCCTGCACCGTTTCCCCAGTCAAGATGAGGAAACAAAAGAATTGATTTATAATTATACTCCGATTTATACAGGAACATTTTCTTCATTTCAGCAAATCTATTTTTTTGATTGAGTGTCGTGTCAAAGGTGCAATGTTACTATTTATAAATGGAATTATTTGCCAGCATTGCATAATCAAGCTGATATAGCGTGACAGCCAGAACAGTTCTCTTCCTTTGCAATGATTTATCCTGTGTTTCTTCTGTGCTGTTGGGCCATTAATATAAAAATTTACATTCAGTAATGTAATAATGGTCTTGGATCACACTTTAAGGTAAGGTACAGAAAAATGCATTTTTCTTCCAGCGAAGAGGTCTTGATTATGCTTATAAACCTGAAAGTAATTAGGTTATTACAAGGAAAAACACTGTATTCATATATTTTAAAATACGAGAGTTTTCTTTGTAAAATGTTGTGGACTGTGATACTAGGGGCTTTGATACATTGCTTAGTAAAATCTTATCCTTTTCACATGATCTAACAAATGAGACTTCTGATCTTGGGTTTGTCGTAAATATGTGTATGTGACCAAGTTCTTGACAGGGACTATTTTGTCATTTGAAAAAATGACCAACATGATAAAGGGGTATGATATCAAAACGGCATTTTTGCCTAAAAAGCACATGCTATATCCCATTTGTGAAGCTGTTTCTCTTGTACATTCAATATTATTTGGAGTGCTTATACCCTGTGACATCTGCGTAAATATGAGGATGTCGTGTAAACTAGACATTGCAAATATCACATAAAATAAGTCAGTTTAGAGGACATAGTTAAGTGCTGATTCCACTTTCTGTTCTTTTCAAATTCAGTTTTATATGTCCTCCAAGAATTTCTGTGAGAGTGAGTGGAGTCAGCAGACAGATATGAGATGCAGACGTCCGTTTCTTTGTATTTAAAGGAATGTAAACCTGATTTTTTCTTTACATAGTCTGACTTTTCCTGTAGCTCCTGGCTAGAATTCTCACTTTGAGTCAAGAGGTAGTTTGCCATTGAAGACGGTAGTTTCTTTCTGTCTTGTCAGATAGTTTAATGCAGCTAGAATTCAAACAGCAGATGAATGTATTTGAGAAACTTATTAATGTTGACATAATGTGGTAATAGCAGTTGCATTCAATACACTGTGATGCCTTTTTTCTTTTTTTTTTTTCTCTTTGCTTTACTGCACGCTTTGTGAAAGTTTTGCTCAGTAGTTTTGTGTGGTGTCCAAAAAGGAACTAAGATGAGACAGTCAAACATAAATCTCCTCTATTGCACAGCTTCCAAACTCTGTTAACATCAATGGGGATTTGGAGTTTATGAAGAATTCAGCTTTGTACCTCAGCTGTTTTATAGTACCTTATATGCTCAAGTACCATATCTGAATAAAGCTGGTACATTTCTCAGGTTTTTTCAAGTAAAGTACTCTCTAACTTGTTCTTTATCGTGAAACAACTACGTAAGAGAATGTGAAATGCATTAGTTAAAAAACTATAAGGAAACATTAACTGTGACTACCAGAAAGACACTACCAGGTAATTACAAGCATAAATATGCAGATTATTTCTACATTTGTCAGAGCGGCCAAATCCAGTAAATGGACCTCTTTTTCAATAAAGGTGACTTTATTATATTAACTTTATTAGCTGACTCCTAAGTAGAACCGAGAGTAAAAAGAGGATTATGCTCTACAGTTGCTATAAATGCCGCAGCTAAGGTAGTTACAAACCAAGTCCAGTCTTCTTTTTCAGGAATAGCCCTAAGAATTTGCCTAAGTAAGGAGGGCAGGATTTACCCTTAAAAACAGGGATCAGTCGTGCAAGTGAAACATCTGCTATAACTGCAAATGGTAGTAATTAGTTCCTATGTGTGTAACTATAAGGAATATTGTGTGTAATATGATGAGGGAGCAGTGTCTGTATTATGAATTTTTTTTGTGTCTTTCCTTTGTATTCTTTATCTTGTAAAGCCTTGTTTGATGGTACCGATGATTTTTCTATGATACACAAAATAAACTTTTATTCAAGCAGATGTGTATTTTTGTTCCTTTTAAATACCATGGATGGAGCCTTAACAGTCATTGTCTTTTTATTTCCATCTGTGACAGTCACAAATCGGGAGGCTACTGTAGCATGTGTCCGCTTGGTATGGTCATGTCAACAAGTCAGGGTCAGGATAAGACCTGGCACAGACATACCTACAGCACCGCTCAGGCAGGGACCCATGCCCAGAGCCTGAGCTTCAATGCGCTTGAATGAGGCTGCTGAACAAAGGGGCAGAAGCTTTCAGCAAGGCTGCCCACAGCTCTTCCTCATGCGGCCCTGTCACAGGAGGCTCATCCCAGGCGTGATGTCCGAGCTCGCTTGTGCCAAACCCCTGCGAAGGTTGGGAAGGGGCTGCAGAGAGCTGTGAGCAAAGCAACTGCCCTGTTCAGTGTTCAGTGCCCTGTACTCAGCACTGGTGAGACCTCACCTTGAATGCTGCGGCCAGTTTTGTGCCCTCACCACGAAAAAGACATTTTGATGCTGGAGCACGTCCAGAGAAGGGCAACGAAGCTGGTGAGAGGTCTGAAGAATAAGTCTTATGAGGAGCAGCTGAGGGAACTGGGGTAGTTCAGCCTGGAGAAAAGGAGGCTGGGGGGAGACCTTATCACTCTCTAGAACTGCCTGAAAGGAGGCTGTAGCGAGGTGGGGGTCAGTCTCTTCTCCCAAATAACAGGTGATAGGACAAGAGGAAGCAGCCTCAAGTTGTGCCAGGGAAGGTTTAGACTGGGTATTAGGAAAAATTTTTACATTGATCAAGCATCGGAACAGGCTGCCCAGGGAAATGGTTGGGTCACCATCCCTGGAGGTATTTAAAAGATGGGCAGACACAGTGCTTAGAGATACGGTTTAGTGATGGTTTTTGTCAGAGTTAGGTTGATGGTTGGACTAGATGATGTGAAAGGTCCCTTCCAACCTCGGCAATTCTATGATTCTGTGGAATGTGAGCTTCTCTCTGTTCCTTTTAACACCTGACATCTTCCATCAAGCTAATCAGAAGCAAACTATAGGAACCCAGAACTGGCTAGCACTCACCCAATAGAGGGGTTAAAAATTTGTTTTAAAGAAGTTTCTGTAGACCTCTCTGCTCTGAGTGATTTACAATCTGTTTTTTCATTGCTCAGGCAGAACTTCTAACATAGTTTTTAGGATAAGTGCTGGAGAGAGAAGAAAAGGAGCCTGTGGCCATACTCCCAGCATACTCAGAGTATGGCTTATGAGCCTAATCTTGCTTGCTGCTGTGTGGGAAAAACATCCATTGATCAGCAAGGTAACCCTGCGTGTTTTGCAGATTATATGAAAAGATCTTTCACAGGGAAAAATTTGAAATGTTTTCCTTTGTACTATTCTGCTTTTACCACTAGATGGCCTACAAGAACCAGTATTTCGTGCAATTTTGTAGTCGGGTGTGGTGGTGTCTCAAAAGTTTGAAGCCAGACGTTGAATAGGGTATTCATTGTACTGTGGTATTTACTTATATACCAGGATATTTGGGATGTTGAGGAAGAAGAAAGGAGGAGACAGAATAAGACTGGAATTTTATTGGCATAACTGGCCAGATTGGCAGAATCGCAGGAAAGAAATAGGGAGTGCATGATCATAGAATTATTCAGCTGGCATTAAATATTGATTTCGGTGAATATTTAAAACATTTGAGCATTAGTTGGAGGTGACTGGAACGACATCCCTATTTTCAGGTGGTTGTTCCTCCCCTGTAGCCACAGAATCTGTCTTGGTTCCTTTTTCTGTAGTTATGAAACTAGCTTGTGCGAAACAGAGGGACAGTTTGAACAACCAGGAAGAACAAAAATGAATAGTTTCCCAGTGGTGTATTATCCCTGCATTGCCCCTGGGAGGCAGGAGTCCTGAGGGGAGAGAAGTAGCCATGAGTGTGATCAGGGAGCTGAAGACTGTGGGCCAGTGCACACTCAGGAACGGCTGGGTTGGGAGGGTGTACACAAGAAGATTTCACAGTCATTTTTATCGCAGTACACAGTCACTATTGTCACCGTAATTAATTTTTTATTTTATTTTTTTCTGGGGTTGGTTTATTTTTCTTCTGTGGCGTTCGCTTGTGTGCACCTGGTGGTGGTGGTATCAGAAAAGCTATGGGAGTTGGCTAGCGTTCAGCTCCCATTAAGGTTTCTGAAATGCCTGTTCAAATTATTTTGGTTTGAGTACTTACATGGAAGGCAGATTGACGGATACTGTGAGGTGATTGATTACCCTCCCTTGTTAGCCTCGTGTTTTTCCCCTGGGCAGGCCTTTTTCCTAATCCAGTGCTTATTTATAGGGCAAATAGTGAGGAATATCCTGCCCAGGGCCACCTGTTGATCAGGATACTATTCCAGCTTTCATCACTTCCTCAGAAAGTTTATATCTGTTTCATAACGTAAATAGACTGTTTTTAGAGCCAACTTCCTCTATGAGTTCTTATATAGCCAAAAGTTTCCAAGACCCTTCATCCAAAAAGTCCAGACCATCTAAAAATAGCCATCGCCATTTGAAAAAGCACTTGAACAAGGCATTTGTTCCGAACTCAAGCAAAAACCCCTCAGGTTCTGTTCTTTGTGACTCTTGGAAATGTAGTGAACAAACACCCCTTGCGACTAAGCTTTTTCTAAATGAAAGGCAAAAAGCAAACAAAACAAAAGGCTGAAGGGAGTAAAATCTAGCAACTGTTGCTTCCGATCATCAAAGCGATCGCGTTGAGTCCTATTAGCCTGGGGCTACGTACCTCCCAAGCTTCCTTTGGTCATCTACTCTGGAAGGTGTTTCACTGTGCTTTTGCAGTTATACAAGTCCGAGAGCTGCTTTTATAAGTGTGTAATTTCTTACTGCTTTCCTGAAGAGTAGATCAGCAGAAGCAAAGCCTAAACTAGCAATTTTCTAGCTAGGAGCACATTAGGAAATTACTTTCTCTCTGTGACCTTCTTGAGGCACCAACATAAACAGCTTGGATTCACCTTCTGAATTCAACTTCAGAGCAAGAAGTTTAAACTGCACATACCTGTACTTCACTGGGATTTCACGGAATCATGGAATCACGGAATTTTTCAGAGTTGGAAGGGACCTCTAGAGATCATCGAGTCCAACTCCCCTGCTAAAGCAGGATTGCCTAGAGAACATTACTCAGCAGTTCTCACACCAGGCTAACTCCTAAGGGCCTGCTTTTTCAAAAGACAATGAGACATATTATTGTGACTAATTAGTCAGTAATTATTATCATATTAATTACTAATTGTTAATACTATTGTATTTTTATTAATAATAATGTTGGCATTAGTGTTACAGAGGAGACACAAAGTATGATGAATAGTTTACAGGTGATTTCAGAGATTTTTCCAAAGAGGCCCTGGCAGAATATAAGTACTCCAAATATTTTGGCCAGACCCACGCTCCCCCTCGATGGAGTTAGTCCTTGCAATCCTTCTAGGCTTCCAAAATAATCACTAGCATTTATATCATTGTACCACTGATGGAGTTTGATGGAGGCCACTTCCAGCCTCTTAAAGCAGATCTAACCATGTCTTGTACTTCCAGAGGAAGAACCTTATTACCTGATTTGCCTTAATTTGAGGAATTTGTACTGATTATCTCTCATTAATATTTGCAAGAAGCATCTCAGTCCACCCTTTCAACCAAGGGTACCAGTAAAACTTTTGTCTCTGGAGCTACACCTACAACAGTTTTGTTTGTTCTTTATGTTACTGAACTGAAAACAACATTTTCCTCTTACTAGAGGCAGAAGCTGGTTCACCCTTCATCCCCAGGCTCTGAGCTTTACTTCCGGTTTCTCATCCCCCCCAAGGATGAGTTTGAACACATCTTTGTAGTTTTCCCACTTTGGATCTTGCATCCCATGCTACTTTGCAGCTCCTTGGGGAGCTTAGTTACTGTACCAGAGCTTCCAGCCAGCAGTCGCTTCCACCGACAGCTGCCATAGTCATCCCAAATTACTGACTGTTCCACTTCAGATGCTTGCAAAGGAGGGAATTGGTTTCATGAACATTCTAAGTGCTTAAGCAAGCCCAGTAACTCCCTAGCCAGTGGCCAGGCTAGCTGGAGCCCAGCCTGCTGCACCGTGCTGGGGGGACATGGAAGGAAGCAGCAGAAGCAGCAGCCTGTGCCGCCTGAAGCTGCAGCTCCTAGCAGCAGTCCTAGCCTGAGCTATGTGTTCTTAGGCACCCAGTACTTTAACATAAATGTCTTTCATGTCCTTTTATTCTTAACTGTCAATGCTCTTGCCCTCCCTTAGTTACATTTCCTTCCCTAAGAAAGCCGTTCAGAATCAGTCAGCAGTTTCCCCTTTATTTTCCACACCCAAGGTGTCTGAGACACTTGAAATGAATGAATCTAGACTAATTTCCAGCTGTTTTGACTGAAAGAGAAGTGAAACTTGGGCTGTGGCTATACTGTGGCTTTTAGGCACACCTTAGTGCAGCAAGTAGGGAAAAGTTCTGGTACAGATGAAAATGTATCTTCATGCATAAATTTTATTTTAAGAGAAGCTGATTCACATCACTTCAGTGTGGGGAATACCAATCCAGCCAATAACACCTGTTTGAGCAGCAGGGCTTTCTGGGCATCTTTTGTTTCCCCAGATTCCTTCCTTGAGCATTTTGATAGCGGAGTCCAGGCTATTTTATAACAAACTACCCTTTTGGCAACTGTTCCTGCAAAGACTCAGTGTAGACGGCAACAGTCACACCAGGGCTTTGGTGCTAAACCCAGTGATGTCTCCTTCTGTGGCTTGGCTTCTGAGGCCATCAGGCCACGGCGCTGTCGGGGGGAAGAACGCAAGTCACATGGCAGATGAGGTTCAGCAAGTCAGGGTTTCACGAATCACACCTAATCTGTCACGTCTCATCACATTTAAGGAATGTAGGAGAAAAGCAGAGCAAGCCCGAGGCTCGTAGAGTACGAGCTTCGTAGGGGCTTGGGGGCAGGCTTGCAGACATGACATCATCCCCATCCTCTGCTCCGTGGATATCCTTCCCAGCAGGAGGGATGTGCACAGATGAGCACGGATGTGCTTCCTTACTACTGCCCTACGGCTGCGTGGCCCAAGAAGGGTGGCGGTGACCGTGATAAACCACCCGTGCACTCACTGGAGTTGAATCCATGCAGCGGCATTGCTAAGAAAGCTGGTGTATGTTTTGAATTCCCAGACATTAGCCTATTTGGTGTGCTGGGTGACACAAGGCAGATCTCTCCTGGGATCAGTTGTCCTCAGGTTGAGGAGGGGGAACATGTTTATGCCATGCCATTAGGGCTAGGGTTTACTGTGAGAAGAAAAAAAATCCTGTAAAAACCCCACAACCGTCTTTAGACGGGACCTTGATTGTCCTGCTCAGTGCTTAGTTACAAGGCAGATGACCCTGTATGGTAAATGAAGGGGTAAATGGACATTTTTCTTACGGACTTTGCTGCAGCCTCTAAATCACTACCACACATCATTTTTATTCCTTTTGCACAGCTTATCTAATGCTAAGCTTGCCGTGAATTCATTGCGCGTTTTTAAACTCCTGACTATAATATTGAAGAATATAATCCAGACAGATGGATGATTAATTATATGAGAAGTAATTAAAAAGAAACATGATATCTCATACTTTCGTGAGTAGCAGTGGTTTTGGTAGTTGTCTTGTTCTCTGTGTCCTGTAGAATGTATTGATAAATTATAATCTAGATACTGAGACTTCAAACCAGACAAGAAAAATTAAAGAGTTTCATTTATGCAATTTGAAATTAGACTGGAGCACTAAAAAATAGAGGCAATTAAAATTTGGAATGTCTCATCTGCCTGATTAAACATCCAACAAGATGCATGACTGACACTCCTCTCCAATCTTCATTTATTTTTTAATATTAAAAAACTCCTCAGATGTATATAAGCCATCTGCTGTTCTCAGATTCACTGAGCCTTGCTGTATTATGCATCTGCAAAGCATTTTCATTTGATGCCATTAACTATGGAAATTTGCTCATGAAAATTTCCAGTAGAAAAAGCTGATGCTTTCTAGACATTTCTGATTATGGCCCAATCTTCTTTCCTCTTTTGTCCACAACCACTCTATTTTGATCATTACAGCTAAGCTGCAGACTGCTTTGATGTGAGAAAAAAAAAATCAGCTGAGTGACAGCTGGGTCCTTCTCAACATCCTTGGGCCACTAAATATCTTTATTTCCCTAGCACACTGCAGAAATCTCCACCTGGAGATGGGGCCGCTGCTCAGCCAGTGGACTACAGAGCAGGCTGGAGGTGTGCGGTGAACACCATGGTCTAACAGTGCCAGGGTAAGCAGGAGAGCATGACAGCGTGAAGGGAGTTTCAGGTGGAGAAGGAAGCTGTGTTGGTTGACATGGACATCAGGCATCCCAGGGAGGGACTCTCCTGGGCGAGCATCCCAAACGGCCACCTTGACACCCTGCTTCACACCCTCTGTCACAAGCTGAACCATTCCTTAACGCTGTCATTTTCCCTCCTGGAAGGGCAAGGAGAACCCACTGCGCTTCCCGGGTAGAAGCAGCATTGGAAAGCAAAGTGTGAGGAAGCCCAGCCTGGGTCGGCTTCATCCAGACCTGCCAGGCAGCTGGTGGTGAGCCGCCTCTGCTTTCTCTGCCTCCATTTGCTTTCCTACCTACCGTGCCTTCTGTCTGCTGGAAGCTGTTATATGTTTGTACAGTAACAAGCGTGCTGGGATTTGCTGGGACAGCTGCTGTAATACAGCAAACATATGGAAATGAGAAGGAATCCATCAGTGCCATAAAAGAAACTAGCCCTTAGGTCCTGGATGCAAGCTGAAGCGAGACATGGCAGTTGCAGTCAGTTAACACTGTGAGTTACTTCAGGCGCTGGACTTCCCGGTTGACTCTTGTTTTTCTTGATTTGAGCAAGTACCCGTGGCTTTCATTCACCTGCCTGCCTGCCAGCTGCAGCTTCTGAAAGATGGATATCCTTAGAGATGATTTCTTCTCAGCTCTCAGGATCAGGACAGGGATGAAACAGCAGTTTTCAGCAGGTAACTGCCATTTGACCTTCAGTGCTGATAATCTGCTTCCACCAGCAAAATGCCAGGAGAAGGCCATGCACGAGGGAGATAAATAGTCCCTAAATGCTCTGCTGCAGGGAGCCTGTGTGTAGCACCAATTCTGTGGGTCTCTTCAAGCCCCCTGAGGGAAAAAGTGGTGGTGGGGAGGTACCACTCTGAGGAGCGAGGCACAATTTCACTGTGCCAAGCCCCATCACTCTGTAGAAATGTCTTTCTCTAAAGAAAGGTGGTAGCTCACCCTCTACCCCTCCACTCCCCAAATCAGTCAACCCAATTAGCTGCATGGAGGGGAAGTCACTGGTGCCACACAGCAAAGGTTTCGTCTCTTTCAGGAAAAAGGTGAGATTGAAATGTGCAGCTTCTCAGTTGTGAAGCGTGCGACCAATTTTCAGGTCATTCCCTATGTGACTTGGGCTCCTCTTCACCTACAGCTGCACCAGCGCTTCCCATTCACGTTGCAGGAGCAGCCAGAACTTGACGCAGCAATGTGGAGCGGAGTGAGCTGGACACATCTGAAAAGGTGGATGAGAAGTTACACAAGCTGATGGATGCAAGAGATTTTACCAAGTGTCTTGCTGGGTCCAGGTATATTTTATGCACTCGTATTTCCCTTGTGCTTTTCCCTTTTGTCATCTGTGTCTTGTACAACCCTCCCTCTTCCTCATTCCTTGCAGAGACGCAGCAGAAGAGCACAGGGAAGTCAGCAAGCTGTCTGTGTTACTGGTCACACAGCAGCCTCTCCTCTTTGACTCCAGTGTTTGACTGCACAGAGAGCAGGATGTGCACTGCACGCAGTCTCACAATCCCACTGCAAACTCAGAGAAGTCAGCACCAGAAAGTAAGCTTGGTGGTTTTTTTATTTTATTTTATTTTATTTTATTTTATTTTATTTTATTTTATTTTATTTTATTTTATTTTATTTTATTTTATTTTATTTTATTTTATTTTATTTTATTTTATTTTATTTTATGGTCACGCCTTGTCCACTGAATGTACAGAATGCAGGTAATTAAACCAAGAGGAGTGCAAATGCAGACCGCCTGGCATATGCACAAAGAAGTGCTCCAGTTTATGATGGTCTCTTCCCAGACTGAACAGAGATTTAATCCAGCGCGAGCAGCGTCTGGAGCTCCCCATGTATGCTGAAGGGATAGGCTGCCTGTCACTGGGGCCAGTTTCAAAGACAAAGAACATCCTGTCTGTGGGTTCACCCCAATAAGCACACGCTATATAGCATTAAACATGCCGTGTCCAGGGTGCACGTGGCCTAGGGGCACAGGATTTAAGATTTACTGTCCTAACAGTCCGTATGTTCATACTGAACAAATCAAGGGTTCTCAGTTTACAGCCAGATCCAAGCTAATACTCACTACAAGCCAACCCCCCAAAAGATTATGAGGTTACTAGAAATCTGGGAAATATCCCAAGTCCTCAGATGATGATCCCAAATGATGCCAAGCAGGTGTAATTTCTGGATAGGGAGAAAGGACACATCCAGGAGCAATGGCCATGCAGTAGTCTGCACAGAGGTTCCCCATAATTTAAATTCTGTTGCACTACATCAGCCTTCGTGCTATGTTTTCATAGCACACCTCTTTATTGCAGTGTGGTTTGCAGTAAAGTCTTTTTGTCTGCTTTGGAAAACCATTTAATAAACTCTTCTGGAGTTTGTTTGATTTTGCAAAAATCACAACAGCAAACCGATGCAGTAGTGAGTTTTGGTGAGGACAATAGGACCTCACGTGGTGCTGAGAGCAGCAGGTACAGGGAGTACTCTCGCTCACTTACTTTTTGATTGAGCACTGAAGTGGAAGCAAAGTCTGGGGACTGCGGCAGATTTCCTGACGGTTTTCTTAAACTGCTTTAAATGTTCAATAGCACTTTTAACTACAATGAAGAATCATACATTTCTGCTTGGGTCTCTTAATGTACTACGTGGAGGGTTTTGTTGTTTGTGTTTTGTTTTGTGGTCTGTTTTGTTTTGGTTTTTTTTTTAAAACTTCACTCTCTTTTCCCCTAGGGGAAAAGAGACATAGATAAAACCCAGTCCTGTAAATGACAACACGTTATTTTTATTTCCTGAAATCATCTATGCTTAATTAGTTTATCCAGCTGTAAATGAAAAAGAAACCCCAATGCCCTTCAACAACATGCGTTCATGTATAGCTCCTAAGAACTCAAATATTTTAATTTGTCTGTAAAGAACACCCATTAAAATTGTGTGTGAATAAAGTGGCGCAATCTTTTCATACTTAAAAAAGTACAAATACCTTCCTCTGTTTTATAAAAGTGGGCAACTTCGCCCGCAACCTGCACACACTCATAACGTGCCTTAAAAAATGCCATCAGAAACCTAAATGTAATGCAAGAATCTCACTTTCTCTGCTGGCTTCCTGCATAGCTCTTTCTCTTCTCTTGAGTTTGCTCCTCGCACAGCCCATGGAGTTAATCTCTCTGTGACTGGCATATTTTTCTAAATTACCGCTTCCCCCCAAATATGGAATATTCCCTTTCTTATGTTTTCTTCTTTGATGTGCCTTTCAAAATTCTCATCTTTTGCCCTGTTTTCGATGATTTATGTCACATGCTGTATCATTCCCTCCTTTTGTCCTTGGTTTTTCTTTAAAAGAGGTGGAGCTTTTATAGCTCTTCTGTTAAATGGCATGATTCACAGGATGGTTTTGATATTGCCTTCTCTATTCGTTTTTTTTGGAAAGGCACTCATGCTCAGAGCTTTCTTCATGCTTCACCTCACACCTCATTTTATCACCCCTATGTCTGTGTCCATAAAGTGAAGAAAATAAAGTGCTCAAGAGAAGGCAAGGGAGACCTCATGGCCTGTGAGCTTTCCACCCACTCTGAGGTTAAGTGCAGCCAAAATTCAACCTCCACCCCATATAGAGGTCTCCCCATGTCCTGTCCATCCAGGCTGAAGGAAGAGGAGCCCTGGGGATGTTGAGAGCCCCCTGCCGCTGCCCTGGGATCCGGTGTTGGGGATGGTGTGTGCTCCAGGCACTGAAGCTTTGCAAAGTGGTTAGTGGTACCACAGCCATGCTGGTCTCCGTGTGACATATGTGACATACAGCATATTCAACAAGTTGAGGAGAGCCACCACGGAGGTTACGTCAGCACAGAAAATCAAGTGGGCCAGGCCCCACTCTAACTTTTTGCTGAAGTGGCCCTGCGCAGCTCATTCATATGCTGCTAAAACCTAAAGCAGGGTGTACCCATCCACAGTGACTGCTGGGGACAGGCCCCAGACCACACTTTCTCCCAGTCTGGGCCAGCCTTGCTGGGACTTTGAGCTGGCCTTACCCAAAACCATGCCAAGGGGTTAGTGACAATGCCGCAGCAATGATGGTCAAGGATTTACGCGCGAGGCCCTGTCCTACATGAGTGTACTAGGCAATACAGAGCCTGAGCAGCTGCTGTGCCCTAATCTTTACCAACCACAGCTGTGGGCAGACCCTGGCCCACCCCCGTCACACTGGACTTGGGGGGATGGAGGGGAGGGGAGAAGGAATTTGGCGCCAGGTTTGCTTTCTGAAGGAGGTACAGCCTTGGTCCTTTGTGTTTGCAACTCTCTGATAATTCCCATCTGGAGTCAATGGTACTGGAATCTCAGGAAGTGACCTGGGAACTACTGGTATGGCTGCCATACAAATATCCTGGTTCGTAGTCGGCGGCTCCACTAAATAAAATAAATCAAATTTGAGCAAAATCCGGTTTCTGTGGGCAAGTGCTACATAGCTATTACTATTCTCATTTCACAGAGGAATGTGGTACCACGAGATTAAATATTACAGTCCAAGTTCTACGGTGGGACTCCATGTCACATCCACAATAAAATTTGGGCCATTAGGTTGAAGTGTCACTAGCAGGCAGTGTTGCTTCTTCAGAGAAATCCCCGTGTCTTCTCTTTTCTTGAAGTTTCTGTGGCAAATACAGCTAGCAGAATGCCTTGCAATTTCCTAGCACAAAGGGAAAAGGGCAGCATTTTCTTCTCTGTTTTCCAGTAAGGCTTGGACCTCAGATGTATTAAAGTAGAATAAGTGAGCACATCTACTGAGGAAGTCGAGTCTTCATTCTTCTCCAGGAGGACAAAGACATATCTACGCACCATTAATTACTAATGCGTTGGCCCAAGCAGGTTTTCATCTGTCATTTTAAATGTCATTATAGAGGATGTGAGTGTTTTCAGAAGATAGCTTTTGGAGTATATAGTCCAGGCAGATCCAGGAAGTCATCTGTATGTAATTTGGAAGCAGAAACTCTATTTATTAAGGAACCCCTACTTCCCACATACTGACTGATGTTATGCAAAATTATATGTCACACAGAGCAGACGGAGAGTCATAATAGCTACACTGGATGAACAGAATGAATCTCAAAAGGTAGGAAGCTGGTCTTGTAATGCATTATTCATGGATGGCCAAATTAACCCCAGAAACTGGAAGAATGCACAATTTATAGCTTTTTTCCCTCCCTGAAGACTCTGACTCCAATGTCGCATTTGCTGCACACATGATCTCCTTGTTTAAGCAACCTGCAGAAAGAGTTTTCGGGCCGATTAGATACTTCTGCATTGCAAGTTTAAAAACTGGCATAGTTACCAATAAACGTATTTTATTTTGCTGTAATAAACAATTGCTTCTGAACAGGAAGTAAGTGGTATTTTTTCTGATGAGGCTGCCATTTTAATTTATTTGGGTGGCAAGTCATCCTTTGGGAATATGAACCAGCACTTCAGAGAAATGAGGACAATCCCTCAATGCATCAGTAATTTTGTACTTCAGATTACTGCTCCAAGAAGTGCATTCCCTGGATAAGGGGGAGAGAACCCATCCGTAGCCTTTCTAGATATACAAAAGTATTTTATTATCTCTGAATTAGATTGCATCAAAAATAGGGCATGGCCCTTATTTTTCAAACAACTACATTAATAAGAGAATCTGAATATGCAAAGTGCAAAGGGTCCCTGACTTTCATGTTCACTTTTACAAAGTGAACCACAAGTCTCTTGCTGAGACGTAAAGCAAGCAAAGTTTCTCCATCCTCTGACATGATGGAAAGACTTTAGAAGAGGACTTTTTAAACTATGTGTAGTCATTTCTCATGTGTCCTGGGTGGGTTATCAGCTTTGTGAGTTAACCAGGTCATAGAAAAAAAAAACCAAAGGCCTAACTTTTTGATGCCTCATTTTCAGTTCTCAAGATGGCATATCTGCGCCTAATTAGTAAATGATTTTTGCTTTAAATATGTTTTTGCTTTACCTAGATTTCCTCAGATACTCAGGAGCTGATCATACTCTGAACTGTCTGAAGCTGACTATGCTTCCATGAAAGATCAGAAAAGTAAAAACACAGGATTTGAAGTACATTTGTTTCACATTCTTCCAGCCTGACTCTGGGTTGGACTGAGATGCCCAAAATAAGTGCTTGATTACTACAAACTTCATACTGGAGCAAGAGAGAGACACAGTTCCTTTCCTCCTGCTCCTTTGATAATGTCAGGTGATTGGACTCCTAAATTTAGATATTTCGTATAGAAAAGCCTAAACTTAAGTGAGATTAATCTATTTCTACTCAAACATGAGCCATCTGAGTTCAACCCATTGGTTTTAACAAATATTTTCCCCAAAGTGACTTTAGCGTAGCTGAGACTTGAGGCATCACCAACTGGCTGTACTGCAGCTACCAACTGCAGGTCTCATTGATTCATCAAAATTCCATTTCTACTACATTGTATAATTTATTATGTAAATGTAATCCAGTCTTTGCTAGTGTATATTATGAACTCCTGACGGAAGTTAAAATCCTAATCTCCTGACGTTCTGGATTTTTTTTTACCTTAAGACTTTTTGGTCATGGTAAAATCCAAGTCCGATAAATAGGTGTATATTATACACATCCATGACTGGAATTCCATGTTAGTTATCCAACTGTAAGTAAATAATATTTCCTGTTACTGAAGTGAAAGAGGCAAAGAGATGATACTTCCTGGAGTGGATAACATTGTGTGCTTCCAGATAATGGCAACCTACCAAAACCAGCTAAACATGGGAATACAGCTCCACCGGAGGAGTTATTCATGGGACGGTACCAAGTCAGATTTGGATTCCATGGTGTATTATCAATATTTGCAGTAAAACAACAAAGTCGACTGTTAAAAGGAGATGCCTTTTTGCAGTGTTTTCTCCTTATGTATTATATATAATTCACAGATTTATCTTAGCACTCTGCAATGATTGATCTCAGTGGGACGTGTGACATTTCAGCAATATGTACCAATACATGAGATGTGCTTCTCTTTTCTCTCTGCTATATTTTTGAAATAGCACTCGTCAGAGCCTGGTGGTATTTCTACCAGTAACCATGAGGTGGCAGAACATGCACAGCAGAACAGCAGTCAAACCTTCCTTTTAATATTCCTTTGTACACCGTATTTCTTGGGAGATTACATTGTAATGGTGAAAGACAGGCTGTAAAACCAGTTGCGCTTTTAGAAATCCTACGCTACTACAAAAGCACTGACAAAGATACATATTTGTGTATGTGTCTGTTGTGGTGCTTTTCATTCTAGCAAATGATCATTTTGAGCATACTACTACATGATGATGCTAAAAATAAAATCACAATTGTTTCCCCCTTTTTTTTTTAAGTTTGCTTTCTACTGTCTAGTTTTGCTTTTAGTGTTCTGCCTTTTGTAAGTCTGATTTATTCCTTTTCCAAAAGTCTCCTTTCCTTCACAGGGCTAGCCTTTCCAGGCTTGATTTTCCTTTCAGGTTATTGTAATATGACATAGATTTGGTGAGTTAAGAATAGCCACAAGTCCAGTGTCTTACTAAGTGGGAAGATTAATGGGAGTGTCTTTTAAATCAGATATATATTACACATCTGTTAACTACATGCCTGAGTTTAATACTTTCCCAAACACACAGCTTAACTTAACGAGGTGCGGAGTCTTAATTTGGATAAGAACATCTTTATCAGTGCATGAATTTAATATTTCATCATCAAAAGTGCATCAGAAACTCATTTCTTGAGCACAGCTTTTTGCATTTTCTTTCTTGAAGAAAAAAGGTCAAAGATTCTGTAATCCTAAATAAAATCCAGCACAAAGACTTCTTGTAGATTTGGAAAACTCCCTGGCAAGCCATAAATCAGCAAATGGACTACATGCCACGAGTCTTGCTTCCCTAGTAAACACAATTTCTATTACAGCTGTATCATTTTGATGACTGGAGCACCTTAGGATAAAGAGACGCAAAAGGGAAGTCAAATGCAAAAGGGAAGACATTTTAAGCTGTTGGTGGAGCATATTTTATACAGGAAAAATCGCTATCCTCCCCTTCCCAGCCCACAGAGAGAGGAACGTAAGGATGGAAGAGATGGGGCCAGGACACAGGTGTTGCGTGAGCCTTTGTCAGGGGCTGTGGGAGGGGGATTCTTGGCCAGGGGAGGCAAGCTGGGAGCCGCAGGTGATGGCCAGACTGGTAGGACCCTGCCTGTATGGATGGAGCCCTGTGCCTCATGAGAAGAGTGGCCACCATCCAGAGATCACCAGCAAAGGTGGCAGTGACGAGGCAGGTCCGAGGTGGAGCCGAGAAGCGGCGTTGGCAAGTTGGGGTGAGGGAGGTCCCTGGCAAGGCACAGGCATGGCCCCAGCACAGCTCAGGTGAGCACCACAGCCCAAGGCCTGTGTTTGAATGCAGTTTACTGCAGCTCCTGAGCAAAGCAGGGAAAGTCCCCGATGAGGTCTCCCAGGGCTGTTTCCCAGTGGGCTGCTGCAGGTCGCAGAGCCCAGGGTAGCCAGACCCCCTTTCTCCTCTTGGAGCTCTGGGCTCCTCTGGGTTTCCTCCAGAGCTTGCCAGCCAGTGCTGGCACCAGGACGGGTGCTGGGGGTGGTCCCATGGCCAGGCAATGGTCTCCACAGATGTTTCTCTGGTCTCCAAACACTCCAAGGGACTCTCCCTACAGCAGTCTAGATACAGCCTCCCCTAAACTTTAAGGAAAACAGGTTTATTTGAATTATAAGGCCTTTAGAAACCAAAACATGACTGTGAATATGTATGTGTAAGAGTGGCATAGAAGGTTACTGGTTATCACACACCTGAGGATCTGGCGGCAACCTATAAGCCAGGCAGCTTTACTTGCTAAGAAAAACAACACATTGCAGTGTGGATTATTAATATCAGACCAAGGTTGTTTAAACAAGTTGTTGGCTTGCATTTGCCCCAGTGCTTGCGACTCTCTACCTGCTTGCCACTCTGGTTCTGGCTACGCAGATAAAGCAGGATAATGCACCCTAGTGACGTTTTATTGAACACTATGGGCCAACGTGGAGAGCTGACTTGTTTGCTCATGTGTAACACAGTTCTCATTCCAAATATGTCACATGCTAGGAAATGCTGTAACCCTTCCTTGATTCTCTACTAATTGGGCACGTGTGCGATGTTGTGGAAAAAGAGAAATTAGATTACTCTTGGAATTGCATTCAGCCAACTTACAATTCAGCTTCAGCGCGTCTGCTTGGCACTGACTTACAGGAGTGTTTTGAAAGCATGGTTGCATATGGCTGGTGTGAAATAAGTAGGAAACTGGGACTGAAATCTTAAAGAAGTTATATTGGGTCCTAGGGGGATAAGCAAAACAAGGAGAATCTTTTTTGCCTTCTCGGTGTTATTTATGCATGGCTGCTGTTTAGTGAGGCTGTCTTCAGAGTGCGTTGCTGGTTTTGAGAGGCAGTAGACCACATAAGGGCAGCTATTCCACAAAGCTGTCACGTCCAGGACTGTGTTGTGTCACTGACCAGCAAGTACGCATGTGGAGGCAGGAATTAAATCCAGGTGTTTAATTTGTTTTAAATCAGAGAGAAACATTCAAACTACAATTTGTGTGAAGGAAATGGGAAGTATGGGAAGAAACCATCATTTATCAGCAGTTGCCTCTCAACACGGGGAAAACAGTGCATCTTATAGGTAGTTGGCAAAGAGAAAGCAGGATGGCCTTAGCTGCTAAATAATTATTTAGGGTCCTGAGCAGCCTAGTGCCCCGTTCCAGTGAAGCAGAGTGCTGCTGGTACTCCTGGGTGATCAGGGCTGCTCTGGCATGCTGTGCGCACACCACCAGCAGCTCCAAGGGGCAAACCCTGCAACAGTGATCTTGATATGAAATATCTTCTTTATGTGCCCATTTTCACAGATCTGAATTCCCTGATTGTCCATAACGCATAGTTTACTCATGAACCCTCCACAAATTACTGAATCTTTCAGGCTGATCCCCAGTTGTGGTTGCAGGGATAGTCAGCTCCCTGGGCAGAGAGGAGAGAGACACCACCTCTTTAAGGCTGCCTCCATGACAGCTTCCTCCACTTCATGCAGCCCGAAGCCATCAAACCTCTGACATGACCTCAGGGTCCAACCCAGCCACCCTGCTGTAAAAGTGCTATTCTGGCAGGCAACGACATGACTCCATCACTAGGTCAGGAACTAAAAAAATGGTTTCTATCAAAACACTCAGCATAGTGGGTAAGAACTGAATTAATTTGCAAGAAATATCCTGCTGACATGGGAACTATACATGGAAGGAACGTTTTACCAACTTGAAGTGAAACTTCTTCAGTGCACAAAAGAGCTCCCGGGTTGTAATTCGTTATAATTAAAGTAGATGAGGCTGATACTGGAAGGAGGCAAGCTAATTAGTTTGGGATGTCAATTTTTGTTTGCCACTGTCAAAGTCTGTTAAAGGAACTTGATAGATTGCTTGATTGGCTTTTTCGACCAGATAATCCCCACGTGAAAGACAGGCAGCCGGGTGCAGAGAGGAACACTGCAGTTGCCATTGAAAAAAGGCTGCACCAGCCACTGCGGTACTCAGAGGGGACAACGGTGTTGCAACCCCTGAGCTGTGGACAGCTGGATGGAGAGGTGAAACTCAAGATCCAAACATGCAGCAGAGCCCTGCACGGCACTTTTGTGAACTAAGAAAGCCTGCACTCAAAGTTGTTGGAAAGAGACAAACCACCAGCTGTTTGGGCTAAAATCTGCCATTTTGGGGGCAGGACTACAGGCTTTTGAGCGGTCCAGTTATGCGTTCTCAGATTTTAGACAAGAAAAGTTAGTCTTGTCACATGTTAACCAGCTGACATAGTTTCAAACTATAGTATTCTTATTAAGATACAGTAAACACCATCTTCTTAATATGCTCTACTACCCTATTGAAAGAAAGCAGGTGTTAATTAAAACCAGGCATAATTCCCGTGGTTTTAACTGATATAGCTCTATTAAAAATTATTTATAGAGTTAGTGTCATATCCTAGCACTAAAACAACCCCTTCAGCAAATCCAGGCTATGAACTCTTTCATTTCAGAGAGTTCTTTCAGATCATACTTGAACTTAAAAAAATTCATTTATTTCAGATTTTTGTGTCAAAAATCTCTATGGATAGGAAAGAGATGGGGGCATCAGCCCAACCAATAATGCCTCCAGCAACACCAGAAATTGTAATATATAATCACTCTATGTCACTGTACCAGGCAAAAATCTGTTAATTCCTCAATATAGTTCCTGTTTTCAGGTCCAGAAGGCATCAGCTGCTCTTTCATAAAATGGGTGGTTCCTGGCTCAGTCCTTAGTGAATGTGTAGTGCCATATTTCTGCATCATATTTCTTGTATCTCCAGTTAAAGTACCATTGCAAATCTGATTCTCTGTAAAACTTGAATTAAGCAGCAACTTGGGGAAAAGGAAAAAAGTCTAAAAGTTTGAAGGACAGACCTTCAGCTGTTCTAAGTTGCTACAGCATGACATATTAATGCCACCAGAACTGATAATCTGCTCTGAGGTTTTAGGATTGTCAGCAAATTCCGTTTTGCAGTACAAACCTAGTCATTTCCTGAAATTGAATGTTACAGTTAAGATTAAGAAAACTATCCAAGTATATTTAGAAAGCCAACACTTAATTCCTATGTAGCTGGCTGATCTGGGACTCACCTAACACCTTACTGAAAGTATGTTTTACAAAAATAAAGGAACTATTGCTCAAGGCTTCCTACAAAAATGTTAGCCAATATGTTCTACTATATTGGAGAACACAGCAATTAACATTCAAATCCATTTATTATTCTCACGGCTTTTTCCCCAACATGTACAGATTGATTGGTACTATTTTTTGTGTCTCAATTTAGAAAAGAACGACAGTTTCCTTCAGCATTGCAGTGTGCATGTTGGCTTGTTCTAATGAAGACAAATTCCTCTCAATCAGGATCGTTCTGTTCATTAAGTGAGACAGATGGCAGGTGCGCTGTATTGGTAACGATTCCGAGATTTTAAGCGTATTTGGAATATACTGGTTTGTGTTCCCCAGCTAAAATGCGATCGATATTTCAGATGGAAGAGAAGTCAGGTTCTGCCTTTGCAGAATTTTTGTGGCATGTACACAGTTCTTTATTAGCAAGCTGAAAACCTGAAGGACCCACGGAAGGGCAGGGTTTAGATGCATTCAGACAAATTTGTGAAACGTGGTCCAGCAGACGTGTCTGTCTTGGTGGAAAATGAAATAATACGCTTCCAAAGCTGTGCCAGAACAGAATGTGGATCTGTGCAAGTGGCAGGGAGGTAGCACTCCTTCCCTTTCCTCCCGCCTGGTTCTGGGGGTAGCGCTGGGTTCAGTCGGAGGCCTTTAATCTGCCAGCCCGTAACAATTAATGCAGGGAAAATAATGCTGAAATGTAAAGCCCAAATGGGAACCGCATTCGTCATAGGAATCATCATGGTAGATGCCCACATCCTGAACTCTCTCTGTCATTGAGAAAGTTGAGGCAAAGCAGCTTCTGGAAACTGTCAGACACTGAACGGTGCTCAGATATGCCGAGTTCTGGAGCTATCACAAACACAGAAGGCTGCAGGCCTACGTAGACATCGTCACTGTTTAAGGGATCATGTAAAGAAATGAAATGATCTGTCATACTAAGCAGAAGTAAAATATTACAGAAGCAGATAAAAATGTTTTCGCCTCATTAAAATATTACAGCTATAAAGCAATTCACACTGTATCTTCTTCATGATGCCTCAAAAATTATGTTATTCGTATTAGTTTTGTGACAAACTACCTGTTTTTTACTGCTGCGTTCTTCAAGATAGGACAAACCTGGCACTTTGCAGTATTCTAGAATATAGGGGGAAAGAGTGTATGAGGGAACACACAAATACACAAGGACAGACGGCATTATCTTCATACAAAGCACCCCTCTTTTTGGCACTGTCTGCCTTCACACACAAAGACATACCATTTGAGGTATAACCAGTCCTAGGAATACTATGAAAGGTTTTTTTTTTCAGTTGTTGTTTCTCTTGGCTTTGTCTTAACACTTACTTCACACTCGGTTTCAGGGAAGGTTAACCTGTGTTCAGGTTGTGTTTTCTCCAAAGAAGGCGAGGTCTTTGATTTAACTAGCTGTGAAACAGTTGGATGCACCACAAAAGCCTTGACACCTAAAAACGATAGACTCTATCTCCTTTATATTTATTAGCATCCCCACTGGGTTTATATGGATAAATAACACAACATTTAGTAGGCAAAGAATCAAGACAAGCCTTCTTCTAGCTCTCATCTGCTCAGACTTTAAAATACATGATTCAAGAGTAGACTGCAAATTTAGGATCTAAATGTTGTTGGACCAGAAATTACCAGCTGAAGACTGTTTAGGATATTTATGAAGGAACTTAGTGGACCTCTTTTCAGTTTCTGGTGGAGAGACAGAGATAAGCGTATCAGAAGTACCATCCTTCCTGACAGTGCCGCCAAAGAAACCACAAAATGAGAAAGCGTAAACCCAGAAACAGACCCAAAACCCTGATGAGTTTTCCACTGAATGCTGAGGCACATAGGCTCTGCGGAGAGACGTAACTCTCTGGGGCATGTAACTGTGCACAGCACTTTATAAAGTAATTAAGAAGAAAGAAACAGTGTTCTGTTAAAAAGACTGCCAGTTCCCCAGAGAAAATAGCTTTGTGTATCACTTTATGCTAGTGGTGACAGAATAGAAAACAAAATGCCACAGAGTTACATCCATGTTCTTTGTCTAGAAGTATTTACAAATAACTTTACAAATTTTTACACGCATTTTCAGGTTTGCTTGTGTACTTTTAAATTAAGAGCAAAATTAGTCCCCAGAGGCTTCTAAGGCTTCAGTTGGTGCCTTGTACTGTACATTCATGCTTGGCTTCTTCCTGGGAGAAGGGAGGAAAAGAGTTTGAAAATGTGCAAATCACAGGCATCTGAAGAGCCCTGGATGTAAGGGTTCCTAGAGACTGACATCCATAGAGCGGTCGTCCTGCTTCCCTTCAAATCAGAAACAGATACTGGTGGTGGGTGAAAGGGATTAGGAAAGGAGAAGAAGCCATATATGAATTGCAATAATCAGATGAGTACATTACTGCTGGAACATCTGGGTAAGAAGAGTCATAGATCAATTCCTACTGCATACGGCAGTTCAAACAATGCAAGGAGCGGACATTGTGAATTCTAAATACAGCATTGAAATGATCTCTTGTACATTGTTAGGGTTTGACTCCTGCTGCATATTTTGGAGTCAAAATTACTGTTTACTGACACAATCTTGACCAGGCATAGTATGACTTTATCGGTCAAAAAATACTGACTTTTTTGAGAAAGACGCACCCTTCTCCTAGTTTTCACAGGTTATTTTGTTTTCATGCCTTAACACTAAATGTTGTAAAAATATTGAAATTAAAAAAGAAAAAAATTTACAATTTACAAGTGTCCATATAAGTAAATTATTCAAAAATTCAAGATCATCTACAAGGATCTATGAAATAACAACGCTGATAATGACACTGAGCCTGTGGGAAGAGCAATCCACATGCCGTGAGAAACGGATGGTGGGTTTCTTCCACAGCGATGAGTCACAAGGTTGGTCTTTTCTTCTAAAATCTGTTTCTTCAGCTACAGCGGCAGAAATCTTGAGTCCATGTTCATTACTTACTTCGACCTAAAAAGCAGAATATATGAATTACTTACAAATTTAAACCTATTCTGTTTATCTTCTAATTTGTGAGATGTAAATTCACACCTGCTGCCAGGTTAGTAACTCCTGAACAAATGGATAAAACACCTCCGGTCACTAATTTCCTCAGCTGCAAGACCCACACATAAGGTCAAGTATGAATGGCTGGGTACAAAGGAGTAGCTTTGTATCATGCAACCACAAAGGCAAAAATCATTTGTGGAAAAGCCCTGCAAGTGGAGAAACGTGTCTAAAGCTCACATAATCATAGATTCTTTTTAGCATAATATATTTTAACAGTGTAAGATGTATTTTCACAGGTGACAAAATTCAGACATGATCTGACTACAACATGTTGCATTTGAGCTGGACTCACACTATTTATAGTCCTCACCACAACCACATGCCTGCTGAATCTATATATATATATAACACGACTCACTGTAAACTGTGTTCACTTGTGTAATCTTGGGAAATCTATGATGGTCTTTCGTAGCAATTTTACAGTGGGTGGAGTCTCAGGAGAAGATACAAACAGGACAGGGCCACACAGACCCGTCACAAAGAGGTGACCTCTCTACTGGCAGAGTTTCTGAGACGCAGAATCAGTCCCACGCGCAGAAGTTTGCAATGTCCCTAGAAATGCTAGGAACATCCCTAATTGGAATTGGGGACTCAGTGTCTGTCCAGACAGGGTTGCCTAAAGATATATTAGTAGCACTGGATCAGATGTACTCATCTGAACCGGAATAAGACACATGTAAACTTTAACTTCTGCAAACCATTAATAATAATAATAATAATGATAAAAACCCTAATGCAAGCCAAAACACAACTTTTTTTTTTCTTCTAATCCCCATGCTTTTCTCTTTTCTGTGTAGCAGTTTGTGAAGCAATTCTAATTACTGCCAAGTGACCTGGCTATTGATATTGTGCTTGAAACAGAAGAAAACACAACAGTTTTCTTCATAGTCCATGTGCTCTAGTGCCAATGAGAACTTTTTTTTTTTTTTTTTTTTGCCCACTCCCTCCGTTGTCTCCTGCCTTACACACATCTTAATTGAAATTGTGTTCAGGGCAAAGATCCTTGTCCGGTAGCCTAATGGAGTTATAGGCAGAATGAAGAGCAAACATACAAGCTATGATCATTCATATTTGCATTAAAAAATGTTCCCTGTGAGAACAAGTTCAAATTTAACCTCTTCTCAGGGGTGAAAAGGAAAACTAATCTTAGACTTGCTAATCATGAATAATTATGGCAGCAGTAAGCAGACATTATACTGAATATGAGGATTCAACAAAACTAGACTGTCTTCTACATAGTTTTGATGAGGCCAGAGAACCTTGTTTTTTCAATGGGCTCTGTTTAGTTTATTCATGAATGAAATAAGGGGAATAGAAGCGGTGAGAAAAAGGGAATCACCTATAAAAAGCACCACACTTGTAAATTGTAAATTTTTTCTTTTTTAATTTCAATATTTTTTCCCATGAGTAAAGTGGTAAGGACGGCAAAAGATCTGTAACCTTTATTAAGGCTTGGGAAGTATTTAACAAGTGTTATTCATGTTCAATTCTAAGAGAACAGAAATGGAGTTTTTCACAGCCTGGGTACCAGAAGTCACATTTCTTAGGAATACTATGGATTCTCAGAATATATATAGCTGATACAGATAGCAATTAACTTATCAAAAGCAGTCAGGAAGGCTGGTGTGCTGCAGAGAGATAGATCATCTACAAATATCTGGCACAATCCATTGACCATTCAAATTGTTTCCAGCAATTTGGCTTTTAATCCAGACTTTTGATCAGTGATAGTATTTTTCCTCCCTGCTTAGGTAAAAAACCTCTCTGTATGTTTCAGTGCGTAAAACCAAAACTTCAATAAAGAAGAAAAACCAGTATAATTTATCTTCCAGTTTTATATTTCTAGCAGGAATAGAGAGGCCAGAGAGGGTTCTCCCAGCTATACAAAAGTACCCGTACATGGGAAATGGGAAGATGCCATTTATTTTCCAGTATTGCAAGCTCACCAGCAATGCCAAAATCCTTTGAGCTACTTGACCCAACATCTGCCACCGAAGTACAAATTCTCAGGTTCAGTGCCTTTTCTACCAAAAACAAATGAACAGATTTTGCAGGAACGTATATGTAAGGTTTTTGTGAAAGCGTCTTTTTTTTCCTCTCCTTTAGCTATAGTAATTTTGCTAAGAAAGTAGTAAACATTTATTCACCTAATACTTTAAAATTAACCCCAATGCGGGTTTAGAGATTAAAATCTTTTATGGAGAGGTGTAAATGTTGTAGTTGTGGCTTGCTTTCTCCTGGATACCAATTTCACTTTTTCAGTCTCTAACATCTTATTCAGAATGGTCAACCCCCCATTTTGCTGTCATCTTTCCCACAGAAAATGCATCAAAATTGGCATTTAATGAAATATTATTGAAAACGCAGATTCCAGTGTAGAGGGTGTACTTAATGTCATGTCAAACTGTTCATTGTTTCATTTTGTTGTCTTAACACGATATTTCTTCCTGTTCTAACATACACCATCATACTGAGGGGGCTTTTCTCCTTTTTAGGCCTTCATAATCCTACAATATTCACTCACTAAAACTGACTGAAATTTTGCCCATGTTTATTTCTACAAACCGAAAGCTGAAGCATTAATAAAATATATTTAAAAACATGCAAAAATTAATAAAGTCACAAGCAAAGTTCAGGTGTGAAGTGCCCCCGCAAAACATTTGGTTAGCAAGTGTCCACTTTAAATTAAAACTCCCAGCACATGCACACATGTGTACACCAGGAAAAACATTCAAACCCATTTTAATTCTGTTAACTGGTAAGTAAAATACAGCAAGTCATTAAATCACTTTCAGTCAATTAGCTGCACATGGATTTCATGTTACGTTTGAGATGCATGAAAGGCCCGAATCTAAATTTAAAGACAGAATGCATCAGGGCAACAACTTTCAAGCATCTAAGAAGAATTTCCAAATGAGTATCTTCTGGTTTACCACTAATATTTTGAAATATCATCTATTTAAAGTTATCTGAGCTTCTGCCAAAATATATGTACTAGTAATGTCTCCCCGCATCTTAATTTATTCCAAATAAAATGAATAGATATGCATCCAAAATTATTCATTAGTTAACAGAGTAGGAAGAGTCTATGAAAACATGTGATTTTCATGGTGGGAGCAAATAAGTGATGACAGAGGGATAATGAACTTCCAGTGAAACTCTGCAGAAAGATAGATTTTAAGCTGACTAGCAGTTTTTCAGCAAACATTTTTCTTTCAGTAGCTAGACAAATGTAAAAGCTTCCGCTTTTCCATAAATGGGTTAATCTCATTATGGTTTATGCAGCAGCAGCAGCCATAAACCACCTCTTTTCTTGCTAAAAAGTCAGCAGGGAAGCAATTCCATCCTTCACTGAGAGGCTCTCCTTGCGTTAAGCCGAGGCACGACATGGCAGACATGGTGATATCTACTAATCCTTGCTCTAGCGGATACGTCATCAATGACAAAGTGTCCTTACTTGCATGTTTTATGGGGATTAATTTTTAATTAAGTTCTAATTAAAATATAATTAAATTATTAGTAACCTGATGCCAAAATTATTTCAGGAGAAGGTTAGCTTTCAGTCCCGTTAGAAGGATTAATGTGGTCCATAGGACCAGAACCTTACCTACAGGCTTTACAGGCTTTAACTCAACATGTTCCTGGGGGGGCTGTCGGTAGGAGTATGTGTCAAGTCCACCTATGAAATCAACTGAAAATACAACAGTTCCAGAAATGAACAAATGGAAATGAAAATATGTCAACTGAAAAAGAAATATGGACAAATTATGTCTAAAAAAAAAAATGAATAGTAAGCGCGTGCACAGATTCGCGTGCTAGAAATAAACAAGTAGGTAAAAATGCTGTGGAAGCTGCTTACGGAAGGCTCTGTCTTCCTTGGGGTCCATTTACAGAATCACAGGAATCACACAGAATCACTGAATGGTTCAGGTTGGAAGGGACCTTAAAGATCACCTAGTTCCAACCCCGCCGCCCTGGGCAGGGACACCTCCCACTAGACCAGGCTGCTCAAAGCCTCATCCGGCCTGGCCTTGAACACCTCCAGGGATGGGACATCCACAGCTTCCCTGGGCAACCTGTTCCAGTGTCTCACCACCCTCACAATAAAGAATTTCTTCCTGATATCCAATCTAAATCTACCCTCTTTCAGTTTGAGGCCGTTACCCCGTGTCCCATCATTACACTCCCTGATCCAGAGTCCCTCCCCATCCTTCCTGTAGGCCCTCTTTAGGTACTGGAAGGCTGCTATAAGGTCTCCTTGGAACCTTCTCTTCTCCAGGCTGAACAACCCCAACTCTCTCAGCCTGTCCTCACAGCAGAGGTGCTCCAGCCCTCTCATCATCTTTGTGGCCCTCCTCTGGACCCGTTCCAACAGGTCCATGTCCTTCATGTGTTGAGGGCTCCAGAGCTGGACACAGTACTCCAGGTGGGGTCTCACCATAGGGGAGTAGATGGACAGAATCACCTCCCTCGACATGCTGTCCACGCTGCTTTTGATGCAGCCCAGGATGCGGTTGGCTTTCTGGGCTGCAAGTGCACATTGCTGGCTCATGTCGAGCTTCTCATCTACCAGCACCCCCAAGTCCTTCTCCTCAGGGCTGCTCTCAAGCCATTTTCTGCCCAAACTGGAGCCCTCTGCCTGGCAAGACAGGCTATCCGTTGGCTGAGCAGACATGCACACTCCTGCCAGTGCGCGTGCAAAAGGAGCATTCACAGAGCAGCAGAGTACGGAAACAGAAGCCACTGTGGGGTGATGTAGGTGCTTTTCTTTAGGGCTATCTTAGTATATATTTCATAATTCACTTTCAGCTCCTTTTTTTTAGAAAAGTAGGCAGCGGAAACAGTTTTGCTTGTGAACCTAATTTCACCTAAACTTTTACAAATCAATGGACTGGCAGGAATGAAACACAACAAGGAAAACCAAAGGTGTGTCAGCTGAATTGAGAATCAACAGGTGAGAACTTAATTTTAAAAAAGAGCAGGTTCTTCTCTGGATGAACTTGTGGGGACAGGAAGCTTTTTCAGAGCCCTTCCACTTCCTCTCAAGATTTCTATGTCAGAAATACTGTGGGGATATCTGCCCTTGAGAAGTTTTTAGTTCTTTCTATGATCATAATGATTTTAAACTCAGACATTTTAGTCTGAGTCCTGTATCTTCTTATTTTTGGTAAGATTTTAAGCAGCCTCAAGAAACCACATGTCCAAGCTACCCTAGAAATCCAAAAGCAGATTGATGGAGAAGGTTATATCTCTGTTGATTCAGACGGGCTTTTTGCCGGCTTGTGCAGAGAGGACAAATTCTGAGCACATTAGTATTCTTTGCTCACATGGAAAGCAACTGCCTTTATTTGTTTATATATATATGCATATATCAAAAGCCCTAAGCAGAATTTAGATCCTCACTGTGTTAATCACTGTATGAGCGTGTAATAAGAAACAGCCCCCTCCTAAGCAATGGATGCCCTAGGTGAACAAAGAAAGAAAGAGTGCGTATCCAGGACGAGGGGATGGGGAAATGGGGCTGAGAGACTGAAGGACTGATGAAATACCCTCTGAAATCTGTGGAAATGCTCCTGTTGATTCTAGTTGCCTCTCCTCTTGAGTCCAGGAAAGGGGTAGCTTAGCTGAAATCTGAGCGTGATGTACTTCAATCACACAGCATCGCCTTAGCCGCAAGACATTTTCCTTAAAATTGTCTGAGCAGGACATAATGCTGAAGAGCTAGCCCAGCCCAAGCGCCAGCCCTAGCCTATCTGCACCTCCTCTTTATTGTATTTCTTTCGTGTTGCAGCTCTCCTTCAGAATGCTGTCACTAAATAAAATAGCTTACATCAAAACTGACGTAAGCAGTAACGGGACCGAACCCTTACAAAGAGACATATTTGCAGATATATTTTTGTAAAAACTGTTTTTTTCAAATATCTAATATAAGACATAGTTACTGATTCTTTTTTTCTTTTTGGAAAAAATTGTGTCCATAGTGATATAATTTGGTTTTGTGGTTATATATTTTAGTTTTCCCTGCTCTCTGAAGGTGTTTGTTCTTTTTTACTGTGGACGTGTGACAGAAAGAGTTAGAAAGTATGTTTTTGAGACAATGCAACACTTCAGAACCACACGTCATTCCTCTTAGCAACAAAAAGCATCATCTGCAACTTTAAGCAGTGAGAGAATTTAAAGTAACTAGATCTTCTACCAACAAATCTTTTGGAGGAAGAAATGAAGTCAATATGTATTAATGATTGACAACATAGACATGTCTTTGTCTGACAAAGAAAATATTTTTAATAGCACCATTCAACAAGTTTTGAGATGAGCTGTTTAGCTGAGGCTTTCTCTTTTGCAATCCAAGACATGTTATACAGTATTAAAGTTGAAGTTTGACTTAAAACTCACGCGAAGCTAATTCTCAAGGCAAGAAGCTGCTCTATCACACACAATGGAATGTGCCATTTTTCATTATGCACTCTATTTTATGGCTGATAGCTCTTTAATATGAAGATTCATCATCAGCTATTTGAATTATAAGTTACTTTTCTAATTTTAAAAATTCAGCCTGATTTTACCTGATATTTTCACCAGTTATGTCTAGTACACTCCCAGGACTAAGACCACAAATGACCATTAAATATAGACAATTGAATTTTTATTTTCATTCTGTACAAAGATATTATTATGTATATTTCACTTGAAACAGACATCTTAGACGTCCAATTTTGATAAAATACTTTAAAACTTTACGTTGACTAAACTTTTAGGATGCATACATCCGTCTTGGCCAAAAGTAAACAGCAGAAACATCTGTATAGGTTTCCCAAGGGGAAAAGAGTTTAAGGATGATATCAAATAATTGATTTTGTTTATTTCTGGCCTGATTCATGGATTATGGATAATTTCTACCATAGATTCATAGGACTACAGTAATTAACTTCAGAAAGTTGCATATGCCTGGAACAACAAAAAAAAATATTTCTATACAGTTCTATAATTCTATGGATTAAATTAAAAAAAAAAAACCAAAACAAAACAACAAAACCCACACAAAACCCCACAAAACACAACTTGTTAGCAGTAGGGATATTCAGTCACTAAACAAGGAGCACCCCACAGAGTCCAGTCATTAACTACAGTCATGCAGAGAGAAACTTAAAATCCTAGGGAGAGGATTTTTTAGCACCCCACAGATAATAGCGGGCTACAGCAAAAGCCGGTTATTTTATCTGCAGCTGGCTGCAAATCATGATCCATATTCCCAGGGAATTGCTCTCTCCTTGTGTCACCTCAGTTTTGTGGTCATGCTGGATGCTTAATGGCCAGTGTGAAATGTTCCTTCAGAGTTCACTACCTGCTGGGCTTGGAAGTGCAAATCTGTGCTGGCCGTCCACCACGGGCAGTCCATTAAAACGATGTTCATTCACTCCCGGGCCATATCAGAGGAACAGTTGTCATAATCTGCCTGAGTGAGAAAAGTGCAACACACTGCTGGCTGAAGAAAGTGTATCCACTGTCATCAGTAATTTTGAGGGTTATTCTTTTCTAGGCAGATGACGTTTAGGTTTGCCTTACTACTATTAATCCAGCGCATTCGCCCATATGTCAGTTAAAATTTCCTTTCCTTTGAAGTTAGGGCAGAAGAATCAGGGCTCTGAAAAAATTCTTTCTCCTTTCTCACCCTCTCATCTGGAATTCAGCCTCTCTGGCAACATCCCACTGACCTGCTGGCAGGCCCTGTGCAAACAGCTGCCAGAGCTTGTCAGACCATTGGTATATTACTAATTTCTCCTTTCAAAGTTGGCAAATTGTAAGCACGTCTGGAGGTGCAGGGTATGAAGAGAGCAGTGATATGCAGATAGTATGATTCTTAGTAAATCCTGCAGCCTCTTGGCCTGGAATACCTTAGATCTTATTGATGCTTGCCTCCCCTTTTTATAGATGAGAGGAAGCCCCAAAACTGATGGCTGGAACGGCTGGCACCTCCAGCTGTCCCCTTTCCAAGAGAGGGGCAGGCTAGCAGCTGCTCAAACATGTGTTTTTATGTACAGAAGATTTTATTAACCTATGGGCTTCCAAACACTATTTTGCACTGAATTATTTTCCTTGTGCTTAGATTGTTTTGAATGGCAATATATTAATGCAATTACATTCATTAAGAAAAGGTATGGAACCGGGGAGGGTGTAACCAGGTCACGTAAGTGACAAGTAGTAAGAAAAGGAGACAAAGTCAACAAGAAAGAGGGAGCAAAACTGGGGATTGACGATAAATCAGTGCTAGATGCATAAAGTCCAAACTTTGGACTTTCCAATGTTTGCGCTTGTAGCTTATATAAAATTTCTAGATAAGCATGTTTGGGTTTTTTTTGTAGTCTCTCTGCTTTTCCAGTTGCCTTCCATTCTCAAGAGACACACTGTTCTTACACCCTTCACTGAACCCGCCAGGCTGACCCACCTCTCTGTCTGGAGCCAATACTACCCATTTTTCCCTCTTCATACTAAGTCTGAGCACCTAAGCCTCAAGTCACGTAGCAGAAGAATCACATGTTCCTTTTCAGGATCCCAGGAATAGATTCTCATTTTTGTAGAGGACTAAAGGAGGGAAAAATGTGTGCAAGGTAATTAAGAAAGGGAGAAGAAGAGACGCCAGTAATCATATGTGGCACTGTGATTGCTGCTCTGTCTCTATAAAGTACTAGCAGAAGGTAATCAGGTTAAAACAGGATAAAGTGGTAGAAAATTACTAAGCGATGACCTTTTATTACTCTAAGATAGAAGAGGAATATTTCAGGGTTCCACAGTAGTTATTAAGATTTTGCACCAGATTTTCTTCTTAGTCTTCACCTAGCGAGATAAATTGTCATTTTAAAAACTCCCCTACATCGTAACATGTAAATACCAGACCTCTGCAGGACTGCACTGAAAGAAGCATCCTCTCACAAGTTGCCTTAGAAAGGGCACTGGTATGGAAATTGTAACTATGATCTTTTTTACTGAACTCACTCCTCATTTTATTAGTGTTGTGACATGCAAGATATCAATATAGGATATTCAGAGATTTTTTTTTTATTCTCCAAGGATATGACTTCCCAGTAAAATGAAGGAAGTATGAGGAAGAGAGAAGATATCAGGAAGTGAAGATGGCTCAAACCTTCTTAACCCAGACCCCTCCAGTCATTCCAAATCTGAAAGTACCTCTCCAAAATGTTCTGTGTGCCAAGGCTTCGAAAGCTATTTACAGCCATCCCATCCCATTACTGAAGTTAAATGACAGGCTGCCTGATTATGTTCTTTTTTTCCCCTTACAGTAAGCTTTTCCCAATCACTTTCAAGTCATTAAGGACTCCTGGCCACTACATGGTAAAAGTCCCTAGAAGAGTACGGTCATTACACATAAGGTCTATAGGAAAAATAGCTGTAACAAGTTTATTATCACTAATTTTGTATCAGAAAAGAATACACTTTAAGCTGAAAATATATAGGAATTCTTTCCTTTAGGCTTCAACAAACATCCATTTTTCATGGTATTGTGCTATCTGCAAACTCCTATGCAAAGTATAAGTTGATGAGCAATAGTTTTCCATTTTGGTTTAAAATGTTATGTTGTACTCTCTCTAAATACTTGTCAGAGCCTTATCTTTTTGACAAAGCAAATCATGCTGGGCATCAACTATCCCACACATCTCAGTGTAGTTGGCAATGATTTACGTTATTCATCAGCCATGCTGTCTGAACAAAATACTTCTGATGATACGTTTTCTTCCTATATGGGTCAATATTTTTCTGTTCCTCATTTTAATGAAAATGCTAACATTTTAATCATAATACTAACACTTTTTTCTTAATATTTTTATTGATGGCTAAAATGCTTGCGTAATGACTAAAAACTAAATGACTAATTATTTATTTATGGAAAGAAGCATATGGAAGTTGTATTTAAAAACCCTTCAAAAAAAGAAAGCTTTTTTCTGAGGCTTGTGTTTAAAGGTGCTATTGCTAGTTCTAGAATAAGATTTCAAACATAGTGCAGGGTAGCCTTCTTCCTGCCTATGACCAACGTAAATTGCAAACAATTCCAATTACAGTTTCTTACATAATTTTTACACAGTAAGAAAATTAGAAATGTCAAAAATCTTAGCTCACTTGTTTTCACTAATTACTGTTTTTCCCCTCTCTGGCACCCTTTCTGATCTAATCTGTTTTGGTGCAGGATGCTCTGGGATTCCCTCTTTTTCTTACCATTAAAGGTACTATACTGTCTGTGTACAAATTAAGCTAGCAAAGGAAAAAAATCCATGCATAAAAGATACTAAGCACCCAGAAATGACGTCTATCAATTACATTCACAGAATACCAAGAGAGAAGCAATGCCATTGAGTTGTCACAACACATACTCAGTCAATCCACTAAAATGGCAGCTCAAGTAGTAGTCAAGAGTCCAGACTGTTGTACAGAAGGCTGTCACAGCTTCAGTCACACCTCCAAACACATGGTCTTCAAGATAAATGTGTCCAAGTTGGCTTCAGAAGAGACAGAACTCTGAATCTGCTTTTTGAAGTTATGCTTTGATCTTTTTCGGCATTCTGATTCAGGGATGTATGTTATGTATTAGCGTGCCTTTATATTACTGCTGAGTTTGATGCCATAAACTTTTAAAAATGTTCAGTGCAAATGCTAGGATTGACTGGAATTGATCTATGCCTCTTACAGTTCCTTGCTAAGTCACATGTTAGTGTTTTTATTCCTTCAAGTTGGTTTTTTTTTTCCCCTATCAGTTGAGTCCCACAGAACGCTGCTTCTGGCCTGTCGTTGTTCCTATCCATACCATTTTATTTTTGCTTCAGTTGTTTGTCAGCATGATCCATTTATTTATTTTTGAGACAATGTTTAAGTATCTATTTCTGCCTGGTTATTACCTATCCAAGAATATCACAACTGCTGTTTCTAAGCTTAACTACAAGTCACAGGTGCTGTAGTATGTGAAATAAATGTCTCCTTACATAATGCAGACCCTGTTCAAGTCTGTTGAATAATTAAAGATAAACTTCCCAGAGCAAAGTATTTACAAGATCAAATACATGACATAAAGCCATGCCTTTCAGAACACTTGTGGCATTTGGAGGAAAGGATTTCTATGCATACAACAAAGTTCACTTCCTCTATTCAAACCAGAAGAATATTTACGTTATTTTTAAAAGTAAGTTATAGGACTGGAGGGACCCTTTTTACCATTGAATGATTCTGGATTTTTGTTCACACCTTCCTAGGGACGGAAGGCTGTTACTAAACTTTGATGCTATCAACCTCTCTCACATTGGATTTGCTTCATGTGTTTGTATCTTTACTTGTCTTAGGAAGAGTGAACAGGAGTGAGCCAAGGATGTTGAGGAAAGCATGTCTGTGTGCATGGCACAGCCCAGGACACGAGCCAGAAAGGCAAGGAGATGCCAACCTGGTCCTCAAGCTGAGGCCGTGGACTGGAACAGCAAACTGGGCAGGTCTTAGAGAGGATGGAGAGAAGGCACCGCTAAGAACCAGAGAGGCCAAGCAGAGTCTGCTGCAATTCAAGAAACCAGAGACTTGGCTGAGACTCAAATGGGAAGCATGGTTCTCCAACCACATGGACACAGACAACAAGAGAGGAAATTTTATAAGCCTCTCATTTCTGTTCTGTATGACCTAGTAACTTTGAGTTTTCCGTTTAAGAAGTGTGCTAGTTTAAAACCCAATTAATCCTGCGTTTTTTGAGTTTTGTGTTGTGGTTTTCTTTGGGTGTGTGAGCATCTACTTCAAAGTTCCAGCTGATTGAAGCTCTCTCACACTCAGCCCGTGTTGCAATTTTTCTTGTCCTTTCTTTATACCCCTATTTTCAAATCTTTGCTTTAACATCTCTGCCCGTTAACACCTTTGGCTGTCAGTCAGGAGAGTCTCCTTCTTCCCTGACCCTTCCTTCCTTTATTAGTAGCTGACTTTGCTGTGATCCAGGTACAGAACTACCATCTTTACCTTGACAGACTTGACATCTTGCACTTGATACACACATCAAAATGTAGACACACACATCAAATGTACATTCCAGTAGCCTGAGAGGTCAAGTATCAGTTTTTCCAGAAGAACACTGATCTGGTGATATTTTCTACTTTATGATATCAAGCACATCACGTTTTGTAATGTTGTTTTCCACTTCAGATGAGTCAATTTCCATTTCCTCATCCTCCTTCCTCCCTGCCTTTGCCCCCATGACCGTCAGTGACATCCTATGTAGAAATCCTGCTATACCGCATCTCATTTGCTCCTTAGTGTGGGGCGTTGTATGCGTTCCCTCCCCTACAACTCCTGCTCACAGCCATACAGTGTTTAGCGGTGATGTGCTTCAATCCCCAAGGCTTTCTACCTTGGGCTTTCTACCCCACACTTTCCAGGGTTTCAGCCTCTTTAAACTGCAAACTACCTTTTTTCTTCTGCTAAGCAGGCAATGCTGCCTCCAGCGCTGCTGGGGCCTTCCTCTCCTCATCCCAGTAGAAAAGCTCACATTTGCCCTCTTTGTCTAATCAGCAGGTAAGCTTGTGGTCCTACTGTGCCTTCTCTGAATTCAAGTCTACAGATCAGAAACAGAAGTGGATAAACTCCTTCTGTGATCTCCAGATTCTCAGTCTTCTTTCAATCTTTTTTCTCTCTGGATGAGCACAAACTGCCAAGCTCTTATGTTCTGTGTTCTTGCCTTTAGTTTTTCAAGATGGAGGAGCCAGCAAAATAACCCTTATGTTGGTCAGTGTCATGCCTGCCTTCTTTAGCCCAAGTAAATGCACTATCAAGTCCTTCTATGGTGCCCTCAGTCTTACCCAGAATATCTGGTCATCCGCTATTTCGGTGCTATTGTGGATGTATCTGGTAAGCCTGCTACTTAATCACATCCAAGTGTAGCACTCATTTGTCTCCGAGTGCTTTTCTGCAAATGAGGAAACTTACTGCACCTCATATTGTCATTGCTTTTGTCCTGCTCTATCTTCACCTTCAAGTTGTCTTATTGATCTCTTAATATTTCTTTTTGGCATTACGATCTCTGTCACCAACTCAAATTAGCACCTCAGAACGCCAAAATATAATATGACTACATTCTCAGATTTGAAAATAGAGCTAAGAATGTAGAGCATTAAAAAACTGGAGATTACAATGTCCAGTGGTTTTCTCATATATGATGGAGCGAAAAAAGAAGTATCACGCGTGTCAGCAAACATGATGGCTAGGAAAATGGTTTTCTCATTCTTAGAAAGTTGGTATCATTTTATATTAGGAGAAAGATGAATGTTCAAAAGGGGAATAGAATCTGTAACAGGATTAATACTCATTTTGAAGCCACCAGTGAATCAATCTGCTAATGATAAAGAAAGATAATGCAATACTGACCTCATCAATAAAATATCCTCTCCCTGAAGAAAGATGAAGTAAAAATCCACTTTTATGAAAACCTTGTAACTCTCAAATTTCTGTCCTCCAAAATAACACGTTGTCATGATTAAGGAGGAAAAGAAAATGAGTAGAAATCAATGCCAGGGAATAAGAGTCATCATATAAATGGTGAGAGTCACATGGCATTACTTCGTTTTGTTGCACCTACCCTGTAATATTGAGAAAAACACAGATGTACTGAGATTAAATTTCTGCCAACAAAACCAACTGTATATTTACTGATTCAAGGTAAAAGATGTCAAATGAAGTTTAAAGTGAGTCCAGCTATGACCCAGATCACAGAGCACTGGTAAGAGAAAGACCTGTTATGATATATATATATATAAAATAAAGCACATCATCAACACAGACTAAATACAATAAATATAATGTAGACTTTTCAAAAAATAGGTTTTTTAAGAAGTGGTAATATATTTTATTTGACCAGCTGGCCCAGCTGGAAAAACATATCAGCTATATCACCAGATTTAGTAAGATAACAGCTCTTGCTATAAATCTTGATTCTTTTATATCCTGAAATCATTAGAACTATTGAAATAGAATCATAGAATTGCCTAGGTTGGAAGGCACCTTTCACATCACCTAGTCCAAACATCAACCTAACTCTGACAAAAAACATCACTAAACCATATGTCCCTAAGCACCAGGTCTACTCGTCTTTTAAATACCTTCAGTGATGGTGACTCAACCACTTCTCTGAGCAGCCTGTTCCAATGTTTGATAACCCTTTCAGTGTAAAAATTTTTCCTAATATCCAGTCTAAACCTTCCCTGGCACAACTTGAGGCTGCTTCCTCTTGTTCTACTGCCTGTTACTTGGGAGACTGACCCCCACCTCGCTACAACCTCCTTTCAGGTAGTTGCAGAGAGTGATAAGGTCTCCCCCCAGCCTCCTTTTCTCCAGGCTAAAAAACCCCAGTTCCCTCAGCTGCTCCTCATAAGACTTATTCTCCAGACCCCTCACCAGCTTTGTCGCCCTTTTCTGGAATTGCTCCAGCATCTCAATGTCTTTTTTGCAGTGAGGAGCCCAAAACTGGACACAGTACTCGAGGTGAGGCCTCACCAGTGCTGAGCACAGGAGGACAATCACTTCCCTAGTCCTACTCACCACACTGTTCCTGATACAGGCCAGGATGCTGTTGGCCTTCTTGGCCACCTGGGCATGCTGCTGGCTCAGATTCAGCAGGCTGCCCACCAACACCCCCAGGTCCTTTTCTGCCAGGCACTCAGTTCTGCCAGTTTCTCTCCAGCCACTCCTCCCCAAGCTTGTAATGCTGCATGGGGTTGTTGTGACCCAAGTGCAGGACCCAGCATTTCTCCTTGTTAAACCTCATACCATTGTCCTCAATCCACCGATCCAGCCTGTCCAGATCCCTCTGCAACACCTTTCTACCCTCAAGCAGGTTGACACTCCCACCCAACTTGGTGTTGCCTGCAAACTTACTGAGGGTGCACTCAATCCCCTTGTCCAGATCGTTGATAAAGATATCAAAGAGAACCGACCCAAATACTGAGCCCTGGGAAACACCACTCGTGACCAGCCACCAACTGGACTTAACTCCATTCACCACCACTCTCTGGGTCCGGTCATCCAGCCAGTTTTTAACCCAGCAAAGAGTACTCCTGTCCAAGCCATGGGCAGCCAGTTTCTCCAGGAGGATGCTGTGGGAAACTGTATCAAAGGCCTTACTAAAGTCCAGGTAAACAACATCCACAGCCTTTCCCTCATCCACCAGGTGGGTCACTTTGTCACAGAAGGAAATCAGGTTTGTCAAGCAGGACCTGCCTTTCATGAACCCAAGCTGACTGGGACTGATCACCTGGTTGTCCTTCATGTGCCACATAATGGCACTCAGGATAATCTGTTCCATGACCTTCCCAGGCACCAAGGTCAGGCTGACAGGCCTGTAGTTGCCCGGATCATCCTTCTGGCCCTTCTTGTGGATGAGCATCACATTTGCTAGATGCTAGTCAACTGGGACCTCCCCAGTTTGCCAGGACTGCTGGTAAATAATGGAAAATAGCTTGGTGAGCACTTCCGCCAGTTCCCTCAGTACCCTTGGCTGGATCCCATCCAGCCCCATGCACTTGTGTACGTCCAGGTGTTGGAGCAGGTCCCTCACCATCTCCCTTTGGATTACAGGGGCTTCATTCTGCTCCCCGCCCCTACCTACTAGCTCAGGGGTCTGGGTACTCAGGGAACAACTGACTCTACTACTAAAGACTGAGGCAAAGAAAGCATTAAATACCTCAGCCTTCTCCTCATCCTTTGTCACTACGTTACCACCATACAACTAGAAAATAGTACAACTAGAAAATACGAAACCTACAACATATAGACAACAAGTCCAGGTTTACAACAAAATGGAATTAAAAAGGTTATTTTATGAAGGCCCGAAGGTGTGATGACATCAGAGATACAGTAAAGAGAACTAAAGAACAGGTTACAGTAAAAATTCAACAGGATGAAGAAAAGAGCTTAGCAAAAACTCCCTTACATTATTTTTGGTATTTGAATATCTTCTCCTTTCTCTTGTTCTTTGACTGTGGTTATCCTAAGAAATCTTTGTGATTCTCTGTTGGCACTGGTATGTGTCTTGCTTGGATTTTATCAGTATTCAATCCTTCTTTTTCCAAACAAAACTGACAACTTTTCTTGGTGGAACACACTGGTTACCTTTAGATTTATGAGATTTAGAACTGAGATTTTCAAAGACGGGAAATGGATAGTCAATTCTTATTTGAGTTGTTTGATTTTGCCACATTATGAGAAAGTATGTATTACCAAATAAAATGATTTTCCAAAATTGCCAGACTGTGACCTGAAATTTATGGCTTCGTTCAATGTACTTCACTAACTTGTGCTGGTTAGACATCTCTTTTTAAATTTATACAGTAGCTGCTTTACAAAGTAGTTGTTTGAGTAGTCTCTAAGCTGCAGTGTATGATTACATACAGTGGGGTACATTACATACAATGGCACCCATATTGTATGATTTTTGTCATGGATACTCTCTAAAAACAAACAAAAAAAGGCAGCTTTGGCTTTTTTAGTGCTGTATTTCAAAGCTTAGTATTGTTAGAAAGGAATTGTGAATAAACTTCAGCTTCAGGAAAATTCAGTGGCAGCCTCTCAGCTCATGCATGGATCTTTTTTCATACTGTCTGCAAGGAACAAGGGAGGACATTTCTTTCTTCTAAAATGCCCCGCCCCCCCCCCCTCAGTATCTCAGACCAGACACAGGCATAAAAGAAAAGGCATTGAGAACTCTGGCCACCTAATTCATCCACAAGTCTGTTGAGTGTGTCAAACATGTTGAGATACACATAACGGGAAGCCGTGGGAATATTTATCTCAATTGTAACTGTCCAGCTCACCGAATCACCAGATTCCTTATCAGCATATAACCAAGATAATTTATGACGTGGTGCAGCCTGATTAATTGTGTACTCTCCTTGGCTCAGTACACCGCCTCATCACATGGGTGCACCTCTTGCTCCAGGCTTATGCGTCCCACACCGAAGGCAGCAGTTATGACAAGACAGAGTTCTTAGGTGTGATGTGCTAACTGGGAAATTATCACTCAAGCAACAATAACAATGAAACGATACTACTTAAGCTAAGGCCCAGAAATTAGGATAACCCATCTGCATGAATGTTAAGATTTGGGGGAGATGGCATTTGCACAGAAAGGCGGGAGTCTGAAAAGTTTCCTTTCAAGCTCCACAAATTAAAACAGACACAAAGCTGTTGCCTTTTAGAAATGAAGAAGTAAGAAGATTGGTAGCGGAAGTGGAAAATGGATTTGCACAGAGGTTTCATTTTAATAGAGAAGCTGGGTGAAAGGTAGGGACAGGAACGGGCACCACTTAGGCCTGTATGTGATGTCAAGTGGAAGGCTCAGGAGAGGGATGCTGGATGCTGGAGTAAGATTGATTTAACAATAGATGCAATTTAAGTGAAAAGGCTAAGGTGCTGGCAACTGGGGGCTGGGATAGCATCCGTTTAAAAGCAGATTTAATTTAAACAGAAAGGCCAAGGAGGTGGAAGGTGGAGACTAAACAAAAATCAATATTAAATTAGCTAAGTAGAAGCTTGAATCAAATCAGCTAGTTTAAAAAAGGGCATACTGAGTATTTGGGAGTAGAGAAGCAATGCATGGACCTAAGAAATGTCAAGGAACTCTCAATAAACTATATATCCCCTCTAATCAGAATAACATTTCCACTGAAATAAGAATATTATTTATTGCAGTAGTAAACCAAAAAATCTTAAACAAAGGTATGATCCCCAGTTTAAGGAAACTTATATGATTATAATGATATTCCTATTTAAAGTTAATTGTCTTTTATGTATATACATATATATGAGATATGGCATATAATATTCAGAACCAATGGCAGAAATGCTTAACATGAAATACATTTGCAAAAAGGAAATTTAAGAGGTAGTAGTGAACTAAGCTTTAAAACTCTCCTTTCTAGTTATCAGTCTGGAAATCAATTCAAAGCTAAGGGAGTCTGTATATACCTACACTTGAAACAAAATATGTACATATTCAAATACATATTCATCCATATGCATGTACATATCCATCTACACACATATATACATACATATGTATGATTTTAACCAAGCAGGTAAAAATTGGCCAATATATGACACAACACAAATGTGTTCCGACGCATTTCTCCGTTTAGAGAAATGTGTTAGTAATTTCTGCAAATAATACATAAAATATATTTTGCTTTCCATACAGATATTTCTAAATGCTTCACCTGTACTCCTGAAATCCCATTTAAACCATTATATATATGTGTGTATTTCTACAGTCAGAATCCAAAATCGTGTATGGAAGCTAGTGACTGCAGCTCTGTACCTTTTGGCATCTGAAAGGTCACACAATTCGTTGGTATAAAAGAGATCTTAAAAAAGTATTAAATTTTACACTCCTAAACTCTCCTTCAACTTAGTACAAAAAAGAATGAGTAGACAACTCCAACTTGATCAAAATGGTCAAGTATCACGTCGATGTATGACGTAGAGGTGAGTACATGTCATCTACTGAGATGTCTGTAGCGGCAGGCAGCTGCCTTTGGGTACTTGGGGTTTTCTCACCCACACAGGAACATTTCAAAGCCATACCGTGTGTTCACCACCTCTGCTCTCACCTACTGATACTCTGGGGAATATCCAATAACAATTATTTGCACTACAGTGATTGAGGTGGTTCTTTCCTACTGAATTTCAGGAAAAAATTTCTGTCTCGTGCTTATGGGAGGAACTGTGGGAAGGCACTGGAAGACTCTTATAATTTGAGTGAATTACCCTTTTCCTTAATGAAAAATAAATGAGCTGCTGATTTGCATGGAAATGGCGTCTTGACTATTATCTTCATACCTGTTGCCAGGCAAGTTAGTCCAAGTTTAAAGTCATAATTAAACTTGGTGCAGGAAATTAGAAGGAAGCCTACAGTAAGAAATGAGTTCTTTACTGATGATCGATTAAAATACTTTACTCAGGTGGTATAGAAACTCAAAGGGGATTTCTTCAAGTTGTTCGATTCACACCTTATAGTAATCTGTGCTTCATCAATGAAAAACAGGAAGTAGTTTACATGTCATTTAGATGATGCCATTTTCTCGCACTTTTTCTGCACCCTATCTGGACAAACCTCACGTGTTGCATTCCACATTAAACATGTGGTACTTCCAGACATAGAACTTCTGCTGCTGCTAGGTATATTCCACAGCCAAGACTTCCCTTTTCATATGCTGAGCACTATCTATTATTTAAAGACAATCTCTCAACTAGAACAAGGTGTTCTGTAACAGCCCATGGAGATTACGACTGGAAATGAAGAATATTTTGCTAGTAGAATGTAAAAGCAGGGGGTGGCATGGGTATATTTTTTTTGAGTTATTTTTCCTGTGAGGGATTACTCATCTGTAGTTTTTAAGCAGAAAAAAAGAAAGGAGAATCATGCCTCCACTGCAATTTCTTTGCCACTGACTTAACTAAGATCAAGATTTCTTCTAGTATTTAGTATTTATGTTGCGTAACTGTTTTTATTATACACCACCTGAGAAGATTTACCCTTGGTTGTCTGCATTATATCTATGGACATGTTTCCACAGGAATGAGGACAAGCTGGCAATATATGGTAACTTAATGTAAAAGAAAATAAATAATTGAAATAGCATGTAGTGGTAATTTAAATCATATAACATCCCTGCTGTATTTCTTTCTTCATTAAATACTTCAGAATTCATTTTGTTAGTTTAGTGTAGGAGTGAGCGTGCATTTCCAGTTAATTCACACGTTAAGGCTAATGATAAATAGGAGGACACCAACGGGACTGTAAGACCATACGATGTTGTTAGAATAACAAGTTTATCCTTTACATTTCCAGTGTGGGAGAAAGTGGAGTTAGGTATAAGTAGGATAGTAAATTGCTGAGTCCGCATATAATGAACAAGCTCTAGCTGGACAGACTTCTGAAGTCTACAGAAACTGGATCTTGATATGTGTCTCCATTAAATGTTTGCTGGGATTTTCCTGTGCCACAGCTGGAAGGAGCCTCCTGGATACTCCTAGTGCTATTTCTGTTTACACTTCAACCTCTCCTTTGGTTCGTGGTGAGTATCTGCAAGGTGATGAGAGCAGCTGCCAGCAGGGACGAGTCACTCCCTGGCACCAGCCTCCCTGAAACGTGAGCAGCTCCTCAGTGCAAGGAGCAACAGGAACCACTAATTGTCAGCCAGATGTTTTATGGCTTTAGCTGGGCTCCCTGGCTCTCTAGATGTCACCGACCACATTTGAAGACAGCTATGTTAAACTCTTCATCTCTGCAGGAGTCCACACTTGTTTATTTTTAGAAAACTGTTCAGTTGAATGAACACTTACAGAATACATTTTGGTTATGGATCCACTACAGTTCTGTGCCTACCAATACGTATAGTCTACGTTTGTCAAAAATTCTGTTGTTTTACCAAAAGCAGTATATCAAAATTCTGGGGTTTGGGGTTGCTTGTCCAGATGAACAGAAAGATGCAAATTGCTTTTCAAGCCTTCTCAAAATATTGATAGTCACTGCCATTTTACAGAAATGCCAAAGCCAGGAGAATGCTGTCAGCCTGGCAGCTATGTGCTGTTTCAATGCCAGGAAGTAAAACTTACAATTTTAAAAGTCTGCGTCAAGCATGTTCATCCGTTGGTCAGTAGCAACATATTTTGTTTCAATATCTGAACTCATTATGGCCTAAAGGTAAGATCAGCGGGCGCTAAAGCCCAGTGATGATCTGTGCTGCTGGCTACTGTTTGGAAAGTTTCACAAGGCCTCATTTTTGGTGAAGTATTTTAGGATAGTCATTGTCTGGGGATGTTAGATTCTTGTAATGCCCAACAGAAGCATAGTCCGGGATTTTCCTTCTTGGTCATCTTTTATATTAACCATTTTGTGATAAAAATTCTCTTTTCTAGAAGGTAAATGGACTCAGACACATGGGAAATTGCAATTGATGTAAAGATATTAGCAGTGCGTTTCCCAAAACTGCTTAGTTAAGGAAACATGTATATTTATATATAAAGGCAATCACAGATACAAACATATATGGGTCTCTTGTAATCTAAGCTATTGCTAGTTCTTCATTCCTTTTGCAAAAAATAGCATATTTATAAGAAATTTTTCACTTCTGAACCCACTGTGTAGCTTGGAATATTTAATTATACGTGAAGAAAGAATTCTTTCCTTCTTGTTTAATTCCTAACAGATGCTCAATGGTGTACATAAATGTAATGCCATATGTCAGATAAGGCAATGCAGTACCTTTTCAACTGTGGTAATAATGTATCTTGCTTTACTTAATATCTGTCTAATGATGGCATATGGAGGTTCCTATTGATACCACAGTATGGGGAAACTCTTCCTTTTTTAAAACAGATTCATCCTCCTCTCTGTTCTGAAAGTGAGCTCTGAATACAACTGGCATGGTGAAGAGACAAAAAAAAATTTCTTTGTTTATTAATTTTGTTCTTGTGGTTTCACTTATGGCATAAAGCTTTCCTTCATGGCGAGTGGAAGCCCTTTGCTTTGTTTTTGCTCATGCACAAAAGAGGCTTGAGCTTCCTCAGATTTACCTTTTGGCGTTTATTATTATTGTTTTTATAATAAATGCTGAAATCACAATTGTAGGTTTCTGGCAAATCTTCCCCTCTGATTTCACTTTTTTTTTCCTTATGCAATTTGTATGCAACTCAGCTTCCATTCCACAAATTCACATGGAGTTCAGCGCTATCACTTCTGATACCTGTCAATGTCATGTTTGTGAACTAGTATTTAGCAACAATACTGCTATCAGCTGTTTCTCAAAGAAAGTCCAGAAACTACTTAGAAATTTAATAATGATTTTAACAATGCATTTTGCCTAGTCCGCAGACTCAGCTTTATTAAAACCATTCACTACCTCTGACAAGTTAGCAACAAGCTTCTGAGTTCATTTTTAGGAGAAAATGACTCACAAACAGGATAGTGACAGGCTTTTATGATTACAGATTTCACATATTCTGTTCCTTCAAAAGGGCTTATATAGATTGATAGATCTACAAAGAAAGAAATGAAAAAATGAAGGGAAGAGATATAAATAGACTTTTTCATTAGGATGAATGATGGAAGGTATTAACCCCACTACAGCAGTGTGCCTTTTACATGTCTTTTTCATTCCTTTTGACCTCCTATCATCTTCCTTCTAAGTAAAAGTTAACTACAGTCTGAAATGTAGGTAAGGTGAGCAATATCTGGAAATAAATGTTTCCTCAAGCATTATTACTGTTCAGAAAAGTGTCCATCAGCTGAAATGTCAGGCTCAAAATCCATTTAAGCACTACACAGAGGCTAAACAGGCAGCTATTATTAATTTTTAAGTCTGCCTGACGGGTTTCAGACCAAGAACTGAGGTTAACTTGATGCACTGAATATTGCAGAGTATATTTAATTAGGGAGGCTTTGACTCTCAGATGGCTAAGGATTTACTCTGTGAAAACTACTGCAAAAATATGATAGAATAGCTGCATCTACCTAAGAAAAGAATCTGCCGCATCATAATAAAATGCATAAAATAGCTCTTTCATTGCAGTTTTGTGGACTTTTATCCTAAGGTAATCACTGTCTACTTTTGACCTGTTTTGAAGCACCACTGTGTTTCTCTCTCAAATAAGTTCTTGTTCATTATGCTGCAAGTTAACAACGTGAATTTTTCCAAAATAAGTCCTGTTCTTCTCAAATAATTACCTAACCAAAACTTTTTCCTACTGTACCTTACATAGATGTTTCTTCATTTAAAACATATCTGTGGGATTTCTATAAATGATTTAACATTTGTCTTCAATGTATTTATCTGTAAGCACAGAGGACTCTCAAACACAAATGGGCATTAAGACACAAATTAGCGCCAAGTGAGATACTAAAGTGCTATTTAGTTGCCTTCAGCATCTTAAAAAGAAACAAGAAGTAACACACCAGAAATCATTTCCCCCACTGGTTGTAAAATCTCCTAGCTGCATCTATTCTGCTTCTTTGCTCCACTTCCAGCACACCTCTCACCTTCTGCCCAAAGCCATCCTCTGCTAACTAAAAAAAAATCTCTTCACACAAGATTCTAGAAGATTATATGTAAAGGTAGAAGTAAGGATGGGAGTCTTGCCTGTTCCTAACAAAGGACATAGAAATTGCAGCATGCTTTCCAGGATAGGTAAGATGATTTTCAGTTGTATGTAACAAAACACCAAATAGACATCAGCAGTTCTGGAAGACAAGCAGAAATTAAATGCAGATGCCCAATTCCTGTATGGAGAATGGGTTCTGGGTTGGTTTTGCATACTAGATCACCTTGGCACTTGGTGTGTTTTACTGGTTAATAAATATGTCAACTGTTCTCCATTCTCGGTGACTTAAATTTCCATTGGTATCACATGACACGGAGCTCTCAAAAGACAGTAAGGCGGGCTCGCAGTCAGAGGAAAGTGGATTGGGCCTCTGATGTCAAAGAGAGACCCTGACCCAACTATTCTGAAGTAGGCACATTTTCTAAGTGAACATGGCCATTAACTTGGCAATAACCCTCTTGTGAGGCCCCGAATATAAACCACATACACTCCTTAGCAGATGCCTGCATTTTCCAAGAACATGTTGTATTCTTTGGTGGGAGTTTTTTCTTTCTGTCACGCATGCATTTTATATTTTACATGGATGTGTGAAGCACACTATAAAGGACTAAACAAACCCAACAATAATATAGCATATGTATGCCAGAAGTGAAGAGTCTGTCTTCCCAGGTACAGATATAGCTGTGTTTGCAGGTGGCTGTGCATGTACACACACTACTGCTCTTTTAAAGGCACTATAGTTTGCGTCTTCCCTATCAGTCTGCTGGCCTTCCTAATCATTTAATGAAGCCTCCCTGTTCCAGGAATTTTGTTAGTAATTGTCTCAAACGAAGTTTCCAGATATCCGTATGAAGCCCTAGCTACCCTCATGACTCACCGCAGACCTACAGAAAGGACAGTTGTCTCTGGATTCCACTGACTAAAGGCTCCGTTTATACATCCCGAATTATAGGGCCGTCTTGCTGCTGCAACATCCTCTGCTGTTACCCGTTCCTGACTAACTGGCAATTCCTGGATTTCCAAGGGAGCATTGTCTGGGCTTTTCCTCTTCCTCAAGGCCTACTTTTCATGTTCCTTCTCCAAGTGTTCACGTTTCTCTTTTGCAGCACCAGTCTTTGTGGCGGCTCCTTGCCCCTTTCCACAGTACACTATGTGCACAACACGCTCATGACTCCTTCCCACTCAGCTTTATCTGAGATTCTCTTTGATATATTTTCCTCCTATTAGAAACCTAAATGGCAGTGTTAAAATAGATTTGACATTAATGTCTGTTGCATTATGATGGAGAACTGAACATGGTACAGTTTGTAGCAATGGAAAAGTATTTTGTTTATGGTCCTTCACACTGTTTTCAATCAAAAAGTATATTTTTCCATCACAGACATGAATTACTTGAATTATGTTTTCAATAAGATTTTCCAGATATTATCAAATGCTTTCCTACAAACTGAATTGATTTTTTCTAGTATATTTATTTCATCCGCTAGTGTTATTCTGTGAATAAACAAAACAACTAAGTTAAGATTTATGAATAAAAGTTTATGAATAAATATTTGATTGTGTATTATTTATCCTATAGCCATAAAATGGTATTGGCGTTTGTTCCTTTTTTTTTTTTTTTCTTTTCCTAGGGGTGGATATTTTACTACTTAATTCCTCATATATGAGAGGGAGTAACTGAAATTATCACACATTCTCCTTTTTTTTAAATAGACTTGTTCTGGTATTTGCTTCTCTTTGGTCATCCAATATCATTCCAGTCTCAGTACTTCTTTTACCAATCCCTTTGGTTGTCAGGTGGGTATGGTGAGCTTGTCAGGCAATTCTCACTGTCTCTTTTCACACAGCATACTACCAGAATGTTCAACATATTCAGATTTTTCCAAAGCCCATTTAATGACTTTCAATAAATTCTTTTTGAAAGCTGTTTACCTTTTCAAACTTTTTCAACAATATGGTTATGTATAAAAGGGTTTTCTTGATAAGGGCAGGTTAAGAACTTGGGGTCAGCATTTCAGATGCATGATCTCGTTACTTGTAGGTGTTGAACGGGGTCTATTTAATTATTGATCACAGTGAAACTGTACACTCTAAATGGCTTGATGTGTTGTCTGCATTAACTTTACTGCTGATAAAACTGCCATTTGGAAAAACAGACTAAATCTTTTCAGGAGATTTGATTCAAATTTAAATGTACATAAATAAAAACTTATATGTATACACAACACAGATCACATGCTTTTCAGCAGTATGAGCAGCTCATGCAAACAGTTCACAGACCCCTATGAACAAGTTTATTAAGTACAATTCTGACACCTAAATAAGGAGGTAGTACCTAAATAAGTATGTGTTTGAGCAAAATTGTTTGTTTACATGAATGCCAGACTCTGCTATTTTTCAAACTTTGTTCTTCGCCTTGGTAGTTAATGCAAGACTGTCTCACCCCAGGTACTGTGGCTCCAGAGATGGAGAGGTGTGTATAAGTACTTACAGCTGTCCTCTTCCTCCATGAAAATACTGATCACGTAACAGGCATACACAAATCCAATCAGCTGCATGAAAGAGGAGAAAAAGCAATCATTAGAACACGTGGAATACTTATTAAGCTTTTATTACAATGCTGTATAAATACAGCTATCAATCACCGCTATATTTAGAAAAGATCTGTTTCCATTTCCTGAATTCGGATGTAAATTTCAGTGCAAGTGGTCACAAACAGCTAAATTAAAGAGACTATCTCTCTTTTGTTCCTGTTGTATTATATTTTGAAATCTTTTCCTAGCTCCACTGAGATCAGTATTGATGAACATTACTATTGAGTAATACTGGTGGAAAACACTTGGACCTTGGTGTTCAGCTATTACTTACATTCCTTTGCTTGTTCTTACATGACTTTGTCCACCTGAACATGGGCCCTCTAAGCGCCTAATTACATATTAAAAAGATGAAATATTTATTAGAGTATAGAATTAAGTCATATTAAAGTTTGTATGCAATCCACAAGAGATGTCTTTTTGTGTTGCATAAAATGTCCCAGTGAAGAAATGGTTGGCAAAAGCTTAATTTGATATGTGAAATGTCATGACGTAGCTGAACGGTAAAGCTGGGTTATGATTCATCAGCATCAGGAATCACCTTATCAGAAGGGCTTATCAGTAAATCACATTCGTTATTCAAGAAATGAGCAGACTCATTTCCCCAAAGGACAACACCTGCAGAATCACGCCATTATTTTAACAGCAGCTCCCACAAAAACATCCTCCTCAATCCAGATCTGTGTCACTTGTGCCACTGAGAGGAAGTGATCAAGATCTTTAGGATCAGGGAATGGAAACTCCTCTTGTTTGCCTTCCATATAGACATAGGTTTTCTTATGACCACCACCAAAGAAGAAGAAAATCCCACTGGGCAAGGAAACCTATTAAACTGCATTGCCCAGACTTGTCCATGCTTGAGAAAATATTGTTTGTGCAGCTGTACAAAATTCGTGCTATCTGAAAGCCTTGAAAAGACTGTTCATGAGAGATTTCTAAAATAACCCAGAGATTAGTTTTAGAAAAACTCCTTTTTCTCCAGTCCATTCAAAAAATCTAATTAAAATAGTTCGTTTAAGGGTGTCACGGATCAACCGTCTGAAAAAGAGGTAATTTAATAGTATCTAGACAGGTATAAGCTCCTTCAGAGGCACGGAAATCATTCCAACCTGCTTTCTGGTTGGACTGCGCGAGGAGCTTTACAAGCAGCGCCAAGAGCCTCTCTGCAGACAAAAGCTTGTCCACACAAGGGAATTCAGGGAAGTTAAGATGAATTAACTAAAGCTGTGAAATCAATGCACATAAGATAAAGTACATTAAATCCCTGTGTGGCCTTTCCCATTCAGAAATAAAGTGGCCTTGGTTCACTGTAGCTTAATCCTCCTCCAAGGGATTAATCTTCCCCACGGAGAATTAAGCTACAGTACGCTAAAGCTGAGTTACTCGTGAATGGGAGCTGTCTCAGCGCTGACGCACAGTCCTGTTGGAGCTTCCTCTCCAGGGCATTCACCTCGCTGGTGTTTTGGGAAAGTGAGTTTAATCCAACTTTCCTTTCGCTCTGAGCAGATTGCAGTATTGGCAACTTCCTTGGCTTTTTTCGGGATCCAGGTTCCTGGGGTGGTATTGCTGCAGCCTCTATCAGGTGGACACCACCTTGTTGTATGGATGCTCTGAGCCAGCCAAATGCAAACCAGCTCTGGAGGAGGCACTCGCTGGAGGTGGCTAGGACCACGCTGTGCCTGAGCTACCGAGCCCCACTGTGCCCGGTGTCATGGTGACTGTAGCTGGAGGGGATCCAAAGCCACGGTGGGGCTGGCTGGCTCAGAGCGAGCCCACAGTTGCCTGCTGTCCTCTGTGTGGGTGGGGAAGAGGAGTCCAGCCTCCCATTACTAATGAAAATGAGATCTTGTGGTTCTGCAGCCCTGCACCTCCAGGACCAGCACTGGCTTACAGACTCCTTGACAGATCAAGCACAATTTCCCCCTAAACTTCACAGTTTTCGGCTTGACAACTGAAGCAATATGATATAAAGGCTTCCATCCAAGGGATCAAAAATCCAGTTGTACTTGAGGTATATTTCTTGTGCCACTCAAACATTACATGTAGATTAAATAATTATTGCATTAAGTACCACACAAATACCAGAAAACAGGTGGCTTTTCATGAGGGAATGTCACCTGTTTATTTACAATAGATTTCTGGTTCACCATTCGTGTTGTGCAATTTGACTGTGTAAGTCACTTGGTTTTGTTTCTTTTCCCTAAACATGACTGAAATATTTTGAAGAGTAAAACTGCTGCCTAAATAATGGACTTGATACAAATGAATTGTAGTAGAGCTTGTAGGTTAAATGTTTGTGAAGGAAGATCAAATATTTAGAATTATTTACCATTTCCCAATTGTGTATTTCTTTCGTCTTCTTTAGTATTCTGTACTAAATTAACTTCACTTTTGTGAACACAATTCCTTCTTTATGTATACATGTGTACTCCGTATCCATGCATATTATATAAAACATCTATCTGCCAGGGCTTCCAGCAAATTTCTCACACACGTCTAAGGTGGTGGACAGGTGGATAAAGCACAGAAAGAGACTTCCACTCTAATGTGTAATAAGCCACCTGACTGACACAAAGAAGAAAGCCACAGGGAAAAATATTCTAAGAGGTCTTATGTCCAAAAAAGTATTATTGTTTTAACAGTTTTTAAAGCTTACATGTTGCTCTTTCAGCAGATCTTCTTAAAGTAAATATTTTCACACTCTCTTCAGTGTTTGAAACACACTTTGTCTAAGCTATGAGCTTCTTACAAAATCAGCAGCCTCTCTCTGCTTCTCAGCATTTCTTTATATTCCTTAGCATTAGGAGATAAATATTCCTCGGTCAGATAGAAATCACTGCCACCTTTTGTTTTTATGGCATATACTTTTTAAAAATACATCATTTCCCCCATCTGTTTAGTTATTAGTACCAGGAGAAATATAAAAAATGTATTCACCCTCTCTCATTTTCATGGTCTTTTTTGGGGAAAAAGAAAGATCAGGTCTCTAATCATGCCAGGAGGTATCATAACCCATCATATTCCAAGAATATATTTCTGTAATTAAATGGGAAAATGCACATTTCTGAAAGAATAAAGCAACAGAGGAAAAAGAGCCCTTTAGCATCAATTGTCAGGTATTGCTGTTCAGAGGCGGACAACAATGTTTGGCTTGTAACTAACATACTGGTAATTATAGCTGGGTAACTGATATCTACAGTACAATTAACACGAATTGATAAAGTGGGAATATACCCTTCTGCAGACGAGACCTGTTTCCAGATCCTTAAACTGAGTTACAGCCACCATAGTGTGAATATTTTTATAAATGAATTAATTAAAACCTCTTCTTTTTCTTTATTGATGGACACACTAATAAAATATTTATTCCACCAAATTACTTTTGCTATCTTGATTAACCCAGCTGCTGTTTAATTAATAACGTTATGCTCATGCGAACCTATCTAGCCATCATGTTAATTGCCAATTTGCAGTGAGCTGACGGATGTGTACTGCCCAGTTTCTTGATATTGGAAATGATGGCAATTGGCCTGGCATCAAGTGATAGACTTAAATGTGTGTTTCCTGATAACTAAAGAAAATGTGATGCAAATGAGCTGGAAGATACTTAATTTGCTCATCTTGGGTTTCAGTAATTGTTCAAAGGGACCAACAAAGTGGTTGGAACAGGATGTCCAAAGCATCAAAGGTCACTAGCAACTGAAAGTGTAAATGGGAACCTCTGGCTTGATCCAGAGAGCAATTTGGACCAAGGTGGGCCCACCAAGGTGGGCTTGTCTTGACAGTGTTGAGTTTTAAGGCATGGAAACCTTCTGGGATCCCTGCCTGTCTTACCTGCAGAGCCCAGTCTAGTAAACTGTCTCAGAAGACACTTGTCAATGCTATTCTGCAGAAACTAAAACGGGAAACTGCGGGAAGAGGCTGTTGTCCCCTGCTGTCATCCAGCTACGCAGTGGTTATGGTACACATCTTACTCTGGATATATCCCAGTATCCCACCACTCCCACCATAAAAAATTTCTTCCTTGTGTCCAATCTAAATCTACCCTCTTTCAGTTTAACACTGTTGCCCCTTGTCCTCTCACTACAGAGGACTGCAAAAAACCCCTCTCCTTCTTTCTTATAAGCCCCCTTTATGTATTGAAAGGCCACAATAAGGTCTACCTGGAGCTAAATAACCCCAGTTCTCTCAGTCCTCTTACAATTCTCACGACCCTCCTCTGCACCCACTCAAACATATCCATATCTTTCTTGTGCTGGGGACCTCAGAGCCAGATGCAGTACTCTAGGTGGGGTCTCACAAGGGTGGAGTAGAAGGGCAGAATCACGTCCTTCAACCTGGTAGCCACGCATCTTATGATGCAGCTCATGTACAGTTTTTCATCCACCAGGATCCCCAAGTCCTTCTCAACAGGGCTGCTCTCAATTCATTCATCCCCCAGGACCTTGCACTTGGCCTTGTTGAACTTCATGATGTTCTCATAGGCCCACTCCTTGAGCCTGCCAAGGTCCCTCTGGGTGGCATCTCTTCCCTCTAGCATATCAACTGCACCACTCAGGTTGGTGTCATCAGCAAACTTGCTGAGGGTGCACTAAATCCCACTGTCATTAATGAAGATACAAAATAGCATTGGACCCCTGAGGGATACCACTTGTTACTGTTTCCCACTTGGATATTAAGCCATAACTCTTTGGATACAGCCATCCAGAATTTTCAGAACCACCAGTATTTTTGTACCAAACCTCCCATTTCTTCAATGACTAGTTGATAAATGTTGCTCACGTTCTCCAAATCACAGCAATGAACAGGCTCAGGGTGCAGGAAACAGTTGTCACCTATGCTCATTTGGCAGAGACTTCAGTGTGAAGTGCACAAAGGGATTTCTTATTAGTGGAACATGGGTACATTTATATGATGCTATTATCAAGGCTTTTGATGCATAATTTATTTTCTGCTGATAGCCTTAGGTAGAAATGAAGTAGTAGTCTCTGTTATTTTTCTCCCGTGCAGTATAGTCTCTAGAGGACCTAAATGCTTTAGTCTAACTAAAATCTCTAGGCTTAAGCTATGGACGTCTGCATGAAATATAAATGCCCAGTTTAATAG